>NC_071571.1:19512317-20211331 GCF_024509145.1 Vidua macroura
AAAAACCACAACTGAATTAGAGCTGCTGGCAATGCTTTATTACTTCGAGCTCCCAACCATCTAAATTGTGATTGCTTCCATTTAGAACATGTTGCCTCTGGAAACTCAAAGCAATTAAAGGCAAGCTGAAATATAATAATACAGAGAGAGGAAAAAAGATCTGCACTAGTATAGCTATCTTCTGAAAGGAAGAACACTACACAAGACCTGCACTGCAGGTAATACACTTTTCTTTGAGCTAGGTCTTTGAATGAACATAATGAGCAACAATCAAAACAGGACTAACAGTGGATTAGGTAAACTTTCCCACCAATTCTGTTACAGAAAAATGTTCTTGCTCAAATACCTACAGGACAGTGTTTTTATACTATTGGAAGGTAATATCTTCAAATTTTACCATCTGAATATTTAAGCAGCTCTCTAGCAACAACAGTTAGCAAAAAACGGCACCTGGTCCTAAATAGCACTTTGTCAGGAACAGTATTAAAAATTCAGCAGTAGGTTATTTTTTTCCTGAATTGCTGTGGTTTATTGTGTTACATGGATTTTACGTAATTCTCTTGCCTCTTCGGAAGCTCTACCATGCCAGCAAGGCATTGTAGGATAGATAGGACTCCTCCAAGGACAGTATGAAGCCAATCTTAAGTAAAAGCAGCTAGATATAGTTTTAAATAAGTCTTGAGAGAAGATTATCTATCAAGTTGCAATTTATGCATTTAGATGAAGCATAAGTTTTTGACTTATTCAACAAACTGTAAGTAACCAATATAACTCCAATAAATTTTTTTCAGGCCAAACTTATGATATCCCACATTTGTAAGAGCAACAGATTGTGATACAAGCTAGAATGCTTTGAAGTATTCTACAACTGGAAAATTTCTGGAGAAAAATAATGTCATTAGAAAATATTGCTCTATTAAAATTAATTTATTTCTATAGTTATGATTATTTCAGAATTACAGGTACTTAAACTATATAATTTGAAAATTTCCCTATTATGTTATACTATGCATAAAACTGCCTATGTAATCCTTAAGATATGGCTAAAAAAGGTGATTAATGTAATACGGGTAGAACAAATGCCTGTTTATGCACATAGTCTGCAGCTCATTGAATTACATTCCAAAATATTATTTGCCTGAGCCTATTTAGAGAAAATAAACAAAACTCTCATTGAGCTTGAGACTGAACAAATGTCACCTGTGTGAACATATTATTTCACTTGAAGCTTTAATCAGCATGTTTTTAATTCCTCCTGAAGGTGCTTATCACAATGAAAATAATAATAGAAATAGTTTCTTGAACAGCATGACAACTAGGTCATACACAGGCTGTGCTATCTGAATAACAAGAGCTGTATTAATAAAAAGAAAGATTATCAAAGAAGATTTTTATAACCTTCATATTGGCATTTATTTAACAATAATAATTCCTAGTTGGCCCTTAGTCAGTCATTAAGTTCTGCTGATATTTCTATCAGAATTTGTATTTGCATGTATACTATGTTCTTTTTCTTCTGATATGGTATTGTATGCTACATTTTGTTTTCAGAGTAAAACACTGCTTTTCTCACAGAAAAAAAAACAAGCCATTTTAAGACATTAGAATTCTTATTCTACATAGATCAAATACTTGTGTAGTACAAGTGAGATTGTAAATACTCAAGAGAAATGTTAGCGAGGCAAATTTGGTACACATTTGTATTTTATAAAAAGAGCGAAGAGGAAAAAAACCAGACAACTTTCATTGAAAATAATTGTGAACTACTTTGATACTCATAAAACTCTTAGATCCCAAACTAATGTCTTCTCTGATTTTTTCCTACAGGAGAAAAGCAATATAGTGAAATGGCAGTAGATTCCTCTCAGCTGTGGTTCAGGTCCTCAATGCTAGTAATATTCTGAGTTGCTATAATTATTTGTATGTTCAAGTACAAAACTGTCTTCTATAAACCATGAGAAAAAGAAAATATGTCAGATTTTGTGACTGTGATATACATTGAAATACAAAATGCCACAATTTTCCTTGCCCTCTGAAAAGAGATTATGTATGATATATAGTTGTGTAATAGCATACCTCCATCAATGCATTCTGGGGTGAAAGAAATATCATCTAGAGCAAATTCTGTGGGTTGACTCCACCCCACCTCAGCTTCAAAGGCAACTCTGAAAAGGCTGTTGCTGGAGAGAGCTACACTTCCATACATCCATTTGTTTTCTTCATTTCT
The DNA here is from genome assembly GCF_024509145.1 of Vidua macroura. Lineage (NCBI taxonomy): Eukaryota > Metazoa > Chordata > Aves > Passeriformes > Viduidae > Vidua > Vidua macroura. Next base: position 19,514,545 of record NC_071571.1, read on the forward strand.
GCTAGAAGACCACATAAGGATATCCATTCCATGTTCTTCAACTGTGTAGACCTGTTGATGACAGAAATGAATCAGCATTAAACAACAGGAGTGCAGCTTGGGAGAGTAACACAGACAAGTGCAGTAGTGCACCTCCCTGCTTGGGCAGTACTGACCCTCCTAGATATGGTTCAGATCCACTTCATATTGGTGATGACCAAATGTTACTGAATACTTTTGCTAATGCTAGTTCAGCTTCAAATATAAAGCTACTGTGAAAAGAAAAAAAAAAAAAAAAACAAAGAAAAAAAGAGCTGCTAACCCAATCACTAATTGCAAAATCTACAGTCTCAGCCTGATATACAGAAGATAATGAGTAAAGACTTAATCCCAAATTCATTTAAAAATTTAAAAAAGACTGAGAAAGATCTTGAGCCATCCTTTCATCTCTAAATGGTGACTTCCTTATAGTTAGACTGAGTGAAGATTTTAGAGGTATAAATAAAAGATTTAGCAACTAGGGATTTAAGTCTGTCATCTGGTACTAGCCATTTATAGTTCGGAGTTTGAGACAGTCACAAAAAGTTATTGCAAACATATTTAGGAAAGGTATGAATAAAAATACATAAAATATTTAAATACTGAAAGCAATAAGTGAAGCAATGAAAGAAGACCCAATTAACCAACAGGTAGTGAATTTATGCCAAGAACATGAAAGTGGAAAATACAGAGGTATTTGCTGTTCCCACTCAGGTGTTATAAAATCTGACCAGGTTAAAAAAAAAAAAAAAATAAAAAGAACTTGAGAAAATAAAGTAAGCATATTCTAAGCATTCCAGATGATAACTATTTCTTTAAAGGACTGAATATTATAATCAATATACTCTTCTCATCACTTTCAGAAACATAATTCTCTTAAACTAATTTTTCAGTGACCGGTAGATTCATGTTGCCAACTGAATGCCCCATTTTAATAATGGGAATCCCGAGGCCCAAGGAAGTTATGAACTTGAATCCATGCTAATGATCTGTATAATTCAGTATGTTTGATTCTCCCAGTCCACCTGGTGGGACAAATAAGCTAAAAACCAAAATGGCACCCTAAATCCCACATACTTTGTAGAACTTGGTGTATTGATTAAAAGATCTATGATGCCTGACAACTCTTGCAGGTTATTTTATTTTTGGAGTAAGGGAGCAAGAAAGAATACTGACACAGAGTAACTGAAATCAGGACCAAATTTTGTCATGCCTGATCTTTGGTTACAGGACTGTGTAACAGCAACATCTTGTCATCGTCTTCCTAAAAGCACACCTCTTGCAGGGCTAAAAGGATAGGTGTAGAGGAGAAAGAGATGGTTCAACCCATAAAATAAGATTTAAAACTGTGTGTAACAGTTTTTCACGTTACCAGGCTCTGAGGCCTTAATAAGTTGAAACCCTTGATTAGAGAAACCCTTTATGTGAGGTTAGGACAATGTTAAACACCTGTGTGTGTCTCTGGAACCATTCACTATTTCACCAATCATGAAATATGACAATCTTGATGATCTGGAATTTTACAGCATATAATAATGTTAGCATGGTTTTAGCTATAAGCAGTGATATTTACTTTTGGAAGGTAAATATTGAGGTAATATCCCTTTCAGTATATCTCATTGTTAAGTCTCACAGCTGCACAAATAGCTATTGGGGAAGTGGGAAGAATCCAAAATATTTGAAGACAATACTACTATCTTTCTTACAGGATACTTAAAGATTGTCACATTGTTTAAAGCCAGATTTTATTTTTTTTTCCAGTTCTTTTGGTCAGGTTAGTAGGAGAATTTTCTCATACTTAAAGTTTCAAGGCACAATAATTGTTTGAATAGGTCTGTCTATGTACAGATGAAATTTCATTGTGTCCATGCAAAGTCTGGTCTCAGGTGGAGCAAGGACCTATTCTATGCACATTCAGATCAACCCTGCAGCTCAAGCTCAGTACCAACAATAAACCAGTCAGGAATCCTGCTGTGTGTTCACTGGCCAGTGGGTCTGGAATGGCAGCAAGTCAAACTGGGTCTTAAGTGTGACATTTTGATGACATCAGCTCCTGTTCACATAGATGCAAAGTCATCTTACATGCCTTGTCTTTCTTTCCTTTGAGATTTAACTTACATTTACCATAGAGTAAGGGTATGCAGATGTATAATTACTAATGGATTAATTAACATGTTATGGTAATTTATGTGACTCTGTCCTCAGTTAGACTAAAGTTTAAACCTGGTGTATAACAATCACATAGGTAATTGAGGCAACTGATATAATTTAGTGTAAATCTCTAAACTGGTACATTGGAAATCTCTGTTGAACTCCCAGTTCTGTTTAATTTGTCATGTACCTTCCTGGGGTAATACTTCAATCCCACTACTTGCCAAAGTACTCCTGAATACCTGAGTTCTCCAAACATTTTTCTATCCACAACTATGCCAGGAAAGGGTCTGTGTTCTTAAATGTCTTCTAAAAAATGTTGGATGAAATTTCTAAAAGAATACATAACTGAAAATGCATGTTAAGTCAAATGAGATTAATGGAGAGTTCAGAAAAATGGGAAGCCCAAGGACTCTGCTACTTTAGCAGGGGATACAAGTCTTATTTTCTCTGAGGTTGTGCCCAGTGAAAGGGAAGAAACATAATAATATCTTCTCTCCTGGGGCTACCCATGTCACTCATTGTTTGAGCATCTTCTGAATCAGGGAGAATGTCAAGTGTATATAAGACTTCTGCTCACTTGTGTAAACACATGCAGCCATGCAGCAGATGAAAGGTTGAGCAAATTTTCATGGATAAGATCTCCCTAGAGCCCTGGAAGGGTACAACTCTGTGGTGCTTAATACCTCCAGTACCACCTTCCTGCACAGCATCCCATCTAATGTGTACAAGCTAGCCTGGTAGTGAAAACAACTTAAGATGTGCAAGAGAAAAAGCTGGCAAGATGAATCTCACTATATGGTATGTAAGGGAAGAAAAATAACCACCAAACAAAAACCAACAAAGCAAAAAAAACCCACAAAAACCCAAAACCCTCAAAACAACCAAACAACAAGTTGTAGCAAAATCCCATTGAACAACTCTCTATTTATAAGTCTGATAAGATTGTTCTCCAGCCTAATACTGCTTTGGCTGATCCACTGAGAACAACATTCTTTAGAAAATCCTATTTACTGCCTTAAGGTTCTAATTCTCTACAGAATATCCTGTGTGTTAGAAAGTTCTGAATTATTTTTCAGCTTCTATTTCACTTTGAGGATGCAGAAAGTACTTTTTAAGGTCATAAAATGGAAACTATTTTCTATTTGTTAATCAGTAGTTACAACTCATGGCTGTCCTGTACCCTCATCCTGACTTTTCAATATGATATATTATCTCTCTGATCTTGCCTGAATCTAGCAGTTGGAATGCAGGAAGGTACAACATTCCACCTGAATTGCCTAATAAATAAGAAACCAATGCAGGTCTGAAGGGTGCGTAATAAGAGATATATTTTCCCACCATTGACAACTTAGAGTCTTTAATTGCCAGCTGAGCAATTAAACAAGATTTTCCTGTTTCCTGAGCAAACAGGAAAATCTTGAGAAAGAGAACCTGTATTTTCACTTCATTAGGCACCAAAGACTTGTGTCAGCTGAGGAAAATTTCCATTGACTCCAGTGAATAATGATGCTAGGTTTTCTGCTTTACATTTTTAAGATCATGCTTTTGAACTCTTCATGTTCCTCAGCAGTCATCATCACATGTCTTCCTTGGACCAAAGTCTCACCAGAGACAGACAGAAATTGTTTCTAAGTCCACAAATCAGATTACAAAATTGTATCATATTTCATTATCCCAATAGAGAAGCACTTAAAAAATTACTTACCTCTTTTCTCCTTATTCCCCTAAACCTCTGTTTGAAGTAATAAAAATTTTGCCTAAACATTAGTTTGAAGTAATAAAATATTTAGGTTTTTTGAGTAAAAGTGACCTGTCTTATACCAAAATTTATTGTAAATCAGTTATGTTAGTATCAACAAATACGAAGGCAGAAAAGTGATATATTAGCTATACTATCACATCAGGAATTAATTTTCATTTTAATTCTCCACTGTATGAGTATGGCAGACTCCTGAGGTAAATGGGCAGAGAAGCATAATAAACACTGAGTGTTTTCAGTCTGACAGATGATCAACAGAATTTCCATTGGGAAGAAACAGATGTGAAAACCACATTCATTTTCTGCTGAAACTGCTCTCCTACACCATTAAATTCCAAAAACTAGTCATAAGAATGTAAAGAGAAATGTGAGGTTTTTTTAAATTTACATTTGCAGCATAATGCAGCAACACTTGTTTGTATTAAGAGGTATTTTTTTCCAGAACGTATTGATTGATATATTAGACCAGGCTTATATTTAGTGCTGGATAACTCCCCTTCCAAAGACTCTTACCAAATATTTCTAAGGACAGTTGGTGGGTTTGTTCTTACAAAGTCATTACAAAGCAATTTTTTTCTCCTGCTCATTAATGGTTGATTGAAGTCCTGAAGCAGGAGTATTCAGATTTCTATTAAATAGCGTCCATTTTATGTTAATGCAAGAGTTTCTGTAAACATTGTGTCCTTTCTAAAAATAATAATAACAGTCCAGACTTTTGGTTTCCCTATGAACAAATTACAGAGTTTATGACAATTGAATTGTGCAATTGAAATGTGCATTGTGAATACAGAATAGGAGCAGTTCAAGTTCCTTTTCCTCGTTCCTCAGTGACTAGTTCCTTTTCTGAGTAAGAATAGGATTGTTCCTGTAACTTTCCACTATTTTGTGTAGTTCTACCACATCTATTTCCTATACCATTACAACATTCATTTTTATCTTTCTTTTACTGATTCCTTGTATGTCATTTTAATCACACATCTCAGTATGCTCTATATCTGCAGTCCTTTTATTTTTTTTTTAATTCAGACTTGACCAGATAGCTGTCTTTCAGATAAGAACTATATCAGCTTTTGTACTGACGTTATTGTATTCTGGCACATTATTCAAACTTCCTATTACAGTTTGACTTCTTTCACCTCCAGTGCAAACTGAAAAAAAAAAAATCTTCACAGAGCTGTTGTTTCAGAAGTTTTGGGCTGTTGATTTTATTGCTTTTCTTTTTTTGTTCTTTTTAGGCTTTTTCCTTTTTCACTTGAATGGGTACAGTTAATTTATATTCTTGATTTAATAACAGCAACAGTTGATACCGAATAGCTTATTAGTTTGACAGAAAAGAGCAAAATGTCCACAGAGGTAAATTGATTCTGTGATGGGGTGACATTCCTTGCTGAATGCCTCAATCTGTTGTGAATACGTTTCTACATAAGACTACATGTAGCAAAGTCATAAACAGGGAACTTTACTTGTATGTGGGAGTAAGATAATTCTTTATGAAATTGAGGCAATTAGAGGAAATTAAATTAGTCTTCTTAAAAAAAAGTCCAATTAAAAAGTAGGCTCTGGCTCTCTGCCTACTAACTCACACATAGGCCACACACATCTACTTATTCACAAGTGCTAAGTGTTCTGTGATGCTTGAAAACATTCAAAAGCTCCTTCAAATGAGCTCATCATCAATCTTGCATGCTGTAAGGTCCAGGATACTTGAATTTAAACAGATAGTTAATCATAGATAATCTCACAGTATTTCAGCTGTCAACAGGTCAAAAAAAGGGATTTATGTTTGCTTTTTACTGCTGCTTATATGAACTTTATGAAATACAGCTTTTTTATCAATAAGTAAATGTACAGCAATACTCAGAGTAATAAACTAGGTGGTAGAGATAAAACTGATATGCAAATCCCATCTTGAAAAAAATTACTAAAAAAAGGAAAAGAAAAAAAAGGTGGAATGAAGGATAACATTATCCTTGGGCTGGATGTAAGGAGAAGGTAGTGGAGAGTTTACCAGTGGCACAAGTTACCCCCGGAGGCTGAATAGTCTCCATTTATGGACATTTTCAAGACTGGGTAAATTCCTGAGCCACCCAGCATCATCTTGTAGCTGACTCTGCTTGGAGCAAGGGGTTGGACTAGAGACCACCTGAGGCCCTTCCAGCCTGATTGCACTATAATCCTATGGAACAGTGCTATGATTATCTTTTCCAGTGGAGAAAACAGTGGTAAAATCTTCCAGACTTAATTCAATGTCCAAGACTACAAAAATATTCTTGTTCACTTTTAACATAGACTAACTTATATTCTGTACTGACTAAAAAAATTAACATTACCTGTAGTTTTAAAATTTAACAAACCCCACAGATAGGAGTGTTTCTCAGGTCACTTAAAAAGGAATGGTGCAGCATATTTATACAGTGAGTCACATGAAGTGAGTTGTTTGCCAAGGGGTCACATCCCTGCTTGGACTGCTACTGGATTACTTAACAACCAAAAGTGCACTTGTTAAGGATGCTTGGGGAACAGCAAGAAGACAGTTTCAAGGAAGCTTGGGCTATAATTGTTAATACAGTTAAATACCTTATTTCCAATTGTTTTAATAAAACACCTTTCACACACAGTTGCATTAATATTTTTAAAACATATAATTTAAACCACTAAACATTAGAAATTGTCTCTATTTTATGTTAGAGTGAATTCTGCAGAGAACTGTGATGGTACTGGGTAGGTTTTAGTATGCTAGTCAAATGTGCAGTGTTAATTCTTACACATGTAGTGAAAGGACTTCAAGTTGAACTAACACTAAAGCAGAACGTCACTTGATCTTGTCAGGAGAAGATTTGTGTAACGGCAGTAAGTTGTGATGAAGTTTTGTTAATATAAATTCCTGAGATTTTGCTAATCCTAGACACAAAAATGCAAATAGCACTAAAGCAACTATTATTATGCCATAATGTAGTACAAGGACTTTTACCTTTAAGACTCCTGTTTGCTTAGAAGGAAACATCCAGAACCAGAAGCGAACTCTACAGACCCCAAGACTAGCTGGGAAGAATTTGGTGGTAGTTATCCTTGCTCTGTTTCCTTCCTTCTGGTTGGATGAGTTGACATACAAAAATCTGTGTCCTTTACCTTAAAAAAATATATAAACAACATTTAGAGTTTTTCAATACTATTTTATGCTTTGCTTTAGTTTATAAGCATTTTTATAAGCACAGATGCTAGTATTATTTTTTTTTAACCACATACATATATACCATACCATACTTATATGGAGATCTTCCTTGCTAATGTTTTGTGTATTTCACAGAATTTCAGAATAGCTTGGGTTGGAAGGGCCCTTAAAAATCATCTAGTTCCAACCCCATGCCATGGGCAGGGATGCCAACCACTGCATCAGGCTTCTCAGAACACACCCAGTCTGGCCTTGAACGCTTCCAAGGATGGGGCATCCACAGCTTCTGCACAAATTTTTTCCAGTGTCCCACTGACTTCTGAGTAAAGGATTTCTTTCTAATTTCCTAATTTCCAATCTAAGACACCCCAAGTGTCACACCACGTGCCTGAGAACATTGTCTAAATGCTTCTTGAACTCTGTCAGGCTGGTGCTCTGACCACTTCCCTGGGGAGCTGTTCTAGTGCCCAACCATCCTCTGGGTGAAGAAGCATTTCCTCATATCCAACCTAAACCTGATGTACTGATAGGTATTTCTAAGTATTACAGGCTGTTGGCAATTCTGACAAGCAATTCCTCTGTAGCTAATGTGAATATATCTTGCCTGGGTAATTTAAAAGTAAATTGCAAATCTGGATAATTTTGTAAACACTTTGCTCTAATTTTGTTTTCCTTTTGCTTCACTTTTATTATCTTTGTTTTTCTTACAATTGCTTCACAGAAACAAAGAACTAATTAAATGACAGAAACTGAAATAGAAAAACACACAGAATCTCCTTAAAAAGCCAGGGGCTAGTGGTTGTTTTGTTATCACATTGCATCAAAGTAACAGCAAGCAAGCAAGTTGAACTACTTATTTGCAAGAAACAGCTTGCCTGGAACAGCTGCAGTAGTTCCTACCTCTACCTTGTCTGTTCTGTCCCTTTCCAAGAGGAATACACTTACAGATTTACAGCCTGCAACATAAAGTAGTAGGAATGTCTGCAAAAACTGTGATTTGTGGTAGATAAGCAGTTCCCTCATAATCAGGTGAGCAGTTCCTGCAGCAGGTGCAGAACAAAGGAAAAGGGAGGATGAATGAGTTGGACAGAAGTGGCTACAGCCACTCATGATAAGGTGCCTCTATTGATTTTGAAAACATAAAATACAAGAGAAAAAAGGGCCAAAGCCTGCAGATGATGCTGCTCACAAATCCAAGCATAAGCAGCATAAATTTTGATATTTCTAGATTGAATATTAACTATACTTTGCTGATTAGATGGAAATTAAGATAGGGATTCTAACCATCAAGGCTTCTATAAAGAAAATTAACTGCTTCTCAAATAGAGATTGGTACATTTGTGATGGAAATTAATATCCCACCCAGATATATTGTATAATATAAAGAATATTTTATTTAATATTTATGTAATACAATATATAATTTTGCTTAGTACCTAACACAGATTACTGTAATTGCCTATCAATTTGTTTCATTCTCCTGACAATCAACAGGCATTGTGGTAGCAGTTTGTCAGAAATATCTTGGGGAGAACTTCTATAATAACATTTCTGGCAAGCCAGTGTCAGGGAGGTAAGTTAAATCAAGGTAGGAGCCTCAAGCATTTCACACACAGTCGTACACTTTGCTCCTCCTCATCCTGTATATGGTTGCATGTTTTTATAAAATTCATTAGGATGGTAGCACACTTCAGGAAAAGTAAATTATTTGAAATATTGACAAGGAGAAGAGTATTACTATAGCCAGTTACCATTTCATCAGAGAATTCAGCTTTTAATGTCGGAAGCTGAAATTATGTAGGTGAAATTTGTTGTTAGAGTTGAATACAAAGGAATAGTATTATTTCAATTGGATGAGACCTAAAATGATCATCTAGTCCAACTGGCTTATCAGTTCAGGGCTGCCCAAGATAAAGCATGTTGTTAGAGGCATGGTCCAAATGCTTCCTAAACACTGAAAGGCTGGGGCCACTGAACACCCCTAGGAAGACTGTTCCAGTGTTTGGCCTCCCCATTGGTAAAGAAATGCTTCCTTATGTCCAGTCTGAACCTTTCCTGGCACAGCTTTGAACTATTCCCATGTATCAGCTGATCACACTGAGATGTGCTGTTATCTTGGCACCAATCTACATTTTTTGTAGTTTTTTTTAATTCAGTGAATGTTTTATTTTCCCAGAAGTGATGTAGTACACATGGCAATACCTGGTGTGTGGTCAGTATGAGGCTCTGTTTGCCCTGTGGCAGCACTGTTGCTAATATTCCAGTCAAAATCATCAATAGTGTCTTGTGTTAATCCACATACAGTTGTCCACTCTTGATCTTGTGTTTCAAAGTTACAGCTTCCAGGAATACTTGTGTAGTAACCTGAAAATACAGCAAAAAGTCAATTATCATCCCAGCTCTATATAAAGGTGCTTTAGTGTGCACACTAAAAATGGAAATGAAAAGGACTCTGTATGGCTAACACTGTGATTCCCTGAATTTCATGCATGGACATAAATAATATGTGATAGCTAATGAGGAAAGGAAAATCACATTCTTCACTTTAAGAGCAGGTATAAACTTTATTACAGATGAATGCCCATGACAAACTAATGACCAACAAATTGAGCTCTTATCCAAGGTGTACAGAAAGAATGATTTCCGGACAATTAGCTAGCAAAACTGGACTGCTCTTCCACAGTGGCATTTTTCCAGTGTCTCACTACCTTCTGAGCAAAATTTCTTACATATGTTGGCCTGTGAATATTATGTCTAATGGCAGATTTATGATGAGAGATATGTTCTAGTGATTAGGACACTCTTCCTAAATTCAGGAGGTCTGAGTTAAACTGCTCGCTTCTAACTCTGCTGCTTCAGGTTTCTCTGGAAAAGTAATTAATCAACAAAATGATACAAATTGTGTGGTACAGATGAATCAAATAGCACCACAATCTCTTCTGTTGGCTCCAAGACATCTTTTCCTTAGTTATAAAGCAGAGGCAGCTACACAATTGCTGAGTGTGAGTGCGGACAACACCGGTGAGGAGACTTCAGAAAAATGTTACAAACTATTGATCATCACAATCAGCCATGCATTTTAGATACAGGTCTGACTGTGACTGTTCAGAATGGGTTTGAGGATTTAGATTATGTTCCTTTATCTAGACATATTCTGCAATAATAAACTACAACTATTTATGTATAATTGTCTGGCTGTAAAGGATATAGATAAAATAAAAGTTTTAATTACCTCCTATTATACTGTTTTGGTTTTTTTCCTATTTTCTACTTTGATGCTAAAAGAAAAACTGAGGCCATTCTTTATGAAAATAGCATTATCATAAACCTGCTTATGACCAAGGTCTGCACAAACCCTGTAAACCTGCGGACTTTTGTTCTCTGTAAAAGAAAGTGTCATCTTAGTTAAATGCATAAAACAAATATCTTAAAAGATGTATAATTTTGATTCAATATAGGTTATTCACTGAATCAAAATCCTGTATGCTAGGGGGAGAATTTGTACTGCAAGGACTGAAGTGTCTCTCCTAAGCACAGATATGCATTGGCAGTGTATTACAAACATCATGTAAGGCTAATAAAGGCCTAACTCCAACAATAACCTCAGACACAGGAAGAACAAAGGGAACCCATTATTTAAAAAAAGAAAGTACATGTTCTTGTGCATCTCTAATAAGATCAAAGTCCAAATCCATTTACAATTTGCACTAGTCATAATAGAATACCTGACTTCAGGTTTTTTACCCTAATACATTAACAGTGCATTAAGAAGGCAATTATTAATAAATACTTATGAACAGTACTTACTGAGTTGACAAAGTCATGTGACCCATCTGTGCCTGCTGGTTTTTTTTTTTTTTTTATGGGTAAATATACCCTATTTAGAAGCCAGCAGAAGAAAATTGCTCCATTTATTGGAAAAATTGCTTTTATTTCAATAATTCAAGCACTCCTCTAGTTGGTTCATCAACACTGAGGTTTGCTATTAATCAAATCTGTCTGTGTAGTTGGCTGCAATTCATGAAAACTGAAACTGCTTTCATGTGTGTATTTTTCACCTCAGTACTCCCAGCAGCATACTGAAAGAGAATCAAAATTTTGCAAGATTGCCTGACTGGACTGAATGAAACATTGAGTAAGTAATTACCACGAGTTTATTAAAAAAAGTCCACCAGCCTCTGTGGATGCAGTTCATTTCATACAGGTTCTGTTGTAAATCCTGCATGCAGGAATTGCTGCTGAGTAGATTATGGTCCATTTACTTCTTTGGAGTTACACTTGTATAAAACTATAGTAGAATGTGAAATAAGCTCAGACCTTGAGCTCAGTGCAAAGGAGAAAACTGCAGACAAATGTGGCCAAAACCACTTGTGATGGGACAGGTTAGGCTATGAAGAGGTTTCTCTGTGCCTGTTACACTTGCTTTTCTGATTAAGCAGCTCCTGCTGTCTTTTAATTTAAAAAATCAGGTTTTCATATCTAGAAGGCATTATGTGCCCTTTAATGTTGTTTATTCCCATCTATAAGATATATGCTCAGGGAAAAAGTGTGTTTATCTAAATATAAGGCATCATTTGTTGGGACTAAAATAGAGCAGACAGGGAAATATTATACCTGGGGCTTATCTGAGTATTCTGAATGCCAGATTACTATATCTCTGCATTACACTTTGGTAGAGACAGCAAGACTAAAGACTGATGAAAATATTTTGATGTATCTACAGCTTTTCCATCAACAATAAAAAGATATTTCAGTCTATTTTGTTAAAGTGAATATCAGCAATTATTTTTTTCTCCCCTTGGAAAAGCTTTTCTTCAGTATAGCAAAGACTGAGTGGCTTTACTATGATTCAAGATAATTTATGGCCTGAAATGTTCCAATCTATTATCTGACTAAGAAAAGAGTTCTTCTAGAAAACACAGAACAACACCCTCCCCCAAGGAAGCTATTATAGTCTGTAACAATATTTAGGGAATAAATCAAGTGTCTCCATAGTTTTCTGAATATCTTTACTGAACAGTTCACTTTGGACAGTAATTCAAATTTAGTGTGCATCTGCTAGGTGGGGAAAATGTTACAAGGGTGAGTTTACAGAATATTCTGCTGCACTTACTTTTTTGCTGCCCAACTCCTGAAAAAGTACTAAAACTTTATACAAGAAACATAGATTAGCTGTTTAAAATCTATCTTGGTGTCTACTTTTAAAAACCTAGTATTTTTAAGTTATTATTCAATGTAAATTCATTTCCATGAATATGATTCACAAAGTTTACTGCAACACAAAGTACCGCAAGAGGTAGAGATCAGAAATAGTGACACTATCTTCAGTTTTTATACATCAGAACTGCTATTTAATTTTATGAAAGGGAGAAACTCCAAGTTAAATCTCCTATAGTGACATCTTAGCATCTTTTTTAGTAAGTATGTAAGGCCTGGTAAAAACATTATCTTGCGCATCATCCAATAATAGGTCATTACTTTTGTAATCCTGTTCAGTCGAGCAGGTAGCAATCCCATGCAAGAAAAAAAGGACCTTGATTTTCACAGGACCACAAAATATTGGCTTATTTCAGTGAAGTACTTTTACTTCCACAAAGGATGAACATTGAATTGATGCGTGGATTCATTTACTCTCTCTAGCAAGTTTACTTTTGAGCATACCTGCATTACGGCAGAATTCAACCCTCCAGCTCAAAGATTAACAATTAGACTGATTATTGAGCTGCATATATGGATTACCTAATCTTCCTACTCCAAATAAGCAATCCAGACCATAACTGTAAATAAACAAAAATATGGAGCAGGAACAAAGGTACAATGTTTTACTGCTTCTGAGTTTCAGGCCTGAATTGGAAAGCCCATTAACTTGATCCAGTTTTTCAAATGGAGCTGTGTCCTTCCATCTCAATCAGCCTCAGCAAAGAATGCCTTCAGACAAATTGTGTCCCAGTATTCGTTAGGACTTAGGCAAAGATAAACAGACTCAATTTTTCCCAACTGTTCTGTAATAGAGAAATGACAGTAAAATGTTTTCATAGCTCTGAGGTAGAAGCAAGATCAAACAATGAAACTGTACTCACACTATTCAGACCACAAAGGTAAAATTCATTTGAAAGGAAAGACAAGCTTATTTTAAAAGTATTCACATTTTTATGGCAGAATCATGCCTAAATGTTATTGTACATAAGTTTTGCTTGCTTAGCTTTTCCATTCAACATTGATATTTCCTTTCAACACCTTTTTACATTAATAAACAAACTTACATTTTTTTTCTCATAGTTAATTTTTATTGTAACTCATTGATTTAATTCCTCAAGTATGTTTTTAATCCTTAAGCTGGTTTTGACCTTGGTGTCAGGGTTTTTTTGAGTATTTAACCTTTGCTTTTAGTTAGTTACACTTTTGCAACTAAACCGCTCTTGAATACTTTTTGCAGCAAATATCTCTGAGGATGTGAAAATATCAGACCTTTAGACCTGGGGACAAGGCAACCTGCTGGTGATCATCTTTATGAACTCACCTAAACTATGCTACAGAATTTAAAGCTATAATTTTAACTGAAGATTAGATTAACACACAAAGAGATACTTACTGCAGTCAGCTTCATCTGATAGATCTTCGCAGTCTGGTTTATAGTCACAGATGAGTTGAGACTCTATGCAATTCTTATTCCCACACACAAAATCAGTGAGGGCAGGACATTCCCTGGGATTCTCTCCAACTGAAACCAAGAGGACATTTAAATCAGTATTGCAATTAAATCAAAGGATAATCTTCTAAATTTGTTAACTATTATACATCATGGCTTTAGGGTTTTACTGCTTCCAACAGATGTTATTTGGTCTCACTCTTTTAATGTTGCATTATATGCTTCTAGACTGCTGTATTTGCCTTGCCTGAAGCTTCAAAGGTAGGAAGTTTTGGCTGGAAGAAAATTCAATTCACCATCAACATAACCGTTTCCCTGGTATATTTGTTGTGGACATTCTATAAAAAAAGGGTTCTGTGAGCTTTTGAAAAGTATACACACAAAAGGCTTTATTCTGCTCATATTTTTTTTTGAAAATAATATTTTAAACTGAGAAAAATCACTGTTATACACATTTGAATAATAAATAAACTTTTAGAACCTTTCTAAGACATCTACCCTTTTTTTGAAGAGTTTAGACAAACTGCTGCTCTGATTGTGTGAACTGCTGAGAAGTTTCTCTTAGGGTATTTAACATATAAATCTGTTTTACAACAATGAGTGTTCATCTCTGAAGGTGAGTGAAGATCGTCCAATAAAATGAGAGTAACTTAGTAACTTGCACATAAAACATTAGGTTCAAATCCAGAGTCACTACTCTGAGATTCAGCCATCTCTGGACTGTAAGACTAAAAGGGAACTTATGTAAGTTATTTTTTAGTTCAGTGCACTGTGTGCATAATTTCAGCCATCAGTAATTGAAACAGTTCTGATAACCCCAGATGCAACACTTCAAAAGCACTCTAATAACCTTAGATTGCCTTTCAGTCTAGAGCTTCAAGTTCTGCAAAAGACATTTAGGAGAATTTATTTTGACTGTATTCATAGTAATGTGCTTCATTCAATGTGTTTTTTCCCTCAAACTAAAACTAAAATGTGACATATTGTTAAACACAGTCTGATCAGAAGACCATGATATTTATCTTTGTGCAGGCCCATATTTCCAGAGGAGATGTTGTTGCTGTCAGGGTATTAATCTCCTCAACTTCAGTAGTTACTGAATTTTAGAGACTGAAGAACTGCATTCTCATTGAAGCAGAATAGGAAAAGAGAACTAAACTTTTTTTGTTTAGTTTTAACATATACTCAAAGTAATATTAAACAGAATGACAATACAGCAATAAAATGCAATCCATATATTTAAAATGGATGGTACAAAAAAGAAGAGAAAAAAAACCACTGCTAATATTGGTTACTCGCAGAACCTCAACACTAAAATTCTCAGCTTTGAAATACAGAAGCCTGTGTGCACTGACCCACCAAAAAAAAAAATCTTTCCAACTTGATATCTGTCTCGTTATTTAGTCTTTTAATTTTTCACTGTCAGTTTGATCTGATTAGTCACCACAAAAAAAATGTCATGAATGCCTTAAATACATGAAAAGCTATGGCTGCTTTTTACAGAAAATCCATGTGGCAGAGAGCCATTAGCAGAGGAACAGACTTCTGAGAAAAAAATTGACTGAGACATTTGTGATGGTTAAGGCAGTTTTCACACCTCTCCAAAATGATGTGATAAAACCTGATTGAACGTACCACCAAAAATTCATGAGTATGGCTCATCCTATTCTGGAAAGCCACATAATAGTTGAGGTTGGCAGAGACCTCTTAAGACCTCTCTAGTCCAACCCACTGTTTCATCCACCTCTAGTACAGCAGGTTGTGAGGGACCATGTTCAGTTGGGTTTTGGATAATATCAATGGACGGAGACTCAACAACCTCTTTGGACAACCACTTGTATTGGGTGATCCTCAGAGTAAAGTGGTTTATTGTGTTCACATTATATTTCCTGGTTTTTGAATTTGTGTCCATTGCCTTCTGTCAGCAGGCACTTTTGAGAAGAGTCTAAAACCCTTATGTCCACTCCCTCCTCTGCACTGGAAATGATGCACTGGAAAATTAAACTATTTCCTTAAGTCATTCAATGGCTTAAATAATTACAGAAATTAGGTAACTGCAGATTCATTAGCATACAGCAATTCTCACTGCATATGAAAGGGTTACATTATCACCATACAGGGGAGTGACTTTTGAAAATCCATGGCTTTGTGACTCATCATATTCCACAGCACTACTGAGACAGAGCAATGTTATGTTATATGTTACTCTATCATTTATATTTAGCACAGAATTACAGTTGTTATTTTTTAAAAAATACAAGCAACTTTATAGTACTTCAAACATACCATAAAACAGCATTTAATAATGTTATCCTAAAATAAAATATGTGATCCCAACACAGACATAATGAAAATTTACATATCTATGAATTTTATTGTTTTGGAGTAAGATCTTTTTTTATACATAATTTTTAGGGGCATCAGGTTACATTTATGATAATTATGGTTTTTCTGCTATAGTCATTGGCAGAGAGAAATAAAATCCTTCTTTAAATCAACATACTGGCATTAGCATTGCACAGTGTAACCAAATATTTTAAACTCTATTTGGAATTATGGCATAAAAAATCAACTTTCCATAGTACACTCATTCTGGCCAAAACTCCTACACCAGCTAAGAATTAAATCAAAACAAGAAATACAGTTCAACTTAACCATAAAATGCCACTTCAGTGTCAGTAAACCCAAAGCCAAAGACAAGTTCACACAGAAGTCGTAGCTTAGAAGTTTCATTTTTACAAGATACTCTTCAAATATAATATAAAAAAACCCCTAATTTAATCAGAAAAAATACACTTAAAGGTAAAATTTCAGAAAAAAATATCCTTACAGGTACGAAGGATTGATCTACAGGCATAGCATCAGTGTCAGAGGAACGGATCAGAGCTGCAAAAACAGGTGGTAGGGAGTGGGAACTGTTTGGTTTTGGTTTTTAATGAGAACAGAAGCTCCAATTAAATTTACTAATTTCCAGCACTCTTGGGCATTTCTTGGACTAATTACTTTTGTTTTGCATTATGTTTTCATCTTTCTTCTCTGGGTGCTCAGTCCAAAATTCTGTGGGATTTGAATACTATATAAGATATATTGTATGTCAAAAGACCAAAATCCATTCCTCTCCCAGAAAAAAAAAAAAAACATTATTGGCAGCAAAAAATCACCCCAAACCAAAATAAAATAATATAGAATATAAAACACAAGCACAAGCACAGATAAGAATTGAATAGCTTGTGGTAATAACCAACATTTAGAGCAGCATAGAAATAACTAGATTAACAAGAATCAATGTAGTAATTAAACCGGTTATTTTCTCATAGTTCAGTGTTATCTGGGAGCAGCACATATACCCTTATAAATCACTTTTTTCTCTTACGTTAAATACTTGGTGATTAGATTTTTATTAATTAAAAAAACAAAAACAAAAACAAAACAAAAAAAAAAAACAAAACAAAAAACAAACAAAACAAACAAACAAACAAAACAACAACAAAGAAAACCAACAACAAAACGAGTCTATTGTTATGGTATGGAAAAATTAAAATGTTTTATTGTGCCCATTTATTTGGTTTCCCCCTCAGAATTGTAGCCTTTCCAAAAAGTCAGGGCACCACAAGAAACTAACACAAGACATATTTCAGATGTAGCTAATGACTGCATGTTATGCAAATCCCTTTATGAAATGAAATGGCAGTACTTGAAAAGGAAAAAGCACATACAGGGTATCACTTTTCAGTTAAGTATAATTTTGTATTGATGCAGCAAAGAGCCATATAATCTTCTAAGTAGTTTTTAAGAGGCCAATAGAGCTGGCTTGGCTTCTGGATCACTAAACCCTACCAAATAAGCATATTAATGATGGTTGCCAAAGAACTTGCATTTACATACACTTGCTTTCCTTTCTACATATTTTGTTCTGGACAATGAAATTCTCAGAATACGAGGAAAGATCTTCCCTGGTAAGGGTACCTGTGTGTGTTTGTATATACACAGAAAGCACACAAGTGCACATCATGCATTCCAAAAATAAATTGTGACTCTGTAGTGGATACAGCACAAGCTTGCAGCTGCTTTTATTTTATACCCATCTCCAGTATGTGTTATCTATGGAAGACCAATCCATATAATAGACACAAAATTTAAAATAGACACATGACAAGATTCATTTGGAGACAGCTGATAAATAAAGCATTATTAACTGAGCCTTTTTTTTTTTCCAATTACCAGGAAAGGCCTGACTGGGAAAGAACTCACAAAACCATTCTTTCCTTTAAGTTTGCAGCTAGAGGACAGCAACAGGTCAGTGACTATTTCTCTGACTCTCTGAGTACAAGAGCTTACTTGTACCAATGTTTTGTAAGATATAAACATTCCTGTGAATCCATTGCATCTAAAATCACAGAAAGAACCAGAGAGGTGGTGTATCAGTCCTATAGGCTATAGATCTTTATTGTTCAAAACAAAATGGATAAGGCAAAAAATATTTAATAGATAGCACTAAATATCATAGATTTGGTGACACAGAGTAAATGTTTAAAAGACTTAACATGAAATAAGGGATTGATCACACAGGAAGAGGTGTTCTAGTATTACAACACTAAAGACATAGGTTGTAGGAGATTGTGTTTGGCCAATGCTTTGTGCTTTTGAAAGGCATAGGGTGAATTCCAAATTATTATGGCCTAAAGGCAGCAGTGAAGAATACCTTGAGCTGTTTTGGAAAGCAGGGTGTACCTCAAGCTCAAGTGCACTGAGCTGCTGTTTAGCAAGAGTGTCATTTCTGCTCTCCAAGAGAAACACATGCACTCACTCAACAGTACTACACCACCACGTCAGCAGTATGAAATGAAACATAACATACAATGTATATTCAATTGAAATTAGCCTTTTCTCCCACTATTTGTCTTTTTAGAAGTTATAGTCCTTCCTGAGTAGAAATGTTTTCAAATTTAAGTTGAAAATTCACCTCTTTCTATTTTTGCTGTTTAAATTATATTGTTTAGTGGAAGAACTTAAACCACTTCTCTCCCCTCTTTCACAACACTTGAGATATAGGAATAATCAAACATTTTGTTGAAAATATTATTCAATTAAAGGAAATTTAATTTGCGAGTTTCAACCTTTGTTTAAAGTGGAATTTATGAAATACACAGTCCCAGAAGGTTTCATTACTCAACTGTAGTCTGAGATTCAGAAATTATGAAACACAATTTTCATCAAGTTTTTTCATTTGCTTACCTCAATTGCTCAGTACTCTTTATGCATGGCTTTTTATGGAATATTAGAATTGTATTAGCAAACTCCTCAGTAATGCTTCTCTCCATGGATGACCTTGTAAATCCATTGCAAGGAAAACTAGATGAAAAGTTTCTGCTCAAGCAAGCTACATGTAATTTCAAATAGGTTCTTTTATAATTTTAAAACCATAGAAAATTCTCCTCATGGAATAGATCACTCAAAAGGCCAGATTTAATTCAAAGATATGTTTTGACTACAACATAAACAGTAGATCTAACAAATTATATCGACTCTTAGGAGAGACTCTGACCTGTAGACACAAAATTTGGCCAAAGGACTTCCCAAAGTTGTTCAAAGCAAGCAGTACTGTGCCTAAGGCCCCCAGTAAACTGGAAGAATAAAAAATTTATTCATAGTTCTGGAAATGCAGAACTGCCTCTGGCTCAAGCAATGTGAAAGATAAGAAAATTCTCTTTAACTTCTAGTGCTGATATCATGGAGTATATAAATCCACAGGACGCAAGGACAGAAGCTTTTATATTGAATAAAGACTGAAAGACCAGCTTTGGCACACAGTGTATCAGCAGGATAAGGATCTCATGATACTCTTATATAGGGATCTACCATACTTTGCTTAATACCAAAGGACACACGAGGGAGAAGCACTGAGGACTGAGCAATGAGGGTCTGGTTGTTTTAGGTTTATCTCTTTGAAATCTGCAAGTGGTAAAAGAAAGCGAGAAGTGGAAATAAGACAAAAATCATGAGATGCTTTTGCAGAAAATCCTACTTCCCAGTAATTATGAACATGTTCAACCAGATTAAAATATCTCCTGAAACAATTTGACATGAGATCTACTTCTTGGTCCTTTTCCCCCTCCCTGTCTGTCTTATATCCTAATTCCAGTGTAGAGTTACATTGTACCTCAGAAAATTCAGATGAATAGATTATTATTAGAGCTCTTCAATCATATCTACACTGAAAGTGACTGTCAAACTATTGTTTCCACTGTGATGCAGAATCTATCAAAACAACTCAATCACAGCACTCTCCAGTTATCATAGATATCTTAGAAGCATTTAATATGAATATTTTATTTTTTTAACATGGACTTGTCCTAATGTGGCCCACAGGGGCTGTTGTGACAGACCAATGGAGTAAAGCACATAGTGCAAGCTGCAATTATCTGCAACAAGGAGACACTTCCTCAGCTGAGTGCTCTCGCTATGTCTGCAGCATTGCTGCTAAATGTGAAATTCATCTTGGGTGTCACATTGGGTGTCGTGGAGGTGTATGATGGGTTCCATGCAGTTTGGCTGTACTGGAAGGGTGCCTACTTTCTAGAGTCATTTTACATGAAAATGAACTCAGGCTGGGACACGGGGTCATTATTCTGGTACCACCAATATAGACAAAGATTTTAAGTTTAAAAAAGTATAGAAAGTTCATTCACCTCTACCCTGTGTATTTTAGTAGCCATAAAAAAAACTTCTCTTTTGTCCCATTTGAAATAGGTGGAGTCAAAAAATCTACCACTGGATATGAAAAGTAAGCAATATGTGAAGTAAATGTCAAAATGATGGGATTTTAATTTTAGGTTGAAAGTCCTAGTTTACAGCCATGTGATAGCAAACCAAATTATCTTTGGAGTCAGCAACTCTTCTTCAAAAGTTTCCCGTGAGATAAACAGAAAGCTATCATGCCACTGGAGTGTCTTAATGAAAAATGAGGTAAAAGTTATTTTTTGTTCCTCATATTCAAATTCTGTGGCATTCCTAATACATCTCTGAGAGTTGCAAAAAGATGGTGAACAAACCTTTTGGTTAAGCTCATGCATTTTTTACACAAGTGCAAACAGAAATCCTAGTTTACAGATACGTCAATGACTTCTGAACAATGCAGTAAAACCGAGACAATTCTGTGGTTTTCAAGCTGGTGCCATATTTCCCTTTATTTCATTTTTTTTCAAACAAGATTGGTAAATATAAATCTTTCCCCAAATCTACACTGTAAAAATTAATTTTTTAAAAATTAATTTATATTTTTCAACCATTTCTAGAAAGTTAATATTCAATGCAGTTTAAGTATTTCTGCCTAATAGGAATTGTGCAGGAATTCGTGTCTTCCCCCAGTGTAACTGGCAGCCCTGGCAAGCTGGGTTGAGGGAATTTCCTCCACATCTGTCCTTAGCATGCCGCCTTCCTCACTGAGTCCTTCCTACAAGGGCATATAGAAGGGATATCCTCTGAAAGGCATCTGTGGCTGATCTTCACATTGCCAAAAGGGAGATTTTTTCCTTGTCTAGAACCAAATTGCACGTATCTGCACCCTCTGCTGAGTGTAATGAGATCTGAGTACACTAAAATTTTCCCTTAAGTGATAAAGTACATTCATGTTAATGTATGTTACACTAAGCCAAATTAAGTTAAAGATACCAAAATTTCTAGACTCTTCAAAATGAGTTTACTTTCTCTGTAATGAAGAAGATTCAATATATTGCAGAAAATTTTAAATTGATAGCTCACAAAGAAATCAGAGAATAATTTCCTTGTAAAGGCAAAATCCAAATATTAGACTAACAAAAACTTTAGCATTGATTTCAGCACATTTACTGAGAAGTTTTAGCCACCAAGTCGTGTGATTGCAGTGCTCCATGTCAGAATACCCTGACATTGAGCTATTTATAAAAACAAGAGAAAGACATCATGAATCATTAAAATATTTGAAGGGGAAAAAAAGAAAGTTAAAAAAACTGGGCAAACATTCTGTCTGAACATCAGTGAATATCCTTAGTGACTAATTTAGGTCTGGCAGCTTTCTCTGTCTGAATTCCCTTCCCTCTCACTTCAGGGCCAGATTTGTACTGAATACTTCTATTATCAGAGTTTGAACTTTTCTCAAGTATTTAAGAAGAAGGAACTAAATTCTCCACTAAACATAAAGCTTTGCATGATACATAACTGAGGATTCAAAGGAAACACTGGCTTGTTTTAAAAACAAAAAAGCTGGCCTACATACACAAACACTAGGATGTTTTAGTTATTGTCTCTCTGAACTGCAAAGCTAGGATGGAATTCTAATAAGAAAGTATTTTTCTACTGTGACTTTCAAAGCTTCTTGTTTATGAGAGCATGGAAGTAAAGTTGTTCAAAGGATTTCAGTACTTCACCTATGGTCTTCACCATAAACAGTAGGTGAGAAGGAATACAAATATGTGGGGAGGAATACAAATATATGAGGAGAAAGGGAAAGAGTTTACCACCAGGAAAGCAAGCTTTATTATATTTTAAGGAAAATTTCTGTTCAACTCAATTTGGTGAATCAATTTCCTATTAATAGATTGTGGAATTTTTACTTTTCTTTCTTTTAAAAACTAAATATAATTGTAACATTAGAAGAAAAGGTTATGGAGTCTGATTCCAAACTGACAAAGATCACTGGAGCTGTAATGGTTCTGTCTTATTCCTGGATTTCTATGGCACTGAATTCCCAGACTGAAAAATTATATAAATCAACTAAATAGCAAAATGTTCTAGAAATTTCTGTCCAATTTTAATTCAGAGTTATGATTCTCTTATTTTTATTTATTCCCTTGCTAGTTTTGCAGGTGGTGTCCTGGGATGCCAAAGCTATGATGTGGCTGAGTCATGTGCATGTCCATGCTTATACTTGCTGTTGTATACCTGAGAGTACAAAATGATTTTTCTTTACGTTACAGGTGCACAAAAATTTGACTTCTAGTAACAGCATGCCTGAGAAATTGTGCTCTTGATTCACTATTATTTGACAGTGAACCATCAGCTGGCAAAGGAAAACAATAATGCTTGAAGTGCTCCTTAATGATAGCAGACCACATTATCATGAAGTTAAATGTCGTAAGTGTAAAAAATAAATTTATCATTAGGCATTATTCTCCATGGCCATCATAGATATTTTATCTTTTTATTAAGGCAAAAATTGAGACATTTTGTTTCCAGCCTGCAAATAACCTCATGGCCAAAATTAATTGCCAATTATTAAAAAGCACATGAAATGATGACAGTAAACTCCATTCAGTTCACACAGTGTCAATAAAGTTGTATAAAGAATTATTGTTCAAGTAAGTGAAAAAAATCAGTATATCAGCTAATTTAAGAACATCCTTTTCTAGCTGGTGGTGTAATTTCACTATTTTTTGCATTTTTAAATTTAACCTGTATAATAAAATGTATCAGTTTTGGAATTTAACCTATTTTTGTTATCAGAACATTCTTACTCTCTCAAAACCAACTCTTTTATATCTTTGTTTCATTCTATTTTTGACAATATATCCTAGAGCTCATATTTCCAATAAACCCACAGTTTCCTCTTGTCCTTCACTTCCATAGAAATTAGTGAGACCTGACAAAAATGAGCCTTGAAGGAAAGGGCCTCAGAAGCTCAGATCATAGTAGAGTCATTTATAGTATTGTACTGATAAAGAAGCTGTTGACAAATTAATTTTTAAAAGGAAAATAGTGATAAGATTCTCTGTAATCAGTTGAATATCCTCATATAAAATGAGCTATGTAAATCACAGCTATACAAGTGAAGAGCAAAGAATCCACCTCAGTGCAGATACTCTTATGATGCATACAGCTTATAAAACACAGCACGGAAGCAAGCTGAAGGAAAATATATGTAAAATAAAATAAGTATTTAGATATTTTAAGCAATGGTATAACCATTGAATATTACCATACTGTAGAAAACAGATCTAATATTCACATGTAAAATATCACATGGGCTGCCTGTCTCTTCCCTTTTTGCTCTCTCAACTTGAGTACATAATTTCTGTAAAGAGGCAATTATTTTATTGTGCTAACTGTAAACCATGTTCCAGGAATACCCTTCAGCAGCTTCCAAAAGGACAGTCTGTGAGGAGGAGGCTATCCCAAAATATTTGAAAGTTCCAGAAATGCCTTTACATTAGTTTTCACCACTAAATGCTGTCTGCTGAGAAGCAGCTAAATATGAGATTCCTTTTCTCCATGCAATTTAAGGCATTCTCATTTCAACTCCATTCTGTTTATTTTAAACCTGTTTTCAAGTCCTTATTATTTTCAATCTCCTATTTTTTTTCTGTGCACACTATATTCCACTGTTTATATAATTAACACATCCAGAATACCCATAATATGTAAGATTTCAGTTTAACAAAGTAACACCAAGTAGAAAATAGAAATGTGACTTCAGCTGCCCTAGAGGACCCTTGTCATATGTGTAGCCCAGCAATCCTACAGCTACAAACACAGAACTGTAAGTGCTGTAAATCAAGTAATTTCGTTGATCAGAAACCCTGTTCCCCATCTCCTTTGTATGCTGTTCTTCTTTTTGAGTTTGGCCACAGAAAGATGGTGTTTGCTGACTTTTAGCTTTGTTATGACAGATACAATAAAACTGTGAACTCTGTGCTGCAAAAAGTACAATCTGTACATGACATGCTTTCTCTATCCTGAATGCCCCAGGCTTGGGTCAGGTGGGAAATGTTATTTTTGAGAAACTGGCAAAATGTATTTTGCTTGTTTGTTCTACAAAGGTAAATAATCAATAACAACAAGAATGAGAAAGGTCAGACGAGGCTCCTTCGTGTCATCATGCCAACAGGAAGGTCAGCATACCAGAAGTCTTGAGAAAATTAAGCAAGCAGGTATCAACTTGTGGAGTAGAAAGCAAAAAATCATAGGCAGAGTGCAGAGCTGATGTGAAAGGCACTAAATTATTCCCTTTTAACATTGTTTTGAGGCTGAGTGTCCTCATACAGATAAGAAAATCAGGGGGCAGAGGTGGAGTGAGGTGCGGTGGGCTATGGGTTGTTATTTTAGGATTTGTTTGTTTGTTTTGCTTATTTTACAGACATGCATGTTCACAGATGCACACAGATACAGCTGAAAAGTGAACAAACGATAGGCCTCTGATCCTGCTGGAAAGCAAAGGCATAAACATAAACACATTCCCACAGGATACATACTCCTAAACTTTAATGATAACCCTGCTGTACCTAGCATACACTACCAGAGATACTGTAAGGAAATTATTCCTGAGTGTATAAAGACTGTACCCTATTAGAGTGCAGAAGCAAGGACCATGCAAGTGGCAACTATATAAAGGATCAGTATCCTGGGTCTCCAACTTTCTTAAGTAAATATTTTAAAAACTTGTCTTGCAAATTAAGCTTCAATTGTACTTATCAAAGTTCTATGAGAAAAGCTTCCTCTGAATCATCTGTCTTCATAAACAATAATTTTCAGCAAAATACATAGGAATACGACTGTGCTGAAGCTGTATGGGAAAGCAGTTGGAGCACTTGGTGCAACTGCTTTCCCAGCAGAGCTTCTTCCTGAAGCAGTGCTGTAAAACAAATAGTTGCTATAAAGTAATAAACCAAGTTACTTCCTGAACTGTTTCACTGCAAAGGTATTTTAATGCAAGACTTGTTATAAAACACTGTTAACATTCAGATTTGTAGGGTCATAGACTAAAACCAATGTAAATTTCAGCAATCTTAACATTTTAAGAGATTGAGGATCCTTCATCTGACAGCTTTCCAAATCTTTATTGAAACAATTTCCTTCCTTGCAATGACAACTCTGGAATATTTCCAGTTGTGATTATATGATGTCATTTTTCAGGTTGTTATATAATATGTGGACTTAAGAGTAAGAAGAAATATTTTTTACACTATATTAAGATATGTTGATACCATCTTTATGAACTTAACAGAGATGTTACTACTTCCTTAAGAAAATAAACTACTATTTTCATTTCCTGAATATTTTAATGACTCTGACTGTGAAATGAAGTGTCTAATTTGTTGTAGCTCCAAAACTGAACAGAATCCCAGAAATGTGGTTTAACTAGACCCCACTGGTATGAATTAATACATGTGAACACAACAGGCAGCAAATGGCAAGAGAGACCAGCATCTACTTTGTTATTCAAGATGATAGATATTGATTTACCATCTCCTACCAGGGCATCCTTACCTATCTACCTTTGTTTTTTGGAGAACAATCACATGCACAGCAATGAGGACAATGAAACACTTCAAAAAAAGACAACGGGCTCAGTAATGCTCACGTGCTTTGTAGAGCTTTTGAGTACATCTGCCTTAGAGTTTTATTAAAGTGCGATTCTGAAGGTTCCAGATTGTCTCACATTTCCATTCTTTGAATTATACAACAATTTCTAATTGCAAACCCTTCATTTTTTAGATGAAACTAGATCAAGTGGTGTTCTTCAGAAATTCATTTTTCATACTTCAGTTGATGATGGGCATCCAGTCTATGGCAGGAGATTAAAGCTTGCTCAAACAACTACCATGAAACTCATACAGTGTTAATATGTGGCATCCACACCTCATTTAACATAATCACTTAAGTTGTGTCACACTGTTTCCTACAAGATATAAAAACCACATACCTTCCTGAGAGAAGCCATGATCTACCTACTCAGTATTTATCTTCTTGGGTTTAGCAGTTTCTTTTGTTACTGTTTGTTTGGTGGTTTGTTGGGGTTTTATCGTTGGGTATTTTTTGGTGTAGTTTTGGTATTTTTTTTTTTTTTTTTTTGGTGGTTGTTGTTGCTGTTGCTTTTGTTGTTTTTAAGAAGGGCAAACTTTGTTCTTATTCTAGCCCATGTCCACAGAGATATTAATTAAATAGAGTATTCTGTGAAGGAGTCAAAAGTTCTATTTTGCTGACCTTAACACTTCAACTGAACTGGGAAAAAAAATATTTACAAAGGTTCATTTGTAGTCTCCACTTATTTTTAGGGCAAGAGACTTTATAATAAAACACAGAGGCCAAAGGTTTCATTTATTACCATCTGTCACAATTTATATGAAATTGTTATATACAGCATCACAGACTCAAAAACTTACCAATGGATTAAAGAAGGAAAGTTCTTACTCAAAGCAAAATAAATAAAGGAAACAAAACCTTAGTAATTTCTTGGATTTATCTGCCATAATTTAGTATGAGAACACCACAGGAATGTATGCGCAGAAAAGAGTCAAGAGTAGAAACAATTTATTCATAACTGATTTTATGAGCAGTGAAATTATGATGATAACAGTAAAATTACTATGTATTTTAAAATGAACAAGAACTTCCTACATCTCATGTAGCACCCCCTCTAGAAAGTTTCCTCTTGAACTTACTTGTGGTGCAGTTGTGGAACTCTATGTCATCTATTGCTGCTCCTCCTCCCAGATCTCTGGTACGAATGCCTTCAAAAATAATTTCAAAATTCCTTAGCTTCCCCAAGTGTAACTTGACTTTGTTCCACTCGTCACCATGAGTTCCTGATTCACTCCATATTTTCACAATCCCATCATCAGTCTAAAATTTGAATAAATTATATATAGTAAGATACATGCAAGTAGGGATTATCAAACACAAGTTTTGGGGAAAAAACCCAAACCAAACAAAACAAAAAGAAGACTTGAAGATGCCCATGCAGTTGTGTCGAGAATCAGCAAACAAATTCTTTGCTAGGATAACAGGAAAGGTAGTGAAATTAGATGAGTACTGTGCAAATAACAACCATCAATAGCAGATAAAATCTCAGTAGAGAAATTACTCTGTGTGTGATTGAACTGCAAAACCATTCATTTTCTTAGGGTTGTATTTAACTTTATACAAACTGTTCTTTGTTTTTAGGATATATTACTGGATGCAAGGCTACTCTACCATTTTAAATTGTATCCATCTATCTTTAAAGAGTTGTGACAATGGTGATAAAGGAGAGGAAAAACTAATAAATATGGGATAACCATAGATTTAGTAAAGCTTATTTGAAGGTAAATAAGAATACTCTTACAAGTACACAAATATATTTTAAAACTTTTCTTTAGACCTCTTATCGTACTACCTATCTGGCAAGTCAGCAGCAAACATGCTTAATTTTATAATAGTAGTGTTAGAATGCAGATGCACCAATTTTCCTTGCTGTGAATGGATGATACATATATACGATGACATCAAAAGGAAAAATTTGCATAAGCTTAGTATATGTCTAAATCTACTTTTCTTTGTGACTGTCTGACTAACCATCCAAACTGTAAATAAGAATTTTTTTTCTACTCTTTTCTTAGCAAAAGCCATTAGTACTCCAGCTGGGTTAAGAAAAACACTGTGAGATGCATCAAGCAGCTAAATATAATGCATAACAAAGGTTCTGAGAGTGTAGTACATGAAGAAGCAAAATCTAAGGAAAATAGAGACAGCAGTAAAATAGACAGGGAAGAAAATTAATTACATTTCTTTATCCATGGTGAACCTGTTAGATTAGATTTATGTTAATGTCTTATGCATATTTATGATGAGAAAATGAATCTTGGTGCTTTAGATATTGTATTCTGAAGAAGAAAGTGCAGACAAGCACACAAATATTACATCAGTTTGTGAATCAGGGAACTCACAGAATTGTTGATATCTTTTAGGGGGTCCTCAGACCTAACAAAGCATAGAGACATTTGAAGAGTGGCTTGGCAAGGGTGTTCTGGAAAATCATAATGAACAGTAGAGGAACTTTTGAAAACTATGGCAACTTTACTTTAAAATGCTAAACAGGAAAGAAAAAAACAGGGATGAATTTCCATGACTTCATGTAAAGTCATAGATATCCAGCTGAATAACTCTATTTCTGCACATAACTAACAATGTTAGACTAGTGGTGATAGCAGCCTTTTCTAAGTCATGATATCTGAGCACACAAGCACTTACAGATGCAAGTTTAGACATTGCTTCATCAGTTATGTCTCATTTGTTTAAAGCCAATGACACAGTCCATTAAAGTGAAAATAATATAACAGGACCTTAGTAGTGTTTTGCACCACTAATTCTGGAGTTGATGACAATTGGTAATGATGTTCTTAATTAATTTCTCCCAGTAAGACTCCTAACTCTATGTGCCATCACATCAGCAGTCCATTCTTCTAACAGAGTCAGCACCATAGATTATCTCAAGTTGAAGGGGACCCATGATGATTTTCAAATCCAACTCCTTGCTTCTTGCAGAAGTACTTAAAACTAAACCATGACCAAGATCATCATCCAGATGCTCCTTGAACTCAGACATCTTGCTGTCATCACCTCCCTGGGGAGCCTGTTCCAGGAACTGACCACCCTCCCAGTGAATAAGCCCCTTTTGGGCCTATAATCAGTGCAATTAGGGGGACTGGAATCAGCATGAGAGTAAGACCTTTTGTAAAACTTTTATGTCTATTTCAGTATAGAAACACAGCTTAGAGGGCTCTATATTAACACTGAGCTCAAAAAGAGTAGATACAGTAATTGAAGCTGATTTCAAACATGGTAAAACAGAGTGGCAAATCTATTTTAAACTTCCTCCTATTATTCCTGTCCATAAATAACTTATTTCAATAGCTCAGTGATATCAGTTCCATTGATTCTGATATTTTTGAAGAACCTCCAGGAGAGTATTTCTCATTATTGGGGTAGTTTGTTAAGTCCGCAAACACCTTTCTCCTATTCATGACATGAATAAAATGGATTGTTATGATGAGTTACATTTGGCCTGTTGTATTCTCCAACATAGAATACAACCCCAAACTTTAGAAAAGGTGCATTTTTAAACATTTTATCCATTTGTTATATATGGACCCTCTTCTGTCTGCACTTGGCAATTGTAAATATCTTTCATTAATATTTTTCATAATAAATCACTGATTAATTTTAAAAAAGTAGCTCAGTGCTGTGTATTAGTGGTGAATTTAGGAAACGTAAAATGAAGTAGATTAAAATAATGCTGAATCATAAGGGACTTGCCTTATATTCATGAATTTGAGCATGATAGAAAAATTAAAAACATTTTTCTATCTGAATATTAAGCCCCAAATTTATTACAAAATCAGATGTATTTAAGATTGAATGTATGGAGATAGCTGGATATTTTTAAAACACACAGAGATAAGTATTTATATAAAATCTGGAGGTGTTAAATGTTACACAGTTATCCAGAGTATGAGCCTCATGTCTGCTGCTAGCTAGATTTTGATTGATTTCACAGTATATTTAATTACATGACATTCTGTTCAGACTAACATTGTGTTTATCACATTGATTTTTGAGTAAAGGATGCTACAGGTAACAAGTGATGGGAATCCCATATTTCTTTAGAAATAATCACATAAAAATGTTGTAGCAATCAATTTGTATATGGTATCATAGCCATAACATATGCAATTATAGGCACTGGGGCATTTTTTATACAGTGAGACACTGAAATATTTTTTGTTAAGAAGAATTTTTTCAGCTGGAAACTTTATGGCAGTCTCCTTGCACTTCACAAGTTACTGAATATGAGTACACAAATAAAATGCAGAAGAGACATCTCTCTTCTTGTCTGGGTTCCACAGACAAAAGGAGCTCCTACACCAGAGTAGAACTTCATAAAGCATGACAAGCTGATTTTTCACTTGCTCAGCTACAGTTCTACATACCGAAATGAAAAGCATCCTCACCCCCTGCATAACTGTATGAAGGCTGTTCCAATGCAGAGTGCAAAGTCCATTCAAAGTCATAAGCCCTGCACATTGTCTGCATCAAACATCCAAGCGGAGGTGGGAAAGGAAGAGACAAGCAGTAAACTTGGCTTTCCTCCTCTCCCCAGGCCCAGGGCTGTAAGCTATACTCTTCCGGATACATGTTTGGCATGAGAGGATCATCTCTTTGCAGCTTTGCAGATTCCGTTTCATGAATTATTGTTTTGTTTTCTGCATTCTCCAACCTTTTAATCTTTTTGTGCTTTGGCATTTCTTTCATATCTTTGGAATGTATTTGCTTCTAAAACAAACACAAATATGGCCTGAGGTGGATAGAAAAATTATTCTGTGCTTTGACCTGCCCATTGCATCCATGAATCCTTCAATCTCTTTCACTCTTGAACACATATATTAATGTAAAGAAGAGATATGTAAAAGAGATGTAAGACAAGGAGAAATATGCTCAGTGTAGAGTAGGCTGGAGGTCAAAATGTCACCTTTTTTCTGCTTTTAAGAGGTTATTCTTTTGCTGAGACCTACTCATATTGAGTGTAGATTTCTGTTCAGCCTGGGCTGGTTTGTGACAAAAGCCTCTGGGGTCCAACAGGCTGATAAAAAGTGGCTCAGATCTGTGAGATGATTCTAGTGGCTGTTGGTCAGGGCAAAAATCTCATTTTCCTGCTGCTCCTCAAGAGTTTAGTGGCATGTAAGCTTTATGCAGACAGAAATGGTTAAAGATAATTTTTGTTGGTCATACTATAAGTTTTACAGGATGACTGGACCACAGGATACAATAGAACACATCCTAGATTTGCATGTGTTTCTACTTTAGACTTATTGCTTCCCAGTATATGGTTTACTATTTATTAGTGCAGACTATTACCAGGCAATACTACTACAAAAAGCTCCAGAAATTTCCCCAGAACATAATTTTTACAATATATTTTGTAATTCTGTACTTTTAAATTCCCTAAACTCAACCTGGGAAATTCCAAGAGTTCAATGTTATTTCCAGATCAAGTAAAAAAATTGTCACTTCCCAAAAATACACACTAAGACTGCCTAAAACAGATGGTGTTTTCATTTAAGGCTCTAGAAAGTTATTATTAATTGCACATCACTGCCCTCTGTGGGTTGAACGTAGTGAAAGGTCAGGCTGAGGTGAGGAGGCATCATTAAGGAAAACTTGACAGTAAAGGGCATATCTTCACATTGATTTGCAGCAGTGGGTCCTAGACTTCCACTGTCACATAATTCCGAGTAATAAACACTCTCAGAAAATGGTAAAATTA
Source organism: Vidua macroura (assembly GCF_024509145.1). Taxonomy (NCBI): domain Eukaryota; kingdom Metazoa; phylum Chordata; class Aves; order Passeriformes; family Viduidae; genus Vidua; species Vidua macroura. Next base: position 19,546,352 of record NC_071571.1, read on the forward strand.
CTTCTAAGAAGGACACAACGTGTTTAGATCTGTAGGTCTGTATGCCCAGCCCTATCGGAAAATTCATATTCATATTCATATTCAGAGGATTTTTATCTTCTTTCTGATGGTCTGAGGGGAATTATTTTTTAATAATTTTGTTCCACTGCAATTCAGAATCTTCCTCATGCTTGTCTTCATCTGAAGGACAATCTCAAGTGTGTGTCTCTTTTGAGCACTTCAAGGGGGAAGGTACAACTTACTTGGCTCAATATCCTCATTAATTTACCTGGGGATAGTAAGAATAAAGGAGAGGAAGGATTTCTTTTTGTCTTAGAATTCCTTTCATTTTGTGGCTGAGTTTATTATTTTTTCTATCCATCAGAGACCACCATTATTCTCAAGGCTACATTTCTAACAGAGTCAGAATAATGTTAGGAACTGACTCCAAAGCATGCACAAGGAGTATGTGATTTGCAACATTACAAGATGTTGCAAAGAAACTTCCTGTGAATATACTTTCTTTCAGAGCAATACAGTAAGTATTCCAGATGCAATTATAAAGATTTTTCTATGAGGCAATCTTCCTCGTTGCATCTGCAATGAAACAGCAATGAAACACAGATTTTTGTTCTTGATCTGCACCTCTCCTATTCATATTCCAAGTTGGGTTCAAACTATTTTCCTGGTTCATTCCCATCAGATATTTATTTCAGCAGAGCAACAGGAAATGAAGTAGAGCTTACCAAATGCATGGAGGCAATGAAAATATTTATTAAATATTCCTGGATTCTTCAAACCAAATATACTTGAGGGCTTTTTAATCAGAGACAGAATATTTTCAAATTACTCATTAAAAAAATTAAATGTTTGCTATGAATACCTTAAAAATATTTTCCAGATTAACTGTCTCAAAAGACTCCCCTTTCTACATCACCTTTCAGGCTTTTTAGAGGAGTAAAACTCTTCTTACATACTTTTATAAAAAAATTAGGAAAAACATCTCTGCTTTCAGTTTGTTTTGAAAACAGTATCTTCCTGACAAGCTTTGATGATCCAGAATCTTTTAAACATGATATATGTTATGTAAAGCACAGAAAAATTATATAGAACGAGCATAATGTGACTTCAACTGTCACTGTTTTCTCTAGTTTTGGATTCATTGTTTTACAAGAGTATTTCAGGAGGGCAGTTTACTTTTCAGGCATTTATTCTTTGTTTAGGGTAAAATGTATTTTCATGGTGTGCAAATAAAGGTAATTAATAAAACTAGTTTTAATGAAGTTTTATTTTCCTTGGTGTGATAACATTAGTAAAGTCTTTTCATGGCTGACCAAGTAGTTTAAAAATGAAGTACTCTATGATGAACTGTGTTCCTTCTCTGCTTCTTCCTTTTCTCAGCAAGGAGTGGAGTGCAGTCCTGAGTGTTATATCAAAGAAACAGGAGGCAGTAGGAAGAAAAGTCACAGCTTTTCCTTATTTGTCCATAATTTAAAGACCTTGTCCATGAATTTGTATTTCCCCAAGTCACAGAACAATTAATATCTTTGCTGACACTTCTAAAATAATCTATCTACTTGTTTCAGTGTCATTGCTTGAGAGTGAGCCCTATTTGGAGAAGCTTCTGAGCACCTTCCTTGTAGATTTTGACTGATGCTACCTCTGCACAAGAATGCTTGCTTAATTTAAAGATCTCACTTCCTAAGCTTTAGTCTCTCATAAGTAGCTTGAAACAAAAGTGCTTTAAAATACAATAAAACTGAAAAATATCTTTAAAAAATAAAAATATTATTGTGTCTCCTTCATCTGATGTTATGTATCACAATATGATACTTTTTTTTCATTTTTCACTGATTTTCTCTTAAAAAATTCTAAAACACTGTTCTACTTGAAAACAGTAAATTAACCATACAGAGTTTGATCTTATATTTCATTCAAGCAAACAAAAGCTCTACATGAGATAAATGGTCAGGAGTATCAAATTATCAAATGCATTTAAATGAGTCAAAAAATGCACTGAAATCAATATTTGTTTACCCAAGATTGTTAAACTGTTAAAATTCAAGCTAACATTTTCCTTCTGATCCTCTTCCCTATTTTCTTTGTTTCCTTGTTTCTTCTTTTCTCTCTTCCATCTTTCCTTCACAGTGACATGAAGAAAAATGAGAGCAGCCAACAAGGCCATGAAGATGCGAGTTATGAGCGAGCACGTGTGTCCTCTGGCACACTGTCAATCTCCAGTCTGACAACAATTCCATACAAACAGCTCAGTGGTGCTTTAGAACAGCACCAGTTAAAATAACCCAGCTACCTGATTTTAGGGAAAGGCACATACTCAGCATTTTATGGGTAAGGTTGATAAGTGTATGCTAACAAACCAAACAAAACATTTGTACATGTTGTTGTTAATAATGTAGGAAAATCTGGGCACAGTAGTAGTTATTTATTACTCTGCCCTTAGCTAATGTTTTGAAAATTTGTCGCTCCTATTAAATAATTCTTGTGGTTAATATTACTGTTACATTTAGAAAATTGCTACTAATTATCTGGGTGTGGAAGCTCTGCATTAAACACATAATTCCAAAATTGTTGGGTCTTCCTAGAATAGCTCTGAGGCAAATAGAAACTATTTCAACGTAGGAAGAGATTTTAAACTCAAAATTTATCTTCCATCACTAAGCTGAAGGATGCTGCAAGATGCTCGCTATGGGATTCTGAATTTTCAGCAAATTGAGGTAGCAGAAACGAAGAAATAACATCAAAAAAGCAGGCAAGAAAACTGCAAGAATCTACAAAGTAATGTTTTCAAAAGGCAGGGACAAATCAGGGACAAGTATGCAACAGGATGATTTTTACTTTAGGAATATGATACTGATGAACTTACTCAAGCTCCAGTGACTTAAATGAGAATTCATGATGCTCAGCAATGAAAAGAATGCATTAAAAATCTCAAAATTTTCAGTGTTATATTATGGTAGGAACCAGGCAAGCTATTTAGTATGTCTCTATCTTCAATAAAAAACACTTAAAAAGGAAACATGAAGCTGATCAAATGACATGTTGAAGAAACTATTTTATCCAGGCAACATATATATATGCTACCTATGTACATCAGCATGCATGAAAATTTGGCTCCACTTTTGAAGTCAACTTATAAAAATCACACAAAAAATTGAATTTTCACAGTGCATTATAGAAAGAACAAAAACAGTAAGATGAAACAGTGATATTTCAGTTTTCAAGCCTTTTATTATAGTCTGGCTGTATTAGTCTCAGTAGGTTTTCATAATAAGAGTTAATGACAAAACCCATCCAGCCAACCCTTTAATTTCCTCCTTTGTGTAAAGTTCTAAGATGATTTTCATTCTCTGAAATATCTTTTCCCCAATTTTCATTTCCTAAATTAACATCACTATAATAAAGGACTACACATTTCAGCAAAAAAAAAACCCCATGCATTCTAATGAAAAAAGCTAGATAAATAAGTGTACTGCAGATAAAATTCCTTTTTTAAAAATGCACCTGTTTTGTTTGGAATTCTGGAATCTCAGTGAATTCCTCCAGAGCATCAAAAGCATCAACACCTCACCCTGCCATGGGTGCCAGCATTTGCCATATTTCTAGTAGTAAAATTCTGAAATAGTAGGACTCTTCTTTTTTATTTGCTCAAAGTGCTGAGTTGAGAAAAGATAATTTAAAAGATGCATTGATAAAAAGTGATTGGTAATTCACATGGAGAAAGCAGTTTATTTTACACATTGCAAGGAATGACAATTAAATTGCTTGTTTTAAAAAAGATAAAGTTACACTTTAAACCCACTTATTTTGGAAATCTATAATGGGAAGGCAATAATAATTTGTTGGTTTTCCTTAGTCTGTCTATTTCACTTTCTTATAATTTTGATTTATCCTGTCACAACTATTAAATCTAATAGATATCATTATAGCCAGCTTTCATTTATAACCAAGCAGACTTTTCTGACATTTGCATCCCTTTACATTCCCATGGTAGTATTTCCACCAAATATACTTTTATGTGCTTAGGCTCTTAAAAATATATATCTTCATTTCATATGTTATCCTTACCAATTAAAAGGGAGAAATAAAACAACTCACTATAAAAGGAGATTCATTAGGTACTTTCTAATACTTCATCCTCTCCTGATTTCCTAGCCCTCTCAGCCATTCTTTCTCCTCAAATGCATATATTGCTTCTTAATTTCCTGTCATAATCCACCTTTTTTCATTTTGGGTTTTAGGTAGCTTAAGGGATACAGTTTTGATTGCTTGGATTACATTTTTTTTTTCCTTCAGTTCTGTTGCTAAGGCTAAATAACCGTAAGCATCAAACCCACTTTATAAGACCATTAGCATTTCAAGCAACTTAGTTCTGTTTTGTCTCAAACCTTGTTACACCTTTGTTTTAATCACATTTTACAGGTCTCTTTGGAATGTTCCCATCTCAGAGTTGAGGCAACTGCAATTTTGTGGAAAAGCAAAGCTTCCAAGTTTGAGAAATAATCACAGTTACCAAAATTCTAAGATTTTGGACACCTGTTACAACCCTCCCTACTGTCAAACAAGGCCAGTGTGCAAAATGCTGTGCAATGATAGATTCCATGGATTAAAAAAAAAAAACCAACAACCTTACTTCTATGTACTACCTACACAAATGCAGAGCATGTAGATTAATAGATGTAAGAGAACTGTTTATGAATCAAGATCATAAATAGCTGTTTCCAGACATGAGGAATCTTCAAATCTGTCATGTTTTTCCTCCTATAGGGAATACTTTGAATACCATACTGAAAGACAGGAGGCAAAAGTCACTTATTAAATTTCAGTGCTTTTTATGCATCTAACTCACCTTCTCTTTTCATTTCTTCTTCTTTTTTTTTTCCCATTAATTTTTTTTTTTTTTTCCCTTTATCAGTTTGGATATGACTGAGAGAAGGAATACAAGTGTCTGAGCAGGAGGTGCAGACCCCCAATAACTCTAGAACCAGTGGTGACATCCATGATGCATGTTGGCCTCAGAGCACCACCAGGAAGGAAGATGGCAAGGCACAGCCCCCTGAGTGTCTGGGAAAGTCTGTGCCTACAGCCAGCCACAGTGAAACTGGGACTTGGGTAAAACTCACACCTCAGGTCTGCAGAGCAGACCAGACACTGCTGGGGAGTGCTTGTCCAGGGCATCTTGGGGAGAAAAAGGATGGTGGAGGACCTTTCCTTTCACAAGTCATGGATCAAAGTACTGTTTGAGTGACACAGTGGGCAGGCAGGACACAAGCTGTGCTGGCAGGACACCTTTTCTCCTCTGACACTTTGACAGAGACTTGCTAAGGTCAGAAGCATTCTATTCACAGTGTCACAGTGTTTACAAGATCAGTTCCACAAAGTGGGAATTAAGGAATCAGTCTGTGTGAAAGTCCTCTCAGCTCTTCAAAATGTGAAGATTTGTGCATGAAGAATTAAAGAATTATCACTATAGCAGCCTTGTAAAATAAAAGCCCCAAGGCAAACCCAGTTCAGCTGAAGAAAACATCTGGAATCTTCCATAGATTTTGTTTGTTTTAGTCAATATTTCAATTTGGCAATTCACCTCTAATAACATTTTGATTCTCTGTATAATACTGAGTGGAAAAAGTAGGAAAAAATATCTTTACAGAAATTATGGTGAGAAAAAAAGAAAATAAAATTTGATAAAATAAAGGAATAAGAAGTACATATCTCTGCTGTAAACAAAACTTATTTAGGAAAAGTAAGGTTCTTTCATACAGGACAATATAATTAAAAGATTCCTAATAATTCTTAAGACTGACAATAGCAATTGTTAATTCCTGTACACTGTCATTGAAACTTTTAATAAATATTTAATCTGTCCCTTCAAAGTGACAAATCTGCAGGACAAGGATTGACATGAATCTTCCCTATTAATCATCAAAGTGCATCATATATGCTTTTTCAGATGTATGAGAGAGTGATTAATGTCAGTCAGGTGTCATTCCTACTTGGATGCAGGGGGATGTTCTCTGGGATATAACTGTATTTCTTTCTTTGTGACACCTACTATACAGCCTATTTGTATTCTATTGGAATATTCTTTTCAATTCAATTGTAGCTTTTGGGCTTGTAGAAACACAGAACAGATCCTCTGGGATATTAGATGAACTGGACAGCCTCAGGGGACTCAAAACACTGACGCTGAAAAAATAGTACATTCTTTATATAATCAATGCCCAATTAAGTATTTTAAGCTTTACTGTATAAATGGATAAATGAGACATCTTTAAGAGAAATGTTTAAGTCCTGTCTCTGTAACATCTAATAGCTACAACTCTTTATTTCTTAGAGAATGCCAAGGAACCAGATATTTGATTTAAAATTTTAAACTACAGTTATGAAATATATTCCCTAAAAATTGAGAGCTCTTACAACTGACAGATATTCCTGTAATAAAACACTTCTCTATCTGATGGCCACTACCTAGTATGTTGAAGGACAAATGAAGTTATAAATATGTAAATATACATAGCGTGGTAGGGATGCACAAGACAAAAATTTGCAGACAGAGTCATGAGATCTTGGTGTTTGCATTGCCAGCAGAGATACTAAAAATTTACATAAGTATTTGGCAACATTTAATGAAATATTCCAAATTCAAATATTTTTCCATTGACATTCCTGATGGTACCCAACACTGTTTACTGAAAGATACTATATGCAGTTACAAGTCTACAGGAAGCTGTAGGGAAAGTAACAGCCACCTTTTCTCTTAGAGAGATTTGCTCTACAATGAGACAAATCATACTTAAAATTCCCTTTGACATGGGGAGTAAAACAAAGAGAGATTAAAGCAACTGCAGCAGTGGTTGCTCTGTGGGCATCTATGACTTTAAGTAATAGGGATTTGTCCCACTCAGACTGGGACAAATTGCATTTTAACAGCAAGTCCTGTGATCTTAACATATTTCTTAGAAAAAAAATCTCCCTGCTGAAGAACATACAGCGATCTCTTTCTAAGACGTCTTTCTTGTGGTAACAGACATAATTTTCCAGGATAAGGCAAAATGACTGATCTAAAAACAAACATGGGAACACATGTCAGCCACACTCCAATATACATAAGAGAATTTGTAATATCGTTCAACTTGTCAAACAAATACAAATAAAACTAAGGTAGAACAGGAAATTATGTGGCACTTTTTTCTCTTCCATTTTTTTTTTTTTGTTTTCAATTAAAATCCCTCAGAGGTCCTTCAATTTTTTTTCCCAGTGCAGCAACTATTACATTATCCACTTCTGGTTTATAGTTTTAGTAGCTGTGATAACCTCAATTCTCTGGTTCCACTTCACTTTTTCCTTGGATCTTGCAGACACTGCAGAAGTTTTGTCTGTGTTTTCTAAATGGATTTATTCCCTGAAGCAAATAAGCACAGAGCTAATTATCAGAAGAGTATAAACCTTTTACTGTGAACTGAGGAAATACTGCAACATTTAAAAAGGCAAATCAAAGAAAAATATAGCCACTAAGTAACAAAACAACCAAAAAAAACCCCCAAACAAACCCCAAACAAACAAAAAACAAACTCCAAAGGATTTGTGGAAGTATGTACCTTCCCTACCACTTCTACAGTAGAAATTCAATCTCATCACGTCAACTTGGAAAGGGATATTTCAAGATAATGTTTAAGAAGTTTCTAAAGCAATGGTATCCTCTGCATAAAATCTGTAGCAGTTAGATTGGCATACTCAGAAAAATAAATGGTAGCTTTAGGATATTTTATTATCATTTACCATGATGTTCCTACTTTGGTCCTGCCACATGGTAATCTGTACCTTTCTTTCTCATATGACCACATTTTTGTGGGTATTATTTATAAAACCATTCACATTTTCAACTACATACAGCGAAAATTCTCTTGTCAAACTCTTTAACATTGCTCTTTTCTAGACAGGTCGTCTCTTTAAAAGGATCTTACTGCACCATTTTTGTCAAACAAATCTCAGATCTAACCTGAATAAACACCTCATTTCTCTGTGCAACAAATCTTGGTACAACTTGGAAGGAGAGGACTGCAATTTTTATAGAGATTAAATTCCAGAGAATCTGACTTTAACAGACCATACTTTTAACTAAGGAAAAGTCTAAGATTAATTAATGTGCAGCTAGTGAGTCAGGGGAAGATTTTCATTAGTTCCTAATTCCTTTCCATAGCCCACACCCACATACTCCTAAAACAGTTAGACTGGGAAAGAAAAAAAGCAGAACTCTCACTCTTTTAGTAACTCTTGAAGAATAGTGCTGGTGTATAAAGTGTTAAAGAGCTGGAAATCAACTTAAATAATTTCTGACTGCTAATAAACTTTTTGATAACATACTCCTTCTGAACTCCCAAAGAAAGACAATTCTGAACTGAATCACACTGTCAAAATGCTCAGAATAATGTTGTGCACTGCAGAATCCTTCACGTCTAATGGTATTTCCATGTCATAAATAACAAGAGTCTTCAAGTGTTTGCTGATCAATGAAATGAATTAGATGCCTCATGTATCAAAATTTAACTAGCACCTCTTCTGGATCACAATGGAAGTTCTGCTTTCAAAAAGTTTTTCTTCCATGCAGATCAAACTAAATTAAACTGGAAAACAGTAATATAATATACTAGAGCTGTGCTATTCAGTGAAAGGCAACAGTGAGGTTCTGAGGGGAAGACCAAATAACACCTAAATATAGGCTGAAGATTTTAAAGGCATGAATGGCAGAGTAGCTTTATAATTCTGTCACTTAAAAGAAGAAGCACTTTATTCAGATGCCCAAATGAGATGGTATAAATGTACAGAAAACAAGTGTAAGCAAACTATTTAAAAGCTGAAAGATGGTTCACATTTGTGCCTTGATTTATTGATTCAGCCAAATACAGATTGAGTGCCTGGTCCACTGTAATTTCAAACAAAACACAATTTCCAATAAACTGTGGAAGAAGTTAAGGACATGAAATAAAGTTATGCAAATGCATTAGCCTAGTTTTCCACTGTGGTTTCATATGACCTTTCTACAACCTCTGTCTTTTCTCACATTCCATTGAAAGAAAAACTGACCTTCATAAAATTGGATGCCAAATAATAATTTAAATTATTAATAACATCACCCATGGTATAGAACCTTACGTTAGCATTATAATAAGAAAGGTGTGGTGACATATAATGGTTTAGAGAAAATAGATGATTTTGAAAGGAAATAAATATAAAGTTACTTGCACTTTTTTATTCACCACCCTTCAGTTATATTCTTAATCTAAGTGTTAGAATTAAAACAAGTTTATAATATGTCATTGTATTTATATTCAATGACTGCTATCCAACAAACAAGAATGCTTTCCATTATAAGAATTTTTTTTCTCTCTTGTATGAATTTGAAAATTAAGCAAAAAAGTTTGGCTCGTAGTATTCATTTAGTATGAAAATCTGAAAAGCGTCTACATCATGTTTTGATAGACACAGTCTCAAAGGCTTAGTGGTTTTTTGTTTGTTTGGTAGGTTTGGTGGGCTTTTGTGTTATGCTCACCCTCTTTAAAAAACAAGCCCCCAATTCTGCTAAGAAAATGCTCATATTTTGATCAAACCCAGTTATTCCTGGTTCACATTACAGCCCAGCATTACAGTTAACATTAAACAATTCTCCTTATTTTTTAATTCCAATTTTGTAAGATCTGTACTTTTAATAAAGATTTATTTATTAAAAAAACAAACACATAAACAAAAAATCCCACCAATTTTCCACATCACCTAAACCACTGGAGCCAAAGAAAAACTAGGAACACAGATTAAGGCCCTCTACAAATCTGGTATATGGGAGCTAAGAAATACAATTTTTAGTGTTCATCTTCTACTTGTAGTGCTCCTGCTGAAGGCAAAATCAACTATACCCTGCAGACCACACAATTACACCCACATATTCCAGATTTAATGCAAATAGTCTGTAACTCCTGATTTTAATAGTATTACTGTGTCATCTCTCACAACTACATTAATTTAAACAGAAAATCATGTTAACATGGTTTCTTCAGTTTTAAAATCAGTTTAAAATTCCTTATTTGAGCTCCCTGATCTTTTTTAATTGCAGATATGGCCTGGTAAACCTTGCAGAAGCAAGATACGAAAGAATGAGGACATGGGGAAGTGCTGAGGGAAGCTGGAAACCTGAAGAGTATGACTGAAAAGAAAGACCTATTGGAAGAATTTAAGTCTACAAAGATGAGAAACTGCTGTGAATGGACTATGGGATTTCCACAAGTGGGCAGGAAATTAATCTCTGAGCGGCAATGACCCTTTCACCAGCAAGCACCATGAAGTTGCTGTGTTATGGAAGGTTTTGTTTGCATAGTAAGATGGTGGGAAGAAACTGGTGTCTCTCAAAGCTCCCCCTGCATTGACACTATTATTCTCTGCTGCAAATAATAGCTGCTCTCTACAACGCTCTTGCATGTTAGTGCATGCAATGATAAGACAATTCTACCTAATGCTATGGAATCAACCTACAAACAAATACACTTAGAGATTACTGCAATCATAAATATGTGCACCTAAAAATTCCTAGTCTGACTCTCACAGGAAATTACCAGAATCAGATCCTCCCATCATTGTGGAATAAATTATGGCAAGTACAGAAACACAGCTGGATTTGGGGTGGTTTTGACATTTTTTGTTTAACTGAAAAGTTCTTTTTGTTGTTGTTTTTATGTTTTGGTTTGTGTTTTGGTTTGTGGGGTTTTTTTTTTTGTTTTTGTTTGTTTGGTTGGTTGGTTTTTGGTTTTTTCTATTGTTGTTGTTGTTCGTTTGGTTTGGTTTGATTTTTCTTCCTGAAGCTAATGAGAATTCAAAGCTGAAGGTCAGAAAAAGAAAAAAAAATCTGCAAGGATAAAAATTAGACTCTTGTGTTAAGAACCCTTATTGATTAATTAAAGTAATTTTACTCACACTACAACTTGGTACTGCAAGCCTGCCAAAGATCAAGGACTATCTTGATCTTCACAATACTAAAACTTATCTGTGAATTAAAAATAAAAGTTACATTAAAGGAATACAAAACCTGTAACAGATTAATATTCTGCACTATGAGTGCTAGTGCTACATCTGATGAAGTTTCACAGTGTAACATCTGCTCAGTTCAGTATTTATTTGAAAAAAAAGAAAGACGCTTTTCTCAGTGGCATACGGAAGAGGCTTTCGGGATGTAAAAAGTGATGAGAAGGAAAAAAGAAAAACAAAAGAAAGATCTTCCACCTTTTCTGAGGTCAATTGGAACTCTTAGAAATGTTCAGGTTTTTTCTTAGAACATTTCTAAGAAATTTGGAAACTTTTCCAAGTGGGATTGTTGATCAGGAAAATTAGATACTGTATTGGGCTTTTAGATCTGATCAATGTTTTATGCTTTGTAAAAGGTATCAGCAGGCACAAGGTTACATGTTGCATTATTTATTATGTCAAAAAAAAAAAAAAGTTTAATTAAATTTCTGAGTTCTTTAGAAGTGTGGAAAATGCTCAAAGCCCAAGGCTATACCTCAGAGGCTATTGTTCAGACAAAGTCCTATGCCTGTTTCACAGTTATTATAAAAAGATCTGATTCTGATGTCTCTTGCTGCAGTAAAAAACATTAAACAGCAGCTCTATGATCCTTCAAAGAACTCTGCCCTGAGATCCATTTGTACCACAACTTTCACTGCTGAATGTGTGCCCTGAAAAGTGCTAGAAAAGAGCAAAGATCCCAGAAGTTACTTCAGTCCCATATGCTAAAAAGCAGCAATGTGATAGCACTCTATGAGATTATAAGATGACAAATCAATAAAGTAAATCACTCCCAGAGATCTCTGACTTGAAGAATGGGTTCAGTGAAACAACACTAGGGAGCTGTGCAGTCTGGAGGAGACTGAAAGTGCATTTGTTATCTATGCCACATTATGCTATTTGGTGCCAGGCTGGGGTAGAAAGCCAGGCTGGCTCTGAGACACACTGCTTGTGACTTGGTGGAATGTTTGTACTTTCTATGTAAACTCTTTTTGAAAAATTATGCTTTCAATGAAAACTGATTTATTTCTATTTAATCAGTCTCTTATTCTCAATTTGCTTGGAAATATGCTTATGTCATTGTGTCAAAATTGGTCATAAAACAACACTGTTTGAAAGGATGTCTAAAAAGATAAGTGCTGTTTGAGATTCAGGAAATACAAATTTTCTTTCCCTGGGAAGTAAAGATGCCATAAAAGTTACTCTTGACAAGTAATACTGTATTTCACCATATCTCCACTGATTTCCTTCAGAACTCTTGGGACTAATATTCTGTTATTCTCACTCATTAGTCAGATGACATTTCATTGACTCAACTACAAGTTTTAATAGCAGTTCACAGGTCAGTAATGGGAGTAAATAGTTTAAAACTGTGTCCTTTTCAGAGGTGTAGATACTCATTAAATAAAGGCTATTACCACTATGGAGCTATGTGGAACTAAATACTAGGAAAATTTACTCTTTGCTATTAGTTTTAAAGAATTTTGCTAATACCTTAATTTTGTCTACAAAATAAACCTCATGTCTATGTTTGTTAAATCTACAGATAGTCTACAATTTTTTGGAACATGATTTCAGCAAACTCTTAAGTAAAGCATTCAAGCAAATCTCGAAAAACTTAATTTTTCCCTCTAGTTTCATGGAGGTCAAGTAATCTGCTTTGAGGCTACCTGAATCCAATGCAGTCTTCTACATTAATGTGAGGGATTGATTGTTTTTCATGCAGTCAGTGAGAAGAATCAATGTAGAAATACACATTCTATTTTATGCTGTGAGGTAGAATAACCAGTTTCCTTAAGCCTTATTCTTGAGTGACTTCCTATAGAAGTAGGGTCAATTATATTGATCTGTGAAAATGTGATTTTAAGCTACTCGATCCTACAAATACAAATGTCCAGAATATACCAGCTGGCATCTGCAGAACCTGTGCTGAAGATTTTCATGTCCACAGCCTGGGATAGCAAAATTTAGCTCCACTAAAACTAACCAGGGAATTAGAAAATCCACTGAGAGTCATCTATACCTGAGATGCGGCACCTGCTAAACCAAGTATTTCTACACAACCAGCCCTCTCTTCTCTACACTGGGCTGGTTAAAAGCAATAACAATGCCAGGAGAACAACTGTGGGGGTCCTAGCTTTTGCTGAGAAGCAGCAGCCAGGTAAAGGGTCTGTGTGCAGAAGCCCTGAGCAGCTGGGTGAAGGAGGCTGGATGTTGGTTCCACCTGCCTGCTGCCCTGGTTAGGTTAGGTTAGGCTGCTGGTTAAGTTAGGTTGGGTTGCTGGTTAGGTTAGGTTGGTTTGCTGGTTAGGTTAGGCTGCTGGTTAGGTTAGGTTAGGTTAGGTTAGGTTAGGTTAGGTTAGGTTAGGCTAGGCTGCTGCCGCAGTATAAAAGGGGCCCGACTTGCCATGAGCTCGTCGGGACTTCTTGTTTTCTTGAATGTCTTTATGTCTTTGCTGATTTTTAACTGGATGGAATTAAATGCCTGGGTAAGGTCCACTGGAACTTCCTAATGAGATCCTGTGCGTATTGGCCTTGTTATTGCCAGCAGAGGAAGTTACTAATGACAGGTTTCACCTTCCTTATTCATCTGCATATTTGTTTTTGGATGCTTGTTTCAAAACTTTGAAAGAATCTTCCCCTAACTGTACCAGATCCTAAATTATCTTCTTAAATTAAAATGTCTATATGGAAAAGCAATTGACATTGATACCACAAAAATTATTTTCAACAAATGCTTTTATCCTTTCTTGCTGTTTTTCTTCTGATTCTTTTTTTTAATTGCGGGGACAACTTAAGTTGCTTATTTTAGATCAACAGAATAATGAAATGTATTATCGCTTTCACCTAATAATTCTTGCTTGCCTCTCTATAAGCATGTTTAAAAATACACAGTTTCTTCTGACTCATTAAATAAACAGAATGCTGATGAGGTGCCCCACCATCAACACTAAAACAGGCACAGTGAACATGCTGCACCTGAACTTTGAAATATTTCCTTCAATGGATGATATTCTCTTACAGCTGACACAGTCAAGACTAGAATGTCTCAAAATGTCACTGGAAAAAGTTTTGATTAGTTATATCCAGATCTCTTTGGGGAATATTTTGTTTGCTTTTGCACTGCTATCAAATCTTTGTAATTTGAATTCATATGAGTGCTGAGTTTGGTATTTCAGTCTTCATAAGTAGCTACACTGTCAATATATTTTGTTTACATAAATGTTGAAGGGGTCAATTTCAAGAATACTATATGTTTGCAGCTAATTCAACAGCCCATCACTTGGACTGGATTATTATTATTCCATACACAGATGGTTTTCCTCAAAGAATATGTAGTACAATTTCAAGAGAAAAAAATCAAAACAACAGTAGCTTCAGAGAAATTCCATTAGGAAAATGTGTTGATTTTCTCCAGCTTCAAACTTTAACAAAAGAGGTTCATGCTTGGCTATAGTACCCTTTTATAATCTTTTAGTTTTATTTCTAGTTGTTTATCTCATAATCTGCCATAACACTTTAGTAGTGTGATATATAATATGCTTAGACTTCCTGAAAGTGGACAAGCAATGCATAGTTAAGAAAATATATTGGTGCATACCATGAACTATGATTTTTCTAAAAATGGCTTTTTACCTTTGCTTACCATTTTTGTTCCACTGTGGTAATTCCATAAGAAGAGAATATTTTTCCTCATTCTGCCTCTATAAATATTTCCTCATCTTATTTTTCATCCCTGTTCCATTGTATATACAGTCTTCACTCTCAGTTAAACTTTGAATGGATGGAATGACTTCAGCCAGACAGTTTGCTGAGTTTTTAAACTTGAGATGGTAATTACCTTCCCAGATCATCTCATCATCTTTCATTTTCAGCTAATCACTACCCAGAGGTCTGATTTCACTGACATTAGCTTTACTTTAAATCAAGGGATACTCAATCTGGATGGAAATATGGAGGTATTGCAGTTTGAACCAGCAGGAGAAGCTTGAGTATGACTTCCCATGATATGTGTTGTTTAATTAGATCATATTCCTACAGACACTGCTAAATAGGAACTCCAATTAAAATATGGACCTATGGGTCCTTATAACTGCATAGTAGACGAAGTTAAGTTGATCTGCAAAAAATCCCAGGCACAATGATGGAATAATTTTTCCTCCTTTATAAATTTGAACCTTTCTGGGAGAAATAGCTGTATAAAAACATCTTAATAACTATGCAGTTACTTGATGAGTGGTCTGTTGTTATTTGTAGGTGTTTGGACTAATTAATGAAAAAAATCTCCTGATATCTGTCAAATGGTTCATTGTTTTTTATATTTCAGGCAGACATATTTCAGGCTGTATCTCTAGGTACTAAAATCTATTGAAGTCTTTTATCTTTCAGGCTTTTAAATTATTTTTATATCATTCAGAATACAGGAGAAATAATTTTAAGTAATTTGTTTTCAAGGAAAAAAATATAATTTATCATTTAAAGTTAAGTCAGGCAACATATGCATTGGAAATAAAACAGAAACTTTAATGCAGTTCACCAAGACATTATTAGAGATATTGCAGGAAGGGAAGTTAACAGACACATGGCAAATAAATTGCACCATGATTTATACTTGAATAAATGAATAATACTTGAATAATACTCAGAAGAGATGCACAGATAGAAGTAAGCACAAACACATATTTGGTCACTGTGTCTGAAGAACGTTGATTATTAATTTCTACATAAGAATTAATTTCTTGTCTGAACCATATTACGATTTTAAAAAAGTTTTTACAGGCATTTAATCCTTTATAATGAACAGCAAAGGAACAGCCAATTTTTTACAAATGTCTCAGTTTTCATTACAAATGAATAACTAGACAGTATTTGTAAATACTTTTTTGGTCATCTCACATTTAGTGAAGAAAACAATATTTCTAAATAAAATTGATTCTACTCTGTACCCATTTATATAAAAATATTTAATGCAGTCATATTTTTGCATTTTATTCTCACTTTGTAAATGTTAGCAATTTTTTTTTTTGTGTCATCCCATCAGAACAATAGGACTGTATACTGATACAGGATGTCAGCAAAATATGAAAATAGCTTCACATGGAAAAAATCAAAGAGAAAGGTACTATATGTGAAGAGGGGAAGATACAAAGAGGATTTGAAAAGATTTTGTTTGGCTTTTCAGATGGCTTCTCTTGGAAGAGAAATGCTAAAAGCATTTTTAAGAGACTGGAGTAATAAAAACTAGCACAGAACCAGGAGGTGCGGGGGAGCTCTCCCAGTCTGTCAGCTAAACAACAGAATGTCACAGAGCTGAGGCACTCTGCAGGAGCACGAACACCCTTACAGGTATAATATACTCAAAAGAAAAGGTTTTTTTGTTACCTTAATCAGAACCTGAATATGTCCCATGGCTTTTGATGACTTGAAGTACCAGAAGCTCATCACACAAGTCCCACTTGATTCTTTCCATATGGAACTCTTCACATGGGCTTTTTCATTTATTAGGCTCATTGCAGTGGCCTCAAGATATAGGAAATGTCCTGAAATTAAATGATGTATTACTGAAAAAATGTTTTACATTTTCAAATTAGATTCCAAAACTCAGTAAAGTAAATGCAGAGACATATGAAGAACACTTCCCTCATAAGTCTCATACTAGTCAACCTCAGCTCAGGAGAAAAAATGACCACTTCCCATTCCTTGTGCACTTCTTATATCAGAAATAAATTGCTGGTAGAAGTTTAAGTTTTGGATGGACTTGTGTAGAAGACTGGGAACTCTTCCATGATTTCTGGCTACCTTGATTACATGTCGCTGCTGAACTGTAGTAGTTGCAATTCTGACAACACATCACACAATAGCCACATCATGATAAATTTCAGGATAAAGTCTCCTGAAAGGTAATCTTCAAAATAGCAAGTCATGCTATATAAAAACTTATGAAGCAGGAAAAAAAAAATATGCATGTATAAATCACTAGGTATCTCTAACAGTTCATATTACCTTTGGTCATTTTTACTCTGTTTGAATATTAATGAACATATAAATTATTTAGTCAGATGAAATTGCAAAATTAGATGCCTAGAGTTAATATTTTTCAGCACTGATATGGTCCTTGAGTCTTCCATCTTTATTTTTAATCAGAAGCATAAAAAATTCTCCCAAGTTTTCAAATTCATTTCTTTCCTTTGTACCAATAAGAAATGTGTATTTGAAATAAACACAAATGTATTATAAATAGCACAGAAATTATAATTGCACATCTACTAATGTTTGTATATGTATTAGGCAAAAAAAAATTATACTTCACTAGATAATGCAGAAACAAATGGGCTCATTCTAACTTTGACACTTCCCTGGCTCAGATATGACCATAGATATTTGCCATGGTGTTATGGGATAAGAAATATGCTTTTTCTCTGAGGTCAAGCATATATTTAACAAGTATAGTGGTGTATTTGTGATAATACTTTTTATATTACTGACAATGCAAATGAATCTTTTTCCTACATATTCTGAAGTTTATTGGGTTTTGTCCTTCAGCAGTTTGTGTAAACATTCAGTGACTACTATCATGCCTTTGTGCAACTCTGCTGTGAATATTTCACTTTAAGATCAGTTCTGAGCTCAGCTGTGGTAACGTCCTTGTCTGAACTATAGGACCTTCAAAAGCAAAGTATGAAGTCAAAGAGCTTGTAGCAAGAACAAGAGCAGATAACTGAATGCTTTGGCCAAAACAAACCAGGACATGCACTAACAAAGGAGCTTTGTTTTTTTTTTAAATTTACTTATTTAACATTATCTAAAATTACAGTATGAATAGTATGAACTAGGGGAAACTGTAAGCTTCCTGAAAATGACCTCAAGCTCTGGAGGAGTGGGACCCAGTAGATTTCAGAGCTGAGATAACTCACCTTTGCAAATTGCAGCCAGACCAAATATCAAACTATCTTGCCTGACTCATATGAGAAACAACTAAGATTCAATTTTCCTAAATTAAAATTATTGTACAATGGTAGTTAGTATTTTTATATTGTAAGACATCTAATTCATTAAAAATGACACCCTGATTAGAAATTTTAGAACTCCTCTGCTGCCCATGGAGTTACGAGACATTTCATGAAGACAATTATCCCTTACTTGTGAACTAACAACATACCAGCTCTATTTCCAAGCGTGTGGTCCCCGGGAGGTCTAAGACTTTGAGGCGAGCTGACCCCCAGCACCCAGTGAAAATTGTCAGCCAGGGAATTCTGCCAGCCACATCTGCCATTCTCAAAGGTGCAGGAAGTTCCGCATTCACTCTCGTCTGTATTATCCCCACAGTTGTCTTCAAAATCACAGCTTTGTTCTGGTCTGTAACACTTGCCATTCTGGCACTGCCTATGGCCATGTGAGCAGGAGCCTGAAAAGAGAAGAATGAGGGTGTCCTGGTGAATCACAGAGCCGTCCATCCCAGCAAGGTTACTGGAAGGTTACATTTCAGAGAGCTTAATATTTAGGAGGAGGAGGGTGGTCCAGAACAGTTTTATTAAAAGCCTTTGGTTCCCCTGAAGTACCAATCCATTATCAGTTTATTTCTTTTGTATTTTGTCAAGTGATTGCCTAAATAAATGACTGTTTCCCTTGTAAAGCCTCAGAGGGCAAGCTCCAGCCAGGCATTCCATCACTAACAAAGCTTTCTAGTCTGACTTAATTGCTGGCATTCTCCTTTCATGTGGTGTTGGATTAAATCATTTTATCTTAGCTGCAAAGTTGAGCCTACTTTAGGAGCCCTAATTTGGAAGAAAAAACTTTTCTGTTTTAACTACAGAGGTTTGCCTTTTAATGGATTTTTTTTTTATGAGTTCAGTAGGTTGACGGTGTCTTTTTTGTGCAGTCTTCCTGCTATTATTGAGGGCTAATTCTACTATTGTGCAGCCTAAGGATTGTAGGACTCAGACACAGGATCTATTTCCAAGTTTCATGTTTTCATTTCAGATCACTTTCTGCAGGACTCTCAGCTTTAGTACATTCTGTAATCAAGTGAAATACAACATTCTGAAATTGACCCCTTCCCGTTTACTTTGTACATTCTGCTGTGTCAGAAATAAATAAACAAGAATAATTTTACTTAAAAATAGAAGTATGAATATATGAGCTATGTACATGTCTAAAGTTGCAGAAGTACAGGGGAATCTGAGTTAATTGATACTGAAAATCACATGGTGCTAGAAACTTGTTTCCATTACCACTGTATTAACTTAAAGCAGCTAAAGGATATTCACATAAGGCTGGATTTTATCAAGAGGTCTGAAAAAAAGATTTATTAGTAAAAAGAGGATAAGAGATGGGGTTTTCTGTTGTCATGTTGGCAACCTCCATCCCATGGCATTTGTTTCAGACAGACTCTAAATTACAAATACTCCAAAGTGAAAAAACATTGTTAGAACCCTTTGCTGGAGGTTTTTGCTAAAGTGAAAACAAGTCACTTTATTTCTAGATATCAGCTAAAGAAAACAAGTGTTAACCTATCCTCTTCAAGTTAAAATCCTCCTAATTCAATTCTTATTAACATAAATTTAAAATACAAATATATATTGGGATATTTTAGAAATATCTAGCAAGATTTCCAGGGAAAATATTAATTTTTAATTCCTAATTTCTTAGCAACATAAAAATATGTACCAGGTTTGCTCCAAAAGACTGTGTACAATTTGGCTTTTAACAATTGCTTAGAGAAAGGAAGAAAAAGTTCCTGATCAAAATGAAGCAAGTAAGAATAAAAATCTGATACTGACTTTGAAAGTCAAGAACATCAGGCAAAGATCTCCAAATCTGGAGACAAGAAAAATGGATAATCTCTGACCAGAAGAAAAAGACTTGTTTGAAGTTCACAGCTAAATGTTTCTAAAAGCATCAGTGGGATTTTTATTAGTACACAATCTCTGAAAATGGTCCTGGTCAAAGGAATAGTGCAATAGCATTGATGAACCAGTCCGTGTCCATCAGAAGCTTCTATCAATCTTCTTCAGAATTTCAGTTATCTGCGTTGTATCCCAAAGGGTGACAGAGATTTATTATAAAATTGCTGCCTAATTTAAGTGACATATATATTTTAGTAACTAGTTATTATAATCCTACCTTTCTTTTAAGTGATTGCAATAAGAATTTAGCAAAACTTTTTTTTTGTCAGCAAACTAGGAATTTAAATTTCAGGATCATTTCATGCCTTAAAATATTTTCCCTTGCAGTTCAATGATCAAGAATTTCAATAACTATTGAATTTTGAGGTCCCTTTGTAGCATTATTTCCAATTTCAAGTTAAAAAAAAAGCAGAGTTGAAAAGTGGAAGTCTTTGTTTCCTCAGGAAAAACAAAAAAATCCGTCTTGAATCCTGGCATGAATGAATCTTTCCAAGCATGTGTAATGAATGATATTACACTGCCTGAGTCTGTAACGTGACTTGCTTCTGGATGTACTTCCATAGTATAGCTTCTCTTTAACTGACATTTCTAAGGCTTTAAAACTGTAGGGAAAAAGAAACTTCACCAAACAAACAACCTTCCCTCCCCCCAGAAAACAACCACGAACCTACATGAAAAGGAATTTTTTTAGAGCTTTCTTCCTTTCTTCCCTACTTTTTCTTAATCTTAATTGTTCAAACACTCTGTTATATAGATTGCTGTGTACGAGAGAGGTATTTATTTGAGAGGAACTTCTCCTTAACAGGGTTCAGTAAACCTTTTCTCCAATCAGTGCTTCTAGAAGATTATTTGTGGGTAGACATTTTGTCCTATGTGGTAACTGCATAGATACACTAGGCTGCAGTAGAGCCTTAGGGGCTGTTAGAGCCCCTTTCAGATAAATATCTTGTATCTCATCATTATATGTATCCTTCAGATAAATAATCTTTGACTTGAGGAGGATTTATACAACAGAGGAAAACAGCTGCACCAGTTAATAATCCTCTTGTTCATATACCCAGAGCAAAATCAACAGGTAAAACATTTATATTTTTAAACATGTTTTAGGAGAAGGATTAATCTCCTTATTTTATAAGGGTGTTTTCCTTAAATATATTCTGAAAAAAAAAATGCACCTGCAAACATCAAGGGAGAAAATAATTTTTTTTTGAGAACAATCTGTCTTATTTTTGAAAACTGAGGCAAAGAAGGTCTCAAGTATTCAGACTTTTCCTCATCTGCCCCCCTGCATCCAATAAGGAATGGAGGTTTTTCTTGACACTCATTTTGCTATTAATGTATTTATAAAAATATTTTTATTATCCTTTCCAGAAGTGGCCAGATTATGTTCTAATTGGGATTATTTCAAAATTGTTAAATTTAATAAGTTGTTAACCTTCTTAAACATATTATATTTAATAGCATCAGCATGGATGTTTTCCAAATCAAAACCAAATCAAATGAATGAGATAGTTTACAATTATTGGAATAACCCATCAATAGGTGTGAAAATCTAGAGCTGCTTCAAAATATTTTCAAAAGACTTTATTTACATTCACATGGTACAAGCATACCTTCTTCTAAATCAAAGCTAGAGCTCCTGTAGAACCATAGTCTGGTATAGAGGCCAGAGTAATTAATCAGCAGACTAAGAGTGTGACATCCCAGGGATAGGGGCTCTCTGGATAATTTAGATCTCTGAGTTTTTCCTGGTAAAAATTACTCCATTATCCTTCTTGCTCTGAGTTGACATTACCGTATGACTGAAATCTATGTGTCCTTAAAAAAAATACTTTGTTAACAAGAACATCTTTCCTCTAGTATCTCACCACTATAGCCCAAGGACACAGAGAAAATGCTTTCATCACTGTTGATAATACATGGTAAAACTGACTTGTCAATGCAGGAATGTGAAAAATGCATCTAATTTCAAAAGCAAAGCTTTAGAAATTAAGAGAATTTTTAAAGACTTTCAGATGTTGGGGTGTTAGGGAAAAAAAGATTTTAAAAGTATTATAGGATATCAGCTTTTTTTTTTCTGAAGGAAAAGGGCTTTATTTTCTCAAATTGGAATTGAGTGCAAACATTTGGTTTTGTAAGCCTTGCAAGTACTTTGACATATTGATTTGCATTCTGAACAACTGAAAGTTAGAAAAACAACAGCTTGAGTTCATTTGCAAAAGGGACTTTGAGAAGAAACTCTTAACTGTCTAAGTTACTGCCATGACAAAGAGCAGACGAAAGCTCCAACAACCAAAATTTTCCCAATCAATTTCTTATCTTGACCATTCCCACACACAAACACAAGAGAATTCTCTTGCAGTAATCAGATCTGGTAATATTTAACCTCAGAACCAAAAAGAACCAAAAACATAAACAGCAAGGTAGGATATTGCTGGTCAATATTATTGTCTCTGTCCATGACAGAGCATTGAAGAATCTTTGTTTTGTTTGTTGGTACTTTGTTATTAGAAAAGTATTGATTTTTATCAGTCACTCAATACTCTTTAAGACATAGCAAATCTGTGACACATTCAATGGGTCATAACCTGGTGCTTTCCTTTATTTATGGTTACCAGAAATTCTGACCTGAATGCAAGAGGGGCTACTCAGTGCCTCTTCATACTGAGTTTACTGCATATACGATAAGCAGGGCAATGCTAAAAGCAGTATTATAAAGATCAAAAGATTCAGTTTCAATTGCTTAGATGCACGTGAATGTGCATTCACAAGAAATGAAAAGAATAAGTTTTGATTAGAGAAGGAAGCACAAGGTCTTTTTAACTCCCTGCTCTTACAGTGCTGCCACACTATCTTCAGTAACAGAAATAATACATACTTTCCATGTTGCTTGAGTAATTCTACACCTATTTATTCTATAAAATATGCTAGTAGGGCAACTTGAAAGGAATTTTTTTGTTACTCTCTTCAGGTGTTAAATCTTCATACTGAATAAGAAGAGACCTAGGAGACCTAGGCCTGGATTCATTGAAAGATACATTGAAAGATAGCATTGACTGGTTTGCTTCTTGCCAGAAAACTGAAATAAGATACACAGTCCATGTTAATATTGTTATTCCAGTGCTAAACAGGTGGTCTATGTCTCCAACATAAAGAAAAGGACAAGCAAGGAAAACTGTTGTAAAAGGACACACACCTAATGGGAACTGTATACATCAGTTCTTTTACAGTCTTCTCTTTCCAAAGCCATGTTGAGATTTATAACCTGTCTTCTTGAGGGTGGAAATACTAAGAAATACTAAGAGAAAAGGAATTTACATCTAGTTTTTAAGCAAAGCTTTTCCAGAAACAACAATATTCATCATATGCATCTACTACAGTGAAAAATCCTAAATACTAACTAAAGCGAAAAGCTTAACTCACACTTTTGAGTTTACTCTTAGCAAAAATCCAAACTAAAATTATATTGAACAAAATTTTGGGTTGCCACATTCTGGCTCAAATAAATGAAATTGAAATCTATTTACTGCCTGAGTTCCTTAGTAAAGACACAGAAAAAGAAACATTCCCTAGGTATCAGATCCACAATCCTAAAAATATGTCAAAAAATTTGCTGCATGTCCTTTAGAAGTACAACTTATAGCTCATGTAAAATGATGAATAACTATAGACTGACATCTTGCCTGGAGGAGATCAATGTAAAACTGCTTTTATGAGAGACTGGACTGGGGCATAACTAGTGACATCTCTACCTAAGAACCCAAGATGGTTTAGCTGTGACCTCTTCATGGTCCAACTGCTATCTGATTGTTTGGAGGGTGGAAGAAGGCATGGCATCTGCATTTGCAGGAGCTGGGGGCAGGCTGTGGTCAGTGGTTTCACTGGCTGCATTTCTGATGGGAGAAAAGTCTGGAGATTGAATCTAAAGAATGGCTTGAAGTAATGCAGACACCCATAAATCAGAACAGTTTGAGCATGAGAAATGGGTTGCACAAGCTCTGGATAGCTGAGGTATGTCAGAAGGGAATTTCTACAAGGAGATAAACTAAAAGTTGGTTAAACAGTGAACTAGAAGCATTTTATGATGTTATAACTGAATCTGAAGGGAGAGACACCTTCACTGGCTGCAGTGGAATATGTGACTATTTCATATTCTCCACCACACCCCAAGCTGTATAGTAGAAGGTGAAGCTGCAGTGCAGTGATAAATCACCTTTGTACAACTTGCCAGAGCTGCTCAGTAAATGTGACAGGTGGAAAGCACTTCCTTCAAATCCTACTCAAAGCCTGACCAACCAGCTCTAATTTAGAGTCACAGCCCTGACTCTGAGACCAGAGGACACTGTCCTGGCCAGATTTAACCTTGGTGAGAGAGGACAGTGGACATGGAGTCCCAGAACCTGAGAAACAACATTGGTTCCAGAACTGAAAGTATGAACAAAAGTATGTTGAGAAACCTTTCTCTGGCAAATAAAGGTATGCAAAAGCACATAGAATAAGCAGTAAAAAGTCTTTCTATTATATGTTCACAAGATCTCAGATGTTTTCCAGAAAATGGCATTTTCTTCAACATGTTAGACACTATGAGGTGGCCCAGTCACATCCTTAATTTGACATATAACTGTTCAATATTCAGAGGGGAAGATAAAAAAAAATACATCTATTATCAGCTGGGGACCTCTACTATTTATGAATGTCAACCTCTTCCCTTAAATCAGCAGCAATATTCAACAATACAAATGTGAACTACAAAGGAAATTGTTCTGGAGAATTCTTACTTGTGTACAGATGGGATTAAAGCGAGAAAGAGCTGCAAGAAACATAATTTGCTCAGAATGTGTATGGTAAATTGCAACACTTAAACACAGCTATATTAAAACTTTTCAGACATATGTGAGTAAGGGTCAGGTGCAGGAGAAACTAAAACTGCCCAAAACTGATTAAATTGAATGTCATGACCCCTATGAATTCTCATCTGTCATTACTCAGGAATAAATTTCAGGATTACTGTATTTACCACCGTCATCTGAAGAGTACATGATGATTAAAAGATTTCATTGATGCCTTGAACAGCCTTCCACACACATTTAAGCCTCCACTGAAGAGGTCAACAGGAAAATGAAAAATGCCTTATGCTTGATGGAGGAGAAAGATACCAACAATCACCTTAATCACACAGTATCTTGTAGAAATGTAGCTTCAAATATGTTCACCTTTTCCCTTCCTCTGAGCTACATGCTTGTTCTCAGACATTGAAAGAAAAAGACTAAAATTTCACCTATAAAGTCAGCAAAAGTGCTTTAAGGTGGGGTTCTGAAAGCAACAAGAATTACTCTTGGCACTGTTATGCCGTAATATTGTTACACTGTCTTCTAGTGCCATTAAAGAATTCTTTTCCTTATCTTTTTTCCAGCCAGGATGAACAATTAAGACAATTTTTTTTATTCTTCTCATTTAATGTTAATCCAGTCCAGTGCAGTCATTTATTCCTGAAAGCATTAATAACTTTATTAACTGCACCGCCATTCAGCACATGTTCACATTTACCAGCACTCTTTGAGGTAAGCAAATAGTAGCACATCTGCTTGGCAAGTGACTGAACATGGAAAGAGCAGAACAGTTCATGGTTAGAAAAACAACCCTGATGAAATTGTTTGATGCCACCGCACAGGATTTCCACAGCACTTACCATGCATGCTCTGCCATTCAGCTTTCCTCTGCTTGGAAAGGAAGCTAAGGGAAACACAGAGAAGAGTACCAATACTCCTGAAACCCAAAAAACAATACTACCTAAACCCCTCATATTTACCTAGCCCAAACCTTCATCTCTAAGTCCAATAGAAGCCAAGAGATTTCTTACACAATCTTTTACACAATCTTGTTTTGAAGCTTTAACAAATTCCTTGATCTACCGGTTGTCATTGGAGTGGATCTTGTGAGCAAAGTGGATATTGTGGACAGAACTGCCAAAGCCTCAGCTCTGGACCTGAGGAGAGCAGACCTCAGACTGCTCAGGGAATTAGTTATTAAGGTTGCCTGGGAAACTGTTTTTGCAAATGCTGGGGCCCATCAGTGCTGGTCACCTTTAAAACATCATCTCCTAATAAGGGCACAGAGGCAATTCCCAAACGTCAGAACTCAAGCAGGTGAAGCAGAAGGCCATCTTGGTTGGACAGGAATCTTCCCTTGGAAAAAGGGCAAAAAGAAGGTGTATGGCCAGCAGCAGGAAGGGCAGGTGACATGGGGAAAATACAGAGATGCTGCTTTCCACTGTAGGGAAAAAATGGTGCGGCAAAAGCTCAGCTGAGCAGAGCTGTGGGGGGACAATAAAAAGAGTTTTTTTCAAATATATTAATGGCAATCGACCCACTACAGGATGAGGATGGTCTCCTCACAAACAGGGACAGAGACAAGGCAGAGGTGTTTAACACATTCATTACCTCTTGTCTTCAACTTGGATGATGGACCAAGGGGCTGATCTGACTTTTCAGCAAAAAATGATTGTGGTCCTTGCACAGCAAGAATGCTTAATAAATTTTGACAGTTAACAGTCTTTATACCTCTTATTTGTGTATTAACTTTGTTTATCCTAACACTAAACAGCATCCAGGCACATCGTGGGATAGTTGGGTACCTTGTGAAAGCTAAAATAGCATTTTACTTGGAAGTAACAATCTGTTGAAAAGTTTGAGAACAAAAAAAAAAATCAAAGAATGATGCAGTGAGTTTTACATAATGAAATCTTTCATTATGTAAATCACAAAGTATAAACTGAACTTTCAAATAAAGTTTACAAACATCTTGTTCAAAATAATGTTTTTCTTTGTCTATGGTACATCATATTGAAAACCTAAATTCCTAACTAGTAATGTAAAATGCAGTCCAAAGTGACTACTGATAAGCATGTAATTAAAAAACATTTGAGTTAGATCTTGCTTCCTACAGTTAGAGAAGGAGAATAAAGAACCACACTGTCTTCAGTCTTAACCACATATAGAAATTTTGTCCCAGGATGTCTAGAAAATTCAAATGCCCAGCAAAGGTATACTGCACTGAAGATAAAAGTGGAGTAGATTCTGTGAAGTATAAATTCCTTTTCAGATCACTTTTGCTGCTGCAAGACTTAATTGTAGAAACATCCTATATTTCTAAGACTCCTCTGTACTGTGACATAATTTCTCTACTTTTAGACTTGTGAGGAAAAAAAAGTCATTACAGACAAGTAAGAGCAACTTTTTATCTAGTTCTTGGAATGCAGATCAGAGTTAGAGCTTTCATGTTCTCAGTTCACCCAAGGAAAGGCCAGCTCTAAATCTGGAATAGGTAACACATATAGAAATGTCTCATAATGAGAGCTAATAGTGACAGTAGCACTGGCGGTCCTAAGAAAGCTCAGATTTTACTTAGTTCACCCAGCAGAAAGAAAATGAAAGAGAAGGGCTCTTTAAGAGGGTTCTCCTTTATAAATTTGTATCAGAAATTCCTCTTACAATTTTTGTACCAGTTTGGTTACAAAAGCTATTCCCAAACCCCAGCTACTCATTGCCAAAAGGAATTACCAGCTCATACTATGAATGTAGATATAAATACCTGCCCTCACCTGCTGCTCAGAGACTCTCATCAAACTGCCAGCACTGAAATTCTTTTCTCCTGACCTTATACTTATTTGGATGCCTGCTCTGGGACACCTTTCTCAGAAACAAGTCTGTGGAGACCCAATAGCTAAAGAAAGTTTTGAAGATGTTGAACAATTTTGTGAAACAGAAAAACAAGGGCTGACAATGCCCTACCTCCAAGGACCTTAGATGACATTAATCATGTTCTGAGATGACATTAATCACATTCTGTCAGCCAGTTTCTAGAGCTGTAATCAGTTATGGGCCCAATTCAGGCTCACATCTAACTACTCTAACATCTAACTACTGATCCAAAGAATTCGTGGGCTTTAATTTCACTACTATGTCTGAGAATAACTAGGGGAAAAATTTTGTTTCTTTGACATAAAATTATAATAAAGTATGGGAAATATCTTCAAATTATCTGTACTTTACTGTATGCACAAATGCTGTAGTTGGTTAGGGACTGAAAGGTATCTTAAATCCCCACAGAATAGTGGAAAAAATATTTTTAACTCCCTTAAAATTACAACCCATTCTAAATTTTTGTCATTATTTTCCAAATTAGACCAGTAAAAATATATGTGATTTTCTTTTTTTAGTTTATTAAATGGGCACATTGCTTTCAAACCATTATACAATCTGGTAAGGTTAGAGTGTGAAATAAAAGGAGACAGATTAGAGTCCAAGGGGCAAACAAGCAAAAACAATCAGAAGAAGCTGTGGAATTAAAAAGGCGGTGCAAGATATTTCCAGTTAAATTGATAAAGTACAGTGATAAAGTATAATCTGTGTAAAGTTACACAGATTTGGAATTTAAGTGGAGAAAGCTCAACTGAATTAGTAAATACACCACCAGAATCTGGGCTATGTATTTTTCTCATTCACAGTAAATAAAAAGGATAATTTTCATAATAACAGGTGGACAATTTATGTAGAAATTGAATTCAAGTAACCTGTAGTCATGACTACTTCATATTCAAATGCACTTGCTTTATACCAAGCTCCTAAACCAATCTACATATTCTACAATATTTCCACCATTAATCTGAAAAAACATGGAAGGAATTGTATAATGTACCAGAAAGGAGAGAAAAAAATTAATCATGTAAATATCTTGGTTTTAAAATACCATAATGATAAACCTTTTGTATTATTGTATAATGAAAATGAAAGTTGTCTCTTGTGTGGAACTTCATTCTGGATATATCTGAGAATATGTTTGCTGTTCAGGTACCAATGAATAAAAAAAACTTCACAATCTGCTGTATGTAATTAACGCAACTACATGGACAGATTCAATCTTCCAAAAAACATGTTGAGTCCTCTTTATACACTTGTTTTTGTTTGGGATTTTTTGTTGGGGGTCCTTGTTTAGTTCGTTGATTGGTTTTTGCTAAGCTTTTGTTGCTGTTTCGAGGCTAATTGTTTATTTTTGTTTGGTTTCAGGTTTGTTTTTATTTCTTTTTCTTCCCAGAACTGGTTTTAAAATGCTTTAGAAATACTACTTTATTCATTTCACATCCTGTTCTCTCAGTCAATTGTCAATGCTGGCTGTTTCAAACAAAGCTATAAATGCTTACTGATTTGATTAGTTCTGCATAAAGAGATTTTTTTTTTTCCTCTTTTCAGTAGATCACATCATACACTGAAGCATAAAATTTTATTATTCTTGTAATTATATATTAGTTACAAAAACTGCCAAAGTTATTTCTATTTACGTGTCTGTAAACTTTTATAGATCTAATTATAACTGCAAAAGAATGATATAAGCAATATCCTTTGGTCTTTAGAGTACACTCTACAGTTTTGAGCTATATTTCAAATGAAAATATTTTTTGCAAATCTAATTTCCTGGTTATTCTATTACTTTGCATATATTTATTTTAATTATGCTGCTGACCAAATTCTATACATTTTAATTTTTTTTTGTGAATTAGAAATTTTTACTAAAATTATTTAAAAATCAGTATGGAACAAAAAGACCCCATCAACTAATATAAAAAAAATCCCAAAGAAAGAACAGAGAAACAGTAAGACTGTATGTATTCTTTAACATTTACTTTTAAAAGACATGGGAAGTGCATGAGTGATGAGTAAAGAAAATTTTCCAGTGATATGAAGGTATTCAGGGTGATATAAGCTAAGAATAACTATGAATAATAGGACAATTTTTTTTGTGAAAATGAACACGCACCATACCCAGTACTAGTTATGAACTAAAAACCGTTTCTAACATCAGCTGCCATTGCAAGACATTCACTTTCTTATAATCCCTGTAACATCCAGTCCCCATAGGTGCATCAGTTATTTTATACAACTACACTGGAGATAAAAAGTCAGAATTTAACAAATTAATTGTGCTCTAAGTGACTGGCAGTGAAATGTGATGTTATTGACTTAACAGAATACCAGAGTCCATCTTTCACAGGTTCTGGAATCCTAGCACTACCACTCCTAAAGAGTGACACAGCACAGTTCTGAAATAGTTCCAGGAACACAAAAGCCCAATGTTCAAAAAGGACAAAACAACCAAGGTTTTAGGATTTACCAGGAAAGAGAGAAAAAAAGAACCATTCTGTTACAGTATCATTCCACTGGTCACTAATTTCCTAAATGCTCTACACAGACCTGATTTTACAGTCCCAAAAGAGTATAGTGGATTTTTTTTTTAAAGTCAGAGAAAGTAAAACATAAGGAATAGTTTCCATGTAAGAAATAAGTTGAAACTCCTTCAGTGCATAACGTTGCTTAAGGATGACTGCATAGAGAACGACATAGAGTAGGAGTGTTTGGCTGTTCACCATAAAAAGAGGGTAAAAACAGAGTTGCTTTCTCTGCAAGTGGCAGAACTGTTCAACTTGTTGCAAAAAATGAGAAGGGGGCTATACTTCTGAATGTGCTTCTAGGCAAACTAGGCTCTATACAGAAGGCAAATATATTAAGGTTTACTACATATCCAAAATCACATTTGGTTTGTAAGATCTCCTAAAAAGGAAATATTAGGAACATTAAGAAGAAGTATCATATATGTTCAGCATCTCACTGATAGCAGTAGAGAGGATATGAAGTGAATCACATCACCTTGATGTGATTCTCTGTTAATATTCCTATGTTCTCAAAGTTCTCAAAGACATGTTCCACACTTTGGTGAATTGCTTTTAATTTGCTGAAAATAACTGTCTTCTCTACAAAACTGAAGTCAGCAGATACCAGTTCCCTAGTCTCTGGAATAACTTTTCTTTATTGTAGCCTGCTAATCTGATCAGGCAGCCCTTGGCAGCTGTTTTATTCCCAGGTGAATGGAAGGAGACATGAGAGGAAACTCTGATGGAGAGATCTGCAATTTTTATAGTCAGTAACAACACTGCAGGAGGGAAGGGATAAAAAGAAGATAGGAAAACCAAGTTTAGAGATAATGGAAATTGCTGTCAAATCCATGATGTCTCTTTTGTAAACAACTGTAAGCATAAAATATTATTCATGGATAGCTATTCCACCATTAACCTCCATGGCTGCAATGAGACAGCCTAACTCACCATGGAATTTTTCACAGGCTGCAGGGGAATCTCCTGCTCCTTCTTCCCTTACCTTGGTGCCAGCAAAGCTCCTTCTCTTGCATATTCTTACTCCTCTCTCTGGCTGCAATTGCTTTTGTGCAACAACTTTTCCCTTTCTTATATCTGTTATCACAGGGATGCTGCCACCATCCCTGGTGGGCTCAGCCCTGAGCCAGCTGGGCCCATCCCGGAGCCAGCTGGAATTGGTTCTGTCAGACATGAGGGAAACTTCTGGCACCTTCTCAGAGAAGTCACCCCAGTAGCCTCCTGCCACCAAAACCTTGCCAGAAAAACCAAATTCAGAAACAACTGCAACTTTCACAAGGTTCAGTGTGGCCAGGGTCTCTTCCTGGGCTGATGTGGATACAGGCAGCCTTTTAAACAAGGCAGAACCTAGCTCAAAAATCTTACCACGCTGCAGAGACACAGCAACAGGCACAAATAGCATTGTTAGAACAAAATTGTCTTTGCATTTTCCTCCACACAGCACCATTGTGACACAGGAGCAAAAACTGATGTTCGTACAATGAAAATTTGATAAGGGCCAGCCTAAAATGATGTTTATTGTTTCTCAGGCCCAGCAATTTAAGTGGCTCTCAGTGGCTTTGTAGTTCAGCATTGTTGTTGCTAAGCAGCATATTGAGAACAATCTACAGTATCCTGTAGTTTACAGGAAATTACAATGCTAGCTTTCAAAATTATTTTTTCTAGCTGTCCAGTGTTCACTTCCCGCCTTTAAACATTACTGCATGTTTGGCTGAAAGAAACTGCCACCTTAGAATACATTTTTTGTTAATGTGCAGAATTTCCAGGTGTTTATATAGAATCAGGGAAAAATTCTTCTGAACGGTGAGTCTGTGTCACAGATGGGAACATTTAATGATTCTGTTCAATTTCATCTTTACACTGCATTCATTGCCATATGAATGCAGTGTATGCATGCTATGCACAGAAATAATAAGCAAAGACTCCTTAGTATACTTGTCTTAAACAGTGTTATGGCTCAATAAGGCTCAGAAGAGTCTCCTTTGATATGTGCATTACAAATATTACCTAAAAGAAATCAAAAATTAAAAAGGAATTGTATTGGAGTAGATCTCAAAAACTACGAGTTTATCTCTTAAAGAAGAAATATTTTTACTTTCTTAGCAAATATATTCCCTAGCTGGAGACAAGAAGGAAACAGATATTTGCTGCATGATCTTCTTCATCCTCAGAAACTTTCAAAAAATTGATCAATGGATAGAAGTGTTTTACTTTTGGTTAAACTTTCCTTTGTTTCTGCATATAAGCAGATAAGTCTAGGGCTGCAGATTTTTGCAGCTGATCATCATGGCCATTCTAGCTGGTTCTATTTTAAAAAGTTGCATTACAGAGCACTTTTCACAACATCCAGCATGCGTTTTGCCACAGTCCAGAGCATTTCTGTGGGCAGAAGCAGACCCACTGACAAGCTGATGCAAACAATACCACTGCTAGTAGCAGCTGTAAGTTGAACCCCTCAGTGGGTCATGTAAACTCATCCTGGAAAGTAAAATTTGTCAATGTAAAAAATATGGTTTGCTGTAAGGATGAATTTAAACCATTGCCTTAAAGTGTTGTGAACCTCTGAAGTTCACAAATTACATCTCTTATATGAGCTACACCGAGAAATCAGTCTCTGGAGGCTCTTTCCTGAGATTTTAGTATCTTTTTTATTATAAAACATAAAAGTGTTTTGGAACATCCTTTACCATCAAAACCAAAGCTTTTAAAGCTTCTAACATTGCCACAGGGACTTGCATCTCCCATTAAGAGGATAGAGTCTGAATACAACAAAAATAAAGAATCAGAAAGCTTGGCTAGTGTTCCTCCTGGGGTAACATTCATATAAAGCTGAACTTCAAAATATAAATCTCATTTGAAATAAATTTCCATGACTGGCTTGGCAGAAGTAGGAAGCCAATAGTACTAGAACTAGCACCTTATCAGAGAGCTATCTGGAAAATTTTTCTCATATATTTCCTGCTTATCTTGTGCTCAAAGTTCAGTGCAATTTCTTGGTTTTGATGTAGTCTCATCAGTGTTATTTCCCAATGCCTGAACAGTGCTTAATGACATCCTAAAGGAGAAGGCTATTCATTAGCAGTGGTAACAAAGCAAAGTTGCTCACATAAATTAATGATCCATTCTCATGGTAGTCCTTGACACTGGGAAATATTAACTTTGTTTTATTGATCAGAAAGACAGAGACGTGAGATAAAATGACTTTCTGCAGCCATGCAGGAAATTTGTAGTAGACCCAGGAACAAAATGCATCTCCCAAATTCCACTTCAGGGGGTTACATTTCAGTAGCTCTGTGATAAATGTGGAAGGAGGAATAAGATTTGTCCTGTTCTGTCAAAAAGAGTCTCTCCTTCATCATTTGTGTCCAAGCAAATACTGCTAACCTACAGCAGCAGTGCTTTCATGAGTAGCTCTTGCCTTGGGGTTATTGGAATCCATCCCCATCCAAACTGTATAATTTCTGGTAAGTGTTTTCTGAGTCTTATTTCCCTAGTGTGGTAAGTAAGGATGGTGCAAATAATTGCACTGATGCTGGCACCATACCACACAGGCAGAAGATGGATATGGTGCCTAACTAGTATTAGTAGCAATTCCTACCAGCCAAAAACCATTTAAGCCTGCTGGCCTTATTGCAAACTGTCCATATTAGCTCTGTCCCACTCAGTTCTTTATTCTACAGCAACTCTATTTTACAACTTTTGATAAATAAATCCTACTGAATTAAGCAGGATATTGGCTAAGTGTACATGGCTGGAAAAGAAGCTTTGCAGACTCATAACAGTTGACTCAATACCTAAACAACTATTTCATAAAATTATTTTATTAGAATTTAATGGGCTGCCTAAAAGTGTTAAAATTTCTGAATGTCTTTAGCAAAATATATATTCTATTTCTCTTTAGAAGGAGACACAAAGAAATTAAAATAATGCTGCTATTCCTTCTTTCCAAATTTACATGGACTGTCCATAGCTGGAACATACCTGTTGGAGGTAGCTCTGCGGGTTCTGCTGGTAAAAACTCCTGGGATGGTAAGCACTCCCTGGAAAATGTGAGGTCATCAAGTGCTATTCCATCTTTGGGACCTTCTCCAGCTATCCCTTCAAAGACAACTTGAAAATCTTCATCTCCATCTCCAGACAGGGTCAGTGCCTTGCGCTGCCAGTAATTTCCCTGGTTTCCAGTAAGATTAAGCAGAGTTTTTTCATGTTTCAGTGTAGTTCTCTTGTAGATAATCAACGATCCAATGTGAGCTCCATACATATGGTAATAGAAAATTATCTGTAAGCAAAAACAAGAGCATCAAGTATGCAATAGGTGACTTCAGTCAAATTCTGCTGTTGAATGTACTCTAATTCTTCAGCTGAGCATTACTAATAGCATTCAGAGTAGTCATTAATTTTACTGATTGAAAAATAATTTAATCAAAAGGCAACGAACAACTTACTAGTGGCAATTCTTTAACTATTCCATAAGCCAAACTTCAAAACCAGCATTAAAATATTCAGCAGCAGATCTTGCATCCCTTTGAATGATTCCTGCATTTAAATGTGAAAGAACTAAAGTATTTTTTAAGGAAACAGAGGAATGGAGTAGTGCCATTTACAATATAGGAAGCAACTTCAGTTTACTGAACAATTTTCTGGTTAAAAATGTGTTTATGTAGGTTATAGAGTGTGCAATTAGAAAATAATCCAATCTATAATGGGAGCAAAACTTTTACTGGACATATGCAAAAATAACCCCAAAGAAACCTAAAATATATAAGAGGTACTTGGATTACAAAATAGTGATTTCTTTCTTTTTAGTAAAAATGAGAAATTTTTTTAATACAAAAGACTAAATACCTACATAAAAAGATGACTGTGAAAATTCATTACATTTAACTGCACTCTCAGTTCTTTCCAATTCAGTCTTGGATTTCTATTCCTTTTGAAGGTGCAGCTTTGTTTCTGAAAGTCTTGTATATAGACAAAATATTTTATTCATTTATGTCCCTTTATAGTTACTGCTCTATATTTGTTTTCTATGCATATAACTCATCCAGTTGATGTAAATATTCCTTTTCCAATGATTTGAAATGGTCTAAGATCCCATATTAAATCTGTATGAATACAATGAAGCACTTTCTTCTCAAATAACCCATAGGAAGGAGTGAAATATTTCATGGGACTCTCTGATCTTATAAGAGGAGGTTTCAGATCTTGACATATTTTTTTCTATTCATACAATTCCCTATACCAGTAATTGCTTTTCCTTTGGACATTTTCCTATGTGTAAGTTTCAGAACTGCACAAAACCTGCAAAGAGTAAAATATCATAAATATGACTGACTGCTTCAGGCCACATCATGGATGTCAAGAGTTTAGTCTGTACAAGGTGCATAAATCTGCATGTTTTTGTAAATAATTTTCTATGTGATAAAAGCAACAGTTTCCCATAGTTACATTTCAAGCACTTAATTGCATTTAATGTGTTATACGTAACAGTACAGATGTTAACATGTCATTCTCAGTTATTCTGCATTTCTTTACATATGTTTTATGCTTCCTAGAAGTCAAAAAGTGGAAAAGTTATTTTTAGAGCATAAGACCAGGTAATGCAGAGAAAGCAATACTCATAAATACGATGCTAGATGCAGGAGGTCAAGATCTCCATGTTTGTGTAAGCAGAATATTTTTAGTATATGTACTTTAGGCAATACAAAAAATTAACAGGGTTCCAGTTTTGAAGATAATTTTATAATGGCTAGGTTAAATTTTGCTACTGAATATCATAATTATTCAAGTTTTCTTTTGAATCATAAATCATGCCCTTTATGTTTAATACTTCCTGACTCTCTTATGATAATGAGTTTGTAGACTTTTCAGAGAGAAGTATTTCAGTAAAATGAACTGGTTAGAAATCTCAAATAAGCAGAACTCTTTCCAAGTTACAGATAAACTGCACAGGAATATTCCTCAGGAATAGTATGAGAGAAATGAAACTAGAGGCTTATGACTAGACATTTTGCACAGAGATGTCACCTGCATAGCCAATAAACTGTTTAGGACTATTTCAGTCTAAGACCACCTTCATTTGATGAGCATAGTTCTGTGGTCACACAAACAGTTAATTTCAAAAGCTTT
This sequence comes from Vidua macroura, assembly GCF_024509145.1. Classification (NCBI taxonomy): domain Eukaryota; kingdom Metazoa; phylum Chordata; class Aves; order Passeriformes; family Viduidae; genus Vidua; species Vidua macroura. The sequence continues at coordinate 19,582,651 of NC_071571.1, forward strand.
TTTAAAAATGGCCTCATAAAAATTATCCTCTTGAGGGGCCTTTTTATTAGATGTATAAAGGTAAACTCATAGTTTCAAAATAAGGCATAGCTGAAGTTTCTGGGACATATTTTTAGCAAAGACTATAAAAGATGTATCAAAACCAGGAAACTTTTTATTCTAGGTTTGCAAAGAAATTTTCAAGCTGAAGTCACTGCAATGTGCTGTAATATTTTGGAAGATCAAGGCTTACGCTTCTCCATTTTCTAGAGGAGAGCTGGTAACAAAGCCTTCTGTTAAATATCCTTCCTTTTGCAGTTATATTCTTTGAAAAGCAATTGTTACTGCACTTATACACACTTTATCCATAAAATCAGAAACCATTAAATAGTTGTTTGTCACTTTGGATGAGTTGCATAAGACATTGTAAGTCAGACACTGCATTTACTGGCAGCTTCATCTGAATCTCACTGAGTACTCCTTTACTTCCAGAATAACTCTTCTTCCACAGCAAGATGCATTTTTTTTTTTTGTTATGGTTAAAATCAAATAAGATCTGATCCTGACTTCTCTACAAAAGGATGGGTTTTTTATCTCAAGAACTATTTCAGTAATCATCCTTAATTATTTTAGGAGTACTCTCTTGGTGCAATCTGGAAATCAAATTCTTCATTCCTGCTACTACCACACCCTCACATACCTTGCAGTTTTTATTCTTTCTGCTTAAGACAGGACTAGAAATCCTAGCTTTCTGTCCTGGTAGCTGAAAAAATGAACTCTTTATAAAAATATAATGACCAGATGGCTCCTGCAGTGTATGATCAGTAGCTGGTCCAGTGCCCAGTTTTGCAGTACTGCTAGTTCTGAGGTGCCAGTCGAAATCATCATTTTCATCTTGCTTCCATCCACAAAGGTCAAACTCAAAATTGCAATGCCCAATAGATGTACCTGAAATATATTTGCCACACATGAAAAGAGATTTATTTTCAAGTAGTTAATTAAGTACATATAGTACAACCTAGTACTCCAATCTATGGGAAAGAAAAAACTTCACTATGAAAAATAGTATCCATGTATCTCATTAAAAAGAGAATTTTGAATATTCTGGACTATAATATTAGGATAAACCTACTTATAAATGCAACCAAATTTTAGCTCCTTAGGGTCTTAACTGGCCCCCCATAGAGCATTCAAGTCATATGCAGAAAACCAGCCTCCTTCTGAAGGAGCATGTTAAGGTCAGGTGAGAACAGGAAGAAATACCTCTATCTAGGGAACAGACACATTCAAATGAAAGCATTGAGCACCATAAAAACACAGCTTCTATATGGACAGATACAGACAAAACATAAATGTGGGTGTGATAATCTTGAGCTGAATCACACCCAAAGTTAGTCTACTTTTGCGCAATTCCTCAATTCACTTGTATTTCCTTAGCCAATATAGAAACACAGATAAATTATGTTGGTGGTGGATTGTGTCCAAAGAAGAGTAAAGGCTTGGGACACAGGTCTGAAGAGGATCAGCTGACAGGGCTGGGGGTGTTTGGAGAAAAGGAGGGTCCGGGTGACGGTGTTGCTCTTGACAACTACTGGAAGGGACGTTGTAGCGAGGTGGGGCTCAGTGTCTTCTCTCGAGTAACGAGTGATAGGGGAAGAAGAAAGGACCCCAAGTTGCATCAGCAGAGCTAAGATTGGATACTAGGAAAAATTTTTTCACTGAAAGGTTTGTTAAGCATTCGAATGGGCTGCCCAGGGAAGTGGTTGAGTCACCATCCCTGGAGGTCTTTAGAAGCCACATAAATGTGGCACTTAGGGACATGGTTTGGTGGTGAAATTTGTAATGCTAATAGTGGGATTTAAAGATTATAAAGGTCTTTTCCAACATAAATGATTCTATGCTTGTCTACATATCTCCTTAAGTTGTACTTAAGGCCAAGAAAAGAAGAAAGCTGTCATAATTTTGGTTGATTTTTATATGAAACAACATGCATATTCTTTACAATTTTTTGAATCTTGAATGCCAAAACAGCCAACATGGTGAGTAAACTGTCCAGATAAATTAAGTCAATTGTATCATTCCAGAAGTTTAATTTCTGTATATTTTTCTCTCTATGCATCTATAAGTTCATTATAATGATTACCAAATAGATTAAAATTGCTGAAATAAGCTGGAATTTTAGCAGAGACTTCAAGCAGCTTTTGACTGTGCCCTGAATATTCTTACTATTACTGCTGAAAAGGAAAGTGCCTTGAAGATAAATTTGGAAACTATATGTATTATTTTGTAGGACCATATCAGAAATTACAAAATGTCTCTTCCAAAATGTAACCAAATCTGAGCCTCTTCTGAGGTCTGATAAATTTCAGCCACTTGAAAGTAGCTTTAGTTAACTGAAAGGTACTCAGAAGCACCAGTAACCAGGCTAAAATCTAAAATCCATGGAATCTACACATGGACCAAAACAGGAAAGACAGCTACCTCAAAAATTTCAGGCTGAGATCAGATAATATATTTTTTCTTTGAATTTTAATCTGTGAATGTCATAAAGTAAAAAAGTTAGAAACTTTTTCTTAAAAGTATGAACTCCTTAGCAAAACTAGCTTCCCCTTTACCTCTGTCTGCAAATCTAGAGCCATCTGAAGCAACAATTAAAACCAATCCAGACTTGATATGTGAAATTATATTATCTTTTATGAAAATCACATATTGTAGATTAACTCAACTGAATGCAACTGCCCATAAAATTTATCCCAATCATATTTTTCAATTGATTTATTTACTTAATATTTCAAGACCATTCTTAAAGAAATTCCTTCCATTATTTACAAATTCCATCTTGAGTCAATGAAATTAATACTTACAACTCACCCTTTCATTTTAAAGACATATTTTCAAGAATCCAGACCTTAAGGCATGAGCACTGATATCCCTGCTAATGCTGTACACATTGGATATTACCTAATCTAAGTTTAGATGTCCTTGTAGGATTCTCTATTGTCAACAAAGAGAAATATTCATATCTACAGGACAACTTCATTAATCTAACTCAAACAACTGATTTTAAGTTGCCTTAACTTCAGCCTGAAAACAAATTACTCCTTTGATGAAAAAGAGAATTTAGGCAGCCTGCTTAGAAGCTTGTTACTGCAGATGATTGTGCACTTGCACATTAAATGACACCTGTGCTTTCAAAGTGCCATAATGCTTCACTGTAAAGCTTACAATTAAAATGCAGTTAGGAAAATTATTCAAAATTATTTTGCAATTTTTTTTTTCCTTACTTAAAAGTAATAATAAAAAACACATTAGAGGAAAGCATTCACTGTATGGGACTGTTTGAATTCATCTCTTCCAATGGGAAATTGGAAAAAAATCCTTATTATAGTGGTTGCAAAACGAAATCCCATCAGTTTATTTGAACCATTTTGCCCTTAATGCTTCAGTTTTTACTTGTCTGATGATATTGCATGGGAAACACAGACAATGCAGAATCCCCCCCCCCCCCCCCAAAAAAAAAAACCCCTCAAAAACCCAAACAAAAAACCCATTAATATTTTAAAAATTTCAGAAAACAAAAGTCAAAGTTTGAGAATATTTTTCAACAGAGTAATTGCAAGTTGAATTACTCTTCATTTTTAGTTGCAGAAGATCTGAGCTAGTCCCTGTATGCATAGTGATGTACTATTCCTGGACTTGAAATCATTGAGTTGCTTAATAATATGGAAATGATTTGTAAAACAGTTCCTTTGCCATGCACCTTAGCTTTCATAGGATACCTTTTCTTCAGCATCCCTTTTCTTCAAAGAATTGTATTCACTGAGAATTTGACTGAATTCATATTCTCAACAAGAATGAGGCAACTGTTAATATGGTACCAAGCAATGCAGATTTGATTGTGTGAGCATTTCCCACATTTGTAGTAGTAAAAAAAAGGAGGTGTTAATACCATATATTGTGATCCAGGAGGAGCTATTTGGTATGAAACATCATTCTTTGAATCAGATACAACATATGCTGCCTCTTGATGTGTCTTGTAAAACCAAAATTGCACAATATTCAGATTAAAATAATTTGCTGAGACCTGACAACCCTTGAAATATCTAAGGAGGTAGGTCCCTCATCTCCCAAAGGTATTATGCTTGAATTTTTTTTTCAACTTTAATACATTCTTTTCATATGGAAAGCAGGATAATTTTATTCTGCTTTTAAAGACAGCTGCTTTGTGAGTTATTTTAAGCTATCCATTAGCAGCTCTTTGTATTTTGTATCGTGTGATTTATTAATTAAATAATAATAATTAAAAATCCTTAAAAGCCAAAGAACAGAATTAAATTACTACCTTCTTGTATGCTTTCTTAGCTGATGAGCTGTCAAAAGTATTTGAGTAATAAAAATTCACAGCAGGTGCAGTTATTTATGATAATTATATTAAAAAACTACCATACTTACTGCAAATACTAGGGCTTTCATCTGAGTTATCTTCACAGTCATTTACAAAATCACACAGATTATTCTTTGGGATGCAGTACTTGTTGGCACACATGAATTCCTCTGACGTGCAAGGTTTCTCTGAGATTAGCAGAGGGGAACAATCTTCAAAGGTAATATCATCCACTGCCACATCTCCCATGTAACTGACACCACGTTTTGCCCTGAAAATAACCTAATAAAAATTACAGAGCTATTACAGTAAGCCACTGATAAGATAGAGAAAAGCTTATACACACAACATGAAAAGAACAGAGACTGATGGTCCTCACAAATCTTTTAATATGGTCAGTTCTTGTTGTCAAAGCATAATTCTATGAAATCCTGTACTACAGTTGGTACAGATCTGTCACTGCAGTTACTGAAGGACCATCTTCTAACATTACCAAGTACATAAAAAAAAGGTAAATAAATCATGTCACTCAAAGAGATACTAGTCCTCACTCATCCTGAACTAATAGCAAGAATTCTTCCTACTTCTGTGACATCTGAAGAAGACTAGTCTGCCATTCATCGTTTATTCCCATGAATGTAAAAAGAATTTTAAAATTTCATTAAAATTCTAAGACAGAAGTATCAGGAAATGTAACTCTTTTAAAAATATGTTACTGACTATCCTTGAGGATTTTGGGTTTTTTTTATAAGTCTACAACTACGCAAGTATCTATCTCTAAGAGGTTTGGGAATCTGCTCTGATTTCAAATCAAACATCACGCTCAAGATTCTTTTTTCAAAATCCAGATGTTCTCACTTGCTGCACACTAAAGAGAAAGAAGCAGAATATTTTAAACAGAATTGGATTCAAGGATAGATGGGATTCTCAGTCTTAAAAATGGATATCAGTCTGAGATAAAAGAGGAGTGAGAAATCTCCAAAAACATGAGTCCAGCTCAGATAATTAATCAGACAGCCAAAAAGATGATTTCTTCTATGCGAGAGGAGAGGTACATGCAGGGTGTGCAAAGGGAAATGAGAAGATGAAGAATGCTTAATATAGAAGTACTGATAGCCAGCTCTCTAGGAAGCACATCACATTGGAAGACATACCTGAAAATTTGAACGAATTCCTAAGAACACTTCTGCTCTGTTCCACTGGGGACCTTGGCTGCCACTTTGAATCCACAGTTTAGAAGTCTTGTTACTGCTTTTATAGAGTACCTAAAAAAGAAAATAACTTTAGGTCACAAAAAATGTTTCCATTACCAACTCACTTGAGAGTCCTATAATCATATACAAGAGTACAATATTATCTTGTACATCTAATCTCTATTCCACCATTAAAATACACAGAATCATAGAATATCTGGAACTGGAAGGAAGTAGTCCCTCCTTGCAGGAGCTGAATCATACTCCTGGAACTGCTGAGGTGCTCCTTGCATTCTGCCAGGCTTGGTGCTGTGCCTGCTGCCCTGGGGATCCTGCTGCAGTGCCCAACCACCCTTTGGGTGAAGAACCTTTGCCTAATGTCCTACCTGATGCACATGGATATGTCAGTATAAATGACTATACTAAAAAAATAATGTTTTAAGATTTTCTGATCTCCTCGTAAGCATACCCAGCCTGTAGCCTTGGACTACTGGACAAATGTATCTCGTTAATTTATCCAGAGCGGCTAGCAGTGAATAAAAATTGTTCATTAGTGGGTTGTGATTCAGTTGTACAACACAGAAACAGGGTTAACAAGACTTGCTAAAAAATATATTTGTTCATGCATACAATTAACTGCTCCTACAGGATGGATTTTCTTATCCTGATTATTATTAAACATCATCTTCTACAAATAATTTTTTTGAAGTTGACACACTTCAACATGAGCAGAGAGTCCTAAATATTCTTTGGTCCAATCTCTTGGGCATCCAAATTCAACTGAGCTGACAATAACAAGATGGGTGTTTGATGAAGTGTGTCAAGCTGTGTCTCCAGCCAGTACTAGCAGAGTTAAACATCCATTCACCAGTTGCCTGAACTACTTCTGCTTTCAAGGATTTACTGCTACGCTGTGTAATCTTCTTAGAGCAGCCCAGGCATTTTTCATCATAATAAGAAAACACTTTTTTTTTGTTTTAAATTTATGCAGTCCCATGAGTGTATATGATATTGCATAACAGGTAAGTTCTGCCAAGCAAACAGCAAATCCTCAGACTAAAGAGTTTTCATTTTAGGGGGAAAAAAGGAATAGATAATATATTAAATTAGAAAAACAAGTGACTTCTGACTTTATAGACAGGAAGATCTGCCATAGAAGACATTAATTTTAAATGAAAATAAATGAATTAGTGAGAAAGGGATTACAGACATTATTTGAAAGAATAAAGAATGCTGAATAAGAAATTATCTTTTTTTACTCTTAAATGCAAACACTATATTTATATGAAAGTATGTGTGTGACTGTAGACACACGTGTGTGTGACTGTAGACACACATGTACATGTTTTTACAGGCTATAAATTATCTACTCTATTATATATCCAATTACTGCATCATAAATTCATATTTGCTATCACATCATGAAAAAAGGTTAAAACTTTAGAGTAAAACATGGCCATTAATTTGTGTGCCATTAAAACCTAAGGCTTCCCTGTGTCTTAATGAACTTTGAACCCCTATGCATTTCAATTGCATTGCAAAAAAGCACATCTAATACTTTGGTAGAATGCCAAGTCAAAGTACAGAAACTAAATAAAAAAGGTTCCAACAAATAATCAAACTGAGGTTGCTCAGGAAAGTTACAACAAATCAATATTTAAGAAAGTAATAGAAACACAGGCAGGTAACCATTCATGCAAATAGCAGGAAAATCTTCAGCAATCCTACATGGTATTTGATGGCATGGATGCAGACTTACAAGCAAAAGTCAAAAAAAATGTGGTAGTCCTGGGAGAAGATATGGATAAAAGGTCTTTTAAACAAAAAAAATATTCCCATTCCTACAATACTTAGAGCCTTCTTAATATAAATAATGAGAAATCACCTAAATAATTTCATATTCTGAGTTATTCTTACACCCATTATTAATTGATTAATTGAGCAATTGAAACCAGGCAATTACTAACAGTTTGCAAAGGTTTCATGATTTTCCTTTGGTACATCTTAAAATTAAATAAGTTGGGGGTGAGGGAATATCAGTTAAAGAATAGAGGGAAATTCAGTAATCAGTGTTGAAACTGAGAAAAGAAAAAATCTATACTATAAACATTTGCCTTTTGGGCTGGTAATACTGGGCATGGCTCCATAGAATTGCTGATCATTTCTACAAAACACTCTTTGAACATGATTCCAACTAACATGGGTTCTTACACTGTAAAGGAGCCTGCACCCTGGAGTATGCAAAAAAGTCCCAAAGCACATTAATTGGTCCCAAGCATTAAAACTGAGGATGAACCATCTTTATCCTCTGATTTCCCACTGATTCTGATTAATTAATATTTGACCACTTGCCAAGCAGCCTAGCAATATCTTTACCTAGTTGGGAGAAATTTAACAATATTTTAAAAAATTGTTTAGGAAAAATCCAAGAAAACATAGAACGTGCCTCCACTAAATATCTAGCAAGTCATATGCATGGTGTGTAGTTCACCACATCCCACATTGCATTTTTAAAGTCAACACAAACATCAATTTCGCTTTCAAAATAGCTGAATTCTGTCACCTTTTATTATAATTTGTATATTTAAATCCTCATGCACTGCCCACATCCAATATGATACTGAGTGCACAGGTGACTGGGTAACTTATACGAGTATTTTTTTCAATCCATTCCTGATGCTGTAGGTATTCCATGACATTCCTGGGCAAACCCATTATAAGCACACAGCTGTGTGGTAAAAATGATTGTTTAGAACAATGTTGTTTTATTCATTTCTGTCTGCAGTGACTTATTTGATTTACAAGCTGCTAATGAGTTAAATTTCCTTTACAGAAGTGCTTTTATTTAAACTGGAATGAGGAAAAGGGTATGGGAAAGCAAATTTGTTGCTTATATGCCACAGAAATTGTTCAATGCTGCTTATATGAATATAAATAATCTCTGAAAGTGATATATTCAGGTTTTCAAGGAAAAAAAAAACTCTTTCTACAGATTTTATGCCAAATTTTGATACAACTACTTCTTTTGCTCATGCTCCCACATTAGCCAAAGTCCTTGATGTCCAAATATCTATTTCTACTTTTCAGTGTCAAATGGTAATGTGATGCAAAACTTCTTCTTGTATTGAAGTTCCAACCATGGCATGTCTATAACAGTCACAATTTTTGCTTGCTGTAGAAATTTATAATTTATAATTTCTCCAGTATTTGAACTAATGCTTCCTTCATATCACAACATGTTGAGAGCAGTAGAGTGCTAGCAATTGCTAATTTTTGTTTATTAGCAGCCTGGGCTTTAATGAAACTAAAAGAGAAGGCATAAATTTCCTCACAGCAATTTCATGCAGAAAAACAAAACAAAGAACATCTCCATACCTCCAGAGAACCTATTGTTGAACCATTCATGTGGTTCCAGAATATGATTTTGCATCTGGGCCCTGTAAGGGAGATGACTGGGGTAACAATATCAGCTGTGTCACCAAATTCTCCATTTGAGCTGTCTGCAAAGAGATACCAGCCTTCTTCAGTGCACCTGCTCAGAGAAAACAGTTATAACTTATTAAAAAAAAAAAAATTTAATCATAATTAATTTAAGATTGCAATATTTCCTTAGATATCATTTGCTGTCTGGGTATCTGGATCATTTTATGTAGCCAGAATAAAAATAAATAAATAAATAAATAAATAAATAAATAAATATTTAAAAAAAAAAAAAAACTTGCAAATGCAGCTAGCATTTTTATATCAGAAGTTGGCAAAAAAAAAAAAAAAAAAAAAAAAAAAGAGCTGAAATGAACCCACAGGATCATGTAATCATGATGTAGATTTGGGCTAGAGGGACTCTGGCTTTCCCTGCTCCTCTCTTTCCTGGGGGAATTTAGAGGCTTTGATCCTGGCTTAATGTCAGGAAAACCCAAGATACTGGATGAAATTTTGTTTCCTGTGCTACCGGGAAAGATGAGGTCTCTTTGAAGTAAGCACCAGACTCTGAGTGTACAGAGGGACCGGAAGTGCATTTTTAGTGTTTTGGGTATTTAAGATTTAGCCTCTAAAAACCTTTCCCAAATAAAATGCAGCTGTTGACCAAAGATCAATTTCTCTTCTCTCCAACAGAAGTGCTTCACACTAAGTACTTCTCAAAAGAATCTTTCCCAACAAGTGCTTACAAACTTGAAAATGGAACCTACATTTTTAAATAGGCACTGGTATTTAGTTTTCCTTTCCTTTTGGTTTTCCAGGTTGGCCAGGTTCTGAGCAACCACTCAGGTTGGCCAGGTTCTGAGCAAATCACACTCTCACAGACTGAAAATCCTGCCTAATAGGAAGAGTAAGGAATCTTCTGGTACAGGGTCAGAAACAGGCTTCAAAAATCCTCACAAATCAGAGACTTTTTTTAGCTAGACTACTGCTTCTACCTCTTCATGTGTCTCACCAGAAAACAAACAAACAAACAACAAAAACCAACCAACCCAACAAATAATCAAAAAGGCAACATTTTAATGAGACAGATCTTCATTTTGCACATATCAAATATGTTACATGTGAGATCACTGAAAACTGCTCATAAACATAGCAGGGACCAAAGTTCATCTGGGTGGAATCCTAGGGGGAAGGAAGACTTAGGATCTGTGGAAATCAGGATCTTCTCCACAATCTTATTTTCCTTTTCATGAAAAGGCAGGTAAGAGAATTGCTGCTGATGCTTTTCTTTTATCACTGAATCCTGGCAACTCAGACATCTTTATAATTACTGCATGCATTTACTTAATCCTTTAGCCTAAGTATTAAAACATTCTCCAAATAAACTGACTGTGCTGTAATTAATAGCTGAAAGCTTTGAAAACTCATAGTTACAGATCTTTCAAGAGATATGCATTTGGACAACTCATTTATTTCCCTCCTTTCTGCTGAAGAAAACTGTTATTTCAAGGTAACAATTTTAGGTCTCTTTTGCCTTGGTGCTGAGTATTCTACCAAAGTCTTTCTTGGAGGTAAAAGAGGGTCAAGTTCTCTTAAGGTTTGGAAAAATATTGTAAAATTCAGAATTTACTCTGCTTCTGGGATCTCATGCCTTCAATGACCCAAGGGTGCTGGCACTGTATTTACAACAGCATTCAAGAGGACTTGTAAGAAGCAGAATGATAAAAAGCTCTGAAGAGCAACAGCACTTAGAGATCTCATCCTTCCCAGAGTATTACATCCATGCCTCTCAGTGAGATTAGTTTGAAACTGTGGCAGAGAACAATCAGTTCTATGATGAAATTCAGTCATCCATCTCTTGTTGGTATGTTCTGTCAGACACAGGCAAGCCAAAGATCACATCTATGCCTGGATGTGTCTACGCTGCACTGCCCCACAGTGCAGCCTAAGGTAAGTGTCCTTGCAAATTTTTGACCTCGTTTCAGTGTTTGCTATAATATCACATTTAAAACTAGTACACCAGATGAAAGTCTCCTGTATGAAACACTTCACAGTGCTAGCCATTAAACACGATGGTGGTATGTGATTACAAGAATATTAGGGTTATGCAGGCAGGTAATGTGAAATGGTGGGATCAGAAGGGGATGTAAGTGTGCGTAGAGCATCCTTGTTGGCTTTCACTCCTTTCGTGGACATTTTTACACTTAGGACTACAAGACTAATGTACTTGTGACCCATCCGTGATTAAAAGGAAAGCTTTATTCTAGTGAAAATTAACCTGCATCATGTTTGCTTACAGAATCTTGAATTCTTAAGCTGCCTGGTATAGAAGCCTACATGGAATTTCTAGGGAGGTGCATGATCTGCAGGGGGAAGAGTTTGGAAAAAGTAATAAGTAATCAGTCTGTTTGCAGAGAGTTCAAATTAGCTAGAGGGTCCATACCTTCTGTGGATACAAAATTTTAGCAGAGCCAATTAACGCACATGCAATCATCTGTTCAGCGTGTCGAGCTCCCTCTTTGAAAAGAAAGGATTTCTTAGCTGGCCCACTTTTATTTTAACCTAATAAGAAATATACAGTGACAAGGTATTCCAAAGCTTCCATAAATGTAAATTAACAGCTTCTCTTACTCTGCCAGATGATGTTCTTGTCTTCAACCTCAACCATTGTTTTTTAAGTGACCTTCAGAGAAGGTAACTTTCTTAATTCTGAGAGTTAATCAACTGACCCACCCTTAAATTAATTTCTTTCCTATTCCATAAAAATACTTCTCTGAGTTTTTTTTTTTTTTTAATGAGACCTCAAGAAGTTGATGACAACAAGTGTAAAACACGATATTTTTCAACATATATAATAATGAATGCTTTCAGCATAGATCTTATGTAAGTGCTGAAATTCAGAATACAGGCAGGTTCCTCTGCCAGAAGCTGCAAAAGCTCAGGCCAATTTAGAAAATTAGCCCATGGAAAACCTCTTAGTTGGCAGCTACACTAAGTGTCATTAAAATCTCGATATTTACCCTTTGAAAATAATTAATTTTACCTCTGTACTACAAGCATTCCCTATACAAAGACATTCCTATGCCGGTCCAAAAATCCTAATTAATTTCAGAGGGAAATTCACAACACTTTAATGGATATAAAAATTTCAACATAAGCAACTGACCTATATTTGCATACTTGTCTTAGTTAATAGCTTAATATTTCAAATATCTTTTGAACTGTAGTTGGCAAAGAATGGACATTTATAGAAGAATCTTCATGGTATTTCCCCCTTCAATGCATTCCAAAGAACACAGTGAACTGAATATAATAATTAGGGAAAGATTAGGTGGGTTAAAAAAAGTTGAAGACCTATCAAAAAATTAGTCCCATCTTAAATCTGGCAGTGTTATCAAGTCACGTCTCATGCTGTGAATTACACATTTCACAGTACTAATTGTCTGTTGCAATATCTGAAAGGGGATCAAAATTTATTCAGATGTACTTTCTTGGACAGCAAGTACAAGCTCTTATTTAACGAATTTTTGGACAGCAAGTACAAGCTCTTCTTTAATGAATTTTTGGACATCTCTCAGTTTTTAAAGTCTTAATTTATCTTTGTATCTTCTACTAATTGTTTGAGAGTCCCTAACTAAACACTTAAATGGACTTTTAAAATAGCCATTACTCATTATTTTTCGTTAGAACTGAAAACTAAACCTGATTAGAAAACAAACAATTCCCTTTCACTAAGTGTTCTGATTTCCTTCCAAATTTCAGCAATAATGAGAAAAAAAAACAAAGAAAAAACATAAACTGGAGTGGGACATTTTAGTTTACTTAGAGTTATAAGTATCCCAATGATCAGCACACTATACTAAATTTCAAAATTGAGAAAGCAGCAGCCTCTACATGCATTTCCATTTTTCCTGATTATATATGTCCATAAACACTGTACAGTACCTATATAGCAAATCAGAGCCCCACAGTAATTGCACCTATTATGCACTGATGAAAGTATAATTCTTTCAGCTCTCCAACACCATCTGTCTGGGATCTGCCCAGTGAGTGACCTACTATTAGAACAGATGTGTTTCTGTAGAGAGAAAAAAACAAAACAATGGTCAAGAAAACCCAGTAGGGCACTAGATGACCTTCAAAAGAAGCATCCTCTTGACCAGAGGGAAAGGATTGTGGAATACTGGATACATCAGGAAATTGTGGGCCATCAAAGCTCAAGCTGATGGTTTGAATCAGTCAAGACAGTGGCTTCAGTTTGCATTTTCCACATCCTCTGCATCCTTTATCACCGTACTGGGGCTATGGGAGATAACTCCCTTCTGTAGCTTCTTTCCCCCAAAGCATGAGTAAGCAGCAGGCAGAAGTTTTGCTAAAGTTAATGCGTTTGAAATTGCTTGTTTTAAATTTAAAAGCTATGATTTCCTAACTAAAAATCTTTCATCAGAAGGTTTCTGAGAAAAAAAAATAGTTAATAAGGTGTTAAATTCTTCAACCTTTGCATCATGCTAACTTCATTTTCTGTTGATTCCTATTAATTCTTGTTTCTTAGTGTCAAAACCAGATGATATGACGGTTCTGGTAAAATTTAAGAAGGTATATAAAGAAAAGTTGTTATATTTTCTAGCAAGAAAAGTTGCAATACAAATATATAGCATTCAAAATTAATTATAAAATTCCAAAGGAAACAAGCTAAGACACAAGGACAGGTTAATTTTTATGTATCCATATAGAGTCAAATGTAACCTCAATATTACGTGTAAAATGAGGAACTCACATTCATATGGTGCCTTTTACGTGAAATTTGCCTGTAAGGTGGGAAACTGCTGAAAGGTGGGTAGAAAAAAAAATAGAAATATTACAAAATATTACAGAAATTATTATAGAAATATATATATGAAAATAACAAACCTTCTGTTAAAAAAAATTAAAAATCAAAATTTAACATTTCCCTCAGCATTACATCTGCCTGGAGAAACCACCAAAAATACTACAAGAATTCAGAAGTGAAAGACAATATTCAAGCACTCATTAAAGAAGAAATTTATCACCTCCTTTTTGGGCTGGGTAACAGCATCTCAGTGCACTGCCCATTGTGCTGGTCAGTTCAGCCAGAAGGCCACAGGTGGTGGAGGAAGGAGAAAGACTCGTGATGGGCAGGGCCAAGGTTTTAGTTAAGGTGTATAGTGACTGCATATATCTTTAGGAAGCATGAGAAGACTTATGCTGAGAGACAAGGAGAATGAAAAAAAACCCCCTTGTTTCTTTTGTATCTGTACTTGTTAGATATTCAGTGTCTGCACCAGAAATTCTTTGACTACTTATCCTTCTGCAGATAATACAGGATGGGCTATTATAGGTTGTAACATGTGAACAAAACCTTCACAGACCTCTTGCATTTTGACATATAATATATTCATAGGCTTCAAAAAATTTCTTCCCTGAATAAAGATTATTGCATCTGTGAGAATATTGTTCCATAAAAAGAATTTATATTCAAAATCAAAATGTTTTAAAATATGTAATTTCCAATATTCTTAAAGGAAGATAAGAACTACAATAATTTAATTAATTCGGTGTATCACAGAAAGATTTTTCTCTGCTGAACACTTCCAACCACATAAATTCTAATAGGTCCAAAATAGTTAGTAACTGAAATCTGTATCTAACAAGTAGAAGAAAAAGAAAAAAAAAGAAAGGAAGGCTTTCCTTGAATTAAATTTCAGCATTTCTGTATAGATTAAAAAAAAAAAAAAAAAAACCCTAAAAGATAATTGAGAGCAAACAGTCATTAGGAACGCAGATTTTCACTTACAGCCATATGAGTCATATTAATTTCAAACTAGTTATTCTAAAAAAGAGTAAACTCTCTTATTATGACTTGAAACTTTTCTTTTCTAGTAACCTTCCACATCCATTAACATTTATTATTAAGGCTTAATAAATGCAGAAACAAAAAATGTAAAATGATTGTCATGTTATAATAAAGCAGACGTTTTGGAAGACAGGTTTCTGAAAGAATGTCATAGATCTATTTCCTATTGCAGAAGACAACCTCTACTTGTGTTCCTAGCTGTCTGTAAAATGCTGAATGCCAACTGACCAATTTGTTTGCATAGTGCTAGAGAAAAAAAAAAATTCTATCTTGAGCATCTAAACTTTATCACGTGATTGAGGTTCAATAGTTAATTCAAACTGAATGGAACCAAAGGGGCTTAATACAGAAAAACACAAGTCATACCGAGCCCTGTAATTGGACACTGACATCAGAAAGTTGCTCAAAAGAAAACCACTAGGAATATGAGAAGGAATTCTTGTACTAAATAAAACTGTAGTATATTTATTATTGGATCCTAAAAGTCAAAATTCCAAAAGAAAATTTCTATTTGAGACCATGCTTCAAGTATATCACAGAAAACTTTGATGCTTTGTTTTATGTAATAAATAAAAATTACAGGAAGAAAATGAGGCAAATGTAGGCAAAGTTTTACCTACACAAAATTATTAAATTATTCACTGTTTAATTTATTTTCATTATGAGTTTAATCCCATGCTCTGGCATCCTAACATAAGAGGTAAAAAATACTTTGGGTATATTCTCTTTCTTAATACAAAATTAAGTTTGATTAAATTATGATTGCCTGCAGTGAAATAATTTTACATTCTGCAAATAATTTCTCGTCATTAGCTTATTCTTAAAAGTAATTTGTATTTAAGTTGGACACACAAGGAAAAACAACCCAACAACAAACAAACAAAAAAACCCAAGGAAAAAAAGAAAAACCACACACAACACTATAATTTTTTCTCCTCTTTTGAAGTTCTTAGACTCTCAAATTTAAAACATTTCTTGACTGCTGAAAAAACTGCTGGGCTTAAGCATATTACTTAAAACCTTTAATTTTCCTGACTTTCCTGAATTCTGATAATGATTGTCTGAAAAGGAGACACAAAAGAAAGACAGATTTATTAAAAATATGTTTATCAGGGGAACTATTTACACAGCAATAATTATCATGTCAGCTTCATTTTATCTTTGCATCCATTTTTGTTTTGATTTATTAGATTTGATGCATGAGTTATATCAATTAAGGACTACAAAGCTTTCAATTAACAGTTGTAACCAAATATCATTAATAATGTCAGAGAATTTGCTACATCACTAACCAGATTGTTAAAAAGGAAACAAACTAGCAAACATCCATTTGCTGGTGTCAATTTAATACACTTGTTTAAGCCTACACAAACTGATAGTTTTATTGTTGCAGCTTTTAGAAACTTAACTGCAATGGAGAATTCCATTTCCTAAATATAGAAACACATCACAGGAACTCTACATTTGAATATGAATAGTGGTCTTTTCAGTGCACAGTGCCAATGTCACCCAGCCCTTTGCACAACACATGACAGACTTTTTCCAGCTCAAGCCAGGGACTGTATAGCTCAAGCCAGGCTCCAATGGCAGACTCCCATAATGGCTTCTACTCCTCCAGCCTTTGGTTTCTATATACTCATACAAGCTGCTCCCTCTATTTCCAAAATAATTACTTTCACTTAATTAATGTAATTACAGCTTCAAAGACTCACACCTTCACCTCACAATCCACCAGCCTACATGTGGCTAGCCCAAGTCCTTATTCTGGGGAAGCAGATGGTTTGACTACAAGTATTCACAGGTATTTTTGTTGAAAGAACTCATTGTAAGCTGCACTGCCAACTACTCTTGCATCAGAATGAATCCAAACATTTCTATACACAGTCCTGCATATTTTATTTTAATTTGCAAACATACAGGATTACAGTAACACAGCATGCCTCATCTAACTAGTGAAAACTAGGGGAAAATGGATGAGAAAATAAAGTAAAATGTTGCAGGGTTTTAATTCAATAAAACTGCTGCTCTGCATCTCCTGTGGTAATTCGGAAACTTCTATTTTCTGTACTTCCCTATAAGCCAATAAACAAAGGGAAGGGGGAAACCATAGAAGCAAACTGCATCTCATGTGAAACATCACAAGAGTAATACATTAGAGTTGCCTGAAAACTGTACTCTCTATGGATCATTTACTTTCTCTTTTCATCAGCCCTTTTCAATATACTGTTAGTTGCATTAAACCTTGAAAATAAGTTGAAAACCAGTAATACAATTCCATGTATCACTGTGCCAAGGTAAACCTATACTGGAAAGGTTGTGGGAGGATTTACTAAGTACACATACAGGGCTGGTATTGGCTAATATACAACAATTAAAGAGCAGTCAATGAAATATTTGGCAGCTAATTTATTGTAAACAGTTGCTCTTTTTTGTTATGGGGTACACTTCCTTTTCATATATAATGTAGAGACCTAGAAACAGCTTGACAGCCTGGTAATTCTTTGGTGTTGTTGAATGATTTTTTTGAGTTTGATATTGCTGTTTTGGGATCTTTGTAAAAACAAGGTAATTTTAATGAAGTACACAGTGAAACTAACATATTGAGCTCACTCTTTAATAGCGATAGAAAGTCAGGCTGAGTAAATGCAAAATAATGTCATTTTAAGCTAGTAGCAATATAGCAAAGATGTTGTTGAAGTGGTCTTAATTTAAAGACCATCTCTGCACTCTATGGGTTATTGTCACAGAAACTAAACATATATGTCACTAAAATCAGGCAAGTATTTTTCTGTTCAGAGTAATTACGCTGTACAAAAATTTACTTATTAATGAAGTTGTATAACATTTATTGTACTCAATACATTTGCTTGTTACCTGTAGGGATTTCTTTTTTCAATAACTCTTACTGTTACTTTTAGCTGGAATACATTGGATTAATACATTTTTTTAAAAACACATGTCTTACTTAATTAAAAAAAAAATAAAAAAAACCCAAACATTTAAAACCAAATGTTCATGCAGAAAAGCTTATTTTTGCTCCTTGAGATAAATCCAAGGAGTATCCTCAGAGGAGCTAGTAACTATCTTAAGAAATCTACCCAGAATGCAACATTAATTTACAAATCTTCACTGAGAGAATAGAAATATTTTACATTTTAATATAAATTTATATCATTAGCCAGAGAAATGGTAAAATAAAGAGAAGTGGTAAAAAAATACCTGCTAAACTGGAGTTTAGCTCTAACTACAGTAGTTTTGAACTGCATTAGTTAAATGAGTGCAGAATTCACAGGACATTTTGTGTTCACTTGTACTGTCCACCCTTGGGCAAAACTGCTGGGATAAGAGCAATAGCACAATAACAAAATTGGAAGCAACAGCTAACAACTAACAATATCTAGTAAGGTAGAAAAGTGACCGTAAATTTTCTGTGTGAATAAAGACTGAGAAGGTATTCACGTCAAACTAATCAAGAGGATGACCACAATGAACTAAATTAAGCAGTGCCAAATTAATTACAAAGCCAGCTTTCAAAAGACAAGTCAGCTTCAAAAGAAGTGTAGAAGTAGGATGAAAAATTGTAATAGGAAGAATTGATAATGCAGTGCAACGAGCAGTGGCCAACACCTGGTTTTTACATGCCAGAGATCATCTTGCTGGTACCACAGCCACTGCAGAGACCAGACAGAGCACCAGTCCCCCTGAGTGCTGCCAACAGCCTGCAGCCAGATGCTGGGCTGGCAGTTTGGGGTGCTGGAAGGAGGGTAACATTGGAGCAGCCTTGTCTTCCAAACTTGCTTTCATGTAAGGGGGAACATGCCTGTACTCCACATATCCTGTGGGAGGAGTGCACATGTTTCTCTGGATAGAGAGGTACTGAAACTTTTGGGAGTTACTTATAGAAAGGTGTTTAGAAGTTTTTACCTGCTTATTAATGATTTTTAAATTTTGATTAATCTGTAGTATCGATCTGCATACCTACTTCACCTATTGTCAGTTAATTACATGTCATTAATAAATCACTAAACTGCTTCAGTATTGTAAATGCAGCAGTTTTTCCCCTTGACAATCTACATGTGGTTAAGATCACACATTCTAGAAGAGACTCAAGCACCTGAAAAAATGTACTCACATAGTATGATCGATTAATGGGCAGTGTTGTTCTTCCTCAGGGTAGAGATTTGCTCCTCTTCCAAGTTGCCACTTGAATTTCTTTGTGAAAAGTATGGAGTAATTTCCTGACATCTGTTCCAAGGCTGGTTGATGCCATCCACACAGGTCTTTATCTTCAAAGTCACAGACTTCCATAACTTTAGAGATTAATAGTTATTACTCATGTTTATATAAAAATTGAAAATCATTAACTCATGTTACAACCCAAAAAGCAATATGGAAATAAAAAGGATTCAATTTATAGTATCCTTGATTACTGAACACATTACTAACATGCAAAGTGTTTTCCTTGCAGATAAAACATGAATTTTATATTTTCTCCTGTATTAAATTGATTCTAATTTTGGGAATCTACCAATTCATTTGCAACTCAGTATCTACCTTCAT
This sequence comes from Vidua macroura, assembly GCF_024509145.1. NCBI lineage: Eukaryota > Metazoa > Chordata > Aves > Passeriformes > Viduidae > Vidua > Vidua macroura. The sequence continues at coordinate 19,602,062 of NC_071571.1, forward strand.
GTGAGTTCTGACCGGGTATTGTTTCAGGTAATTCTAATAATCTGTCATGTAATATACATGGAAATTAATGTAAAATTCATCAGCTGAGAATGTGAGCTGTTGTATAGTTCTGTCTCCAGTCCCACAGACTGATGACATTAGCAAATCATTGTAGATTATCTACATAGTCCATGACCATAACTCTAAAAGAAAAAAAAAAAAAAAAAAAACAAAACCCAAACCAGATTTAAAGCAGTCCTCACAAAACTTGAAAGTTACATAAAAATACATTTATTTGGTATTGGTATCAAATACTGTATTGTTGTCTTACTAAAAAAAACATGCAGCTGCCTTCCAAAGTACTTCTGCTTCCTGAGCATCAAAGTGAGCTCACCACTGACCCTACTTAGGGTAAAGAAGCCAATTTTATTTTTCATTTCTGCTGTGAATATATATTCTCCAACACATGGTCCAAGTTGAGTCTAGTCACTCTCCAGAACTTTGGAACAGATTATTACACTTAAGTTTAAGTGACTGCAGTGACTTGTTTAAGGGGAAACTTGTTTAAGTGACTTGTGCAAGGGGAACAAGAATTTATTTTAACCCATAAACCCATAAAAAATGCTGCATTAAGAAATCATGTTTTGTTGATAGAATGTGTCTGATGCTTCCTTACTTGAAGGCTAAAAATTGTAGACTAAAGAGAGAGCGAGTTTTGATTTATAGGTTGTATATCCTCACTATGGAAGCAAACTTCAGCCAGTGTGATCTCACGGGTTGCCCATATAAAGATTTGTGATGTTTCCTGAGAATGATGAGTTGTGTTAAATGCTTATTCTCCTTTTGAACATGCTCTATAAACATTATATTTAAAGTGCCTCTGAGAAAGATAACACCTTCCTGTGACCGTATTTCTGTTTCAGTCTGGACATTTTTAAGTTCTAGTCCAGCATTGTCATTTAAGTGATAAATTCCCATCTTAGTGATGGGAGACCTCAGATGGAGCAAATATGTAAAGGTGTATTCTCCACAGTATTTATCTTGCTTAGAAGAAAAAGATGTTTTGTGAGATAATGTTCTGAGAGGAGAAATATTCAGAGGGCTCTGCATTTATGTTTCAGGGCAAGATTTCAATGGCTATTTTTTCACACTATAGGAAACTAACCATGGTACTTAAACAGCAGATTCATTTCTTCCAGTTATTCCCACATAGGAAATAGACATAGGGAAGGAATGATACTTTTCCTCACTGAGCCCTCAGCCTTGAGAGGTGATTGAATTCCCTTCACAATGTGTAATGAATTAAGAGTTTTCATTTTCAGTGACAATAGTTTTGCTTGCATAGGCTGATGAGGTCACTGTCTCTAGATGTCTATCCCCCTCATTAACTGGGTTTGGTACTTTCAAGAACTGTTCTTTGAGGTAAAAGGAAGTCATTAATAGCTTATAAAATGCTACAGTATGAACTGCTGCAACTCAGAAGCAATCAAAAATTATCTTAGATCTTTATGGCACATCATATGTGGACCTTGTCCATTGTCCCCTTTACAGGGTTCCATAAGACTATCAGAGCTTTACAGGCTGGAACTCACTTCTGTGTGGAGTAGGCTGAATTTCACAATTATTGCTGATGCTGAACCAATTTTGTATTAAAAAAATCCCAACAACCAACCAAAACCCATACTCATTCAAGTAGTTAAGAAGTGGATACAGTTCTCCCAGATGTCCACCCCAAAGATGAAACTCTAAAGTTTTTCTCTCTTCCAGTCTGGACTAGTGAACATTTTAAGAAAATATGCTCACTTAAAATTGTCATGTATAGTTATCAATCATTAGGGAACTGAGGATTCCTTCCCATACCACATTTCAGTAGTAACTTGAATTGAAATGTTGAGTCCGAATCAGAAGGCAGAAATTTCATTACATCACACATATTAGAGTAAAATGTTACTATGTTCCTGGGGAAAATCACATTAAAATACCATCTAGATGCTAATACCAAATTACGAACATAAGATAGAGCTTAAGACCCACAAACTAGTAAGGTAGCAAAGAACATGATTTGATCCACTCACCACAAGCTGATTCATCAGACTTATCAGAGCAGTCAGGTCTAAAATCACACTTCTGGATCATCTGGACACAGTGGCCAGAGGCTCGACAGACAAACTCCTTCTCTGTGCAGTTGTTCATGGGGAGCGTGGCAGGAACTGAAGTTCCTGAAGTAGTTGTAGAAACAGTGGGCAAGTGTCCTTTAAAAAAGGGGTCGAAAGGATGTTGAGCACCTGGACTAAGGCATTCCAGCTTCATAATGATTTCTTCCTTCGCCACTGTCCCACTTTTTCCAGGGTACGGCTTTACTGGAATCATGCCTGGACCGCTAAGTGACTGAAATGCTGTTCAGCAGGAGCTGAATTGGAGCTTTCCTCAGTGGTTTTGTCACACCATCCATACAATCTTTGACACTTGCAGGATTTACACCTCTTGCTGGTCTTTCAAATTTGGATTAACCCAGTGAGTAATTTCAAAAAACTAATGCTGACACTCACACAGCAACCACAGAAGCTGATTTTCCCAGTGCACCAAGGCTAACAGATTGTTCAGATGATAATGGGTTTTTCAACATGTTGATTACTACAAGCGACTGTGGAAATTACTGTGTAACCTTCTTACCTCGTAAATTTATCACTGAAAAAAATATTTTCTCATTAGAGAAATTATTCTGAGGTCACCACCTTGTTCCACCACCTCCTTTATATTTCATTCAAACTCATTACCACTTCTTTCAAATCAATTGTCTTTTTTCGTCCTCCTATTCTTTACTATACACCTTTCTTCAAGCTTACTCTCTTTTCTTGAAAACCTTTGCTATTATTGTCCATAAAAGGAATTTCCATTATAAAAATCCTTTTTAAAATTTAATAATTTATGAAATTATTAGCTGTAGTGCACAATGCACCTGAGCAATAGACCTGAGTTAATTAAAAAGTACATGTGAAAACTTCTCATATTAAATGTGTCAGGGATAGCAAGGATTTTTTTTTTTTTTATCCCTGACAGCTGGAGCACTAATATTGATAATAAATTACCCATTTCTATTTTGTAGGGTAGAAAGAAAAAAATCTATGACATTAAATAAATTATTTTCCAGTCAAATGAATGATACTCTCAAAATGTCCTAAAACTCAAACAAAGACTTAGAAAGGAAGGAATATCTTGAAGTAAGAATTGTATGAATTGATAAATTTATCTACAATTCAGAATAACAGCAAGGACCTTATTGGTTAGAATTTTTTAAATACAAATGCCACATTTAAGGCTCTGCTCCTGATACTTTGAAATGGAAGAAGAAATTTTGAATAACCATAGCCTTCATAATACCTGAAAAGAAAGGAGGCTCTGATACTTCCTTTATTTTGAAACAATTTGTTTTCTGTACTTTTATTGAATACCATTTTGTCCAGAGCAAGCATCATTGAATAGCCTTTGGTCAGGGCATTCAAATGATAGGTTGAAGCAGTACACTCAAAATTCAAAAGATTCAACATCTTTAATGTTACTTATGAGAGACTTTACCACCAAGCTGTCAAACCCATCTCTCCCTGTCAGTATCTGGTCACTTAAAGTGGACTTAGAGCAATTGGGCACTGCTTGATTCTAGTGTGCAGGGACAGAGGAATCCTGCTTTTTCAACCTGATCCAATTGGTGTTAAATATGGTGGAATGTGCCATAGCTGTTGTCTATTTTGCAGGCTATTCCCACAGTCCCTTTGACTGTTTTTTTTTTCTTTTTGGTGTGGTTTTGGTTCTTTTTTTTTCTTTTTTTTTGGTTGTTTTTTTTTTGTTTGTTTGGTTGGTTTGTTTGTTTGTTTGTTATTGGAATATTTTTATGGCATGGATGAGATGAGATAAAAACAAGACTCTAGACTGTCTCAAAAATTGGTCTCAATTTCAAAAATATACAGAACACAAAACCTGATTCCTGTCCACCATTATACTTGAGTATTTTCAATTTATCTTTCCCCACACAATGAGGTGGTTTTTTCCTTAATCTGAAACTTTGAAACTCTGACCCTCTATGTTTTCCAATTTCCAGTTTAGCTTTAAAGTTTTCTTCCTAAGTAATTTGAAATTATTTATGGATTTTCTGATTAGTTATTTTAAGATTTTATTCCCTGAATATAAGGCACAATCCATTAACTGAATCACAGAATCACAGAATAATGAGGTTGGAAGAGACCTCTAAGATGATCAAGTCCAACCGATGCCTTAACACCTCAACTAGACTATAGCACCAAGTGCCATGTCCAGTCTTTTTTTAAACACATCCAGAGATGGTGATTCTACCAACTCCCTGGGAAGACAATTCCAGTACTTTCTTATTCTTTCGGTGAAAAATTTCTTCCTAATATCCAACCTGTACCTTCCCTGACATAGCTTGAGACTTTGTCCTCTTGTTCTGTCAGTTGCTGCCCGGTGGAAGAGACTGACTCCTGCCTGTCTACAGCCTCCCTTCAGGAAGTTGTAGAGAGCAATAAGGTCACCTCTAAGCCCCCTCTTCTCCAGGCTAAACAACCCCAGCTCTTTCAAACGTTCCTCATAGGGCTCGTGTTCCAAGCCCCTCACCAGCCTTGTTGCCTTCCTCTGGACGTGCTCAAGCATCTCAATATCCTTCCTAAACTGAGGGGCCCAGAATATTTACAAAAAGCCTTCATGTCCAAAATAATACCTGCTTTACCCTGTATAAATATGTTAAAACATTAGATAATTATCTGCAAAAGAAATACCATATACATTTGATATTCCTTGTAGAACTAATTATATCTGTAAGAAATTTCTGGAGGAGCAGAACAAAATGCATCTACACTAGTGTGTTTTAGAGTAAGTGCTAGGATAGTAATATTCAGATACTTTTAAATTGTTTGCTGCTCTACAGCCTTGTCATGACTTTAGAGCAACTGTCATATATAACCCTGCAATGCCTGCTGCAGCTGACAGTAGCCCCCTTAACATCTATTCTGTGGTGAACTCCACATCCTGAGTCTGCCATCTTGAAGTACATGTATTTTGGGATATATTATTTTACAATTCTCTAGATACTGCTCTACGCTTAGTAACAATGACTTTTGACAACAGGTTGCTCTATCACTTGTACTAATTGTGTGCTGTCATTGAGAGCAATTGGCACTAAGTACACTAAGAGGGGGAGGGGAAAGCTGTATCAAACTGAATTGGCAGAATGAAAGTTCAGTTAATTTACACACAGCTAAATTTCTTTTACCTTCTAGGAGTCAAGATCTAAAAGAGTACAGAAGCTGCACACTTCTCACTAAGGATCTCTTTTGGACCTTACATGCACAGCAGAGCCTATTTTGTCCTGATGCCTGGATATGAGTCTGAGAAGCAGGGAAAAAAGTCTGGATTTCCTGACTGACATTTTAACCTCGTTTTTACTTTTCTAGTAGCAATATTTACTATTGACAGCAACGAATTAGTTCACAGGTTGGAGATGTGCATTTCAACTCTTACCATTGTAAAGAGTACAGCCCAGAAAAGACACATCATCAAGTCCAATGTCTCCGGTGAAACCATCTCCTACGATACCTTTCACCAAAATCTAGGAAATCAAGAATTACAAAAGCATTTTTCAGTGTATAGTAGACTTCCACTTCTCGTTAAATATTTCTTATTAATTGATAGAGGAGTCATTTGCCATGTTTCTCACTTAAAATGAGATTAAATTTATTCTGGGGGATATAGTCTATTTAATGACAATTTACTAAAGTGACTAATTATTATCAGCTTTCATTGGTCGTCACATTAATCATAGTGAACCATAACAGAATGGTTGGCTTCACAATGGTGTAAATTCACTGAAAAATCACTGTGATATAAAATGATGGCAAGACATTATCATAAGTGGAACATTATGACTCCCTCCTTTGGTACTTATTGCAATAATATTAATCATGCTTAAATATAATACCATTCATGTAAAAAAAATTATAGACTCATACAAATTTCAGTATGATGAAAACAATTAGGCAGGTAAGAAATGAGCGATGGAAGCTTTTAAAGAAAAATATTCTACTGTTTCATTAGACTTATCAATGCTATATTTGCTAAATTATTTTCTACTGCCAGGGAATAGGAGAAGTTGGCGTTTGTGAAATACTCTTTGGAAGACTAAATAAACCTCCTCTCTTCTGTCTGTTGCTGAGTGATAAATATCCAGCAGGTGATTAGTGAAAGATTTGATAAGAAATCAAGTTTAACTAAATAATAAACCCTTATTTATAAAAATAATAAAGCCTTCTCAAACCACGCACTTTGAAAAAAGATGTTTTTGCTGATCCAACAGAGTTCAAACACTCTTATTTCTTTGCCATTGTTTAAAATCGTTATTTTACATGCTACACACACGTTCAGTTTCAGAAATGCTGTAAAACATTTCTAATGTATTTTTTTCAGATTTTTCCTCACTTCAGTAAAAAATTCCTACACATTAGTGAAGTATAAATAGTGGCAAAATTATGACAGTTCTGCTTCAGAGTACTGTTAGTTCTACTATTTTTGTTGTAATTCATTTATAAAGAAAGATTATATTCAACAAGAACCATTTTTCATATGATATGTACAGAGACCTTTTAAACATTACACTTGAAATTTATTATCCTGTAACGGGAGGGAAAAACTTAGAAGATGCAAGGAATGGCCTTAACCCTGTAAAAGAATAATATCGGTCTAAATGTGTTAACACTGACAAATTTGTTTCTGCTATTTTGAAGTTGCATGTGAACTGTAGATTTATTACTGATGCTGACATCACCAGAGTAAATAAAAATGATTACACTTCATGTATATATTATGTCCATTAAACAAAATAAATGAGTATGCTAAAAGAAGACAGGTAAATGTCCCCTACTGTGGATATGCTCCAGATGGGCCATTTTAGCATAAAATATATTTCATGTGAACGACAACAATAAATGACAGCATTGCTTTTTATTGCTCTCACAGCAGTATGGGATTCTTATTTTTCCCTCAGGATACACACAAATATTCTTTACATTACCAGAGACTTTTGGGTATTTTAGATTAAAATGGGGACAATGCTACAGTACTGGTACAAATAGCAATAAAATGGTTAGAAATGGGAAACAGGACAAACAAAAACATCTACTATTTGGAAAGCAACACAAGGAAATTTATTATTCCAAAATGACAAATCTCCTTCCACTTGAATGTTGACTGGCAAACAGACAGCAGTTTAAATATAATTTTCAATTTGTTTTCAAATTATGAATGATTATCTACCTACAATTAATTACTTATTAATTAGCTCAAATTTAGAAAAAGAGGCAGTGAGTTTATTTAATTACACACCAATTACTAAGATAAACCCAAATACACTAATTTTCCATGGGATTGAATTGTGCACTTGTGGATGTCACTGCTGAATGTGCAAGGAGCTTCAGTCTCCAAATCCACCTGTGTCCCTGTCCCCAGTCCTGACAGACACACGGGCTGAGGACATCCTTATATAACATCTTCCACCAGTATTTCCTTTAAGAAAGCTGCACTCTTGTACCTTAAGCAGGAATATGTTTTTAAAGGGATTAAAAATATCTAAATTTAGAAATGACAGGACACAGTTCTCTAGGAGAAATTGAATTCAGAATACCCTTATACTGATTATCATTATGATTGTGTTGTTTAAAATCTACCCACCCACATTGTATTTTAAATATTTATCTATGCACCTGGGGAGCCTGATACATTGAAATGTACCATGAACTCATTAACAACACAGAAAATCTAACAGTGGCGTAGGTATACACTTAAAATTGAAAATATGACCAATTTATGCACAATACAGAGAATAGTCTCTCTGTAGCTGTGGTTAAACTTTGACCACTTAAATTAATTTCCCAGACATAATTCTGTGAACTTCATAAGATATTATAAAGCAACCTCTAGGAAATTCATCTGCTGTGAAACTGATTTCACATCACATTTATTATTTGAATGAGAATAAATAATTCCCAATTTCATGTTTTCTGAAGTCTAAGATCCAGACTCAATGAAATCTATAAAGGTATCAAAAGTATCTGACATAAAGAAAAGAGGGAAAAAAACCCAAATTCCATGAAAGCAAACTGTATTAGAATGACACTCTGTATACACAGAAAGAATGATCCCTTAAGATTTTGAACAAAATAGGCTTTTGAAGAGTGAAGTGATGTTATGATAAGTGTTAATAGAGGAATTACAATGGATAATATTGTTCTGTACAAATGCTCTATTTTTAAAGTAATGCTCATTTCTATCACTAGCCAATTCCCACTGATGGTTACCAAAGTAAAATCTTAATTTCTATACAAGCATAGTTCAAGATAGAATGGAATGTATTTCAAAAACTGTGACGTATTCAAAATTCCGAGGGTTTCCAAATGTCTAGGAAATGTAATCAACTTGTAATTTAGACAAACAGTAACTCAGGTTTGTCACAGGAGGTGTTAACAGGGTTATTTAGTGATTTTTATTTCTAGTTAGATCATGGTAATTTAGATTAGGTTTCTCTGATGATTTCTGGCAAGAAATAATGTGATTTGGTTTCAACAGGAAAGAACAACACACAAATAAATGACAAAACACTTTTTCATGAAAACTTGTGTTGTAACTTACTGAAAGTAAAGTCCTACACATTTCACTGCATATCTCTGAAGTAAGCTACCCCTGTGTTTTAATGCTAGGGATGAATAAAGAAAATTGCATAATAATGTATAATAACTTTTCATCAAAAAAGCAATAAATTCCTTATGAGGTGATGGAACTTTTGTAATTACAGACAAAGGACAAGCCACAGAACGAAGCTTCAAAGCTTCTTTTTTGTTAAGATACTTTCATCCAATGATCATGGCACAAGTCATGTCATAAGTCTTCACTGTAGAATGATTTTTTTCAATAATGCATGAACATATTAATAATTTAATATGTTAATATAATAAGAATATGAATAATAATTTCTCAAGAAGTACATTAAAAGGGAAACTATTTTTCAAAAAAACACAATTATTTCAGAAAAAAAAATTATTAAAAAAAGAAGAGAAATTTAGATTTTATTTTGAATTTTTGAGTAGTTATTTATTCACATCAAATAATATATTGACTGCTTTGATGAGTGCAAACATGGTGATTTATTCCTCCTTGGCTCTATTTCTCTGCTTCCTCAGCTGCCATCAAAGGAGTAGGCACTGTGGACTTGAGATTATTCCCCCAATTTCTCATTTAGGTGTCCACTAGTTGAATTCTGTTTACAAGGCACTGACCTGTTCTTCTGTACCTTCCGCAAAATGGTTTGTCTTAGGAAGAAAAAAAAAATGGATGCATGGGTTGTCACTGTCTGTTCCAGCTTTCCCTCTCCTGGGGGGGATGATTTAGGCAACCAGAGCTGTTATGTGCTGCATGGAACCCTTCTAACCCCAAAAGCAATCACAAGTGGAGACCTGCCATCAGCTTCTGGAAAGATTATCAACACTGGGTCACCACATCATTTAAATCATACCCTCTAAAAAGCTCAAGATCACACTGCCCTTCTTCAAAGCTCATCAGCCCCTTTCTTTTATGACCATTGAAAATTAACTTTAGAAATTAATGTCTCAAGACTTCAAAAGTTGAAATTAAGTCCTTTCACACAGATGTCCAAATGAATTGTTACCAGCATTCTTAAGGTTGCACACATCAAACATGAAAAATCTTGTGTCAAATATTTGATGTTTTACAGTGCTTGGTTTTACAAGATACTGAAAAACACTAGTTCTAGTTCAGTAAAGCACTTTATCACACTTTGCTATAAGCTTGTGAACCCTCATGCTGATTTATGATGTTTTTCACAGCATTTCTCTAAAGTGCAGGGATGAATCATATTTCTATCCTGTTTTAGACTATTCAGTGATATTGGTGGGATTAATAACTACATATTCTGGGAGTCTTTCCTTTCCTGTATTAAGGTCACAAAACTTCATTTAAGAGAAAAGGCCCTGTTGTCACTTGAATATTAGCACTGGAAGAATTATTTTGAAAGTAGTATATTGTCAGTGCCTAAATATTTCTGAGATTCTAGGTTTATAAAACAACTTGTTTAGCCTGCCCATTTGAGAAACATCTGTATAGCAATTATAATTATGAAACTATATTCAAACCACCTGAAGTTCATGGTCAGCTTTGACTTAATCTATAAGAACATACAAAGTCTGCTTTCTTTTCTCCCAAACACAGTTTTCCTCACATTTTATTTGTAAATAAGTAAAACAAACAAAAAAACCCAGGATTCTGGCTGAGTTACTGGGACTTATGGTCCTGAAAGAAGTGTCCTACATTGACCAGGATGACTTGTTATGACCTGAGTACTTCTGTCCCTCCCTTTTGTACAGTAGAGCATACAGAGATATAAAGGGCTGCAGAAAGACATCTTCACATCTCTGTCTAGGGAAGTCTGCATTGGGCTGAATGGACAGACTTTTTCTGATCTATGCAGTGCTTACTGCAAAGGCAATTCTTCCACGCTGAGATAAGGAGCATCCTAAGAGGAGGCACTCACTACTTTATTTTCAGTACTTGTGAATACACTTGTGGTAATAAACAGTGAATTATCTGTTCAGCAGCAAATGCTAGCGAGCAAATGAATCACTATTAGACCTTCTGCCTAAAGATGTAGAACTTTCCTGACCCAAAGGACTTCTCCTGACTTAGTTATATAGAATTGCTGCTCCCATATCCATGCATACAGCCTTCACCTCCCAAAGTAAAAAAACAGTAACATAGAGATAACACCAGAACATGTGGGTTGACATGAAATCATGTCTTCATTACAGTTAATGAGAGTTTTGACACTTCAGTGGGAGTAGATTTTTACATTGTTTCTTAATTCTGCTATAAGCATACTCAAAAAACAGAAAGATTGTAAAAATATTTTTAAAACTCTGTTTGATACAAAGCATAGCACTATGGAAGGAAATTTAATTAAATCTTCAACAAAGTACAGCTTTCCTGTGATCTTCCTGTTATATTTTCAAAGATCCAGTTAAGCCATGAGATAAAAGTCACTAACATTTTCCTTCTCCTTGAGAAGTTATCCAAGTTTTATTTTCCTGTTGAGCAGCTGCTGATAAGTAATACAGTAATATCAATAGGAAATATGAAACAGTACACTTAATTTTCAGGAAAACAAAACTCCCATCTTACATGATGCCCCTTGAATTCAAATGGCCCAACACAGTTTCTCAGTGGGCTGTGGATTCTGAAAGATGGTGAAAACTTTTCATTACTTCAGGTTTTCCATAATTAAACCATGGGCAGAACTTGACAGTTCAGTAGAGAATAGAAAGGCTATTTTTACTTTATATGATTTCCTTTGAGCAGCTTGCATGTAAATAGGGACAAAAAAGGTAAAAAACACTCACCCGGTCTCCTTGTGTTCTCTTCTCTCAAGAAAAAACAAATTGCAAGGAAATGACAGGTTTGAAATTAAGAATATACATTTCACTGGAAAAGGCATTATTAAACATAGATTAGAAATTCTTATTCCTTGTCCCCTTTGTGCACATGTTGTGACTTGATGACATCATGACAAGTTTTCCATAGCATATCAACAAAACAATAGCACAAAGAATAAATTATTTCTATTGTTAGAGTGGATTATCTCTTTAGTATTCTGATAGCACTGAACAAAAAGCCACTATCTTTCCCAAAGACCTGAACTAAGCCCAAAAATTTTTCTCTGAAGGTTTATACAATGTATTTTCCTGATTTCTCATGTAATTTCCTTGTTTTCAAAGTTTTCTATGTTCTGAAATCCATTTATCAAAAATGGCAAAACCATTGTTTAGGAATGACTTAAAAAAAACCCTCACACTACTTATTTTTCAAATACACTGTATTGTACCGCACACATTTTCAGCATGAAAATTCTCTGTATTTCACTTCATGCTGTAGGTATTGAATATTCTTCACTATCAACATAAAGTTCACCACCAACCACAAAGTCTTAAGGTTATTTTTCACCCCTTCCCAAAAGTGCCTTGGTTCCCACATTGTCCACTCTATGTGTATATTGTTTCTGACCTAGATTGTGGACAAGTTAGGAAGCCTGAGCATGAATTGCCCAAAGTAGAGCTTATACAAGTTCTGCATGAAGTATGAAGGAGATTGACATGAGATATGTCATCTTTTGTTCCTGGCCCTCTACAGCCCCTTGAGGCTGGTCGTGAGGATGGGGCATGGTGGACAGCTTAGGACCTTCAAGTGCAAGAATTGGAGCTGCCATACCAAAAGGCATTGACATTTCAACAGGACAGACTTGGACTAACCCACATGATTTGGCCTGACAGAGCAACCTCTGGCACAGTTCAGCCACCCTGAAACCATCTCTGCACATCACACTTCCCAGGACACATTCTGAAAAGGCATGAGTGTTAAATATAGGTAAGACAGCAACTTTTTGGGGTTTGGGTATGTAATTGTTGTTGGTTGGTTGGTTGGGTTTTTTTCTTGTTTTGTTTAAATAACTCACAGAATTGTGTAGGCTTCATACAAAAAGCGTGGTCGGTCAGCTAAAGGAGGTGATTCTGCCATTCTGTCCATGCTGGTGAGCCCACACCTGGAGTACTGCATCCAGCTCTGGATTCCCCAGCAAAAGAACCACATAGACCTGTAAGAGTAGGTCTAGAGGAAGGCCACAAAAACTGGTCAGAGCATTGGAACACCTCTCCTATGAAACCTGCATGAAAGATTTGAATTTAGAGAAAGGAAGGATATGTGGAGACCTTATGGCAGCATTTCAATACTTAAATCTGGCTCATAAGAAAGATGAAGAGAGACTTTTTTCCAAGACTTACACAGACAGGACAAGGAGCAATGACTTTAAACTGAAAGAGAAGAGATTTAGATTGGACATGAAGAAAGAAATTTTTTATAATGATGGTGAGAAGTGTTCTGGTCAGGTTAGATGAGAATTTAAGCAACTTTTTATCTGGTGCAAGATGTCTCTTCTCATTCCAGTGAATTTGGATATTTAAAGGTCCATATTAGCCAATTAATAAAAACTTGTTCCAGAGCCAAATACATACAAAACTGTGCAGGCCTGCCCAAAACTACAGGTTATACAAAGCCACAGTGAAAACAAAATGAGAATAATTACTGTAAACACACCAGAAACTAACAGCACAATGTAAATGTCACAGAGTATTGTGCAATATGCAAAGAGGTATCAGGGATGAAAGAAGCCAACATACAGATCAGAAACAAAGAAGAATAGTCAGAAAAAGACCTACTGAGATGCAGAAAATATGTCTAGATATCCATTTATTTGAAGCACTACTGGAGGAGTAAGGTGGAACAAAAGTAAATGGTAACATTTAAAGGACAGGGAAAAAAATAAGAAGAAAAAAAAAAAGAATTCCTGAATACTAATCTCAGCAGATTATTAGGGGAAGTACAAAGGAGAAGAGTAGAAGCAAGATGAGGAGTGATAAATTGAAAATTGAAACTGAAGCTGTTTTTGAGTGGAAATCCATGCTCTCTAAATCTTTGTGTGTAAGTTACTAGCAGGGAAAGGATGAAAAGCAATAACACAAAAATGATCACAAGTAGGTATTAGACATGTAATAAATGTCTTAGAGAAGTCCTTGATAAGTTCAGAGCTGCTTCAACACCAGATTTTAATGAAAAATAGGTATCTGACCAACTAAATATTAACAAACTCTACTGGTATATCAAAACACGCTGAAATGAGGCCATGAAGAAGGAAGCAGGTAGACAATCAAATCAAGGCAGGAAGTTAACAACACTTGACAATAATAAACCTGGTTCAATAAGGGTGAAAGTGATTGCAGAAAATCTGAAATCACAGCTAGAATATCAAAAAGAGTGAGCCTCCCAAGACACCAAAAGCTCTGTGCAGCAGAGTGCCTCGCAGCACGAGCGCAGATGCGCGGTGGCAAGGTTGGCCGTCCACAGCTCAATGTGCCTCCCCATGGATTGCATCACCCACAGCAATGCCACATCCTGGCATGCAGTGGTTCCACCCAGACTCTTAGTGGTGTATGGCAGGTGGGAGGTCATAGCCCCGTTATTGTGCTTCTAGCCCTTAACAGACTTTTTTTTCTGGTAATTTTCCAAGTTACTTATTGACTTCATTTGTAGTTTCTTTTAACACAAAGCCTCCATTGCCAATGAGCTGTACAACAGACCATCCTAAAATACTATTTCCTTTTCCTTGGATTGTTTTACATTATGATTTCACAGAATACCTCTCTTGTCTCTATTCACTAATAGAAAAATCACTAATGATCTTTCTCTACAAAGCTTTTTTAACACTGTTGATTAGACGTTTCTCTGCTAAATCCCAAGCAACTTTCTTTCTGAAAGGAACACAGTTTACCCAAGTGTTCTAGAAAGGGTCAAACATTTCCATTTTTTTTCCCCCAGTTTAATGTTCCAAAAGTAAGGGTAAATACACAATTACTTTGTTTTCTTTCTTCCTGTGCTTTCCACACTAGGAAATAATACTTTTCCTTGGACAACAAAAAGTAATGCACACTCTTCCAGAGAAGTTGCAGGCAAAGAAGTTTGGTTAAGTTTGATCAGCTACAGGTTCTGAAATATACCAGTGTAAGTCCAGAATTTCAATCTGATGCTTATCAATTAATTACTAGAGAAGACTGAAAAATTCACACAGGTAAGTCTACAAAACTATTGATGTTACAAACCCTATTAAAATATTCTCTCTGAGGGGCTGTGAAATGGGATACAAGATTTAAATTTGTAATTTCCATCGTTCTGATGCTAGTTATGTAGGAAACGAAATTGTAATTGTTCTTACTTAAAAGATATTATAGCTAACAAAGAAGACTAGTGAGTCATTATCTTGTCTTAAATTGGTAAAAAGGGTATTTAGTTTACTGTAAGTCCCCCTGTACTATTCATGTATGAATATTATCACCACTAGAAATGCATGAAAGAAAAACATTACATTCTGAAACTTCAAAAATTGCCACAGTCGACTTTTGTTTGAAGCAGAACCCCAAACCACTATAAAAATAGTTTTTAAAATGTAATTACACCAAAATTTCCATTTACCTCTAGAATTATGAGTCTTTCATTACAGAAATGGCTGGTGGGGTGAGGGTGTTGATCAATCCTCTCTTTCTTCAGAAAATCAATCACAAGAAACAGCAAGAATTGCAGAAATAACTGCAGAGTGATTTTTGTGATGCTGTTTCACTTATTACAGAGCATATCACCAGAATCCCCAAAGAACAACTGCTATCTCATCTCACTGAGGAGTGAAGAGGAAGAGTAGAGGGTGAAAAAGCAGAACAGCCTATGTCATTGTAACCTAACCAGCTTAGTACTTTATGTACAACTTTTAGCACTTCCTATCTTTCTTGACAAGATGAATGTCAAGAGCCTGGATGTAAAAGATGTATGCTCACTACATATGTGTTTGATATGAAACTGATATGCCAAAGTCATAACAAAAACCATAACAGAAGTACCTGCATATTCAAAAAAAAAAAATAGCACAACAGATAAAAATAATCGTTGGAGAAAGAATGTTGTTTTATATTTGTGTTCACAGAACATAGGGCTATTCTATATTCATAGCAAATGCATCATTTTAATTTTTAATCAATATTCTATTACTTTCTAAGTTAATACTTAATTGATAAAAAGATTAAAATTATTATAGTGGATTTTTTGTTTACTTTTCTCAACCACTTGTAAAATAAGAAATTTGTCAAATGCATTTTATATCTACTTAATTGCAACGTTATTTTGCATTATTTATTTACTTCAGATTTTGGTCCTTATTTTTCATACTTAAATGGAGAAACTTTTATATTTGAAGGGACAAGTAAGATTTTATATATGATACTCAGAATACTAAAATGTTTAGTAATGAAACATAATATAGCATTAATAGCTAAGTGTGGAGTTAAACATTGTACTTGCATTTTTAAATTTCATAAGAGCCAATGAAGAAAATGCAAAACTGACCTTTATATAATCATCACAAAATGATGATAGACTCCCTAATGCACTACTTACATTTTGCAGTATCAAAAATCTATAACCATCTTAGTTTACAGAGATAAATGTGTAATCTGCATGGGCAAAAAGAGAATAACTGTATTGGGGTAAAGACAATGATTCTTTTTTTAATAATATGTTTTGCAATATAGTAAAGTTGCCCTAGGTCTCTTAAGACAGAGACTTGATAGGTATGTGATTTATATCATGACAAAAAGGGGACTACAGTGCCCAAAAGGATTGAAATATGGAATTTTGCCGTTTTTCACATATCATCACTTCCTTTCTGTATCATCAGAAATATGAATAAATAGAGCAAGTTACGAGAGTAAAATTTTTCTAAAATGTTAAAATAGCCTTTGCACCTTCTTCTGAGCAGAAACTATTTCAGATATGGTTATTCTGAGGAAGATAAAAGCAAACACTACTCATCATCAATATGAGTAGGTTTCCATGGACAGAATCTTATTTTACTATCTTTTCAAGTGTTTATCTAAAGAAAAGACATGTAAGTAAATGTCTCAGGATGAAAATAAATGCAGAACAAGTAAAGAGACAAGGTCACTCGACAGTGGGTTTTTTCATGTTGAAACAAGTATCCCATATAATCAAAAGGAATAGTTTATAAGAAATTTATTTTTAACTTGAATTTTTCAAATTTAAAAATTGTATAATTTCTTGTAGATAATATCCTTTGCAGAGGAAGAGAAACTCTAGATCAATAAAGCCACAAAATTTTTACAAGCATGTGTACTTGTATTTTTAACACTTGTCAGCAGTAGTATTTTACAGAGGTTCTTAAATTTGTCTCAGAAAACTGCATTCCTTTAGTTTAAATAGTTTAGCTCTGAATTTACCTTTTCCTCCTCCAGCTACTCCCATAGTTCTCAATGATGTCACATTTAACACTCAGGTGGGAAACATCTGATGGAACAGCAACAAATATCACCATGGATTAATGGCAGCCAGAACAAAGAGTTCTCGACAAAATTAAGATTCTTAGGCTTATTGGGAATGGGTGTGAGCCAAGGGAGTCTGCTGTTGCCTTTGGGTTTCTGCCAGAGCATTCAATTAAAGGGCCTAGAGTTTTATATCTATAGAGTACAAAACTTTCAAAAGATAATTTGACTTTCAAGAGGTTCTCAAATGCCTTGCCTTTTTATGCTGCTTTGAATTTTTGGCTGACAATTCCTCCTTTTCGTAGGAGTTGGTGCATAGGCACAGTTATTTATATACTCCCAAAGCTGGCTTCTCATGCTTAGCAAATAAACTGAAAATGTGAATTTGAGGGATTTATAATTTATAGTGATTATATCTCAAACTGGGGTCAACAAGTGACCTATTTACATAGGGAGGAAAGAGGAAGAGGACATATCTCAGATGTATGATTATCTCACACATTTAGAAGAGAAAAAGCAAAACAAAGGTCTGACTGACAAAGACTTGGACTATCTTTTGGTCCTAGAGTATAACATTTTCTATTCACTAGGAATCTCTGAATATCCTGTAAGAGCTGACAAGATGCTCTGGTTAGAGACAGAGAAGATTATAAAGCCAAGACTTGTATTTTGACCAATAAATGGGGGAAGGGGAAGGGAGCTTTGATAGCATTATGTTTATATTCCTTTATATTTTTACAAAAGGACTTGACATAAAATAAATGAAAATGCCTCTTTGCATCCACAGTAATATTAATGCCTTTTCCTCCAAAGAGGATAGAATTTCTCTCTACTTAAAAATAGTGTTTTGGGAAATAATAAGGAACAATCTAAACAAAATATTGCACTATATCAGATTTCAAATGAAGGTTGAAGTTCTTTCTTTTTATAATGTGGTGGGGGGGAGAGGAGGGTGGTAATTTTAGGACGAGTTGACAATCAAGAGAACCAATGTTTCCTCTAATAACCTTGCAGTATATCCCAACTGGAATAAACAGACCACACATAATCAAAGATAAATAATATATACAATATTTAAAAGAGGAGAATATAAGTCAAGGTTTATAGCTGTAACTTACTTTAATCATAACTTTCTCCATGAAAATTTTGACTCTTAGTCTAACCTGGCAGCCAAATATTTTGTATTGATATATTTTCTGGCATTATATAATTAAAATTAATTTGTAAGTCTTTAAAAATAAGGCAAAGCAGAGGATATTCTTTTGAACAGAATTAATGAAAGTATTTTGTAGTAGATTTGGATAAGATTTTTTCACCAAATCCTTGAAAAACAAAACCAGTGTCCATTTTAAATAGCACATATTCAAAACATTAAAATTAAGTGGTTTAGGGGGAAAAGTTAATGTAACTACAAGAAGAAAAATGTTTTACAAATTTCCTCAAAAACCCCTACAAACACACATCAAAGCAAAATTGATCAGACAGTTACAAATAGCTTTGAGATTGTGCAGTCATTTATATACACTCTCTGTTTTATGATGCAGGAAATAAACACTTCAAAACTTAGAAGGATCATACCTGAAATGGCTTAGAACTGCTGATGAAGAGAGTCTGTCTGATCCATCTGTTTTCTTGATTTCCAAACTTGTACCACAACAGCCATCCGTTAGCATTACTCACAGTTCTTTGGAAGACTGACAGCTTATACACTTCTTTTCCAAACATATGATAATGGAAGCGGAAAACACAGGTTCCATAGTCAGAAGGGTTGAAGAGAGGACTAAGCAAAACTGCTTTATCTCGGAATTGGCGTGGCTCAGAGGACTCCAGGTAAAGGTAGTGTCCCCTGGCTGTGCCTGTCGTGTGATCCTTTAACGGGCCTGTATTAACTGTGGGGGTTGGACCCCGTATTCTGATCCAGTCAAAGTCATCCTGTACCTCCTGCTCCCAATTGCACAGCCCATTTTCAAAGTTACACTGTAGGTCAGGGTCTGAAATGTAAATAGAACAGACTATCAAAAATAAAAAAGCAGTATCAAAAGGGGATGGTGCTTCAATATTTTTTTATTCTTGCAAATATTTATTTCCAATATATATCTGTCAAATTCTACTTAATTTATTGAATAAACAGAACTGAGTAAAAGTACCCATTTTATTAATTTTATTAATTATTGAAATTAAAGATGGTAAGGTTCTTTAACTGAAAGTGAACAGATCAAAGGAGTTAAAATTGAGGTTAATTGAATTAAATAAACCACACCATACTGTCTTGTAGGTATGTGTGATAAATAATCTAATGTATTTTTGCTTGGCAGATGTAGTCCTAAAAACACATTGGGGTTTAGATCTTTATTATCCTAAATAATATTAACACAATAATTTTATCAAGGCTAAATCAAAGCGTTTATAACACAACCACATTTTTTTATTTGACACCAAGGCAAAATGCATTAATTTCTTCTAATGTAGAACAATAAAATGTGTCAGAGGTGGTGAACTTGCATTCTAACTTTGTATCTGCTTTTAATAAGCAGTAACTGACACTATAGCATTTTTTTTTAATTAAGCTGTTGCATTTAACAGTGTTAAAAACTGCAACTCAAATCTTACCATAGACCTTAAAATGGGTTATAAATAAGCTAGGCATTCCACAAATAGAAAAACTAAGATAAGCTGGAAAGCCTTCACTTTCTTTTAAATTTACAGCAGTTTTAAGTTGATATTCAGCAATTATTGCTGCAGACTGATATCACCTCAAGCATGTAAGGTGCCCCCCGTTCTCAAACTGATTGTAATTTGCATAATTCAGTTACCTCAGGAAGTGATAAAGCAAATGCTAGTTAATTTTATTTTATATTAATGTTCTTGAGTTCTTAAAATTGATGAATGCATGCTTCAGGGGAAAAACCATCATCAGCACCCTTCAGCACTCAAGGTGAATGTCAAAAATGGGAACGACTCATAGCTTTCCTCAGTATGTTCAAGTGCTTCCTTTGAAGGGGACAAATATGTTCAGCATGACTCCTATCTTTAGTATAGATATTTTAACCTTTTTTTGATAGGAAGAGTATAGGTCCTAAGAAGAGGTAGGACATACACTCCTCTCAGTCCATCAGCATGTCTGTACTTCTGTCAGTAAAATCAAGGATAGCACCTTGACTTTACATCCCCCCTTTTAAAGTAAATTTGTAACAAATGTTCGTGTTTTATACAAGATAAAGAAATGGAGTTGCTTTGGATAAAAGACATAGAATTCCATTTACCCTCAGTTTAACTCATCATATGCATTTAAGTTTAAAATTATCATTCTGTTCTATGTCTAACTAGAGTGGAATCATTACTGGCTATAGCAATTCTGTGCTCTTTCAGTTCAAGGGTGAATTGGCAAGTCAGTTTTTGTGTGGTGTTAGTAAGCAATAGTGGAGAGTACTCACCACAGTTGCCTTCATCCGATCCATCCCCACAGTCATCCACAAGATCACAGACCAATAAAGTGTCAATACAAGCTTTTGTGTGTCTGCACCAGAAGCGATTTGGACCTTCACAAATTAATGCTGGAGGCGGGAGAGCACAGTTTTCAAATCTAATATCATCAATTGCTGAGACACCTTCATAAACACCCAGACTGATTTTATCCAGTGAAAATTGGAAAGGATGTGGAAGGCGTCCAAGCTGAATGACTGCCTTCAGCCACTGATTTCCCTCGTTGTAATATGTCCTCCAAAGGACAGTAGGCTGCTCCAGCCCATCCACAAGCAATTGCAGCTCTGCTGCCCCAACTGACTGTCCATAATTGTAATACCTAAAATGATAAAAATAAGAATGTTAAGTGGGCAAATGATGAAAATGGACCACATCAGTTACAATGACCCCTATCTTTTCTGTTGTATCTCTGATATATAGGAAGTCCACAGGGCCTGTAAGTCAATCCATTTTCTGAATGATGGTAGGATAGGCTGCTATATCAGTCCAGGCCTCATCTCAGGAATTGAAGATTTTGAGAGAAGCATACTTCATTAAATTGAAACCCAGAACTGAATAGACACATTTTCTTTTATATTCAGCAACAAACACTGCTCACTCAGATGCATAATTTATTTTTATAAATTTAATTCAGTACATGATTGTAAAGTATCAAGAAGGAAAACCAGAACACCTACCGAATGCATAAGTATGCTTTCTACCTACCTAAGTTTTTGTTAATATGTTGCCTTCTAAGCTTTCAGCATTTAAAACTGACAAATACTTAAGTTGGCAATTGTACAACAAAACTGGGAGCAGAAGCACATATACAACCAACAGCTTGTAATATCCAACTTCAAGTCATGAATCTTGGATAAAAAGACAGTTCCACTGTCGATGGCAGATGTATTTGATATCTCTGAGACAAACATCAAGGTCAGGCCAAACCTTTATTTAAACAGTAACACCAGTTTGGCCTAGTAAACAAATTATCAAAGCTATATTTTTTCTTCCTATCTTTGACAAGTTTGCACAAAGACTGAGACAAGGCAATTACTGAAAATGTTGGGGTTTGATTGTTGTGTGGATTTTAGTTATGGGGTTTTGTTGGTTTGTTTTTTTTTTTTTCTGTGTATATGAAAAATTAAGTGGAAGTAAAGAACCAATTCTGACACTGGAACTTCTACGTAATAATAATCACATCTAATTTTGGATACTCGAGGTGACTCAAGGACCTATTAGATTTTTCAATGCTTTCCTTTTCTTGAAAAAAAATTCACATTTGCAAATTTACTTAACCAAAGAATTGTTAGCAAAAGGACTGTGGTATTTGCCCATGTATATACAGGCACAATCCTTTACTATAATTTTGCTCAGAGCCTGACAATAACATCATACCATGTTTCACTTCTTTTCTGCAATTGTTTCATCTTATATCTGTATTGTTCACAATGAAGACTATATGCTGACAGAATAAAATTAAATAAATACTTCAGAGAAAGATGTATCTATTTCAAACTATAACCTCAATTTCAGTCCAAGAGAAGCAATGTGAGATAATTCAGGAATTTTAAATGTAAAGTATTTAATACCAAAAGGACAGTGTGCAGTTTGATCCTGTTTGCCTGAACTTTGGGCTTCGTAGCCGAGCTATTTGTGAAATGCTGTTGCTGCTCTTCAGAATGAACATAAAATGACCTGTTAAAATAAAACAAAAAAACAACTTTTCAGGGTAAAGAAATAAAGGGTTTATAGAGGTTTTTACAGCATTCATGGCCTCTGCTTAAAATCTGGTTAAAAAGCATATTTATCTATTCCACTTCTCTGTTTCTAGGCCTGGCTTGTCTTACCTTCAGGTTTGTTATAGGTGTGATCCTGTGGAGGAGCTTGCTTCTGAAATGCAGGTGGAAGAGCATTGCTAGAACTTCTTACCCAGTCAAATTCATCTGCATTTACAGCTTCAATCCAACCACAGCTCTCTCTTTCAAAGTCACACACAGCAGCTGGAATGAAGAGAGAGACATTTCATTTTTATATACAACATCACTAAAAAATCTTTGCAGTATGAAAAGTAAATAAAATGTTTCTAATATGTCATCAATATTCTAGAAGTAAGTCTAGGAAAGGGGAGTGGAGAGGCAGAGTGGCTTCGTACAGACATGAGGTATTTGCTTAGTAACAGCTGAGTAAAAGAGCAGCCACAGAGGAACAGCCAAGCCATCGCTATGTTCACTGCTCTCGGTGAAACAGATCCTTCTCTCTTGGGGTGCTTCAGCCAAAGCACTCAGAGCAGGCGAGGAGGTGCTGAAAACAAACCTCACAGTCGTCCTGGTATGGAACAAGGACATTGGGCACACAAAGAAGCAGCAAACCTTCTGCAGGATCTTTTTTGTTGTTGGAGCCAGAAATTAAATCCTTTTTTTTCCTAAATGCTAACAAGTATGTTAATGGTAAAAAAATTTTCCTCTGTTCATAACTGGAATAAAGTTAAATATCAGGCATTAAT
Organism: Vidua macroura; assembly: GCF_024509145.1. Lineage (NCBI taxonomy): Eukaryota > Metazoa > Chordata > Aves > Passeriformes > Viduidae > Vidua > Vidua macroura. The sequence goes on from NC_071571.1 coordinate 19,625,003, forward strand.
GAGACACGATGATATTGGTAATCCCTGCAACACAAATTACTGAAGTGAAAAAGATCTGAAAAGCATATTCAGCTGCATTCTTCAATTCTTCAATTAAAAGAGCAGTGATATTTTAGAAAATGTATATATTATAAATAAAGGGAAAAAAAGGAGCGGAAGCGTGTAATTTATGAATGAATGTAAATTAAGATAGAATCATGGAATGGTGTGGGTTGGAAGGGACCTTAAAGATCTTTTAGTTCCAGCGCCCTTGCCATAGGCAGGGACACCTCTCCCTAGACCAGGCTGCTCAGAGCCCCATCCAACCTGGCCTGGAACACTTTCAGGGATGGGCTAGTCACAGCTTTTCTGGGCAGCCTGTTCCACTGACTCACCACTCCCACAGTAAAGAACTCCTTTTCATCAGGTTTTTCTCTCTGTTATTCTATAAAAATCTTCATTAAATCACAAAACTATATTTTTTTTTTATTCCTGCAAATATAAGAGGCTTTAAATGGAAAACATTAAGGGAATTAAAGACTTTAAGAAATATTTATTAATCATATACATAGAATAAATAAAGCAGATATTCAGGCATGACTGTCAGAATTCTGCCATTATTTTATAACTCTTATTACAGCTTTCAGTAGTCATATTATGATATGGTCATAGTATGGTATGTAGAATATGCACATATTAGAATCATATGAAGTCCCCTGAAGAATAAGATTATATTAGTATTTATTTATGGAAAACATGGGAGGTTTTTTCTATTTGCTGTATTTGATTTTGTTTGTTTTCCTCTTTAGAAACTATATTACACTAGTTATACATAATTTTTAGAAATAATAAAAAATTACTAATGAGGCATGTTAGTAATATTGATAGCTATAGCTTCTAAAAAGAGAAGGCTTTGTAAATTATTGACAGTTAAAAGTCCACAGCTTAAAAAATACTACAAATATAGAAGAACAAATAATGTTTAAGAAATCCAATAAAATATATGTTTTCTCTACATATGGTGTATGTGGGTCAGAAACGCCTATGATAAAATGATGCAAATCAAATGTGACTAAAAAACATAAGGAAGGAATTTTTTGACAGAAAGTTTTGATAGAATAAAATGAAAACAAAATATATCTGCAAATACTCAAGGATCTAAGCATGAGAGAAAATACTGAAACTCCCCAGAGAGAATATAATGAAAAAGGAATATGGACAGCTATTTTTGATTTGCTTTTTACTCAATTGAAGAAACCAACACATATTCCCAGAAGAACTGCCACAAAGTATATGACAGACCTTGGACACAGATGGTTACACCAAATGAGGCAAATAAACAAGATAAAACTGTTAAGTCTGAGCCCAGACTTCTTGCATCTGTAACTTGTAACACAGACAAAATGGAGAAGAAAGGATTCACTAGACCATTTAGCTTAAGCATGGATGAGTACAGTGAGATAAAATAACTCTGAAACCTTCAACTAAATCTCAACCAACTATTTAACACTTAGGGAAAATACAAGAATACAGAAAGCTGGTAGAGCCTGGGTGAAATGCAATTGGGTCTTGATGCTTGATAACACTTCAATTATCTAATTGTCTTGTCCCATAACTTCTTTGATTGGCACTTCCATTTCAGACAGATTATTCAGAAAAGAAGTCCCTTGATTGGGTACTTTTGTTCTTTCTCTCACAGTGAACTCAAGAATCTAATCTGCCTTCTCTCCTAAGACTTTTGGTTTTGCTTTTCTCCTATTCCTTTTTGTTCTCACAGGCTGTGTATACACTCTAATCATCACGTGAGCCTATGCACTCTGCCATGGCTGTCTGCTCTTCATGTACTGATGAACTTACTGCTAGTGTTTCTTAAACTTGTTTTGTTATCTTCACTATGTTTTTACATTTAACCTACCAACATTTGTCAACTTTTCTATATTTTTGATTTAGAAAATACTTCAATCATTTGTTTGACGCTGCTTAACCCCTAGTGGTATCCAAATGTACGAATATATTTTTCTTTGCTGCCCCTTTCAGCATCATTTCTAATAAGCTCCCTTCCCTAGTCAAGAAGGAATCAGTGAGCATCCATTTGAGAGTGGCTGGCTTTGTTCATGCTTTGAGAAAGCTGCCTTTACATCTTTAACAGATTCAGTGTTCTCTGAGCTGACTTGTTACCACAAAAGCCTAGATTTCTTTCTGATTTTGTGCTCTTATGAAAAGTATTTTTTCCCTTTCTGATTTGAGGAGTTTTATTCCAAGGCCTTCACAAATCAGATGCGCAGTTTCTCTGTTAGCTGAGTGATGCCTAATATGAATTTAAGAAACAGCCTTGCTCAGAACAGTATTTTAAAAACAAGTGTTTAAGATATTAGCATTCCTCCAAGAATGGAAGTTCATTAATCTCTACAACCCCCAAAATCTCTCCTTGTCTTTCAGCTCATGTAAGTTCATACAGAATTCATCATAAATAAAAAATCCAGGTGAAGAGATAACATGACCATTACTGGCTTTTAATATTTTCCTTTATTTAAAAAAAATGTTTCTAAACCTCCTAATATGCCAATAAACTTTAAAGTAATTTTCAATCAATAATTTTAAGATAAATTTAGGAATTTATACTAGATGGCAAAAGTAAAATCATCAGTTCTAGGAACCAGGTTAACTCTGGACACAGTCATCTTAAACTATTTTAACTCTATAATAGAAACACACTGAAACACACATCTGCCTTCCCATTTGTATGTTTTCTATCCCAGCTACCATTTGCTAATTTCATTATATACACTCTATCAAGCAACACCATAGCTTGCAGGTGCAGTGGCCTAATTTCTACAGTGACAAACTGAATAGAGAACAGTTAAAAAATAACTGCAAAAGTTCATCAGCAAGAAGCAATGCTAACTGGAACAAACAATCAAACAAAAGACAAAAAGTAAGTCACTACTTGAAGGTTAAACAAGTCTGATCTTTACAAAATCCAAGGCAGACTTCCCCCCTTCCCTCAATTTTTATCTCCAAATGTGAATTGCTACTAATTTGAAAAAAATAACCACCAGCCTGCTCAAAAAAAAAAAAAAAAAAAAAAAAAAAAAAAAAAGAAAAAAGAAAAAACCCCTAACAAAACATACATAAAAAACCCCAAAAACCAAAACCAAAAAATCCACACCTAAACGTAAAGGTTTAAAACAAATAGATACAGTAGTTGCCTCTACAGATGGCTACAGGAACAAAGTACTCCAGAACACTTTCTTTTGCTAAATTCTGTTTGGAAATCCATTTCAATAGCCATGAAATTGCAACAGACTTTGTAATTTTAGTCATGTGGGCTTTTTAGTACTAGACGGACATGATTTGTACATAACACAGAGGTGTATATCACTTGTGAAATGAGAAATAGCTCTGCTTGTAAGGAAGGTAAAACATGCAGATTAAAAAGATTCTGTTATAAATAAATCGTGTGATATCACTGTGCACCTACATTTTTAACACCTAACTGCACTAAATATCTCCTAATTTAGCTGTAGGACTTGCAAAGATTGAGATTTTTACAGGGGGAAAATAAAATTGTAAAAAAAAAATTTATAAAACTGAAGGGAAAGTTCCTGTTTTTACTGAACTATGCAAAAATACGGTCCAGTGGTCACTATTCAGGTCTTCTTGCTATTCACCCTGTTTTCTCTGCCACCAAAGCTCATTCAATATTTTTTATCAATATGCATAATTTGCTGGAAACCAAATAAGAGTAACTATGCAATAAGACATAGGTTTTGCCCAAAAACCACTATGTAGATATTTGCTAAATGAAGTAGACAAGTTACACTTATGACTTCTGGGTTCTATAGAAATTCTGAATGTGTGTGGTTTCTGTTGGGAAAATGACCTTGTTCTTTCCTCAATGCTCTTCCACAGCTTACTTCCTGTTTTACCTATTACACAACTGCTCTTCTGTGACCCCTTATCTCAGTCCTAGGATCACTGGAAAATTGGAAATCCTCACTCTCTTACCTCATTTCCCCAAGCAGGTGCCTGTTCCAGGTCCTCTCATCTAGTCTCAGCTCTCTGTCACTTAACAGCCACATTTTATACTGATCTCTCCCAAAATATCACAGTTCCACATTTGTATTCTTCATTCCCATTCTCTCCTTGTTTTATTCTCTCTTACCAGACATTTAATCTTCCATTATTTTTCTCTCTTTTGACACTTTGATCAGCTGGTCCCAGAGCAGCTGAGGTCCCTCTTGCCCTGGCTTCTTCCAGCCCTGTGGTTACTTCTCTCCTACACCAGCAAGCTCAAGCAATGCAGCCTTTGCAGCCATTTCTTGCCCACTGTCAAAGGTGTTTACCTTTCTCTGTAGATGGGATTTCAGTCCCATCCCTTCCCCATTTAACTTTCATGAGCTGATTCTCATGCAGTTATCTAGGCACTTCCAGTATTGGTACCTTCTCCAATTTACAAGCTGACAATCTTTTCACTTCTTGAACTTAAGCCCATCTTTCTGATCTAGCTCTTGTTTCTGGTCTCACCTTTAAGAATTACTGATTTGCCTGGCTGAAATAGAGCAGCAAGCATATGAGACAGACATTTTGGTATGCAAGATTTTACTCTAAAAATGAGAGTTAGGAAGAGTTACTGTGTAATTAGAGGAGAAATGTTATGCTTTGCCAAGATTAGTAATGGGAAATATGAGGAATTTTTCTTATTATACTGAGGAGATTTTTATTATTCATATGAAGGTAACCATTAGAAACCAAATAATATTTATCTTTAAACAATTATGCCACTAAAGTAGTTTTTAAGAACCAATATGTGCATCCTTCTCTTTACTTGCCTTCTAACTCAAATTAAGGTACATAAAACTGTGTACAAACGTATAGATTATGTGCAGTTTATGAAGTAGTTAATTTAAGGCTAGTCTTAGCATGCTTGTGCTGCCCTAAATTGTACACCATAGAAATAACAACTATTAAATGCATCTTTCATTTAGACATAAACACAAAACAATTCTTTGCTTCTGTGCATGGCTTTTGCTTTCCCTATTAAACTGCCTTTATCTTGACCCTTGAGTTTTCTCACGTTTCCTCATCTGATTGTCTCTCCCATCCCACCAGGGGAGTGAGTCAGCAGCTATGTGGGGATGAGCTGGGGGTTCAACAATGTCCCAGTCCTTTCTGGCACATGTGGCTTGAAGGGTTTGAGATAATAAATGTGATTGGAATGTGTTGGATCAAATTTATAGCTTGTATTGATTTTTAGATATTAATTGGCACATGCCTGTGCTTGCCATGGGGCCTGCTTTCCTGACTGTTCATTAGAGCCTGGTGCTCATTTTTGGCTGCTTCTTGTTTTCACTGCTTGCTGCACTGCTTATCTCCTTACTCTACTGTGCCTGGGATCATTTTGATAACAACACAGGTGATGTGCCTGCTGGCAGATGGCCAGGTCACTGCTGCTGCTGTGCTGGAAGGAACAGGCTGGAACTCCAGTGTGGACTCGAGTCAAAGGGACTGTGACCTGCGGATGAGGCCACATGAGATTGGGATTTCCGGGGTTGGCTGTGGCTGAGAATAAGCCCTTGCCAGAGCAGGTAATCTTGAAATATCTGTGGCAATGGTTTTGTCTGTGTGGCAGCAAAGGATCTATGGCTGTGGGTGAGTCAGTGCTGCAACAGGTACACCTCAATACATCAGTGACTGTACACAAGCTTAGGTTGGAGCACCTTAAAGCATGTGACCATGGATAAACCTGTAAAAATATGCTATATTTTATATAAAAGTAAATTATTCCTTATTTATTTTATATAGAAACCCATGTAATTATTCCTCATAATCCACACCATAAGTAGACAGAGAAAAAAAAAGAACAGACACAAAAGACCGAGCATAAGGGAGAAATTAGCAAAGGTCAGACAGAATATCAAGAATACAATTACGTTACCAGATTGCTTTTCAACCTGATCTTATTCCTATTCCGTCAACATAATTCTTAGGGTGCAAAAGTGAGCATTTAGACTACACCAAAGGCAGAGGATGTAGACCATAGAAGTCATGTTGCACATTCATCTTCCAGAGCACAAGCACACAATGTGATAGGTATGTTAGGTCACTGCTGTAAATCTGCAGTTTGAAAAAGGCTGTCGCATTTCTCCTCTGCCTTAATGCATAGAAGTCAAGCATAAAAAGTATAAAAGCTTTATGGCCATAGTAAATTCTTCATCTGTAGAAGAAAAGCTGTGATCTAATAGTCAGGGGTAGCAGCACTCAAGAGAGAAAATATTTTGTCAGTCTCAGAAGTGGTTATCTTCAACTGAATTCTTCAGGGCCTGACAGAAAAAAAAGGTACTCATTTGAGTGGAAGTGAAAATCAAGAGATGTCTCAAGGATTGATATTGAGAGTTTAAAAAATGGAGACCCGGCTTATTCAGTGGGTGTAGTGGACCCGAGCATCTAACTAAATCATCTTGCTGGAATTTAAGATTATAAGATTTAAATGAAACATATTTTGAAAGACATTGTAAGCCCATGTAATATCCTTGCCTGGTTCTGATACAAAGAGAAAAACATTAACAAGGTCAAGGTGCATGTAATCACTATTAGATGGAACACCATAGAAAAAAATGTTAAGATTGATGAAAGCAACAATGTAGTTAGAAGAGGTGAAAAAAAAAAAAAAAAATCTGTACTTAGCCAAGTCCAGAAATAAGGAAAATTGAGAAACGTGAAATGTTTGCATCCAAGAGCAGAAACATGCAAAGAAAATATAGAAAGTAATGATGCACTACATAAGCATGAAGATGATGAAATACTATTTGAAAAGAATTATAAGAGCTATTCTAGTGCTGCAGACTACCAGATTAATGTGCTGAAAGGCAAGTTTATTGCTTGGAAATGGTCAACTTGCCAAACTACTTGCAGTGTCCTTTGTGTACCCACATTCAGCTTCCCACATTACAAGCTGTAGTGCTAGCACACATTGAGCCAGCTCAGCAGTAACAATGATTTATAAGTTAGCAATATACTTAGAGCAAAGATCACCATAAATATAATGGTTCCAAAGTTCAGCCTTTAGCATGGCATTGTTAATGTATTGTCTTGACAAATAAGACTTGGGCATAATGAAAGAGTCTTCAGTCATATAATTAGAGGAAAAAGAAAAAAAAAAATCAGTTGCCATATAGGCTACTTGTAATTAAGGCTGGTCTAGGACTGCTGGAACATCTAGCTGGATATCTGTCTTCAGCCAAAGGTACAATGTTGAAATGGAAACAAAGACTGAATAGTTAAAAGGAAATATAAATGGCCACAAAAAACAGATCTTAATTTTCTTGATTAAAAGTTACCACTTCGCTGCTATCCCAGTGCAGGCAAAGTTGCATGCAGCTAAATCTATTTAGAACATTTTTTAATTAAACCATTGATTTGGAAGTGTTATTATTTTGTCAGAGAACAAATACGCTGTACCTGAATTTAAAAAGGGTAATGGCAGAAAAATCCAGATTATAACCCAATGCTGCGTAAGGTGTATAATCATAGGTAAAGTAGAAAAAACATCAAGTAAATTAAAAATGGAGTGTTTTAATATTAGTAACATGGACAGGGAAGCAGTAAAGTAGTAAAAACTCTTTTCAGTTGTGCCCAGTGAAATGAGAAGCAACAGACACTTCTTTTACTCCAAAGGTGATCTAACACTGGAACAGGGTGTCCTGGCAGGATGGGTAGTCTCCATTCTCATAGGTATTCAGAACCTAACTCTGTCAAGCTCAGGCATTTGGCTCTGGTGGCTCTGCTTCAGTAGGGTGGTGTTTAACCACTAAGTAATCTTCAAATATGACTTCCAACTCAGCTGTGCTACAGTAACATCAGAATTTTCTTTACTCTGGCCCACAAGAGGAAAGATATTCTGCTTAGTGAACACTCAATAGTCATTTCTGATTTCAGCTAGGCAAACTTTTATCTAGTAAAAAAAAAAAATATGCAATTTTGTATGTCAAAATTCTGTATATTTTGGATAGCAGTCTTTCTAAAAACTTAAACCCCTCAATACCAGTACTCCAGCTGAAGAAGATTCAATGCTAAAATTGAAGAGAAATTGCATAGAATCTGTAATTATTTCATTTACCTGCTAATAGTCAAATAGATCTTTGTTTACCTGAACAACTCTCAAATCTCCAACTAAAAACCATAAAATATGAACACTGAAATTGGATTATATTAGCACCTTTAAAGTTTATATTCTTAGATGCATAACAGGGCACAGAAAATAATTTGAGGATCTTGTCTACAATATTTCTGTCATTTGTGTTGAATGTGCTAGAAAGCATCATGCTCTATTTTTAAAAAGAAAACTTGCATTAAATAAGTCTCATGGCAACTCCTTTTGAAAATGCATCCCAAGTTCTACAGCAAAGCTGATGGTTCAAAGCAAGAGACTCATTTTCAAAAGTGCAAAGTATAACTGTGATTTCTTATGCAAAGCAGGAAACTGAATGAATCAAAAAGACTTTTGAAGCTGCATATTAGAGCCCTTGAAACAGTTCCAAGCTCCCTGCTGACTGTACATTGGAGAGGGATTCTGAGATACATCACCTCCCACTACTTTCCCACGTGTTCGTTTCCATGCGGAGAAAGCCCAGGCATGTGGCCCTGACAGGAGTCACAGCTCATCCAAACAGAAGACACTGACTCAGCTTAAATTGTAGCTGTGACCAGGCTTGTGGTACAGCTGTGGCATCCTCACATCAAAAGTAAGTATATAAAACATACAATTTGAATGCAAGTCTGTGACCAGTGCATCAGAATTATAAAATGAAATACTATTTTTTAAAGAGCATCTTCTACTAAATAATTAATCAAAACCTTTTCTTCTGGTTTTAATGCTAAGAGAGAAGTAGTTGCTACAGAAACTAAAAGGGGGAAAATCACAGAACAGAATCAAAGTGAACTATTTCTCGAGAGCTTTTACTTTTAATTAAATTTCAAGATTTATGAAGTCATGAAAGCATTGCAAATAGGACAAAAGAACATAGTCACAGGAGCTTAAAAACATAAATTTCAAAGTTTACACTTACGGCATTTGGTTTCATCATGGTTATTTGGGCAGTCAGGCTTAAAATCACAAAATTTATCAGGTGAAATACATTGGCCATCCCCACATGAAAAAAATCCCGCCGGACAGTAAAAAGATGAAGCATTAGCATCTGCATATTCTTCTTCCCCTTAAAAATCAGAAAAATACATGTAAGTAAACCCACAAATATATAAAATTATAAGAAGTGCTTTTTATCTCCTTTTAATATAGCGACATGCTCAGCACAAGGAACAGATCAGCACCTATGCAGTGTACTAGATTATATCACAGCTGATCTCAGTGTCTGATGGCCTTAAATTAAATCTTACTCTCCACAATATTCAAACTTTCACGTGAAAAGTTATCAAATACACCTTGGTGTTACAGAGCCAGGCTCCTGCTCAGAGGCCACTACAGCTCCCTGCTCTTTCCCTGGGAGCCAGGTGCAGGTTTTGCACCAAACCTTTCTGCTGTAGCCGTGCTCTCTCTGTGCTCAGGTCACAACGAAAGCTGCAAGAAGCCAAGGTTGAGTGCTGCACCATTACTAGACTGTACCTCAACTTACACACTAGAAAACACCCCAGATTTCAATGAATGGGGAAACAAAAAGCCAGGGTCTGCTGGTTTTTCTTCAGCAGATTTCTGGAAAGTGAGTAAGTGAGAGGAATGATGAGCAGCTTATCATATTCTTTGTTTAACTTAACTTTTTTAAATACTCATGTTTCTATCCAGAGAGGGATTTTTAAAAAAAAAAACAACTCTCTTCTAAAAATAATATCTTTGTGATAATGGGTAAATGAGGAAGTTGTAGGGAAAATAATTAACGCAAATAAATGTTTCTCTAAATACCTCAACCCCACTGCATATAGGGATCAGAGAAGCCTTAAGAACACAACACTGAAGTTCTCTATTATGCCTTTAAATTTCTGGATATTAAATTCAGATACCGTATGTCTATAACTCATCATCACCCCTGACTGCACATGTGCCCATCTATTTTTGAAAAGCAGCTGTTAGCATCAAGAGGACCATGAGCAGCAGTCTGACAGTTTATTTTGTTTTATATTTCCATCCGTTGGCTCTTCAAGACTACAGAGTGTGAGTACAAAGACGAGTTTGGTGGGCATTTATTATGTCAGATATTTAGCAGTAATGATGGGAGAAGCCTTTTTCCCTAAAGGTAAAGCAACAGAATTTGCTCTTTAGTGGAAAATATAGGATGTTTTGTTTCTGCATCCAAACGTGAATGTAAGCAGGTACTACATAGTAAGTGGTACCAGAAAATTCCCATCAGAGCTCACTTTGCAGAATTAGCGCAAACTTCTTATAGCAGCTAATGTTTAACACAAGGATGAAAGCCTTCATTATAGAATCGTGGAATGGTTTAGATTGGGAAGGACCTTAAAGATCATCTAGTCTGCCATGGGCAGAGTCAAAGACCCATCCAACACAGCTGGGAACACTTCCAGGAAGACGACTGATTACAGCATACGGACTTTATTCCTCAGATTATCCTCTACTTTATTAAAAGTAATTTCAAGTTGTCAGTAAAATAACTTATATATAGCAGACATTAGGGAAATTTTATTGAAAACCATGAAACTTGCCTTTACTTTCCTGGCTGACTTCTGGAAGTGATCTATTCACAACTACACATTCCCCTGCTATACTGATATCATCAATAGCAACAGTAGCATTTGTTGTTAGAATAGTACCTCGCAAGATAATCTGTAAAAACAGAAAAAAAGTTAATTCACTATAGATGACATGATAAAAAGACACAAACACACACATTTATTTATATATTCATTTATAATTTCTGACAACTGCACAGGAACTAAATAGTTCCTACAACCAACTCTGAACATCAGCCAGGAAAAACTACAACTGAGATTTGGTCAGGTCAGAAATTTGCTCCTCCACTGTCAAAGCCATACTTCTATCTAGGGAAAGTTATGCAACTCAGATTACCTTGCTTCAATCAAAACTGGTAAAAGTCATCACTATTGAATGAATGGTCTTCCTGCTGGAACACATAAAAATTATATATCTTCTTAATTTGATAGTTACCAAATGTGATGATACCATTCATAGTTACCAAATATGATGATTTACACCACCATTTAATTGTGTTCATCTATACTATGCCTGATGAAGTTAGCAATGTGGTACAAAAAATGAAGGGACAGATTGCAAACTGAAGTACCTGCACTGCCAGCCTCACCTCTGTGTGTGGGCAGATCATGGAACAGATCCTCCTTCAAGTTATGCTAAGGCACATGGAGGACAGGGAGGTGACTTGAGACAGCAGCATGGCTTCAACAAGGGCAAATCCTGCCTGAACAATCCAATGGCCCTCTATGATGAAGTGACTGCATCAGTGAAGGGTTATGGCTCCCATATCTGGAATTCTGTAAAGCCTTTGACATGGCCCCCACAACATCCTGCTCTTCAAATTGGAGAGAGATGGATTTAATGGATGGACTGTTAGGTGGATAAAAAATTGGTTGCATGGTCACAGCCAGAGGGTGGTGGTCAACAGCTCAGAGTCCTGACGAACATCAGTGAGAAGTGGTGCCCCTCAGGGGTCCATATTTGGACCAGCATCATTTAATATCTTCATTAAAGTGATTGAGTGCACCCTCAACAAGTTTGCAGTGGTGCACCAAGCTGAGTGGTGCACCAGCTGACACGCCTGAAGGACAGGATCCAGAGGGACCTGGACAAGCTCAAGAAGTGGCCCATGGGAATCTCATGAGGTTCAACAAGATCAAGTGGTAACCCCCAGTATTAGCACAGGCTGGGGATGAAGGGACTGAGAGCAGTCCTGCCCAGAAGGACCTGGGGGTGCTGGTGGATGAGAGGCTGGACATGACCCAGCCATGTGCACTCACAGCCCAGAGAGCCAAACGTGTCCTGGGCTGCACCAAAAGCAGCGTGGGCAGCAGGGCAGGGGAGGGGATTCTGCCCCTCTAATCTGCGCTTGTGAGACCCCAGAGTATTGTGTCAGGCTCTGGGGTCTCCAAAGGAGTGAACCTATTGGAGTGAACATAGAAGAGGTCACCAAGTTAATCAGAGGGGTGCAGCACCTCTCCTATGAGGAAAGGCTGAGAGAATTGGGTTTATTCAGTCTCAAAACAAGAAGGCTCCGGAATGACGTAATTGCAGTCTTCAGTACCTGAAGGGAGCCTATAAGAAAGATGGAGAGGGACTATTTATAAGGTCATGTAGTAACAGGACAACGGGAATGGATTCAAACTTTAAAAGAGTGGGTTCAGATTGGATATTGGGAAGAAATCCTTTACTTTTAGGGTGGTAAAGCACTGGAACGTTACCCAGGAAAGTTGTGGATGCCCCATCCCTGGAGGTGTTCAAGGCCAGGCTGGATGGAGCTCTGACAACCTGGTAAAGTGAAAGGTGTCCTTGCCAATGGGAATTGGAACTAAATAATCTTTAGGGTCCCTTGATGTTTGTTACTAAAAGTTATTCTAATGTTTACAATACTGAAACAATGGCTATGCTCTTTAATAGATAGACCTGTGGAAAAAGCTGAATTAAATTCTTTTTCATATAAGTATTAAAGAATGGAAATTCTCTTTCTATATTTCATCATTAAAAGTAAATTAATTATAAAGGCCAAAGTAAAATATCATTTTGAAAGCAATGTAAATGTGATACATAATTACCTGAAAAGGCAATTCTTCAGCCAGACTTTCTACAGGTATATTCACTTTTTTCCAGTTCATCTCAGGCAATCCTGAAATGTCATATAATTTTTCCAAACTTCCATTTAATGCAGTCTTCTTAAAGACAGAAAGCTGGGAATCCTGAGATAGCCAGTACCAAAATCTTACCTGTTGAAAGAGTTTTTTTAGTGAAAAGCTTTAAAAAAATTATACAATCAATCTGCAATAAATTCAGTACCAAGTAATATATGTACATTATATCAACGAATTAATGACATGACGGGTCTAAGCACAGACTTGGCATGAAAAATGGGGATGTTTGAAATCACAGCATGTCGAGGAGCAGTATCATGTCTAAAGACAAAAATATATTTAAAAGTAAAGCGTATTTTTACAATTTACTTATAACTTGTATCTACCAACTGATGCAGACTGAATGATATGACTTCCCTTAACTTCTTTAACAGAGTAAGCACCAAAAGACTTCTCAAAGATTATTTTTCTTTACAAATGCTGAATATATGACAGTTTCATAGGCATGTTAATCTCAGAAGAGCAATCATTGAGATTCTTATATGAAGGAAACCTTATGATCTTTTATTTCCAAAATCAACATAAATGAATACAACCTGAAGACAGATTTTTAAAATAATCTATTCATCTCCTGAAACAATCAGATTGACCAATATATGGGAGGAAAATACAAAAACTGTATGTGGGTGAGACTGCTTGTGAGGCAGAAAAGATAAGAAAACAGTGAGAATCACAGTTCACTCCCCTGCACTACAGAGTAATTTAATACATTTAATTTATTTTTGTACTGATACATTTAATTTTTTTAATAATACCCAGGCAAAAATTCAACTGAGAACTGAGGGAAAGAAATAAGATTTTCAAAGACTAATTTTTCCTATCCCCCTGAGTCCTTCCTGCTTCTTCACATAGACAAAGACTAAAATTTCTTCAATTGCAGTATTGTTGCTTCCCTACAAAAGCCTTGGTATTGATAATACTTGTTTCTTCATGAATATAAAACAAGAGCTGGATCAGTCATGCAGAAATATTCCTGTTAAAACACACTGCTACTTTTCAATATCATCTGCCTTTAGGTCTGGTAGACTCAGTCTCTCAACATTTAATTTTACCACCACTCATGAATATCATGTCTTATATACAGTAATCTTTATCCTTATTAATAAATTGAAATACTTTCATGTAACTCAGTCCCCCAGCAAAAAGCTTAAGAAATAGTAAGCAGAAGGTATACAAACACTTTCCAAAGTGAGGTGTTTGAAGAATTACAATCTAAACAATTTAGATGTCTTTTGTCTTTTAAACAGCCTTTCAAACACATTTATGTTTTCATAAAGTACGAAATAATAATTACCTTCGTTCTTTATGTCTACATGTCCTACTATACAATGGCTATTGTGTCCATAAACACAGAGCTGTGACTAGAAATTTTCTTCTACAAGTGCAAAACCTTGAGCTAAATGAAGATGTTTCTTAGCTTACATCTACAAGAAGACCCAGCTACAAGAAGCTGCAGGAAGAAGTTACTTCTGAGCTTCAATTAACCAGAAAGGCACAATATAAATCTGTTACCCTTCAATTCAAATATTTTTTTTTTTAATCAACTGGAGCTAAAGAACTTGTAAAGCTAGTAGTAAACATAGATCTCTTTGTGTGGATCCTTTTATCCTCTCAGTGGGATATCCAACAGAGGGCATAATCTCACATTAATAGGCAGAGAACATAACACATCCTAGTGAGCAACCCCTACTCGTTGCTCTTTCCCAGAAATAAAAGTCTGCAGGGATAACGTGGCAGAAAGCCAGGCTTCCAGTCCTCAAAAACACTCTCCTGACAGACACGTACAGTTAGGTAAGAACATGCTCTAGCTTTTGTTGGATCTAAGAATTTTAAATTCATTCAATACATGCATACTTATAATAAAACTTGTTTCTTTTCTGACTTTGAAGTAGAGAAAAATATGTGCATCCCCACTGCATCTGTGTTTATTTTGAATGCAGACCAAACTCTGCAGTAGATCTTACTAGAATAATTCATTGATTCACATATCAGCAGTGCCCAGTTTGCCTTAAGGGTTTCTAAGATAAATTAATTTGAATCTGAAAGGTGCTTATCTCCTCAGTATCAAAGTCAACAAAAGTGAGATGGAACTGTCTAAAAAATGTGCTGTGAGTACAAAGGCTGTCGGGTGTCCCAGGAGTAGTGCACACACAGGGCTTCCATGGGATGGTTCAGGATTTCTGAGCTCCCTGCAGCAGCATTCTGCTTGAGTTTATCCTGCATCTGTTTTATTTCTGATCTTATATAACAATAAGAAGTCACATGAAGATTAAGAACTGTGAGATTGCCTTAAATGACTGCAAGGCACTGTTCTTGAATTGTTTCAGAAGCTTCC
This sequence comes from Vidua macroura, assembly GCF_024509145.1. Taxonomy (NCBI): domain Eukaryota; kingdom Metazoa; phylum Chordata; class Aves; order Passeriformes; family Viduidae; genus Vidua; species Vidua macroura. The sequence continues at coordinate 19,640,163 of NC_071571.1, forward strand.
ACTCCTCAGCTGCAAGTGGCAGCTATTCAGCTGAGATCTGGTAACTCACTGATGTGTGTAGTCCAAATGAGCTGCAGTTTCAAGTAAAACAGATTTAGCTAAGCTGGCACTTGTTTCTGGTCCCTTAGATGAGATAAAACCTAAGAAGTCTAGATCCTGCTGGAATAAAATTCTGCTACTTGTTGGGACTTCTAAGTGCAACTCCTTTTCTGATTTTCTTTTTTCAAAAAAAGTTTTCTTAAGTGGAATTAACAGTTTCTGTTCCACACGGAGTCTGAAAACAAAATACCATTTTGTTTCTTTAAAGCTCTTTTTTTCACAGAACAAAATATAATTGTTTTGGCAAGCTTTCTCTGTCTTTCCCTTTTCTTCTGACTTTTTAAATACAAAGGGATTATACAGTATCAGAAGAAAACCACATCATAACTACACAACTTCTCCCCAGTATGGCATGAGCATTGAAAAGTTACAAAATAGAAAATAAAAAAAGCCTCAGGAAAGAAGAAAAAAAAAGAAAAAAAAGTTATAAAACTGAGCAGTGTCTATTGATTTTATTCAGTGGCCAAAAGGACAAATAAAAATACAGCTGTGAGTGTAGTGAATAGTTGCTGTTCATATTTAATATATTTCTTCAAGTTTTGTATTAATAATACAGAATTTCGTTGAAAAATAAAACCATCTAGTTATAAAACTTCATTTTCATCTTTCATCTAATATTTTTCTATTTTTTGTCCCTCCCGATTCATTTTTTTTTTCCTGGTACCTTTCTAGTTTTTCAGCTCAACCACTATCCTGGCTGGTTGCTTTTGCATTCCTCTGCAGAGCCACAGGACATCTGACAAAAAAACACATTTCAAAGTAATGCCCAAGTACTGCACTGATCAGTTTAAAAAGCATCCTTCTCAAACCATGACCTAAAATTTAGTGCATGTCTGGAGTACGGCAGCTAGTTCTCTCCGGTCACACCAGCACAGCTGATGTGTAGAGTGACTTCAAACCATAGGTGTCCTATCATGGAAGCCTGGTTATGTGACTTTCCTGTCTGCAGACAACAGAGTGGCTATTTGATCGAGCCCTGTTATCATTGTCCAGATACCTTTGCCAAAGTACACAAAAACCTGGAGTATGTCCTGAAATCTGAGTCACCTGCTGGGTGCTTTGAAAAAGAATAGTAATAATCAGATATAAAAAATTGGCAGCAAAACAGTAAAAATTGCCTTCTTCTCTGTCCTCCCAAAGCATTAGTCTGTAAGTCCTCCCACTGGTATTGAAATAGAGCCATCAGCAGCAACACTTAGAGCATGAAGAATACCTGACCTGCATCAGCTGAGGGATAGATCACAAAGATGGGGACAGTTCATATCAAACTGTTACCTGGCAGCAGGAGAGCCCAGGGGTAAGCTTCACAAGGAAAGGGCTTCCCAGGTGAGACATGGCCATCTTTGTGTTCCTCTCATGTGATCCACTGAAGTAAATGAACGCTCCTATAAACAAATTTTATTTTAAAGTATGAGAAATATGTCATGCTCCAATGGCAAATGGCTACCCCAGAGAGGTAACTATATACTTCATGAGACACATAAAGCTCATTCATAGATCAAAACAATCTAAACTGCTTTGCCATCAGTTCAGTCTCTGTAGATAATGAGGAGGGTGCTGTAACAGGCTGTGACAAACTATGTCTATGTGGATAAAGACAAAACAGAATTGCTAAATGCTCCTGGCTCTTCCCTCTTGTAAAATCATCATGACTGATTCCAAAGACAAGGAGAGAGGGAGAAGGAAATAAGATTTTTTGGGCAGTCATTGCTAAGACTACCCTGTTATGGTGCCTGCAAGCACATAAACTCAAGTAACTACGGAGCCCCTCAAAGGCAGTTCAGGCGTTGCTTCTCTGAGAGCATTACTGTGCAGATCCACTGGAAGTATTTTTTTACCTGCTCTCTTCAAGCAAAAGCCTTAAGATCTCCAGCCTTACAACACTACAAGTATTACCCATCACCTTCACACATTGCCCATCCACTCTCTGCACGGACTGGGGAGAGCAGAGGAGCAGCAACACAGAGCACCCTGGAGATCAAGCAACAGACACCTCAGCCAAGATCCCTAAAGGACACATTTTAATTGGCTTAAATAATGTTTCAAACAGAATTTAAACCAGAAATTATTTCCTTTAGGGTACAGTATTCACTCTCAGCAGAGCCCAGCCACTTTTAAGCATGCTAACAATGTTGCAGACGACGGGAGCCAATGGAATAAGCTGTATTTTCTCATGGGGTCCACAGACTTGACATTGTTGTCTGTGCTAGTGGGGATGAAAGCTTAATTAAAGATCTAATCTGAACTCTGGCAAATGCACTGCATTTGGATTTGAACTACAGCAGATGTGCTTCAGACAAAGGTAGGGAAGGATAAACATTTTCAAGGGGCCCTAAAGCAGCATATTTTGAATGCCGTCAGTGCTGCCTTTGCTGAATACTGAGACTTTTTCATGAAAGTCTATGCAAGACAACACTAAAGGCTCAGTCTTTTTTGAGCATTTATATTACACATATTGCCTTACATCTTGGAAAATCAGCTATTGTGCTGCTGCACTTATACTCCTTAGCCACTTACTTCCCATGGATCTGTAATGAAGCCGAGGGTTAGGTCCAGCCCCACATGAATAATGGCATTGCTTTAGCAAGGTTGGCACAAAGAGGGGACCATTCCAGCTCCCTGTACAAACAGGAATGCTGCATTCTGCAGCATGAGGGAAGCTCCCCTCATTGGAATGCAAGGGTACTTCAAAGGACCCTCTTTAATTTGCAGCTGAGGCTCTACCGTAGCCTTGTTAAGATCTTCATTAATCAAAATTTGCTACTGCCCTCCCCAGGAGAGAAGAGAGATGACTACTCCGTGTACTAATAGGAACAGTTGCAACCTGAAGGATAGCGATTTAATGTTGGCAAAAACTTGCTCAGATTCTGGAATCCTAATTCTGAAGTTGTGGCTGTAGTGGGCACAATGATAGATTGGTACAAAACCACCTCAGAAATACCTTTTCAGCTAATTTATACAGAGAATGCAACATTACTGGGCTTGAGAGGTGGGGCATAGTAACCTCCAAATCTGCTGGAGGCTTCAACCTGCAGCAACACTGAAACAAACTTGTAAAAATTCAGGTATCAATGCAACTTAAATGAAGCAATACATCACTCCATATGGGTGATTTTATACAATACTTAGGCTGCCAGCAGCCTTCCTTCTGACCACATTGCCCCTCAGATCTCACCAGCACCTGGAGCAGAGATACACACAGGCAGATCAGTGCACCCTTCTGGAGCTTTGAGAGTTGGAAAACTATAACACAATAGTGCTTACATAAAGTCCCACTCTACAGAGAAAATAAAATGAAATATCAAACAGCTGCTGAGAAAAGAGAGTAGCAACTTTGGTGCACTTCATCACATGAGAACCACTGGAAAAAATATGACTCTTCATTTAGAATCATTCTATAGCATGCACACACATACTTCATCCACTACTGTTTACTCAGGTGAATTTTAATCCTGGAGTTTCTATACCTTTGAAAGCTTGAGGTGGAATACTTAACATGGCAATTTCTTTAACATGAACATGGAAGAGAAGTGTGGAGGTCTGGCTGCAGATAATATACATAATTAATTAAATGGGCTCTGGACTGTAACACAGATTTGAATCTTATCAACACTGGAAGCAGTGCAATAGATACATGTTAATAAAATTAAAGTCACAGAATACTTGTCAATATTATTTGACAATGAAAAACATGCTTGGCAGTTTTATTTTTATGAATTGTGCTATAATAACATTTTCACTTTGGAAAAATATTTTTAACATCCCTCTTCTGGAATAAAATGGTTTTTCAGCTGAATACATTGTATGGCAAATATAGGCTGAAAGAAGGACAACTCTTTAAAGGAAATTATACTCACTCTATTTTTCCCAGACAATATGGATTAATTTAACTTCACTCTACAAAAAGCTATTTGTCCAAATAATGCTTCCAAGAATAACCCCTATGTGAACATTGGGTAAACAATGGTTAGGATAGACACAAAGTCAGCTGTCAGTTCAAAGGTCAGTATCACAAAAAAACTGCATTAAGTCTCATACCGCACTGATTATTCCAGCCAAAAATAAGGGTTACAAAGACATAGTAACTAGATCACATCTAAAAAATATTATCTCCAACAGACTGGCTTTCTGTAATACATTACCTGTGTTATTTACATACTGTGTGGCATCCATTTCAAACCAGTTTTTATTATCAGTCTGTGACCATTTACAAGTAGGAATTTTCATGACAGAAGGAAAAAAATAATAAGTCTCACCATGCCCCATATTATTTGTATGACCTCTGCCAGGGAGTTCTCTGTCACGGGGAGCCTGTCCTTTCATTATGTTCCAGTCAGCATCACCTTTGCTCAGTGGCCTCCATCCACAAAGGTCAGTCTCAAAATCACATAAGGTATAATTAGCTGTGGTAAGAACAACAGCAACAACAAGGGATCAATAAGTTGAACTTGATGCAACAGTTTAATGCCACAACTCTGACTGTTTTGTACTTAAATGTACTTAGAGTGTTGAAGAAGCAAAAATGTGTTTCAGGTTATTCAGAGGGATAGCTAGTTCAAGAATACAGGTAACAGGTTGGGCAAGCCCTTCCTTTCTTAATCAAACTCAGAACCATGAAACAAAGTACCTGTAAGAGAATTATCATAGTAAAGATCTGTACATAGTTTGGTGAGATATTTGAAAAATAACATTAAATATCATTTAAAGAAGAATTGCACTAGTAGTTTCTGAACATGTGAGAAAAATCAAATGCATTTAGGGCTTAAAATATATGGAAAGCAAAGATGAATTAAGCTTTCATTTAATTTTTTTTGAAAATGAGATTTAAATTTATCAATTATTTAGATCACCTAGAAATTTTTATTGCAATGTAAAAGATCATTTTCTCAGTTGGTATGGATTAGACCAATTTAAAGTGTATAAAAATTGCACACACTCCTACATTAATTGAATACAAATAATTATTTTGATAAGAAAGTTTTATACTCAGAGTTTTCTTTCCTGGTCCAGAACAGATTCCCAAGGCACTACACTTAACTCCTGGGGTCACTTATTGCAATTACAACCATTATTTTAGAACTGTATTTGTGACTTTCTGCTCCCACAGCACATTTATCTGATCATATCAGCCTCAGACACGACCATACATATTACTACAATTTTCAGATTGTAAAAAAACAAAATGAAATGCATCTTTCTTTAAGCACCATTGCAGCAAAGCTAAATAGTAAAAGTTTCCCAGGACTATAGAGGTTATTTGAGCAGTTAAATCTTAAGGTACAAAATAAACCACAAATATCAGTGTCTCTTATCTGTCTTCACCATATACATTAAAATTTGATGGTCCATAGTTTTCTGTTTAGTACAGCATATCTAGTTTAAAATGAAACTTGGTTAACTTGATTAAATTTTCATGCTTTTTACAAGGTATCTTTTTAATTAGACTTCAATTGCTAGTACATTAAGGTTGAACATGCTAATTGATATCCAAGACTAAGCTGTTTTGGTAATTAATACTATATCTAGGCATTTTGCTTTCCTTAGCTAAGCAGTCTTGAGAGAACCAATGTGACACTAAAAAGGCAAACATTCTTTGCTTAAATATCTCTTTCTCCTAGCTTCACTAAACCCCACAAAACGTCTTCACAGTAATACCCAAAAAGACATCCATAAACTACCCTATAGGCACCAAAGAAAACAAGTTAAAATAGTGTTTTAAATATGAAACTAAGATCAAGATGATACTAATAACTATTATCCTACAGCTCTAAAAGATATTTAGCATGGAAGCATTTTTTAAATTATTTTTTTTCTGGAGGCATTTGGGACCTGAAGATATGTTAAGCTGATAAAAACAACAGCTTTTTTGTGATCAGAGCCCATCACTGCCCTTCATGTTCAACAGGAAGAGAGGTGTGGTGAAATCAGCATTTCTTACATTGGTATCCCATAGCACAATTTTTTCTAACCCTATAGGTATAGAAAGAAATGTATAAACATCCATTTTTAGGCTGAACATATAGTGGGGGGAAAAAAAAGACATGCACACACAGCAAAACACAACCCCAAATGAAATTGGTTTTGTCCAGTCTTTTTTTTTTTCAAACTTTATTCAAGTCTGAACACAATTAAAGAGGTAGGAAGAACATTCATGTTGGTGCACTTCGGGATTTTTTTTTTTTTCTTTTGGGTGGAGGAGAGGAAATAGAATATGGTAATGTTCACCACACTTTAGATGCTAAATGTTTTTTTATTACACCATTCACTTGAAATTTAAAGCTCTGAACAAGCATCCAGTTACACAGAAACACTGACCAGAGTCAATTACCAAACCCAAGTGTTGCCCCTCTGTAGTGTCTGGAAGTGATACTTCAATTTAAAATTGTAAATAAGTTTTAGAACAGCTTGTAGAACTGTGGGTGAAATGCACTTGTCCAAATTAACAGTCAAATTTTATCCCTACTTAATTCTAAAAACTTAAGGGGGTGCTTGTAAATGTTTAATCAAGCTTGAAATAAAAGTTCTGTGCTTTGGTTAAAACCCAAATCCAAGTAAGACAGTTTTTCAGTGTGCTTTTTCATTCCTCAAACATTAAAAAACCTTATGAAATGTGCCTTTCCTACCAAACATTCAACATTTTTATCAGAACCTTTAAGGGATTATAGATAATCTTTCACTATCCATAGTAGGAAAATAAGTGACTGCAGAGCCTATAGTTTTTGAGTAGTCATGCTGCAGTTAAGTTTGTCATAAAACTCTTTTCTGATATATTATGTCCCTTCCTACTGGAATTTTCAGCACCAGAGCTTATGTTTTATATTTCATTAGGAAGATTTCAATGGATTCAAACTGCAGATAGGTTTTTTTGACATTTTGAATGGAAAATTAGTCAGTTCTCTATTTTAGACCATTACCTTTATAATTCAGCAAAACAGAAATGAAAACAGAAAGGAAACAACAACTTGCTTCCATTTTAACAGTAAGTCAAATTTGAATTTTTTTAACCCATGTGAATACTTCAGTATATCTTAACTAGTGAAGGAGTAAATTATTACACAATTTCTACAAAATCCAATGATGAGGCCAGGAAAAAAAATTGTTCCCCAAAAACTTTTTGAGTTTCAAGAATAAGTGTAGGTTACTGAAGCCATAAAATACACTGAAAAGATTTTTCAATTAATACAAACCATTTTCAACATATTAAAAAGCAAAACAAAAAAAGCCAACAAAATAAAACAAGAACAAACCAGAACAAAATAACCAGAAAATCCCCCCAAAACTCAGGAAACAAAGCACATATTTCAAGAGCACTGAGAGGTTAAATGGGAATGTTTTTTTTTTCTTTGACTAGTTTACTCTGTCTATCCCATCTCCTCATGATCCTCCCAGCAGAAAAACAAGGCACTTCTGTTAACTAGGCTGGGTTACCAGCCAAGTCAGATTGCTTCAGCTTTGCTAGCCTGCAACTGCATAAATGCTTTCAATCCTGCTCTGAGAGCCCAACCAAATGAACACAGATGGAGACATTCAGCTGGCCTCTCCATCAGGTTGGTGCATCCCTGAACAACAGTATAGAATGAGGAGGGTGCTCCCCTCATTCAGAATGGCAGCACCTAAGTGTCTTTGGAATTTGAGGTAATAACTATCACTGTGAACAGAAACCAAAGAACCTCTTTGCCATTAATATTTTGTCATTTCTGGCTAACATTGTGTGTCATCCTGTGAAAATGAAGGATTACACATATACCTTCTTTCTGAGTGTCTGTGCACTTTCCCTACCAGTTTGTGATTAATTTTATTTACCTAGCATTTGTTAAAGGATTCATACAGAAATGTCACAGATGGCCACAGATCATCCAGCCTGAACTTCCTCATGTCATAAGTCATTAGACAGATGACTCATAGCTCTCATAGGTGAGATGGCCTCACATCCTTCTGAAAAGACTCAACTCCCTGGCTTAGGGTTATGAGAGGTTAAGAGAATCTCATGTCTCCATTGCTCTGCAGAGGTCACATTTGCTTGGAGCTGCTCTGGTGAAACACAAAGCCAGTGCTACACAGAGCTGCTCAGCAGTGAAGTCTGTGAAAATAGCATGGGTGTAGCTTCTTGTTCTCCCCATGCACATACAAGATCAATGGAGAGATACTGACAATTTCAGACAAATTCAGTGTCACAGGAAATGCACAAATGTTTAGTAAAACAAATGTTTCAGACTAAAAAGTGCTCTTTCCACTTTAATGTTGAATGGTAATAAAAACATTTGTGTCTGTGCTCACCTGCTGTGGAAGGTTTCAAGGATTTGCAATTGTAAATTGCTATACTGTAAATGAAATGCTGCAAAAGCTACATGGCTTTAAAATTATACAGGTTTCCTTCATTCTACATATTCCATATTCATAAATTATACAAATCCTACAAAAAGCTGAGAATATTTAAGGTAATACTAGAGGCGCTAAATTAAATGCAGAAGCAGTAAAGGTGGCTGTTTTAAGAAAGCTTCTAATTAAGCTAAATGGAAGCGATCGTCTTTCAGAAATACCTGTAGGATGACCCCACCCCACAATAATTTTGAATTTACATGGATGCTGATGAGCAGGTAATTTCCAGAAACACTCCTGCATCAAAGTGTGATATTACTTGAAAATAGCAAGTGCTTCCTAGACTTGTTTCCAAGCTGGGTTTATAAGTGTTGTGAAAGTTATGTATAAATAATGTAAAATAATAATAAGTATAGTGTTTGAAATATTAGTTATTTGACACAGTATTTAGTACAAAATTTCCTTTATATGGGGTGGGAAATGAAGAAAAGGCATCAGCATGAAAGGGATCTTTATAGTCCTTTAAATTATCCAAGTCCTGCTTCTCACTTTCTGTTTGAATATATTAACTAGGTTTTCATAACTTGCTATCATTCACTGAAATAAAAAATTCAGAAGTGATAACAAATAAGAGGTTTCAGAAAAGATATAATGAAAATATAGAAGTGAATGGTAAAATCTGAACTTTCGTAACTTGTCACTCCATTAGATTCATAGATTTTAATAACTCAAAGATGGTTACTCATATGCATGTGTTTCCTAGACAACTGCCTAATTTTTGAGACTTTTAAGTCTCATAGACTTAAATATATATTAATATATATATTTTATAAATATTAATATATATATAAATGAGCAGAGATTAAACAAAGATTAGGAAGCATTGCAAAACATTTATGTGTTTGTTCTTGTAATAAATTGTGTTATTATAATACTATTCATGTCAAATCAACATGACCAAAGAGAAACATTATTTTTAAATTCCGTATTATAATGAAACAAAGAAATTCTTAGGAAACTACTGAGGTTGTGCCAAGGATAGATGCTACAAGACCTAATAAAGGCTAAATCTGGTACATCACTGTACCAGATAGGAAATTTTACTGAAAATCAGTATGAATAAATATAGTGAACTCTAAACATCATGGAGGACAATATGAAGAGCTTGTGGAAAATTGATATAATGGGAATAAAAGAAGAAAGGACAAAAATAAATACGAACTTTTTCTTTACACCTTTTTTTCTCAATACTGTGGAAAGCAAAGATTAATCTCCTAAGCTGACCAAACTGCTGAGTAGCTATATTCCATCAGGGCCATCTTTCTTGAAAAGGAGTATGAGAAGTATGCAAGATAATATTATCCATTAAAATGGGCCAACTTTAACAATAGTTATTGCTATTTTAAAGATGGCACATTTTTGTGTGCTCTTTCTTCTCAGCCAGTAGTCAGAGAAATAAGCAACTACTATTTGTACTTATACTTTAGAAAAGAACCTTTTTCCACCCTCTTTTTGGGGGATGAATTTTGTGCACTGCTCCAGTGAAATGATACCTCTTCAAACTGCAAATATCTCAGCACAGAGTTAAGCAAACAATCCCTAATTCCTCAAGTTCACCTGAATGTCATATTTTCTTTAATTTGAAGAGAGCTAGTAGAGAATAAGTGCTGGTAGAAAAACCAAAGTTAATTGCAGAAGCAGAAACAGAGAATGGAGCACTAGGCAGAGCTGTTGAAAAACATTTTGCACTGATTGTGGCACTCATTATTCCTTGTCCCAGCACCCTAACTCTGGAGATTCCACAAAGGACAGTGTTGAGACCATCAGATCATTTTGACTTTTCCTTCTTGTGTCAAATCTACATTTTTTTCTGACCCATCAACATCACCATGATGGAAGAAATATTCCCAAAAATTCTACTGTGATCTTTAAAATCCTGACTAGATCTAGGTAATTTGTAATATTTTGGTTACCTAGCATCAATGTCTGAGGCATAGGCCTATAAATATTGGGCGTTATCTACATTTTCACCATGTGTAGTATGATTAAAAGCTCCCTTCAACTATGACAATTATTGTTGATCATCCTTTGAAACCTAAAAATTATTCTTTATTTTCAGTTGCTCTTCACCACAATTCTCTTTCATGGTTATGAAGTGGGATCACTGAATTGCTGAGAAATAAAGTCCAGCTTTGAAAATACAATTCACTTTCATTCCATTCCTCCCAAAGAACTTATGAGGACACTCCACACTCCTACCAGTGGAGGTAGGACAGACACAGAGCTAGCAGCACAGGGTCAAGCCTTGTAAAAATCAAAAAGAGCTCTCAGAGAGGGAGCCCTTACAGACATTAATGTTTGCTTAGATTCCACCCAGACATAAAACAGTATATACCTTCCTATTTAAAAAGTTATTTCAGCATTTGCACATATTAGTTGTTTCAGAGATAGCTCCCACATGGTTATTTAAGTAATTGAAAAAAAATTAAGTATTCAGACTGTGAGTTAAAAAGATGGCTTGCAGTCACAAATATTTCCTGAAGTCTCATCAAGGAATTAAAAAATAAAACATTATCAGTGTTTTTAATCCTGCTACCTTGAGCAATACACAAAATTTTAATTGGCACCTCCCAGCAGCAATATACATCATCACCAGTATCTTAAATATGTACACATTTTTTATGTTAAACACATATTTAAGTATTACTACCACAGGCAAACATACATACTTATGCATGCCCTATGATATAAATTTTAGAAGTGATAGGGTCCCTAAAGACTTTTTTACATGGAGATCTAAAATTATTCAGAATTATTACAGACATTTTTCAGCAATTTTAATTATTTTCCTTTTACTCTTGACTGTACAGTAGAAACCGTGGCTTCTAAACAAACTTACCTTCAGCTGCAAATATAATGAAGATGTAGCTTCTGAACTACATTTTTGTGGTGATTTGTATCATAGTACAAATATCAATTAATGCATTTTCTGACAGTAATTCATAAACAGCCTAAATTAGAAAACTTTGTTCAGAGAACAAATCCCAAGGCAGATTTCATTCCCTTGCAAATTAGGATTATAAAAGTCATATATAGGGAATATATTTAAGCAAAAATACAGTAAATGTTGTATTTCAGCAGATTATTAAACAAATTCCTAGCTGTACTGAAAACATGATAATGAGGCCAGACAGAGGAACACAAAGCAATGGAAAGAAGAAAATACTATGAACATTTCCTCTAACCTGTATGTCATTAAATATTCTGGACAAAAGCAGCCATATAAATTTTAAATATTTTTCTAGTGATTGGTTGAACAGAAATGTTTAGGTTTCCCAGCACTCCTCAGCAGGCTGTCCCTCTAAAGCAATGGGATTCACTCACAGCAGGTGGCTGGGTCCTCCTTGCTGCCATCAGGGCAGTCTGGGTGACAGTCACAGGCTGATCCAGGGTCCTTGGGCTGCCCAGCCCTGCAGGGGGGCTCTTCCAAGGAGCAGGAACCTGCTGGCTCTGATGGTGCAGCATCCAAGAGCTGGATGCTATTCAGGCAGATGAAACCTGCCCTGCTCTGGAGTGTTCCTTTAAACACAAGCTGTCAATTGATACAGTTAAAATATTTGCATTAACAGACAATGGAGTGAAACCGATTTTTATTTACACAGAACAGTTCTAGGGGTAAAAAGTGCTTTATAATTTCCATTGCAAAACTGTAATACATTTCAAACCAGAACCTGAAATTTTGTATGGCTATCTCAGGTTGAAATTATGGAAAATTTTAAGCTGAAATTTGATGAATTCCAAGAGTGAAGTTAAAAAGAAAAAAAAGTCTATTTTGAAGAAAAAACTACTAGTCTCATAAACCTTTAGCTAAAAATTAGTAATGCCCCTGTGCTTTAGAAAGTTGTCCTGAAATTTAATATCCTAAAGACTCCATTTTCCTTTCTGAAGTGCCTTCAAAACCTCATTTTGCAGATCCCCAAGAGAAAATTTCCAGTTACAGGTGTGTAAATTGGGCTGGGGACTGTCCTCGGACACCAGTTGGCATAGCAGAGCCTAACAACTGAGAACTGTTTCATCACTTAAAACAAAATGGATGCACCCAGTCTCTGCTGTGGGGTTGGTCCCTGCCTGCTTGCAATCCTGGAGCTGTTCTGGGCACTGGATTGGAGGGGCCTGATTTGCTTAGGTCAAAACCTTTCTAGGAACCATGCTGATATTTTAATTATTTGGACAATCAAATGCCAATCCTGGGCCTGTGCCCTTACCCTGATTATTTTACTGCTATTGACATAAACACAGATTCAAGGAGCATTTCTCTCTCACACAGAGTTCCCTTGCTCTGAGCAGATTTAGCACAAGCTGATTTATAGCAATGAAATTCCAGAAGAGCATCTGCTGCTTCTGGGCACGGTGCAGCCCAGCTCTGCTGGCTCTCACAGTCATGAAATTATCCCATTTGTGCTCTCAAGGTTTCTTTTACCTGAGTTAAAGCAGCAAGCAGGAGCTTTGGATTCATCAAAAAGATTAGGATAGCAATAAAAGAAAGCACTGAGGAAAAAAGAGCAGGAGTTGGAGGAATAAATAAAAATGTATTTGTGGGTTTTCACAGGCTGAGACATGACTGAAGTGTGAGTCTCAAAAAGTAGCTATGTGCAAGAGTCAGAAAGTACTCTGTAAGAGTATCTGACAAAACAGAAGGAAACTGGAACAGATCTGACTTGGGGCATAAGCAGAAGGGTCTAGCACACTGCCCAAAGCCTGGGAATTAGGTTGGAGTGAAATTTCAAGAGGCATTTTTCTTTCTAAAACATCAGTTATATAGTCATTGTCTTCCACTAGAGAAAATTTCTTCAAAATGACAAAACTCATCTAGCACTTTCCATGCTCTCTCTACCAGTTCAAAAAACAGAATGCTGTGCTGAAAATATGAAATAAGCACAAATTTAAAGATAGTATGTTTCGTTCCCTAAGTGCAAGGGATCCTTGCAGTCTTTGTACAAGAATGCACAGTTTTGGCTTCCTACTTATATACATACACCCTAAGCAGATGTTTAATTATTTTTAGATACTATAGATAACTTAATTGCACATCTGTCTATTCAAAATTGTCCTCATGGGAAAAGGAAAGACAGGCAACAACACACCCTTAGAACCTACTAGCTTACTGAAATGCATTCATTCTAACATCTGTCAAAACATCAGCTCCTGCAGTGGGCTTAGTTTTTGTCCTTTCATAGAGATTATATTTTCAGCTGATTGCTGAAAGAGTAAAATATGATGGTTATTTACAGAACTACAAAAAAGAACCCTGTAAATGGAAAGTTACTTAAAATGGAAATGTGTAAACTAATATAAAAATTAAGTAGCTGCAATTTAGCATTTATCTCTGTGTCTGAAATTTCAAAGAGAAGGTATCTTCCCAATAAGTGGTTTACATAATTTCACTGAAGTTCCACAAAGATCATTTACATCATCTCACTTAATAGTATATACACATTTAAATGAGTTGGTAATTCCTGAGTTGGACTCAGATAACTAATTAGAATCAGTTGAGATTTGTATTCATTTTCTTGCATATTATTCAAGTGCAGCAGCATCTGTATGTCATGTTTGTGTAGATGTTTTCTTGAGCCAGAAATTTACACATATTGAAGAAATGAAAAAATAGCAAGACATTCAATATACACACAATTTTAAGTAATTTTTAGGCTTCCTAAAACAACAAAGTAAAGAATCTTCAAAAATTGAAGTAAAGGACCTTCAAAAATTGAGCACATGCCTTTTTCATTCATACCTTTATATTTTCTAGCCCTGTTGGTAGCTGTATATTCAGTTTGACCCATTCCTTCTTAGTCATGATGTTGGTTTCCCACAATACATGCTCCTCCTGTAAAATGTAGAAAACAATGTTATAAAGATAACTTCTGGAGGAACAAAAGTTATTGAGGCCATTTTTTGTCCATCTTTTCATCTCCCAGCCAAACAACCACTATATACAAAATTGCTCTATGTGAAAAAAATACAGCTTCTCATATTCATTTGCAATCTTTGCACTGAGGTCTTTGGAAGAGAGAAAAAACAACACATGCTTACTGTGACTAAACAGACTAATAATATATTTATCAGAAGTTGAGTTGGTAGAATTAATGTCAATTAATATGTAAATTAAGCCATGTTACTGCTGAATTTAACAATATGTTTCCATGGTGTTCTCCACATAAGCTTCCTTTTCATAAATAACTGTTTATATTATTGTTGTGTATTTAATTAGATTTAGTGGTCTTAGAACTGTAGTTTGGGTCTGCCAGAATTACCCAATCAATTGTGCTAAAAACTTTTTTTTTTTTTAATCTGTAAAGCAAGCACACAGAGTACAATCTAACAACTTTTACTCATGATCTGAGTTACCTTAATCCTCCCATTTTAATTCCACCTCCTAAGGGTAACAGGAAGAGTGCTAGATATATGGCAAGACTCCCTTTATGCAAGCACTGCAAGCCCTTTTGATTGAATAATCTGGCAAAAGTATCTCACACTCACTCTGCTTCTGGTCATGATCCCACTTGTAACATACTGAGGCATAAATAAGGTGGAAATTTGAACTTTATATACCCACACAAAATCTTTTCAAGAAGCAGTTGCAAAATAGAACAAAACCAAAAAGACAGAAAAAGCCCACAGGAAAAGTTAATATAGGCTGTACATACAGACAGACCTACCATTAAAAATATCAATATTGAGACTACTTTTAGGAAGACACAAAGTATTGGTCATACCATTTCCACTAAGGATATTGCAGAATTAGTGGCAGTTGAGAAAAAAATGCAAAGCAGGATAAGAGAAATGGAGAGTCTCTTGTATGATGAGAAATTGAAAGTATAAAACAAATATCTTACAGGAGATTAATAAAAGGGGTTATGATAGGCACGTGGAATGTTATCAATACTATAGACATGGGCAGTTATCTTTTTGCTGTTTTATAATATAAAAGAGAGGAGAAATGTGCTGTCTACTGCTTGATAGGCTGTGAGCCAGCAGAAGAACATTGAAATGGTTTGGGATGTGCAGACAATTAGTGCTCTTTTCCTACCAAGGCCATTCTGATATATTATAAAGCTGGAAGATTAAATCCCCATTGAACACAAAAAAAAAAAAAAGAAAAGAAATGGATAAGGCACATGGCATACTTGATTTCAGAAATAAAATCAGCTGTGAGTTTCTACATTAGTATAGGATGTATTTGTTCACCTCTTTACGTGACATATTCAGCAAGGGTCTTTCAATATTGAGAACACCTCATTCTGTGTAAAACTTGCTTCATTTTACTAATTCAGCTTCTAAAGGAAATCTATCAGCCTACATTAGGCAGATATGAGACACACAAAAGGATGATGTACTAGGAACCATACTGCATGGCAGGTTAAAACCATAGGCTGTGGTTAAATTTCTGCTTTTATTTAACATGCTCCCCCACCACCATGTACACACCCTTCAAACACATTTGTATATCTTTTGGGGAGCACTGTATTTGCTGTGTATTTGACTGGATGCACCTTGATACTATAATTTTGTTCACATTCAAATAACAGCTTAGAAATCCAGCCCCATGACCATTTTTCTCCCAAACTAATTTTACTACAAATAGCTTGTAACAGTAAACTTACATTTTCTGTACCGTAGCTAGACCTTCTGGGATTTTTATTTACACTGAAAGCTGTAAGTCACCTCAGATGAAAGAATATTTTAAGCAGACTTCACCCTGTGATTTTATACAGCTCTAATAAGTCAACAATAATTTCTCTTCCTCATAATACTTGTAGTATTCACCCTGCTTGTCATATTCTTCCACCTCTTTGCTCGAAATGGGTTAACCCCTCTAGCACATTCCTTGTGTCACTAGCTTTCTTCTAAAATATGGAAGGTGGTGTTTTTCCAGTACTTTCCTTCAAGATTTATTTTGGTCATGCAGGGGAGCAGTTGCTCAAGACAACTTTACTCTAGTCCCCTTACTATGATATATTACTATCAATAAACAACCTTTCTTAAAGCTAAAATGGGCAAGAATTGTTCCTTTTCCCCAAAATGTTTTTTCTGAGATAATGCCACTCAGATTTGAAGGATGGAAGAGAAATCACAACTTTTTATAAAGGTCTCCATCTATAAAATACTTTTTTATCTTTTTTTTTGACATTTCTCTATCAAGACATGCACTGCTGTGCAACTGCACCCGTTATTTTGTCCCTACTTCTCTTTTCAGAGAGTAATTTCCAACAAAGGCTTATTTGCTCCCCCACAACGATTAATCAACTTTACCTTCTGCAGAGGAGTGTACTCACATGGCTTTTGCAAGTGTTGTTGAACACATAGAAAAATTTTAGTGCATTAGGATACAAATATACTTGCATGTATAAGCATTAGTTGAAATTATCTTTTATTGCTTAATTTCTGTATTTTTCAAAGCCATGCAAGATGTAAAGATTAAGACAATAAAAGGAAGAACAATAGGCCCATTACTAAAGGGGAGTAACAAGCAATTAATGAAGAGCAAGTGATAGACTCAACATTATATTATTTGGTTTCTTAATTTTACCAAAAATGTTAAAATTTATCTGTCAGTTAACAGACAGTGAATTTTGTTAATTGAATGCACAAAGCGGGGAATGAGATCCTGGAAAGCAGTGCCATGGAAAGGGACCTGGGGGTCCTGGTCAATGACAAGCTGAACCTGAGCCAGCAGTGCCCTGGCAGCCAGGAGGGCCAGCCCTTTCCTGGGGGGCATCAGGCACAACATGGCCTGCAGGGCAAGGGAGGGGATTGTCCTGCTCTGCTCTGCACTGGGGTGGCCTCACATCAAGTGCTGGGGGCAGTTCTGGGTGCTACAATATAAAAAAGAGATGAAACTGTTAAAGTGTCCAAAGGAGGGCCGTGAGGATGGTGAAGGGCATTGAGGGGAAACCGTGTGAGGAGCTGCTGAGGTCACTTGGGTTGTTCACCTTCGAGGAGAGTGAGGGGAGACCCCACTGCAGTTACAACTTCCTCATGAGGGGAAGAGGAAGATCAGGCACTGACCTCTTTTTTGTGGTGACCAGAGACAGGACACAAGGGAATGGCCTGAGGTTGTGTCAGGGGAGGTTTAGGTTGGATATTAGACAAAGTTGCTTCCCCCCGAGGGTGGTTGGGCACTGGAACAGCTCCCCAGGGAAGCAGTCACAGTACCAAGCCTGACAGAGCTCAAGAAGCATCTAGACAATGCTCTCAGGCACATGGTGTGACACTTGGGGTGTGCTGTGCAGGGCCAGGAGTTGGACTTCAATGATGCTAGTGTGTACCTTCCAACTCAGGACATTTTATGATTCTGTGACTATGTTATGGATATAGTTGACCCGTTAATATTACTAAATGGGAATTCAAATATGGACCAGAATAGACAAATAATGTTAAAAATACATATAAGCCAGAAATACTAAAACTGGAATGGAATCACAAACTTTTAAGTAGAGGTTCTATACTGGAAGGAATATTTTACTATCAACAGCAAGCTCTGAGAACCTTAGGAAAATGTGTTGGAAATTAGACAATTGGGAGAACAAAGGACGCATATGGCAGCTAAGGGATAAGTACAGCATGCAATTATAGCCAAAATGCTGAACAACACTTAAGACACTGGAACAAATTGCTAGCAACCTAGTAAGCAGCTAGAGAATTAGAAACTGAGAAACCTGTATTAGCTGCTTCTGATGAGAAGCAAGTGTGTTTAGCAGTGTAATTTTTTTTTCCATCATAAACAGACTTGAAAAATTATTTACTTCACTGTATTAAGGTTTTAACAATCTCACATAACACTTTAAAACACCACACTTAAAAAAAAAATTGTGGTGATTTGCTGTAATGAAATTACTGTAAAATGTGTGTGCAAATAGAAATGTGAGCTTATTTCAAAGAGAAAACATCAAAAGTTTTCTATTAAACTAAAAGAAAACTATAATAAAGTTCTGCATAGGTCTGTTCCAGAACCTGATATAATTATAGTGCTGACTAACTGACTGGAGAGTGTGGAGAGTTAGATGAAAAATAAATTTCAAAACAACATAGAAAATACTATATTGGGAGGAATTACAAGCATTGTGAAGAACATTTGCATTTAAAATCATCTCAGTACACAGAAACCAGTTTCCAAACCAATAAGGCAAAGTTCAAAGACATATGAGTCACAATTAAGAAAGGAAAAATCAAATAGTCAAATGCAGCTGTGTTTAATGAAGTGCAGTTTGGCAAACCAGCAAGAAAAGAGGAAAAGCTGCAGATTATCATGGACTGCAAAGTAGATGTAAGTAAACAACAGGTTACTGTTATTTTCCTTGTCCTTCTTCATACCCAAGAACAATTTAAATTCCTTGTCTTCCAAATGATACCACAATGTCTATATTAGAAAATATGTTCACTCATCTTTGCTCCCTGTATTGAAAGAGTGAGGTAGGCCAGGGATAAATTTACAATATCTGTGTCACTTGCCTCTAAGAACAGTACTGAAACTGTACATTGACTATAATCCAGTCTCTAGGTGTGTTGGGCCTGTCAGTTTTGGGAATTAGCAAGATTTATTAAAAGACAAGAGGTTTTGATCAATAAATACAGTGCTAGGATGTACAGGAAACTGCAAGGTGCACACAATTGAGAGGCTGTTTTGAATGACAGCTTCCAGGACAGCAGCTCTGTTGTCTTCCAGGATCAGAACAAGCACTCAACCCTCACTTCTATTTCTTAGTATTGGCTAGTTTTGAAGATTCATTTGTCTTTCATAAACAACCTAATGATTCAGTAGCAAAATGTGAAAAAGCCAACTCTCCCTTCATTTCAGTTTAAGAAGTCTTAATCATGAGTCTGTACATTGTTTTATTTTTCCTGAAACTACCAGCAGAAGCTTATGTTTCTGAAGATTTTTCTGGCAAATTTTGCAGTATGAGTAACTCACATCATCTTTAAATAAGTCTATGTGTAATACATACACTTATGATTGAAGGAGAAATTCAATAACTAAAACATAAAAGGGCTAAAAGAATCTGTGGAAACAGAGTGGACTGATGCAATAAATGCCAGAAAATATTCTTCTAATGAGCATATAAGGACCATTTTGTCAATTCATTCAACCTAGGCTCCCAGTTCTATGGGAACTTATATGCCAGTTTGCTTACGGTTTTCACTTACATAAGTTGCTCTGTTTTCAGGGAAAGAAAACTCTTGAATTGGATCCATTGATTCGACTTAGGTGAACTCCTGAAATCAATATTCCTATTCTGTCTCAAGGTTGCTGCGAGTGTCATACCTGGGAATTTTATGGTAAGCACTATGGCACAAAAAATCTATGCATTCTGACCAGAACACTGATTATGCTACAATTTCCTGACACAGTAAAGGGTCATAGAAAAATACAACTATTGGCTTTTATAAATGAAACATGAGCAAAACCCTGGAGTTGTTTTCATGAATATTCAAAGACACAATCAGAAAGAAATAAATTATTTCCATTACCTGTCCTTATTTTAAGACCTTTTGGTTGTGTTATACTTTGGGATTTTTAGCTTCTAATCTTTGTAAATGAAGTGGATCTAATATTTAAATATGTATATTGTTGGGTGATAAGAATTCACCTCATATCTATCAAGATAAGAGAGCCTTTAACTTAATGAGAGCAGCTCTACTAATCTTGCTTTCATTAAGTAGCAGTGCAAGCATCAATACTAACCTATCAAACCAGACTTCCAAAAGAGAACATCCTAATAGTAGAAAGTCTCACAAGGTAGGGGAGGTAAGCGTCAGTGCTTGGCACCAGACAACGGCGGATAGGGACTGACTGTCACCATCAGTTCACCATCCTACTGTAAAACTTCCATACCTTCTCTCTGGGAGTTCTCATGGGCAGCTCCTCACAACACTGACTCCTTTTCTCTTCCTTCCAAACAGGCAGCTGGCTCCTTCTTGTCCCTTGCACAACCACCTGACCCTTCCTCCTCACAACACAGCCAACTGACTCCAACTCTCCTCCCAACCCGCTAATCCACTCTTTTATAACACCCATCCCTATTGGACAGAGCTATGACCTATTAAGGGCGAGGCTGTTCCTACTCTTTGGTAATTAGCACAGCTGCAAATCCTCAGAGGTGAGATTGCCTTCAGCACTATCTCTGTTCTTTTACAATCCATCCTCCCACAGTAAGAAAGATGGAAATAGTTAGCAATGCTCAACTGACATTTGTGTTTCATTCTGGCAGGGCTCTTTTATCTACTAATAGGTAGAAGAATAGAAAAATTACTGCTCTAACACTTGGGAAAGCAAAGTAGGTGTTCAAGAACTTTCCCGCTATCCTGAGTCAACAACTTTTTTTTCTCAATAGAAAAAGGCACCTATTTTTTTTAATTCCATGACAGGAAGAAGGCTAGAAAAGCTGTTACTATAGATTTCCCCCCTGAAATCTGCAATAGATTTAATTGTGAAATAGGTGGGTTTGTCCTTGAAGCCTTATTGCAGAACCTTCACCCATCAAATCAGTTCATGGCTGAGATGGCGAACACCCAGGTTTTGCAATTGCACAGACCAGTGGAATTACCAGTAACCAAGTTACTTTTTGCACAAGCTGACTCAGGGGACAGGCATGCAGAAGCAGGTGTATCTTGCATTTTGTCTGGTAACACCTGGACTGCCATAACTTTACCTTTTGGAAATGAACACTTTTCTACTTACCTGATTCATAAGCAGTACTGCCTTGAGAACACTGTTATCTGCCATGGAGTAGTGAAACTGAAAATGGCAAGTCTTGCTGGAACAATGACACATGGAGCTGTTTAGGTGGACCCTTTCACATAATGCCTTGTTGTTAGTTTCTAACCACTCAAAATGGCCTGAAGAAAAAAGGAAAGGAAATAAAGGTCACTTCTTCAGAAAGCATTTTTTTCTCAGTCGTAAAAATAAGGACTACTCTCATGTAATTACACCAATGACCCATCCCAGCAAGAATGAAATCTGATCATCATGCTGATGATGTGACTTGGATGTCATCTGTTTCCTATTAAATATATAAATATATATATATATATATATGTCTTCATTTTACTCACAGATAGCCCTAGCAACCAAAAATTACATCAGTGATAGTATCTTGAATTTTTTACTTTGCATGCTAAAACCTGCAAGATGTCCCAGTTCAGCATCCTTACATTTACAACCATTCAATATTTAATGACAAATATATGTGGAAACGGGGCTTTCTTCCCACTGTGGTTTCCAGGAAATATGCTTTTTTCAGCAATGCTTAGAAAAACAAAATAAAAATGGTCATCTGCATTACTGCTACAGGAAGCAGTCACATCTCCACCATGTAATCAAGGTCTTTACTTCTCAGACAGAACTTCTGCAACAAAATGTTGGAAGCATATTGTCTTTCCAGCTGAAGCAGAAAAGCAATTTGTGCTCTTCTTGACCTAGTGGCCCTTATAAAAGCATTCCTACAAAGATCTAAAGGAGTTCTCCATCCCCTCAACAGTGTCTATTAGTTTTCAGAAATAAAAAGGCTAAATATTTTTTACTAAATATATCAGCTCTTTCCCCTGCCTCCTGAGTCACTGAATATTTTACTACCTTCTGCAGCAACTATTAAAATAATAAACAAGGACTGATTAAATGTCTTAAGTCTGCCGTTTCTGTGTTTATTTCTCTAAATACAACTTATCTCAAATGGAAATGTTACACAATCTCAAGGTGAAGGAAGTGTCATTTCACCAAAAAATAAAAGCTTTTTTATAAAGAACCATGTTCTTTTCCTTTTGCTGCCTGTTTACTCTTTGTGTTATGCAATGATTTACACTGTAATATATTCTTGAAATTTCCTTGTAGTTAAGCTTGTAATTTCACAGCAACTAATGTTTATATAAGAAAATATTGTAGATTTTACCCAGATTTCTCCTTCATAGACATGAACAAAGCATCTACTCTTCTATGACTACTATCTTGTGCCTAAGAGAGATATGCAACACTAGAAGATATGCTACCAGTTGTTTATCAAACTTCAGAGTTCTCTGATGCCATTACAAAACCACCCAATTTTAGTTTCAGAGCCCAGTGATAATTAACATTCTTTTCCCTCTTTTCTTTCAAGTACTTGAATCTTTAAAAGCAGGGCAAAGAGGAGTTGACATGATTCTCTGACAAGAAAACAAATGCACTGCTCTAGATAAACCAAAGTCCTATGAAGCACCCAGAATGATCCTGTATCCAATAAAGGATACTTACTCTACTTTAGGGAATGCATTTTGTGCAAGTATTGTGATTGCTTCTGCTTAATCCAATGCAAGAAACATAAACTATGGAAACTACGATGGCATATATGAAACATATATGAAAAAAGAAAAACAAGAAAAAAGTACTTTCTGAACAGTATTACAGCGGAATATAAAACCTCTGGAAGAACTTTTGATGCTAGAGAAATTAAGAGGAAAAATTATAGATAAATTGCCTAAAATACAAAAAATAAAGAAGCAAAGCAATAAAGGAACAAAGAAAAAGGGTCTTTCAAGGACAAAAATTATTTTATTAAATCTAGGGACACCAGCAAGGGAGGATTATTCAAAGGCTGTAAGAAATCTTTTCTTTACAAATATAATTGTTTAGACCTCTTTTTTTATCATTTTATTTCTTACCTCTCTTCTATTTATAGAAGTAAAAGCTCTGATCAAAATCAGAATATAAAGCTTAGTCAAGCTCTATTTGCATTGCAAGTGAGCCCTCAAGCATGGTATTTTTGCAGTTTGCATACCATGTCTTTAGTTTATAGAACTTTTTTTATATTCATCCTCTTCATGTATGTTTCAACTAATCTGCATCAATAGAAATACTGAATGTATTGAGAGGTCAGCAATCACAGTTTACATTTTCAATACTTTTCAATGTTAATGATGAATTAAATTCTGTACGTTGCTTTGATGCTTGTTTCTTCACACATTTTCATTTTTCTTTATGACTTAGAAGCACAGGGAATTTCTCTAAGCAGTTGGGGAAATTCAGCCTACTCAGCTGCCTGTGCATATCCATACAGTAATGCCCAAGCACCTATGCAGGAAATATTTCCAAATATATTATCTTTCCATATACAGTGCTTGTAATTCATTACTGTAAAAGTCCTTACAGAATTTCAATCTCTTTTGTATTATCAATATTGCCTTAAAAGGGAAATCCATACCTGTTACTAGCCCTTAAGATGTCATGTTAAGGTGTGGCACAGATACAATGACTTTATGGGAGGTTTTTCAAATAAAATCAAATGAAAAGTCTCTTGTTTGTTAGATCCACCAGTGGAAATTGGAAGATGATATGACTCTTCACATTTAAGAGGAAAAGAATCTGCTTTACTCTATGCTCTTCATTATACATACCTGCAAAAATTACTTTTAACATAGTGTGTA
The DNA here is from genome assembly GCF_024509145.1 of Vidua macroura. Lineage (NCBI taxonomy): Eukaryota > Metazoa > Chordata > Aves > Passeriformes > Viduidae > Vidua > Vidua macroura. The sequence goes on from NC_071571.1 coordinate 19,664,034, forward strand.
CACTCAGGCACTTTTCCTTGCTATTCAATGATAATTTGGCTTATAGTTACTTGAAATGCATGCTAAAATATCTTTAAAAATATATTTTTTAATAAAAACAATATCTAACATTCATTCAGCTTCTATCAATGAGACGTGCTCCATTTCTGTGGGTTCAAAGCTCAAGCAGTAATCTCCACAATATCAGTTCTTCAAAGCTGCATCACAAACTGCATAATTACAAATAGCAGTACTTGACCCCTCTGAAGGCAGTCTCAGTACACAAGGCAAACACTTAGCAGCCAAGACAATTCCATCTCACAATAGAACACTTAGAGATTTACATCACTAAGCTTTCAAAAACCTTTCCCATAAACCCATTGAGACATACTACACAGTGACTTCAAAAACAAGTGATGCTCCTTATTTCTTAAAATTGCATCTGGACTAATTTTATTGATTTTAAAGGTAGGACACTATTTTCTAGAATAATTGTTTATTTACATTTTCCCTAATAAAAGGTTTAAAATCAAGTTCCAGACTGTATGCTCAAGCAGAGTAGTACTACACAAGTCAAACTGCAAAGTATCAAAATCAAAACAAAACAGAAAAACACACACACAGGGGCTGGGGGCATAGATGAATTTGATTTGATTTCATTTAATTTCACCAAATTCTTGCACTGATCTCATACAAAGAATAAACTGGAGAATAAATCAGCTATTAGTTTATATTAGAATTCTTATGTTAAAATATTTCATGAATACCTGAAAAAAATTCATTAATTCTTACAATAAAATATTTTATGTCTTACCAGAAGGAGCGCTCACAATGTCCTTATTAAATAGCCAAAACAAAACCTAATTTAAGTACAAAATACATGCAAGTATGTAGTTTTGTTCTGGTTTGGTATTGAGGCACCATCTTGCCATAAAAAGCACTATATTCTTCATGACATCTAGTAATTCTGAGTTAAATCAAATCCCCACCTTCAGTATTGTTGCTGGAATCCTTCAGGAAGGAACAGGAGGCAATCTTGTGCCCGGTTTGCAGCCGTGCCCCCTGAGCAGGCTCAGCTGGCTGGTCTGAGTGCCACTCGCACATGCCAAGCTCAAAAATGGAAATCTGTGATACTAAAAGACAAACAAAGACTTCTTAAAAAGTCATTCTTTATGAGACTATTCCCCATTAGAAAACTATGCTTATTAAACTCCTTGGCTATGTTTCTGCTTCTTCAAAGGTTGCTTCAAAAGCCCTGTGCATCTCTCATTGATGCCCTGTATTCCAGCCTGCCATCTTTAAATATTCTAAGAAATCATTCCCTCAAGACAGATGCTTCTTTCAAAGCAATGGAGTGCTATTTATGTTAGCCAGTGATCACAACCTCCATGAATTCAATTCCACAGAGTTGCCAGGTAACATAGAAACTGACATGTAATAATGAGAAATACCTATTTACTTTTCTAGGTGATAGCTACAGAAAAATCACTTTTAATTGAGGTTAAACTCAGCAGCATCTCCACAATGCTCATAACAGAACACTTCTTTCTAGAGACAGAAAGGTTCTGAATGCATCACCACATTTTTGAGAGCTTTTTAAGTGCACAGCATGCCTGACTAATCTAGCTGCCTTCAGCAATGGTCAGGATTTTAAGCAGGATTGCACTGTGACAATGAAGTTCCACTTCTTAATGTTATAAAGGGGAAAGATAATTTCCTGTTTAAGACACATTATTAAATAGCAGTCAGGATATCTCAGAGAAAACAGAGATTCCTAGCTGTATGGAGAAAACAGTTTCAGGTTGGTTTACATAGATGTTTCTGTCTCCTTCACCTGAGAGACATTGTATTATTCACATTACTGACACCTCAGTGAAACAGGCTTTCCAGGCAGGGCTGCAAAGCTTTCATTTCTTCCATATTCTAGTGCTGAATAAGTGTGCACTGTTTTCAAATCATGTGTATTATCCAAGAAAGAGCTTGTCAAAAAGTTGTTTCCTATGGAAAATGCAAAATTCTACAAGGGTTTGGAAAAGGATGGATTTTGTCAAATTTCAGCATTAAAAAAAAAAAAAAAAAAAACTTGCAAATTCTTTCAAAAGTAATCAAGATCATATTTTGACACTTTTGAAGTATTGATACAAAACATTTTGAGACATTCTGTGGGTTTTTTTCTTTAATTTAGTTTTATATATTTTGAGGGGTTTTTTGTTTTATCAAAATACCCATTTTCTAGCTCTTAATGCCACAGCATGTCAGACAACAGTAAGATTAGTATTTTGGGTTTTCTGACTCCCATCCCTGTAGCAGTTCATCTCAAATACCTGCTTCTGTAATATTAAAGGCTGCGTCTTAGCAGGATTAGAATTAACTAAGGAATTAAATTTAAGATTTTGTCAGTTTAAGTATTCATATTGGATTTTTGTCAAAATTTATACATTATAAGTAATACAAAAATAATTACTTCGGTTTTCCTGAAAAAAAACCCATAATTTTGCAGTGAGACTTTGTCACTTCTGCATTACAAGTGACTTAAGGAGGACAAAAACCTCATTCTACCTTATAGCATTCCACTTTCATGCCTTGGAGCTCTTTTCTTTCATCTCTATATAGAGATAAGAAGGACAGTCTTAATGGGGTTCTTCACATATATAATTTTTGGAAGTTGAGAGGGAATTCTGCAGAGCAGCCACTTGGATAAGAATATGAAGCCTTTGAACAGAAGGTCTACAAAAGCTATAATTAAAGGAAATTTTACATTTTGTGTGTTCCAGAAAATAACTTCATATTTTCTGTTTTACAGCCAAAGTTGTTTTTTTTTTTTTTTTTCTGCAGCCCATACTCAAATGTATGATAAAGAGCTGTGGGGGTTTTGAGTGATAAACTATTTGGCAGCTGTTGGGGAAACTACAAACTGTAGAGTATCTTAAATTGCTATACTGAAGGTAGGGTTTTAGTGGCATCTTTTCAATGCATGAAGTTTTGTCTTTCACCAGAACTGGACAACAGACTGAAGTGGGACAGTTTAGGAGACAGGGGAGGGATGGAAGGGAAGAAAGAACCTAAAGTATAATGAAATTACTTTTATATTTAACCATCACAGTTTGCATCAGGAAACTCCTGAAGGCACAAAAATTTAGGATATTTTACTCACAACACTAAAATCATAGCCATACTAATGAATAGAAATGCCCAGATCATCTCTTTTGTGCATTTGTACCAGGATTAAAAATCATGAAGAGTACATTAAAATGCAAGTTTTAACTAGAGATTTCATGACATTCAAGTGGTTTTCATTAAAAGTCTACTTATCCAGATATTCCATAAGGACTAGAGAAAAAATTATTTCAAATTCAACCAACCATTAGTCTGACCTTTTGTTTTAATTATTGGAAAATGTTCAGTAGTAACACTTTCTTTCAGGGAGAAAATTAAGATTCTTTGACCCTGTTTTTTAGCTGCTGTGAGCCATTTAGATGTCACCTAATGAAGTTGACTTCTCCTAATGAGGAAACACAGGATAAGAACTGGCTCTTACTAGAATATACCTGAGGCACTTAACAGTGCAGCAGCTCAATCTGTAAGCCACAGCATGGAGTTCAACAGCTGCCATGTAAGGTAAGTATAATACCTGGATTTATAAGATGTGGTGAAAACACAGTTTCTTTTTTTTTTCCCTCTTCCATCTCTTTGAGACAGTGTTTCATCTCATAGCTGAGTTCTTTTGGTTTGATTTGTTTTTGCTATAGAAGAACTTTGTTGAAAAACTCACTGTATTTTTACAAATAGATCTCCCACAGCAACTGGTTAAACAAGTACATAGGTTTCTAGAATTATAGAAATCTAAATATACATGCCTGCTGGCATCATTAAATTAGGGTTTGTATCTTGCTCTTAATGTGATCTGCTTGAAATTGCTTAGCACTCTAACCTATTGATACCCATGTGCATCTCTTTTCAATAGTTTTTTCCTACAGGGAAATCTAGAGAGCATTATTTAGGAGTATGGTACACACAAAACCAACCATTTAACCTAGCTTGGTCTGTGTCAAATACTGCTTTTAATATCTCAAGTTAAGTTTAAAGTCTAAACCCTCTGTGCCCATGCCAAGAATAAAAGAAAGGAAGACAAAGGAGATGCTTTGAATCAGAACTGCACTCACCTGAGGATGTGACAGAGGTGCCAGAGGGCAATACTCTTGTGTAATACAGAGCAGCAAGCAACTTAATTTATGCTAGGATGGGTAGCACTCCTTTTCCATGAAAATACATTGGGTTGAAAAGGGAAATAGGAAATGTTTTGCTGAAGAATCCTGACATGCAGGGATGGTCTGACTGCAGAGATGACCAGCCTGACATTACAGCTCTTGGATGTAGCAGAGCAGAACAGCATAACCCCACTGCACAGCTGAGGATCAGGACCTTCTTGCATTTAGAAATACACAAGTGCCTTGGGAATCTTCCTAGTCAGCTCCAAAGCTTTGCCTGAGCTGGCTGAACACATAAATTCTTCAGCCAAAAACAGCAGATCTTTTTTACCCACTGAGTCCTACATTTATAATGTATCAGATTTCCTAAAGTATTTATTGTCTTTCTTTATAACTGTGTTTAGATGTGAAAAGACAGATGATTGTTTAGGGAAATGAAAATGAGCCAAATGAAAACACGTACACGGTTAAAAAAAACAAAACAATTCCATTGTCTTTTCTCTTCTAATCCAGAGAAAAAACATTGTAAAATGACCTGTCTCCTGAAAAACAGGTATTCTTACCATGTGCTATAGAACATCCTTCACTAAAGGTAATATCATCAATGGCAACACTTTCAGCTTGTCTCTGGGTCTTCACCATCCCCAGAAAAATAACCTAGAGAGATTAACAGCAAATCAACAAGAAACAGAGTTTATCAGTGTCACAGACAAAACAAAAAAGCACACAATATATGCCAGTTGAGTCCATGGAGTATCTAATGGGAATATGAGAACTCTAATCACACATTTAATCCAATTTTGGAGGATTATCATTCTGGCTTTTTGACACACCTGTGGCTTTTTTACCTGAGCACAGATACGTAATCCAATCATCTAACTCAAGATTAAAGTAGAATTTAACGGAAGGATCTGAAAATCACAGTAAAATGCCTTAAAATCTAAGCAAGGATCATGACAGTTAAAGAATAGAACACAAAGGATTTTGTGTTTTATCAAGCCATTATTCCACCAGAGACTAGAAATATGAATATTTTCTGGTTGATATTAGAATTTCTCAAAAGCATGGAGAAAAGTCAGAGCAAAAACACCCATTATTCAGAAGCCTTTCATCACATTTTTAAGCAAAAAACCTTGAGGAGTACTTGGTTGACAGTTATTCTGCTCTAATGTTACAACAGTGGGTTTTTTTTTCCCCACCAAAGTCTTCTATACACAAGAAGTTACAAATATTTTACTTTTCCATCTTAAGGGCAGATTTCAATCCACATTTGTAAATGCACAGACTATTACACATTTTCTGCAGTGGTGTACAAGGGAACTGACTTGCAGTCAATCGCAGTCCTTGGGAAAACACAACAAAAACATACCAATCAAAACAACCCAACAAATCAATCTTATGAATAAGTTTCCTTAAAATATTCCCTAGCCACATCTTGGGATGAAACAGTTTCAGGATTTTCCAGGGTCTTGGAGGCACGATCTACCTAGAGGTACATTCTAGCTCTTATTAAGGAATTCACAGTGTTAGCAATAATTTTTCAAACATTACCTTGAGAGTTCAGCAACAATATTATCCATAGTTTAACAGACTGATGTGGAAAACTTATAAATTACCAAGAACTGAGTTTTTGCTGTACAAGATGACACAACTTATCCAATTATATGACCATTATGTTCCGAATTGGAATTTTTTTTTGAGAGGTGTAATCTTTTGTCTTTTGTTTGTTTTACTGAACCTGCAGTTGGCTAGCACAAGAAGAATGGCAGCCATACCACATTCAAAAATACGTTTATATGAATGAAATGCAGAATCTTGGAAATTTGCTCATTTGATTTGTTTCAGAAAACAGTATTTTGAATTATTGAATTCTTCTGCAATGATATGTTCATTGCATGTGCACTTTCATTATACCACCACAAGGACAAATAGCCAATTCATATTTTCTGTTTCTATCATGGCATGGTTTCAGATGAGTTCGTAAACAATATATAGTGCACTGTTTTATAATTAGAAACACCAGAAATATTATTTAATATCAATGATTTGACAAATATCTTTCATTCTGAACTCAAGATTTATTTATTAATAACTTCATTTAAAATTCATATCTACCTATAGTTTGAAGCTGGGGTATCATAGTCAGATATTTTTAATATAGTGAGAAAAAGTGATTTAGACAATGCTAAAGAGGGAATAGCTCACTTTGCTGGAGCAAAATCAGAGGCTGCTTCAATTTCATATTCCATCAGAGCACACAAAGTCTGTATGAACCTGTGTTTCCTCAAAACTCTTGAACAGTCTCTCAACTTCCCCACTTCCAGAAGATAATATTACTAGATGCCCCCAGTTGCTCTTGTGTCTAGAAAAGATTATCTAGGCTTTATCTGGTGCAGATACCCAGCTGACCTTCCCTAAGTTCAGTCCAATAATAACCAAAGTGACTCACACCCGAGTTCATTCCAGAAAGGAACAATTCAGTTTTCCTTCTCACACAAAGTCTAGAGCTCTTTAAGCTCACAAATCAGTAACAAAAAAAAAGTCTTCATGGCACTATTTGCTCATAACTGCAATGATATTTATCTATGCAATATCTATATGCACCAGATCAAATAACATTGCAGCTCCATTAGTGGCATGGAAGGTGCAGTGGGGCTGCAGGCGGGATCAGACATGAGCTGGGCTGACTCCACAACGCAGCCACAGGAGCAGATTGCAGCGCAGCAGCAAAGTACAAGGAATCAAGCACAAAGACACAAATGAACCCCAAGCCTAGAACCCTTTGCCTTAATGAAGCCTGGGAGACAGATATTTGTGCTCAGTAAATCAGAGGAAAAGTAGCTTGGAGAGAATAGCATGATACAATTCTCCAAAACTCAGCCAAAACAGACATACTGAGCTTTCTGCTTGTTGCCAGTAGTTAAACCACTTGCAATCTCTGCATTTCAGAACCCCATAAAATGGAGATTTGTAAATGCCAAACTAAATTCTATATCCCATAGATATAATCCAGACTCTTAGTAAGAACAGACATAAGTGTTAAACAGTCAACATCAAAATGAGCTAAGGAAATAAGCAGTGGAGGTTCAGAGGTAGATTTTAACTAAAATCTCACTTCAAATGTGTTTTTAAAATTGACAGAAATATTAAAGCACCCTATTTCAAAGTGATTTGTATATCCAAATAAAAATTATTTGTCTCCCATCATTTTTTGTCTCATAGAAACATTAATAATCACTTTATCATGAAAAATGCCACAGGTATCCCTGTAGGCTTGTCATATAAAAGAACAAGTGGAAAAGGGCAAGTGAATTGCATTCACTTGTATGACACTGATATCTTGCAAGTTGTCACTGGAGCAAAATGTGCAAACAGAAGAAAATTTGCTTGGCTTCAGACTCTAGGTTTTGTGAGGTGCTGACCTGTGTTTCTTAAGTCAATTGTAGTGATTACTGCAGTAAGTTTGACACCGGCCTCTTTAAAGCTGGACTCTGCCCATCAGTTCACTTGATAGAGGCCAAAGTATAACCAGGTTTGCAAGCAATAATCTAATTGGGATTGGACCTAGCAATTCAGAGGAAGTAGATGCCATATTATATTAACCATTGCCAGACAGTCAATTTGCCAAGTAATACGAACGATGAAAAAATAAATCTAGAAGTAAGCCCTTCCAATACAACCTCAGATTGCTACAGTCTTATCAGGTAGAGGTAAGTGTTTGACCAATAACAACATTGATACTTGCGTTGAGTTGTTTACAGGTATTTTGCAATATACATTCTCATAAGAGTTGAGCGGGCCATTATTACTTCAAAAATCAAGATCCTGTTGGATGCTTTAGCACAATATGGAAGCCATGTAATTATGTTACTTACTTGGTTTAGGGAAACGAGGTTGTGCTGCCATGCCTTCAGGTTTGCATGCTAAGCAACTTCACAGTAACTGCAGTAGCAGGAAAGGCCTCTCATTTTCTTCTCTGCTCCCTACTTTCTCTCCAGTATTATGCATAGCAGTGAGTGTACCTCAATCACAATATTATAGCCCTAAGTTACATTTACTGTGCTAATGTCTTTTGTAAATGCACATGCAAAAGCATTTAAATAGCATATGACATTTGCATTGCTTTTCAGTAGCTTTGAGCAAAATTAAACTATTTGCATGTGTTCTGTGACAAAGGCTCAAAGCTGCAATTAATAGGTAAATACAGTGTTTGTCACCTGCAGTACCCCTATAAAACAGTCTCTCATAATATAAAATGCAGTTTCCTACATAAATGAAACCTTGAATTTATCAATCCAGTTAGACAGAGGCTAAGACTGTAAAAAGTCTTGAAAATTAAGATCACAAATACATCACCTCTATGGGCTGGTAGATAATATATGGCTCAATGAGACTGTTTTAAGACACACACACAGTGTATGCAAAGTTTGATGTCAGTTTTAACACCATCAAAAGTTAAGAACAAGCTATATTTGATAATGCGAACTATAATCTTTGAAATGGCTTTTTTCTCATTTACCTCATGAAATGTCTTCTTTTCAATTACAAAATATTTATTGCTGACCTATTAAAAAGGCCCACAGTTTATAAACCATTTAAGAAGCATCCTTTACAGTAACCTCAATTTACTAACCTCAAACTTTTCGGTGCTATTGATTGTAATGGTATTTATGTTCCACTGATTTCGTAGTTCTCCTGAAACTTGCCAAATGTTTGTAACAGTGTCTTCAGAGAGCTTTTGAAGCCCCACCATTAATGTTCTGCTCATTTGACTGACCCAATAATGGAATCTAATCTGGGAAAAAGAAGAAGATTGATTATTCCAGGGAAATACTATGGCAAACAGTTTAATACAAAGAATGTGCATCAAAATACCTGGCAAAGGTGTTCTTCATCAGTTGGAAGGAAAACGCTTGTTCTTAAAGCTGCAGAAGAGGATTGCATTTCAGAGGACAATGTGAGGAAATAAGCTATTAAAAGGAATAAAAATAGAAAACTTAGAAGCCTGGAAAAAAAAAAACAAAAAACAAATAAAACAAGGAGAGCAATATGCACAGGTATAAATTAATACCTAAAAAGCCAACTGGAATTGTTTCCCCAGAAAAGATTAATTGCTCTTGTAGCCATTGTGATCCAAGCTTTTTTCCATGTCCAATATTGTCATGGTATTGCCCCATGTTCCAGCAAAAATTTTAAGCAGGATTCCAAAACATTTCATGTGGTGATGTCTTGAATACTCAACATTTTGGGACAAAGTGAGACAAACTCAAAAAGCTGATCCAAAGACTTTAAGCACCAATGATTGAGTACATATCTAATTTCATGCCCAAACATCCAACTGCTGTAAACAACAATACACATTTGTCATGATAGTTCAGGTCTTTGAGGAGGTGGTGGAACATGGGAGAGAAGACTGGGGTGTTTCTATAGGTTGAAAACTGGTGGTGTCTGGGCTCTGGCTGCTCGGAAAATTGCCTTGAGAGAAAGATGTGGTATCCCTGTATATTCCCAGTATAAAAAGTTGTCTTTGTAACTTCAAATCTACCATTAAAGATAACATTATTTTTCATTTACAAAACAAGTCCTTGCTTCACTTGAAAGTGTAACAGCTCAAGAGGAGTCAGTGAACTATGGTTGTTGCCATGCCCTTTGACTGATCGTGTCTCTTCCTGACAATATTGTTTCTGATCTTATAACAGATGGAAGGCAACCACCCTGTTTTAGGATATCAAATACTGCAAGTAAAATTTGGCTCTTCCTGAACACAAAAGATTTCAGAGATGTTAGATGCTAAGGATGCAAGATGAAAAATAAAGAATAGAAAAAGACTCAATCTGTTTTTAATTCTTTTTCTTCCTTTCTCTTCCTCTTCCCAAACTCCAAACAGTGTCAAGTAACTTGCTGTCCTCTGACATTCACATGCTAATGAAAGGAAGAAGATGAAGGAGAAAAAAAGGCCAAGCAGGACTAAAGGAAAAAAAAATCCTAAAAATAAGGATGAATACATTCACCAAATATCAGAGGGTAGATGAAAACATCTAACTACTTAATTTATTAAACTACTCACCTTGACCTCTCATCCTTGTGTGGAACTGGAAAGCCCCTGATGAAGCACCACCAGCCCAGCTCAGGGCTGGAGCCAGCTGAGCAATCCCCCACAGAGGAGCATTTTGCAGCCTGCTACCAGGGCAGTGGCCATGTGCCCCCCGGTTTTAGACCTTTCCTGACTGCTCAGGCAGCACTTTTGGAGCCTGCCAGCTGCAAGGGTATTACTCCTACCCACAACAGATGGCTTGGTGTCTCTGCAGTGCCCTGTCCCTGACTCCAATATGTTCCATTGGATGTTAGCTCCATGAAATTTTGAATTTTTTTCTTTTAGTTCTCTAAAGATGAATGTGTATAAGAGTAAAAAGTTTATTTTTCACCTGCCACAGGAATTTTAAGTTTTACACAGATAGGGAAGAAATACTAATTTTAAGAAATTCATTGAACAGTCATTTCAGATTACACCTCTGCATAGAGAATAGTTTCTTCTAGCAAAATCAAGTTGTGGATTTTTTTGGTGTTCTTTTAAAGTGGTTGTCACTGTTTTGTTCAATTACTTTTTCAGTGAAAAAAAAAAAAAAAAAAAAGATCCACGAGAGACAGGCCTAAGGAAATATTTGGGTTCTGGTAAATGATTACATAAATCTTCAAAGGAGTTAAATTTACCAAGGGATCTTTGCTTTTCTGCTAATGTGTGTGTTTTATCCTGGTGGCAGGAAGTCTTCCTTTAACACCCCACCATAGAGCATACTCTGCTCAGTTGTCATGATAGAGAATCATTTCTAGGTTTTAAGCAGGAACCAACATAAAACAGATTACACAGTCTATTGAGTCACCAGCAGCGGGAAAACTCGACTCACTGCCATAAGAAGATATATATATTTTGTAGGCAATTAGAATCACCATTTAGAAAATGAAAGTGCAGTTTAGACATTCTCCAGGTAGAAAAATAGAAGCAAATTAATACAATGCATTTAAATCTCCTTAGCTATTCAGTTCACTGATCTGAGTACACAGCCTCTCAGAAAGCTGAATAGCTACAAGTATTTGAGCTTCCTGCTACCTGAATAAAATAACTTAGATTAACATGACCACTGCACAATTGAGACCTGGCAGATACAACAGTGACTGAAGGGCCAAAACAAGTAAATGTGAACAATACAGGTGACTGAACAGTTTGCTTCGTCTGCAACAAACACTTCAGTTCATGATTCTCAATCTTTGCCTGGCTTTGGCAGACTGTGCAAGTTACATTTTTCCTTCCCCACCAGTTTTTATTGATTTTTAGTGTGTCTTTCTGGCGTTTGCTGCATCCTGATGTGGGGTGTAAAATTCTAGAAACTTCAACTACAGCAAGACTGTTGCCTGGCTAACCTATTTTGATTCTAGCCAAGAGTTTGCTATATTTGTAGTGCATGGTACTTTTGGGGTTTTTAATGTGTTTCGTAATGAGAAAAGATTTATTATTTTAAACTATTTCACAACTTGCATACTCGAGAAAAAGCTTGTGTTTATGAAAAAGGTTCGGTAGCTGCTCACATTTTTGTGCCAACATTGGTCTAAATCAACACTTATTTAAGAGCAACCTTATATTTGGAAGCATAATACACACAGCAGGATGTGCTTCTGAGATACACACAAGCAAAAACTGAAGTTGCTAAAAGCACATCAGATATATAAAATTTCCTAATTGCAGAGTATCATGAGAATTATCCACTGTGAAATGAGAACTTGCAGGAAAACCTAGAATGGGGGCTTTGGTTGCTGTTTGCTTCAATAAAAAAAATTAAATTTGGGTTTCATTTTCATGTGCTGAATTCTAAGCAACTTTTCCATACATTCCCCTTGAAACCACCAATTTATACTCATCATTATTGGGAAGTTCTACCTCTTTGATGGCTTATGCAATGTGTAGGAGATGCTACTTAAGAACAGTGCAGATTTCCACACTCCCAGATCATCACAGTTTGGGAACAGGGTGTAAAGCACCTGGGCTAATCATAACAACACTTGCGTCCCACATAGGAGTCTCTTCTTGTACATGCTCCAACATTGCATGCCTGCCTTCAGGTGCTCAGCATGAAGGCTTCCAAAGCACTGCTTGTGCCTAGAATGGATGACAGGGTGTGGGTGGAGGTGAAGGGAAAGAGAATAACAGAAAATATGGAGAAGAGAACTAAACAGCTCTTGTATTACACTATGTATCACAGAAGAAAAGGCAGGGTTAATTTGGCCATAGGACAAGTATAAAGGGTAAATTTTGTCTGAGGAAAGAGAAAATAAATTACTTAGTTGAGAGACACTCTTCAAGGTAAAGTAGAATTGTAAGAAGATTTATGAAGAAGCTGTCTCAAAAACAGACTATCAAAGCTTATCCTATCTCCAAATACAAAGTCCTCTTCTCTCAAAATATTTGGAGTAGCAATATTAGTCACAGATGATAGATACACACACTCCAGGCATTTACCAGTCCAAGAAAACATTAAAATATGTCTCAAATTTTCTAAACTTTGCAAGTCAAGACTGAATTTACCACCTAATATCTCCAGAACAAGTAAAGATCACTCTGGTAGGTAAACACATCTTTTGAAACTGATTACTTGCTCTTCTATGATAACAAGAATTGCTTACTAGAATATTGTCTTACTCCTCCCCTTTCCCCCTGGAATTCTGGGTTATTGTAATCGCAATCACCTTAAAGAAACCTCAAAATCACCTCAAAAGACACAAATGCTCAGGAAATATGTGGCAGAATATAATTGAACAATCAAGAAATTAGCAAAATTTAGTAAATTAAATAGAAAACTACATAATATGTAAGAGTCCATGGTTTCCCCAAAGAACATGAGGAGTCTTACCACTCTCATTCCCATTGTGGTCAAAGTATGGTGGTCCCATCCCAGATTGACCATTTCTTCTTATCCAGCCAGGCTGTAAATTGAATTCAGGAAGAACTCTGCATAGATTGGTTTCAAAATCACAGTTGTTCCAGGAGGAACCTGAATTGAAGCAAACAAACAAAAAATTAAATGCTTAAAAACAGAAGCAAAAGGATATTTTTTCCCATTATTTGCTGTATAGTTAACACACAGAAACACTCTGAACAGGGCCCTGAAAAAAAGTGAGAAACACCAGAATGTTTAAATCATGAACACAGAGAAGCAGCACAGTGGAAAAAAAGACAACTGAGAATGAACATGGGGGAAAAAAACCCCAAACAATCAACCAAGTCCTTCCTCCACCAAACCAAATCCAAACTTGTCAGTTTAATATTTTATTACTATGCTATGTGCTCTTTTCATCACAAATATGTGTGTAATCACCTGTTTGTAGGAAAATCTCCAAGCTAGTATAGTTTATATGCAAAGATTGTTCTTAAAATATACTGCAGCTCTAAGGTGAAGAATTTGTCCAGAGTTCTTGCACAGAAAAACAAAGAATCAACACCAGGATCCAATCAGAGAGCAAGTTTGGTTTTATTTTTGATTTCACATCATTCAAACAAGAGACAAAAACAATCCTCAGAATAGCACAGTGTCCCCACTTGTCTTTCCTCTTTCTTATCTCTTCCAGTACACTTCACAATGTGGTAAGGAAGGAGCATTTTCCCCCTTCCAGATTCCCCTGTAGAGCAGCATAGGTTGGAAAAGGAAGGCAGAACACCTTTCTGGCACCAAACCCCGTTTGGTGTATGAATTCATTCAGGCAATTTGAGGTAGGTATGGGACCAGATAAATAACTGCTTACTGGGCTGGAGGGACAGATGTTGGTTTTTGCACAGGTGTCAAACAGCCCTTTATGCATCACATCCAAACTGAATGAAAGTGCTTGGATGTGCTTGACAGGCTGGACAACCCCATTCCTTGAAGTACTTCTTGTAGTGGTGGAAGGATTTAATTTAAAAATAAGTCTAAGTAGATGCAGCTGTAAAGAACAAACTTATTGCAACCCGAGCCCAAGCAGAGCAGCGAGTATGTGGCATTGTCTCCAGATTTTGTGTCCTGTGTGGAAACTTTCATTTCCCCTGCCCTTTGTCTTACACAGCAGAGGAAGGTGGCTAAGACCCTGCCTTCTAATTGGGATTCTGGTTGGATACAAGAGCTACAATGCCTTCACACTCCCTCTCTAATTGGTGCCCACTCCAGGCCCCTGCTAATGCTTTTGGTCTAGTCTGTATTATCATAATTCACTGGTCATTTTAAATAAAGTAACAACTGCAGCATTGATAATCACACTATGATGTTCAATTTCATTACTTTCATATTCATATCAGTTTACTGCAACAATTAATTACAAGGTGAGGGGAAAACAGAAATAATTCATTATTCCAGACTCAAGTTAATGTGCACATTGGCTGAGCCATCAACCAACTTTTTATTGCTGCTTTTATTCCTTAGATCTTTAAGTGACTAAAAGGCATGTCAGAGGTTCATCAAAAGCACTAACACTACTGAAGTATATATATCTGCTTGGCATTGCATGAGATGCACCAAATCACACTCAATATTTCTTCAAGAATTTTCTCATACCTGGAAAAACAATTGCAAAATAATATGCATGAAATACAAAGAATTGTACCATTTTAAATTAAAAAAAAATTTCATCATTATGTTCCAAGGCAATATTAATTTTCAAAAATATAGCTTCAAAGCAAACCAATGTAAATTTGCTGGAAGATAGATTTACAAAGGTAAAAATCACTGCATAGAGAGGAAAAGTTCAGAAGGAAGAAATGTGTGGGATTTTTTAGATAATTTTTGCTGAGTTTCCTGTGAACAAAAAAAAATCTAAAATAACTTCTAAGAAAAAATTCCAAGTCTCACAGGAACAGATGACAGTTAAAGGTTCTATTTCAAGTGTGCATGTGTATAAAATCTCAGTTTAGGATATTCTGGGAGAAAAATATATTTAAGAGTATTTAGTTATTATTCATTTCATGGCAAATACTTTGCAGTATGAAGACCAAGTGAACAATAAAAACTGGAATTCCAATTTTTATATATTTTCACTGCAGAAGCTTCTTTAAAACTGAGCAAAGCCCAGGGAAAAGACCAGGCACCTGTCACCAACATGAGACCAGGAGATGAAACCTAAGCAGAAAAATAATTTTGCAATAATCCCAAATCCCAAGAAAGAGTGGCAGCAGGGCAAATCTTCAGTTTGACTCCCTGATCTGTATCTTCATGTCTGACAGCTGATTTATCTCCTGAAGTAATCCAGAGCATTATCCAAGCAGTCCCAGCATGCAGCCTGTCCCTCAAAGCCTAGTTCAACGCCTCTAGCTCGTTCACATGAAATACAAAATGATTTCATATTTAGGGCTTTTACAGAGACCAAAGGCTCATACTAGTCTTTGGAGAAACCTTTAATTCTCTACTTTCATATAAGCATTTGTCTGCAGCTGCATTCCCTCAACAGACAAGTGTAAAAATCCTCCATAAAAGATAATGGAAGAATGCAAATTTTGTTCCATATTCTGCAATCACAATAGAAAATGCTGCCTGGAGTAAATGCCCTTTCCAGGGAAACCAAGACCAAGCACAATGAGGATTTCAAGGCTATGCAGTGGAACTTGGCATACCCACCTCTTGGGCAAGTGATAAAAATATATGCTAACCTGAGATGCGTTAGACACGTCAGGGAATTCAACAGGCATTTCAGCCACTGCCATTTAATACATTTTTGTACAGCACAGGAAATTTACAAAAATGTCCTGATATCCAATAAAAAGCAAGTATCCTAGAGCTGATTCTAGACTCCTGCTCCAAATAGATCTCTGCATCCTCTTTGGATAAAACAGGGAGTTCTGTTTTAGGAAGAAAATCTTTATGTGGTTGGACACACAATTGTAATTTGAAGAACCCAGATTTAAGTTACTGCTCTTTCTCACAGATTTCAGCTGAATTCAGTGATTGCTAACATGCTCTAATTAATAGTTTTCATTGTGGACAGATAGATACAGGCTCATCTAAAGACCATCTGTTTTATATTTAAAGTTAAATTTTAAAATCCCAACAAAAACGGTAGCTTCCGTTGTTTTATAGTAAGGAGAAGAACTTAGATAAGCTTTTTAGTTAGAATTAAAATTTTTGATAAAGCTTTTCTTTGGACTCAGAACAAAAATCCTCAAGGAGAAGGACTACCTTATACATCTGTCCTGGTTTCAGCTAGAGAAGAGTTAATTTCTTCTCAGTAGCTGTTACAGTGGATTCAGAATGACAGTGGTGTTGATAACGTGCTGATGTTTTGGTTTTTGCTAAGTCATATATATCCTATGGCAAGGACTTATTTTTTCCCTTTTCCTCATGCTGTGCCAGTGAGGAGTTTGCAGGGCTGGCTCAGCTGATCAGAGCCTGGTGCTAATCACAGCAAGGCTCTAGGTATGGTCTGCATACGGGCCATGCACTTCAGCGTTGGACTCGGTGATCCTTGTGGGTCCCTTCCAACTCAGAATATTCTGTAATTCTGTAAAAAAACAAAAGAAAACCACCAAAACTGGGGCAGGGGGGAGCATAGCTGGGAAGGGTCATGCCCACTATATAAACTGGGGGGAGTTAGCTGGAAGCACAGCTGATCTGGGATCAGGAAGGGGAGGTTTGGCACCAGTCAGTGAGTGGCAAGCAATTGTATTGTACATGAATTGCATTTTTTCCTTTTTGTTATCATTATTATTTACCATAATTACCCTGTTTTATTTTACTTTATTTTTGTTTTCAATTAATAAACTCTTCTTATCTCAACACACAAGTTTTACTACATTTCTCCCATTCCACCACAAGCAAGCAACTGTGTGATGTTTCATTTCCAGCTGGGCTTAAAGACATGACATGAAATCATTTGCAGCAGCATTTTGTAGTACAGTATTCTGGAAATACTGGAATTCTGTTGCAATTTTACTCAGAGAATAGCAGTTAAAATTCACTCTCACCACTTAGATCAATTCCTTACAGGAAATAGCACCAATTGTATTTGTAACCAATGCATGTGACAAAGTTTAAGCTAGGATAATCAGTTGCTAATCAGTTCATGAATTCAAGGAAAGTTCCACCCTTGTCTAGACAAAAAAAAAAAAAAAAAAAAAAAAAAAAAAAAAAAAAAAAAAAAATGTTGTAGCTTATACCTTGGTCTAGGTATTTTGTATTCAATCTGAATTCTATCAAATAAGTTTCCCACAAATTAAGGAAAAAGGTATTACTTGCTGAATCTTCATTGAATTTGGATGAGGAAACACTTGTTTTGTGATGTAATATCCATGTGAAGATTCATGAGAGTCTTGTGCTTCACAAATGTTGAAAAAGAAAAAAAGCGTGAAAAATCAAACTGAAGCTAGAATAAACTTTTCTTTAGAAAATGAAGAGGGTAAAAAACAAACAAACAAAAAAAAGAATTCCCAAACATTTTTTAACATAAAAGCCTGCCCCCTAGTTCTCTCTTCTGTCACATTCAGTTACCAAACTGTATCACACGTCTAAGGCCCACCAGACTTACCTTGTTTCTCATCACCGCTGTCTCCACAGCAGTCGGTGGAGATGCACACTTCTCCAGGTGGAGCAGAAGAGCCATCCCCACGCTGGCACCCACTTGTTGTGGATGACTGAGTGTCCACCGGAGCAAAGCAACACAGCACGCAGACGTACAGGAGCCTGTTCATGGGCTATGTTACTATCCAAGCCTTCACTTGGACAATAATTACTGAAACTGCCTAGTACTGGTCATGAAGCACCTTTTACCAAGCTGTGTTTACACACATCTCTCTGGGAGATGTTTTTAGAACCTCAGTTTCTTAATCTGCAGCTTACAGGAAGTCACTGCTTCTGCAAAGCAGTGACTTTGAATCTGGTGTGTCTTAGGATAATATTTAACTGAATATAACGTTTTATGACTAAAAAATATTGGCACATGCTCTGAAAGTCAACTGTATATCATTAACTTACTGACTGGATTTATTGCTCAGTGGTTTGAAAGTATATTAGGTAAGAAAACAACAGGAAAACGGGGTAGAATTACTAAATGACCAACACCCACCTAGACCTCTATTTGCTCAGAAGGAATTGACAAATGTTTACAAAATGCATGAAAAGTTTGTACATTAAATGTGAAAAACAGTAGAGAAATTCAAATTTCAATTGATTTTGCATCAAAGTGATTGCAAATCAGTGCACTGACTTCTGTCTCTTGTTATGAGGATGTTTTAGTAACACCTTTCAGCATGTTTCAATGTTTCACCAAATCACAGTGGTTCTGGCCACACCTTTAGACCAATGACTCAAGGATCTTCACAAGGAGGGAGACTTGGAGATCCAAACAATCAAAAGATCCAACCTTGTGAGAGAATGTTGAATCAACTTGTTTCATTCAGCCTAGCATCACATAAAATCAGGAAAATTGTTTTAGTGAAGTGGCTTAAAATCAGGAAAATTGTTTTAGTGAAGTGGCTTAAATACTTCAAATGCCCCAAACCCAAGGATGCAGTGCTGGTAGGAAAAAGAGAAGTTAATCACAAAATTTGGAAGGGAAATAATGGTGAGAACTAGACAAAATAAATGTGGCACTCAGGTAGGTATAGCATTCCTCTAATAGGAATAGTGGGATGAAAAAAAAAAAATCCCAAGTGGCAGCTTGTAACAAGTAACTGATGCTAGCAGGTCTGGAGACTTTGTCACCCACGAATTCACAAAATCAAGTCAGGGGAATGCACATCCCACCATGCATAACTCTGATTTGCCTGTTAGCCCTGGTAAGCAGAAATAAGACAAGATATATCTGTGTAACTAAAGTATGCTGATTGGAATGCACAAGTGCCATAGTACCTGTAAAGAGAAACATGCAAACTCTGCCTGGAGGGGAATAAATCATTTGTATGTTCTGCAGATCTGTATTTTCCTAGTGTAAGAAATCTCTTGTCAGGGAACAAAGACTACTACTCCAACATCACCTGAAGGGAAGAAGTGCAAGGTCTGATGCAACTTCCTATTATCTCCAACACCAGAGGCAGGCACATGTTTATTGTGACAAAGGTTCCTGCTCTGCCTAGAAAGCATTTTCCAGCTCATTTGGTTCAACTCTACCCTTTTCATCATTATTTCTGTGGACATTGTTTTAGCTGTTTTATTTTAATGCTTTGTCCTCAGGCCATAGAGCTGTTTGGAAAACTTCCTGATAAAAAGCAGAGCTACAACTAAATTAATTAAAAGTTCATTGACATATACATATATATATATATATATATATTCCTCCAGAATGCATATCACTGAATTGTCTTCTCCCAGTCTGTAAGTACAGATTAGACTAGAAGCTTATATTAAAAAAACCAACAAAAACCAGAACACCTTATGCCATATATTTTCATGTTACTACATTTGTAAAAGCTTAAATATTTCTGCTATTCAGCTGCTTTCAACTAATTTTCTCCAACATACAATATTTTATCTTATTTCTTTTTTCCTTTATATCTTCTTAAACTCCCCTCACACTGATAAGCATCACAATACCAGGATTTCCCTGTCTTTCAGCTTTCTTTCATTTTATAAAATCTCCCACCACATTTTTCCCAACTGTTGAACTGCTATGCCTGTAGTATAAATCTGTATACAAGTATTCTGAATCAAAGGATAATTTTGACAGGAACTGGTTTCCATTTCCAGCTTGATATGCTCTAAAACATTCATAACAAGCAAATTTGCATAGGCCAAATAAGTCAAAACCACAATAAAATCTGTTATGAGTGGAAATAAATGAAAAATTTATCAAATATTCAGAAATATTTAGGGTGTAATCCATGGATCTTTAAGGGAATAAGGGAAAAAGTATTTCAGTGAAGGCCTAACAGAAAGTGCAAAATTAAAGAAAAGGTGTCTCATTTTTTTGGGAAGTGTTTGGCTATGTACATGTTGGGAGAGTTTCTTGATGAGAGCAACAGTTCAGCCCTCTCGTTAACTAAGAATAAGAACAACAAAGATTTTTTTTATTTCTGAAAATCATATAGAAAGGAACAAGAAGATGACTCAGAAGCAAAGGACTTTCAGGGAATGTCAAATGGATAAATACTTTAAGTACTGAACTGGAAGCACCCTGAAAAAACATAAAGGAAGCAGAGAGGGAAAAGTATAAACTGGCAAAAAATATGCAGGATGTCAAGAAAAGAAGATGGGCACTAACTAAAGGGTATTTTTAGGAGCACTAGAGAAATATTGCAGAGAAAATGAAGACTGAAAGGAAAG
The DNA here is from genome assembly GCF_024509145.1 of Vidua macroura. Classification (NCBI taxonomy): domain Eukaryota; kingdom Metazoa; phylum Chordata; class Aves; order Passeriformes; family Viduidae; genus Vidua; species Vidua macroura. Next base: position 19,684,486 of record NC_071571.1, read on the forward strand.
CAAGCAAAGCCAGACACTATGTCTATTTACAAAGTTATTTTAGCAAACAAGCAGATTTTAAAAAGAAAAGAAAGTTAAAACAGATAACTGCATCAAATCTGGATTTTTCTGGCTTACCCGAATTAATTTAACTTAAGACAAGACAAGTCACATTTCATGTAAGTGAAAAAGATTTCCCACTCAGCCTTCATCTTAAGTAAATGTTGAAAAAGTTTCAGATATTTAATCTAGGAGTTTGAAAAGGTAAGTCTTAGAAAGAAATCCAAACACGACCAGAAAAGCTTTGCATTTTTGAGACCATTTTTCATGTGAACAGAAAGTTATTTGCTTAAGCATAAAATGGATTTCAGTTAGCAATTCTCCTTTAGGTTTTTGTAGAGCCAGTTATTATCAGTAATGAAACAGAGGAAAGAACTAAAAAACTGGGATATGAGCTTCACCATCTGAAAATATGTTCAAATTTTGCTGTAAATACTAATTTTCTTTCAGGGAAAAGTCTTATAGAGTAGCATCAAGTCACTCTTTCAGAGTAATTAAAATTTCATTAAGTTTAATATAACTTTTAAACAGTAAACTTATAATTTGCTTTTTTTTTTTCTTTATGTGATCAGACTAGGGAGCAGTACTGTGCCAGTGTATGAATCTTTAACACATATCTCCTTTCTTCTAACACAAAGATTTAGTAAACACTGTTAATTTTAACAAAATCCCCCAAAATCTTTCATGCAAGAGTAATTTTAGACGATTATTAATAAAACCACCAAAAATGTATTTTTAAAATAATTCCCAAAAATTCAGACAAGACTTCTTTTTGAGAGTCCCTTCCCAAATATACACTATTCATACTGTCATAAGGCATTCTAATTTTAAATTGTCAAATTGTAACTGAAAGGCTTCTGTACAGTAGCAGAAAGTCAAGCAATCACCATTATCCCAAACTGATCCATTTTTAACAAGAACTGACAGAATTCTTTACTTAGATGTGAAAGGCAATAATTGCACAGCATCTGTTTTCAGTTAAGTGGCACTAATTCAATAGTTACCTGAAACTATTGAGTTTAGTTTATAGTTATCTGATAACTATTGAGAACTAAGATATTCATATATTTGAATAAAAGGATTCTGGGCAAGTGTTCTTAGCACTCATCTCCATTTGCTAAAAGAAATCAATGAAATCAATTGAGATGTTAAAACCAAACTTAATGCATTGATCAGTGTACATCATGATCACCATAATTACAATTAATAAAGGGGAAAAGTCCATAGTATTAGGAAAAGGTGTGATGAACTAGATATAATCATGTCAAAGCCCTAGATCATTACGGACTAAAAAAATATTACATTTTGGGAAACAATTTGGAAGCATCTTTTCCATCTTTTTAATGGATAAAATTCAAGAGGATATCACAGGTGATAATAAAGTAGAGAAAATCTTCAGAGGGAGGTAAAATTCCCTATGTGTACCACGTACTACAAATGGTTTCTGCACCTAGAGTTTGGGAAAAAAAAGTACTTCAATTCTGAACTGTCAAGAGCTGTCAAGAAATGCCCTTCTTTCTCTATACTGCAACATATGACAGGGGAAAAAAAAATCCAAAAGTGGTTCTTAGTCCATAAAGCAATATCCTAGTAGAAAGTAAAACTATGAATTGGCATAAACTCTGATCAGGTAGATGCATTTCTACCTCCTGCCTGCTATGTACTTCTTCAGAGAAATAAGAATGGAATAAAGATTTTCTCAGCATTTGCTTTGCAGACCGAAGACTTCCAACAGGTTTCAGCACATACTGCTCCCTTTCTTCTATCACATCATTCTGCCAAGCATTTGGTTCTGTTCTCTCCTATAAGCAGCTCTCTGGTCCCTGCAAGAGACCTAGAGCAAGTGGCACTGTCTCACGGGAGAGTGAAACCCATGAGGCAGAGGACCTGATGCATTATGTGGTATGAACTATCACATCACATGGCTCAATATGTTTCATAAGGTGTTTAACTCAAACTTGCTCCAGACTGGTCCCATGGAAGAAACACCCATCAGTGGCCAAGGAGTGTTAGGTGTGCTCCCAGAGTTCATCCTCTGCTCTGGTCTCCTGCAGGGATATCCACTGCACACTCTCTGTGGCTGCTCTGCTTCAGGTCACACAGTGTGCAGGCATTGTTGGAACATTTCTTTCAAAAATGCAGCCCTCACTGGAGCCAAAATGTAAACACGTTAAGCATGCTTAGCAACTCTTGGAACAAGAGCTGGCCTTCCCTTCATGCTCAAGGAACATAAATAGATCCAGCTTTCTTTCAAAGTTTGGAGGAAAATAGTATTATAAAAATTAAACCTGAACCAAATGAAACAGTTCTATCCATCTCAACTCATCTATCCTAACCTTGGTTGCCAGAGACTGGACAGCAACCAAAGGCATTACAGGTAGCAGAGGCAGACAAGCACCTCTCAGGGCACACCACCTAAAGAGGTCAATTTCTGCATGAAAAAAGTTCTTTAGAGGTGTTTTTTAACAGAAAAATAAGCTTACCCTTCGGTATCACTTCTAAGTATGCACGTGAGGGCAAATAAATCCTTCCAATGGTCTGTCTGCTTCTGTCATACATAACATTAGTTAAAAAAACAGCAAGAAAAGAGACAAATCTGGAAAAAAGCAATATCCCTGGGCTCATGTCCCACAGCTGCAGCTAAATCAGCACAGCCCAGGTTTGCAATATTAATCTTTAGTCCTGAAACACATCCACATGCCCAAGAGCTGAAAATTAGGCTGCTAAGATCTAGAGGGAGTCTCAGCAAAATATATACCTTAGTAACCAGGCTAAAAAAAAAAAAAAAAATTATCTGTGGAGTTTTCCCATATTATTGATTTAATCCTTAGAACATCTCTGCAATGATACTGTTCCTGAGGATTTCCAAGCAGTCATGCTCGCTCTACATATTTCTAGAAATAATTCCTGGAAAAGAGACAGGAGGTATGTATTAAAAATCTTTCTTGGTCAAAACTCCCCTTTAGCTTAATTTCCTCATCCATATACAAATAAGTGGTCTGAAAATTTCTGACTTTCTCTGATACCCCCTGATACCCCTAGACCATTAGACTAAGTAGGAACTAATAATGCTAATAACCTTTCTCTACCAATTTTAAGTCAGCCAATATTAGGGCAATATCTTGATATACAAAGAAATAATATTGCACTAAGATAAGAGAGGGATACTTTTCAGCTCTGATTTTCAGAGATGTTAGGTGAAAGGATGATGTTCTGAACAGAGAATAGCTCCTTTGAAACATACTTTCAGTGCAATTATTATGCAGTTCAACTTTATGCAATGAAGGCACATGCTTTGGGAAAAGTCCTTGGAATTAAAGCACTCAGGAGCTTAATGGCAGAAGTTTAGCACTTATAATGAAATTGTGTAAAACTTCAGAGTACATGCTTTGCTTGGAAAAAAAAAAATCACAAGATAACTGTGCGTTGCCTCAATAAAACAGTTCTATCCTAAGTTTAAAATGCCTAGTAATACTTCTTAAATTAACCCAGACATATTAAAAAAATTAGTCACTTTTCAATTGGAGATATGTTTTCTTAGAGCAGTTTCACATTTCAAGGAACTGTAGGAAATATTCTATCTAGTGATTAATTTCTTGACTATTTTTCGTTCTATCATTAAAAAAAAAATTGTTTAGATCTAGAGATTAATTTAATCCTTGCACCTAAGATAAATGAATATGAATCTCAGTCTAGATGCATTTTTGTGTTAATGTGAAATGTAGTACATTCTCATAGATCTCCAGAATGTTAGAACTTTCCTTGCAGCTTTTAACAACTTGTTAATGTCCCTTTGTACTTTGAGTGACTTTGTTTACAGTGAGAGATCAATGGGATAAGCAAAGAAATGAACAAATAGAATATACAAACAAACAAACCTTCTTATGACCTTCCTAAGCTGGCTGCCACTAAGACATGGACATTTTTCCAGTGCTGTAAAAACTCTCATAGAGCAACAGCTGTAAATATAGCTCAGAGGGACACTGAGGCTGCTCCAAATGATATTCCTAGAACCACCACAGATAGGGAATGAATCAGAAACACCCCATACCACTATTTCCATCTCCCAATCACTCAAAATAACCCAGACCTCCCAACCTCGTCTGGGAAAAGGAGTGTAGCTGGCAGGCTAGACAAGTCCCAGGTGATTAAAGTAAACATATTATTCTCCCCAGTCACAGGAAAAAAAAAAAATCAAATCAAGAAACAAATAAAATAGGTAAATCCCTTTCACAGCCCCAAACTCCTAAATACCTTAGTCTACCATGCAGCCTCTAAATTTTCCCAATTTCCTATTCTTCCTCTACAGTTCTTATGCAGACTGCTGCTAATCCCTACATGATTCATCAGGTAGTGATCCTCTACACCTGCATGAAAGTGACGAGCTTTCAGCTGCTCTCTTAGGGAAAAAAGCCCAGTATGGTTTTAGCTATAAACTTCCTAGAAAGTTGATAGATTTTTTTCTCTTGAAAACATTTGTAGTCTTGGAGTACCAATGCCAGAGAAGCTGCCATGCCTTGGGTCTACCACCATGGGGGTTGTCCTCCTGCAGCAAGCAAAACTACTTCCAGAGCTGCTTTGAATGCAGTTGAGCATATCAAGTTTCAGATAAAAAGACATTTTCTCATCTCATCCCCTGCTCAATGAGATGCACCACACATTTTCAGACTACAGCTGGCAAAGATGTTTTTGAGATTTTTTATTCAAGATCTCCAGTGTTTATTTTCAAAGTTTACATGGTTGCTGTTTTTCAGTCAGGTATCACCTACCATCAGCAGCAGTAGTTTTCAGTCCTTATCAGACTTATTGAATGTTTTTGTTGAATTACAAAGCTTTAAATGAATGTGGTGTTTATAGATAATGACAGGTTATTTCAAGTATGGCAATAAACTTTTACTGCTTTTCCTTACCAATTTAAAATTCTAGACAGCTGTTGTAAGCTAGGTATTTACCACATCAAAAAGACAATTCACCTGAGTGAACAAATTACCATCTGCATTTTTGTCAAATATATGAACAGCAGTTCAAATAAACAATTCTAATGAAGATTTTAGCTAAATGTTATCAAAACATTCAAGAAAAATTTGAGTCTTGAGAATTTCTAAGTTAGGCCAAAAGATTGCCCCAAAGGATATATTCTTAGTTGTCCACCACACTACAAAGTGGCAGAATTGTTTAAGCAACTCCAGTGGCCATATTTCAGTATAAAATAAGTTAAATATGAAATATATAAAACTGTTGCACAAAATTTTCTATTAGTAGTAGGGAAACATATGAACATAGACCTAGGAATTTTAAACAGCACAATTTCTGTTTTAATAGTCCAAGTTATCTAAGAAAATCCTCATGAATCCAATTGATGAACGTGACATTCCAAGTGTCTAACTCTATTCTTCCTGTTGTCTTCATCTCTACAATGGTCCTCTGGGTCTAACATCAGCAACTTCAACCTCCCTCAAGAAGAAAGGGGGAATATTAAGTCAAGCTATCAACAACCTGGAGTCTTCACCAGAAGGGCAACTATTACTTTTAGGGGCATAATTTGGAAAGTCTTTATCTTTGGTCTAGGATTCATTTGGGTCCAATTTAGCACACTTCCTTCTCCTTGATTCCCAAGTGAAGTATGAGAGTTATCCAATGCCTCCTTCATCCTCAGCTAAATAAATGGCTGTTGTTTGTTCGGGGAATGCATACATTTTTCAGACATTTGCTGCAGAGCAAATATCATACCACTTATGCTGAATGAGGCTGCAATGAATTGGCCAGTATAAAATTGTTTAAACAAGCTCAAACAGGGCAAGACAAGCCCTGATAACCCTGAGATCTATGCTTTCAAACTGACATGAAGGCTACAACCTGTTACTATATATCAAATATATACTGGGTTGTGAAAAGGGATGGAAAACAATTTAATATCTTTACTTTTTTATCCTTGACCACTTCCATATATGTCACCTGTACCTATTTCTTCCATATATGTCATCTGAGCCCTTTCAATAAAAAGTGAGTGGTGCTTTCCACCAGTGGCACATAATTTCAAATCTACTGTTTCAAAACCTTCAAGATGCAGTACCTATCACTGAGATTCAGCATGTTCCCATTCCCAATAAAGACCTACTGATTAATGAGCCTTCTGCTTGTCTTTATAAGGTCAGAAGCCTCACTGACTGCAACCAAGGATATCTGAAGATTTCAGATCATATTGAAGTAATTTGAGCATAACCTTCATAGGACAAAATCCCAGAAATCAAATAGTAATCACAGGTAGTCAGAGCTCTACTCTAAAAATTAATCTTCAAAGACTGGTAAATGGATATTTATTGATTTACTGCCTATTACTGTTCTATTTTGGAAAGAAAATTCTCAAGACAATAAATAAATGACTGGACATCCATTACTGCAAGAAAATCACATTTTTTAGCATGAATTATGTAGAAATGAAGTAATTTACCAAAGAATAGTTGCATAACTTCATATCAGGTAAATTTACAGTTGTGGAAGAGGTAGAAGCCCAGTCTAATGTTTCACAAGCAGATAGAAATTCCTTTATAAGAAGCACTTAATTATTTTTTGGATATCTGGTAAATACAGACCATATACTATAGTCCATCTTCAATATTCTAGTAATATTAGGGGAAACAATTATTGATGGCAATTCATTTGAAAATAATATTATGACTAGATCATAGAAAGAGAAACCCAAAATTTGAGATGAAATTACTAACAAATTCATATTGCTCTGTACATATGTACCTAGAAAAGCTTACCTTAAAATTAAGATTTAATAGCAGAAGATTTCTGCTAACAAAGTCAGAAAAAGTATCATCACCTGTCTAATTAAATGGAATATACCAAGTACAATGGTGAGCGTTGACCTTACCTATTGCCATTTCACACCTGTGAACCAGAAGTTAGCAATGTCCCTGAAACAGATTCTCAAGAGATTTAAAACGTTCAGAGCTCCTTTAAATTTTGTCAATGCACTTCAGACTTTATATCTCCTCAGCTCCTTTGTTCTTCTGCTGAGGCTGCTGCCAGCAAGGTGCGAGTCCTCACTACAGTAATTTCTGTGACATAAAATATGGACAGCTTTGACATAGCTGACTCTTTCCATGGGAGACAACAAACAGCACTGGACAGATACTAATGAATTTCAGACCTGGTGGCACAAAAGAAATGTTCACAGCAATAGCTGAAGATGTGTACCAAGAGAGCAGGCAGAATACAAGTTTGTGGTACAAATCTACCAGTGCATATCTGCAGCATGCCTGGATGGAAAACATGTAATTGCATCAACCAATGACTTAGGAAAAATTAGGGACTTTCTTTCTAATGGAAACACCAAGAATTTTTGAATAAATAGCTCCAAATCAGAGGTCAACTCTAAACCTAATGCAGAATGATCAGCAGGAAAAGAGAATGAAATCTGACTACAGGCAGGTCCTGCAGCTGACTGGATGCAGGTGTAGGAAGTATTGACAGAGATTTGTTACCTTGTTCCTTGCACTCAAACCTTCTAGCAAATGAATTACTGACAGGACAACTACAGTGTCTGTGATATAACCCTTCCCCAAAGGAAAACCAGGCCAGGCTGAGGCAATAATACCTACCAAAACCGAGAAAGACAGTTTGGAGGCAGACAAAGAAACCACCCTCTGCCTACAACACTGTATCCACAGGTCCTGTGTTCTGATATCTCCTTTCATCCAACATAGTGTGCAAAATATGTGCTCTAAACATTATGAGACTGGAAAAGAGCAGTTATGATAAGTAGTAAACAAATATTTTCTCATTGTCTTTTTGCCAGTGATATCATGGTGGTGAAGTAAGTTTTTTCTAAAGAAAACTCAGAGAGGTCATGACAATGGTTGGGATTTGTCCAGAGATGTTCAGGGAAGTGACAGGAACAAGGCACAACCATGGAGCAAAAGCCTAGGTGAGAAAGATATTAGGTGTTCATTTAATGGCTCAAAGTTTATTTTGAAATTATAAGTTCTAGCACAATAGAACACAATTAGCAAAAAACCTATTCATCTTGAAGGAAGGTAAAATCTGTGGTGGTTTGCATCAAATGCAGTACGATATGTTCCATTCCAATATATGAACTCTTAGGAGATTTTGAAGATGGGAATTTAAGTGAAAACTTTACTCTTTCTTTCTGGTAATAAATTACCTTCTGACAGTGTAATCAACAGCTGAAGAAAAAAAATTTCTCTGGAATTCTTGGGAATAAAACAAGGTCAAAACCTGCTGGTAATATCAACCAGGCCCCAGTTTAGGGTTCAATTTCGTATTTAATTTGGTTTGATGGAACGGGTTTCCCAGGGCTTAATAGACACAGAATTTTTTGAGAGCAAATACACTCTGTTGGATAGGATAAGGAGGCTGGAAACTGTTTCTGACTTCTAACTTGTGACTTTTAAGAAACTGCAAACTTTAATACTCCTATATGCAGAAGGATGTACAACTGCCAGTTTAAATTGTTGTGGACAGTCAGACCAGATGACCAGAACAATTGCTTTTCTCTTAAACTCTGTCTTCCTAATGCTATCATAAAGATGGGTTTTATTGAATTTTATATTCATCTTTAAAGAAAGACATTATTAATGTCCATTTGAGCAATGACATTTTTATTAAGAACAAATGACAGTGTATTTCTCATGACAAGTGGCCATATTCCTGGAAGAGACTCAATGATAAAAGAATAGAAATTATTTTAAAAAATAAAGGGAGAAGGGATTTTAAAAATTAAAGTGCAACAGAAAATAAAGCTGAAACTATAAAGTCACAGAAAAATAATGTTAAGACTGGAAAGTTAGCCTTAGACTAAAAAAAAAACCTCATTAAACAAACAAAAAAACAAAAAAAAAACCAAAAAAAAGAAAAAAATACACAAAAAAAAAAAAAAAAAAACAAAAACAAAAAAAAACCACCAAAAACAAAAACAAAAACAGATCAGAAATGTGCCAGAATGTAGGAGATAGACTGTGTCAGGGTTGCTACATCTAAGTTCCATACAAGTGTCCAAACAAGTAAATTAAAACTGGTTACTTTGGCAACACATCCCTGCTAGCAGTTCCACCACTAAAGGGCACAATGTCAGAATTCTCAGTGCAACAATCTGCAGTTAATTTAATTTGTTAGCAGAATTGCTTTCTGAAATTTTAAATAATACTGTTACATGCCTCCCACAGTCACTCACAACTAAAAGTGCTTACAAAATGAAAGCACTGTGCAGCAAAATGAAAACAAATCTGTCACCCCCACAAAAGTATACACATCTCCAAAATGAGTGAAATAGGCCTTTATCCAAAGAGCTTGCTAGCACCACAGCACTAGCTGATCTTTGATTTGGCTCCCTTTTATAACTGGGATTTTTCTTGAGCTGGACTATCCTAAACTTAAATCCCACTGGGGATGGGAGGTAGAAAAACAGGGCCAGCTGCCTCTTGTAGAAAACAACTAATCCTTTATTTTTGTTTCCTTAAATTTGTATGAAAAATGGTGGCAGAGGAAGCTCAATATTCCTTTTTCATGCATTGGAAATGAAGGGAGCTTCCGGGATTTTCAGCTTCACACAAGCAAGCAGCCATCTTAAAGCCTATACTTACTCCATGTTTTTGTCCAGGTCTGGTACCAGAACACCAATAAAAGGAGAATGCAAGGGAAAACATGAAAAAAAGAACTACATAATTCATAGCAAAAGCTCCTATGCCACTTTAAATACAGACAGGGCTATCAACAGGAATACCATGTATATGTAAGTGCATAAAAGTTATGCTCAGGATACAAGATTAGGCCAACATGAGGCTCATGGAGGATGGAGCAGGTGTTTACCAGCAATCATGTCCATGCACACTCACACAGAGTAACACTGGCATCTCTTGGATTCCCAGATTTGCTCCCGAATGCAAATTTTATTCAAAGTTAAGGCAGCTAGTGGAACAAGTTCTACCATATGGACAGGCTTTCAGACCAAAACAGAATATGTGGATGGCATACACATAGTTAAAGAATCTTTCTATCAATCTTTTAGTAAATGAAGGTCTTCCATTTCTGTCCCAATGTAATGTCAAGAAGGCTGAACAAACTCCTACCCCATTTACAGAACTACAATTCCTATAAAATTAAGCAGGATTAAGACACAACCTTAATTATGACAATAAAATTAACTTTAAAGACAAAAGAAGTTTTCTTTTAATTACTGACAGTAAGTATGAGTGAATGTGGCATAAATTGGAGAATCATTCACTGTGTAATAGAAGCTCCAAATAGGCTTATAGATGAAAAGCAAATGAGCTGGAAAGGAAAGAACAAATGTGCTGGGAACACTGTTTTTCATATTATGTCTTGTGGAAATCTGAAGAGACCCCACTATACTGTTTTTTTTTTACTTCAGTTTAGATGGAAATGTACTGGCTTAATAGAGAAACACATTCGCATCTCATTTCTTAACCTTTCTAAGCATTTAAGAATATTAAATCCATTTCCTTGCCAGAAGTACTAAAAAATTGCATATTTCATTGTCAAAATCATATATCCAACATTTTAATAATAATTTCTTCCAGGATCATTAATCTCCAGATACAGAAGATTTATTTAAGTATCAAATAACTTGCTGTATTTTAATGAGAAATGAAGTGAAAGTATAAACAAGAAAAAAAGAAATTAAACCCTGGTTGATCTGATGATAAGTACATATTCAATTTTATCTTTCTATAAAATTTAAGGCTTTTTTAAGAGGAGCAGAAAAAGCAGAGTAAATACTTGTGGCAGAATGCAGGTAGCATCCTCTATCTCCTCAGTCAATACTTAAGATTTAAAATCCATGCAGCCAAAGGAAATTTTATCAACCATTTCAAAAAACTTTGAATTGAGACATTCAAAAGTCACCAGGATTATTCATAAGTGTAATATTACAATGTATTCCAATGCTTGACTGTCTTGTTAAGCTAGAGTATAATTCTGATCCTGGTTGCAAAGCTTAAACCTGCTTTTGGCATAGGGAGCATCAATCCATACTTCCTTCATACAATATTTAACTGGGATAACAAGTATAGTATTTTTCCAGTTTTTCTGCCTTTGTTCATCTTTTTCTTTCAGGCATGCAATTCCAATATTTTCATCTAAATTTATATAAATTAAAACATTCCTTTTTCTTTGAGTATCTGTCACAACTGTTTTCTTCTTATATGTAAATATTACTGTGTAACTATGGCAGGAACGTTGGTCGTAATATTCTCCCACCAGTCTACAAAATTTTTTGTTACAACAACCAATAATGTTTTCAGATTGATGTGCTTAAGATACCTGATATTTTTATTAGATCAATGAAGATAGTTAAAACTCCTTAAGTTTGTGCAAAACTCACTTTTATCATACTAATAGTTACTATTCCTTATCACCATCTCTTCAGATTTTCTATTCAAGAAAATATCAGATGTACCTAGAAAACAGATCAGAATTCAAAGGCAAAAAAGAAAATTATGTCAGAGAACAGTGTTTCCTGAAATATTATGAAATCATTGGGTAGCCCAGCTTCATGTGTCTAGGGTTTTTTGGAAGACCTTTCAAATAAAATTTATAAGGTAAATCAAATAAAGAATAATGTCCGGTGGATTGCTTTATGGGGCCCAAATAATGCCACTAAGATGGTATTGATAATAATATTTGATCCATTCCTTAATATTTCTAAAAAAAACAAGAAACCTTTGTTCTCTGGATACACCACAAGTCAAGTACAGCAAGAAAGGTTTTTTAGCACCCCATGTAATACTCCTTCATCCAGAACTTCATTTAAAACCTTTCTACCAGTTTCTCACAGGTCTATATTCCCAGTTTATTCCAAATGTATTTATTCCTGTGGTTTTGATTTTCACTGTCATATCCCCAGTTCTTCACTCAGACACAAAAACATTCATACAATCATAGAATGGCTTGGTTTGGAAATGGCCTTAAACATCATCTAATTCCAACCTCCCTCCTATGGTCAGGGAAACATTCCATTGGACAAGATTGCTCAAAGCCTCATCCTACTCCTACAGAAATGAGGCATCCCTTACACCAAAAATTTCTCCTTAATACCTAATCTAAACCTGCTTTCTTCCATTAAGACATTCCCTTTTGAACTACCACTACAGGCTTCCATATCAACTCCCTCTCCAGCTTTTGTCCAGGCCCCCTTTAGGTACAGTAAGACTGCTCCAGGGTCTCCCCTCCAGCTGAATGCCAGCTCTCCCAGCTTCTCTCCACAGCAGAGGTGTTCCATCTCTGATTATCTCCATGCCACTCCTCTGGATCTGCTGTAACACATCCACACCCTTCCCATCCTGGGGACTCCAGGGCTGGATGCAGAACTCCAAATGGAGTCATCCACCCAGCAAGGGACAGCCAGCTGCCTCATTGGTGTACATGTAATTTATTTTGTCTGAGCTTTGGGTAGAGAGTGCCAAGTACCAGCACTTCAGATGATGGTTTTTGGTTTAGTCAGTAACATGAAATAGCTAATGTTTAATTTACTGTAATGAGCTGTTTCATTCACAGTGTGAACAAGTTTTAACTCAACACTGAAAACTCATAATATTCATCCAAATAGAAGGGCCAACTGGCTTTAAATGGCTCTGCCCACCTGCTTTGACTAGCAGTGGTGGTGATAGAGCTTAATTGCTTTAAGTATGGCTTATGTAATTGTCTCCATTTCAGGCACTATATACATAACTAGGTGATTGTAGATATAATGCAGGTGATTTTGGATTTTTAAGGGTTTCCTGAGTACACTTACTATTATTCAGATTTTGACTTATTATTCAGATTTTGGCACATATATAATTATTTTTAAAATAAAATAAAGTCTTAATTCATCTCCTTAAACGTTTATTAACTTTATAGTGCTATACTTCGAATTGCAGAAATTATTTTGTCTCTTTTAGTTATTAAAACTGACATTTTACCTAGACATCTGCTTCTGTCAAAAAAGATCCTTTATTATATCTTAATTTTTATAACTTCCTTTTATCAAATGTGTTCTATGTATGATATTATTTTGTTTATTTTTTCAAGGGCTTTTTACTTCATATTTTCTTTTCTTTGATGAAATATAAAATGGTGGAAACAGTTGTGGGTGGGGGGTATGAGATGAGATAGACTGTCAGCTGTATGGATATTTTTGTAGCATTGGCATATGTTTTTTTTACCAAGAATCAACATGTGCTTGATTCAGGATGAACACAGAAAGAAAAAGTGGCTGTTAGCTTCTCGGTGCTTTGTTTCAATGAATGACTTTGTCCCATGCAAGAAAATTTCTGAGGAAAAGCTAAGGAATGGATCTCGATTTTGTTTCTGAAAATGCTTAAATTTTCTGAAAGACATGAAGAGGAATAATTCACTTAGCAATTCAAAATGTTCATACTTTTTGGTTAGTGGTTTTACTGCTATCAAGGGTATACCAAGTCTGCTCACGTTTACTTGATGCCTTCATTGATGGAAGTGCAGGAGCACATGTGCCCAAAGGGAATTTTCTTCTGATGCATGGTTGCAGCCTTATGCTTTATAACAGCAATGAGAAAATTATGGGCAAGGAAGCTAGTTAAAAAAAAAACATTGCCAATTGAATGAGGTAATTATTTTAATGGATGAATATCTAATTATGCTGACAAATCATAATGTAGACCTTCCATAATCATAAACATTAGACCATAAACATTAAAGAATAAGCATTAAACCTACAGTCCACACAATACCATGTCCTCAAAAACATCAGCTTCTAAAGAGAAGCTTCTCTAATAGATGTACATACTCCAGCTATGAATTTTCCTCAAGGAATTCAAATATGCATAAAAGGGAGGAGATCAAACAGGCTGATTTACAATGAAGCCAAGGAAAGGCAGACAGTATAGCAAGACAAATCTGATACCACCACAATTTTGAAGGAATGACATTCTTCTGCTGCTTGTCACTTTCTTGAAAATTCATTAATTAATAAATTAGATTTACTAATTTGTTACATAATGTGACAAACTTGGCACTTACCTTAAAAAAAATTGTGGCTATTTATTTAGAAAATATAGTGGAGAAGAATGCATTTTTCCACTTCTTTATAGGGAGCAAAAATTCTATTTTACTTCCACCCCACTAAGTAAATAGATTTGCAGAATTTGCAGCACTGAAGGAAGGAGCCACTAATATCAAGTCATGCACTCGCTAACTATTAACATAATTATAATCATTAGAGCAACACTGCAGATGGCCTTGATAGCATTGTTTGACTCAAGAAGCAGCCAGAAATTATTAGGAGGTTTGTTGGAACTCTTTTTTGAACTGACACACTTTTCTAATTAAAACTGTGTTTGCTGCCTTGGTCTCTAAAACCATCAATAATGGAAGCATTTCCCAATAGTCCACAGCATGCAAATATTATATAACATTAAAACCATGAAAGTTTTGCTGGGGAGCTTATTGCTGCTTTTATTGCTATACTTTGGTAGATAGCCAAAATTGTTGGAAATGCATATCTTTCAGTCAATGTATCTTTGTCGAGTGCTCAATTATGATTTCTTTACATGATATCAGAATATCAGTAGAGTCTGTGAAAGAGAAAACTTCTTACCACAGAAGTGCCCAGATAAAACAGCTTGTTTCTTAGGTTGTAGGTTGGTATAAGCAGGCATTCTTCAAAGGTGCATAAGCTTTTTTACATAAGGCACAGAAATTTCAAATAGTCATCACATGTTATGTATATACAATTTTTTTTAATGCAGTGGAAGTCTATTCAATTAAATCACGTAGAAATGAAAATTCCTTTCATTAGCAAAGAAAATACTACTGACATATTTTTTGCTCAACCCAAGAAAGTAGGTTTGTGTTTAAATATCTGATGAGAGAACAGTTTCTTATTGCATGCATATAAAAATAATTAATTTAAAAGCATAAGCCAAAGTACTTGAAATAATTTAACTAAGTTACAATGAGATACAGATCAGATATTTTTGTTTAACTTTTTACTATTGTCATTCTGCTTACAGTAGTGCTCTTATTCTTTTGTGTTAACTTTTTATGCTTAAAGTGCTGGGGTCTTTAAAGATGAGGCCATCAACAGTAGCTTGATTTCAGTACCTTAAGTTCATGTACTGTATGGCTTGGAGAAGACTCCAAATGCAATATTGAAAGCCATAAATATATCTCATCAGCAAGTCAAACTTGGATACAGAAGTAATTAGCTGTGTCAGAAGAATGAACATTTTGCCTTCAAGGAAATAACAAAAGTTGCATAGAATTTGCATACAGTATATGAAATATGGAAATTTCTCTGTAAACAGATGTGTTTTCAGCTTTGATTTACTGTCATCACTAAATGATGAGGATGTGCATGAATACTGATATGGTGGTATTACATTATTCATTTACTAAAGAAAGGTAGAAAAGACACAGCAAGAAAGAGAGAGAGAAAGTAAATTGCCTTAAATTTGTTGAAAGAACTTTTCTATTTGATGACGGGTTGAGTAGACAGAGAAACAGCTTGGTCAATTTGATGATGGAAAAGAAAGTAGGAAGTTCATACCAAAAATTTTAAAATTACATGGACATAAAAGCTTGAAACAAAGAAGGAGTAATATTATTTATTTAAAAAATATAGTTTTGCTTTATGGCTAAAATTTGAACACAAAGCTTATATGTAAGCACTCAAAAAATAGGTTTATTCTCTTTCTGTGACAGATGTTATCATGTGTTCTGGTCAAATCTTCTCAAGAAATAGCAGCGGGAAATAATCCAAACCTATCTGGATTTAATTTTGTCCAGCCCAGCTGACCAGCTTGAATTTTAAAAGACATTTGAATGCCTACCTTTAGCCTATGAAAATAGATGTCAAATTCCTACTTAAATAAATGGTGTGAAATTCTAAGCAGTGTTGATAATGCTTAGAATGTAGACCAATTGGAAAAAGGATTAAGAAAAAAAATTAACATACAATTGTAAGGGAATAAAGAGTTTCTTAAAAAGATTCTTGCACCATATTACTTCAGTAGAGACTTACTACAGACTTATGATTGTTTACACTGCATGTGTTCTATTCCAATTTTATATTTTCTTAGATTTTGGTAATGGTCAAAGTCATTTCAGTTCAGCCATTTTCACAGCTGCCTTGTATCCCCTGTGTCCTCTTTCAATGAATGTACAAGTATACTTTAGGCAAGCTTATAAAGAGAAAAATCTGGATATTATCATGCTGCAGGGGCACAGTTTTTCATCCTGGAAATCTAAAGACTATTGGAAGCTTGTCTTGTGCATATGCTGCTTAAATAAAGAATAACTTGTTCAGATCAACCGCATAAATAAAACATTCACCTAATACTAATCAAGTTTTAACTCAATCCTCTGTATGAATCCTGTTTATATGAGTTTTTTACAGATAATCAGAATCTAAAACTAAGAATAATAAAAAATTGGCCTGAGGGTCTTTTGCATGGAGATACAGTTGGAGGCTTCTCACTGGAGGTGCCCTCAGGGCCCCATACTGGGCTCGGTATTGTTTCTCTTGTTCATCAGTTGCTTGGATGAAGGGGCAGATGCCTCCTCAGCAAGCTCACTGAGGAAGCAAAGCTGGCAGGAGTGGCCAATACCCCAGGGTGTTGTGTAGCCCCTCCGAGGGACCTTGACAGGCTGGAGGGATGGGCAGAGAGGAACTGTCTGAAATTCAGCACAGGCAGGTGCAGGGTCCTGCACCTGGGGAAGAATAACCCCATGCACCAGCACAGGCTGGGGGCTGACATGCTGAAAAACAGCTCTGAGGAGAAGGACCTGGGGGTCCTGGTAGAAAATAAGCTGTCCATGAGCCTGCAGTGCCCTTGTGGCCAGGAACACAAAGGGTACCCAGGGTTTGCTAATGAAATAATAGACCATATAGAACATTACAGATTTGTGGGTTCAAAGATGGCTCTTAGTTAAGGGTTCAGTAAGAAACTCTGGAATTTCCTTTGCAGTATTAATGACAAACTGCAACGTATTAATCAAAATCTTATTCTCCTGTTATTCATTTTGTTATTTCTGTTTTACAAGGATCATTTTATTTATGTATGTATACCGAAATGTTGAGCTATTATTTTCAGAATTAGTTTTTTTTCTATCTCAGGAATGTGCACAAAGGCATTGAACAGACACCTGCAGAAAGCTTGGATCAAATAATTCTGGAGTATGCATCACATTACTTTCATGAGAATAAAATCACTCATATTTCAATCCCAGACTCACTAAGAAAATAATCGCCCCTTCACAGAAACCACTCATAAAATAATTAGTCTTCAATCATTGAGTAATGTTTACTGAGGTTTCTTTATATACCATTAAAAATCCAATATTTGAAAGTAATACAACAGTAGCAATAAAGGTCCATATTGGAATGGTAAATGCTGTATGCATCAACTAGCCAGATTTTGCTAGTGATTGATTGATTTCACTAGGTTATTTTGAAGTTTCTATCAGACATTTAAGGTAGCTGTTAAATATAAGTATTGTAACCATCTGGAGATCTGCTGTAGGCAGAATAGTCCATTAAATGTGATGTGCAAAGGTGATATGCCTTTAGATTATTTATATCTTCTGTTTGATTGCCATCGGAACTAATAATTTGTTTCCTAATTTTAGAAAATTCAGATTTAAAGCCTAGTACTAATTTTTACATTAATTGTATTTTATTGCAATTTTCTCTGGAGATCTGATGCTAGATCCTGGACTCACTTTCCTGAATAGGAGGTCAGTGACGCAAGTTTGTTTACAAAGTGAGCAGTGCCCTAATCAGGACAAGTTGTTATTGCTTGGTATCTTCACATTGAAACATGTAAAAATGGCAGTGCAATAGTCAAAATGATAAATGAGAGAATAAGTATGAAGAACTCTCAAACCTCCTGAAAGATAAGACATGAAATGTTCTCTGCAATCAGCAAAATAAATTAACTCAGAAATTTCATGCTTAATTGTGTATGGTCAGTCACCTGGATATTCAGAACACCTTACCTCATAGTGAAAAATTAAGGAATAATTTCTGCTGATTTCTTGGACCAAACACAGCCAATTTTTCTGTTAAGCAACAAATTATAATTTCTTGATATACTTCTGTTTATCCTGTGAGCTCCCAGCATTTCTGCTCTCACATTAGTCCTAAACAGCTCCAGAGTTCTGCATATTATCTGCTTCCTGAGGATCCCAAAAATTCCATAATGCCTGTGGAAAGCCTAAATGGCTTTTCTTCACCCTCAGGTTGTGGGAAGGAATAAATACAAAAGACTGACTTTCCTATAAGTATTAAATATGTGCTATTCAATTGATCTTGCATTTCAGAAATTATTTTTCTGTGTCTATGACCCACTGTGACTACTACACCAATTAAAATTCCATGAATTGTGGCTGAATAGTCTTTAAATATCTGGCTTCATGTTCCTAGGGCAATTTAAAATGCTTAAACATGTCACCAGAAATTATTGTAAACAGCACTATTTTAATTTTCACTTAGCTCTGCATGTAAGGTTTGACCTTGTCAGCCCCGACCCAGCAAGTAAAGCAAGAAAATCAGAACCTCTGTCTTGGCACTATTCCAGATTTGGGCTGATGGCTTATGCTTCATTAGACTTAAATAATTTCATATAATTTCATTAGACTTAGACACTCAAATGAACCCAGTCACCATTGGTTCATGAATCATCAGACACAGTCTGAGCATTTCAAAGCAAGCCACACATGCTTGCCAACAAAAATAGGTACTCCAAGAAAAATCCTGAAAAACCCAAGGATGATAATTCTAATGGAAGATGAACACCAGAGACAGGTGGTATGCAGAAGATTTAAATCAAATAATATGTTAAAAATTGTTTGGACTCTGTTTTACCTCTGGAATCCATCCTAATTTGATGTTAGGTTTTTAGAAAGCAATAGAATAGTACATCTTGTATGTAGGAGAATATCACTGATGCACCATTGCTAGATATTGGACCACAGTTTTCTCTCTTCCAAAAGCCCTGAAGAAATAATCCCATGCATATTAAAAAGAAGAAACTATAACCCAGGAAGCCAATATTTACTGTAGTCTTTTCAATTAATAATGTCACAGGCAGTTGAGCACCTTGGAAATAGAAGCTTCACAATGTGCTACTCCACATTTCACAAGAAAAATATGACATATAGAGTCTTATTACTTAGAAGAACAGTGGAGCTTGAAACTCTTGCATTAAGTTTGAGCAGCCTTGGTGAAAATGAGATCTCATTCCCTCATTATGCAATCTGACATCCTTCATCTAAAACCAAATGAGATAATAAAGTAAGAGAGATGAGATATATTTTCTGCATAAAGAACCACATAATCCTTTATCTCATTTAAATAATAAATTCATAAAATCTTTTTTTAAATATCCAACTAAATGATGCAGTGAAATATTAATATACCTGCATATTTAATAATATTAATACCACATGCTAAATGGTAGCTAAATTATATTCTTAGAGATATACCAAACAACACCAATATGGCTGTGATTGGCTTGAATTTGAAGTTTGTAAAGCACTACATATAGCAACAGGTCTCAGTATTGTGCAGATTCTGTGAAGTGCTGTATTTCAGCATAGCATTAAAATGCTGACTTTATTTTATGCTTCCATAATTTTCCTTGAAGAGGGGTCTGTGCTGATATTTGAGATTGAGTATCAAGAAACAATATTCTTACTGCGCTACAAGGCAATTTCTTAACTTGACATGAGAAAAGAATCTCACCAGTTGTTGAGAATAAACCTGATGGTGTGTTTTCAGGCACACTGAAAAACACAGGAGGCATTTACCTCCTACCTGTGCTAGGAGTGGGGCCCGAATAGACCCTTTTCTCTCACTTCTTTTTAGCTGTGCCAAATTACCATAAAAAATGAAATGTCAGATAATAATTTAGATTACTAAGCAATGAGCCATTAAACACTATTAGACATTAAATCAAAATTATTCTGACTTTGCCTGAAGTAGATGGGAAATGGAGATACAAACACACTGCTGGGAAAATGCCTGACAGACTTAAAATTCAGAAACGACAGGGAGAAGAACAATAAAATGCTTCTTGTTTTCTTTTGGCTATGAAGGGTTTTCTACATATTTTATATTTTTTAAGCATTACATAGCCAGGAATTAATTTATCTCCATAACCACTTTTTTATGTAGAGGAGGGTCTTCAGTCTCTTAAGAATCAAGAACTGAGACACAGAATCATGAGGCAGAAATCCAAAACAGACTACATCAAAATATCTACAGTGAAAATTAAGCAGAATAGAGGCACATAGTTCAAACTCTGAAACTCTTTAAACAGAGGTAATTCACTACCTGTTTTTGGCGACCCCTGAAAGCACTATGTGCTTTATTAACCAATATTAATGTTTTCTGTTCCAAAGATACAGTACTGGCTCAGAAATACCCTTAGAGTTGGCAGTGTAAAACAACCTGCTTGATTACAGTTGATTACAGTCCATAACCCCAGTCATGGTCTCTGACATGTCTTATCTACTGGAAATGCAATGGGAATGTTGTCTCATATGGCTCTCTGCAGAATTTAACAACAGATACCATGGTCTTCAAGAGGACAGTGGAAGATACAGCTAAAATACATAAACACTCTGCCAGAAGGACTGACCTGTGTTAACACCTAGGCTAATGTCCTAACAAAATGCATTTTTAACTTCTCTTTCCAGAAAATACAAGCACAAGAGACTCTGGAAAAGGTGCACTGGGATATGGTACAATGACTGTGCAAAGCACGGGGTCATAGGAGTCTCACTGATGTCTAAAACACAAGTTTAGTGGAATTGACAGAAGAGGAGATAGTCTCATCAGATTACAGCTGACAGTGTCATGTAGCCACACAAGAAGCTATATAATGAACAGAGCAAAGGAACTGTAACCCCATCATCCAAAACTGCAGTGACAATGCACAACAAACATTCTGCAGAGCATTAGTCCTTCGTTTGCAACAAAAGTTTAATTATAGCAATAAATATAAGCTACCTAGACTCAAAGACCTTAAGAGATCACCATACAAAAAGAGGCTAAAATAATCTGAAGAATCAAACCAAGGCAAGCAGACAGGAGGGTAAACACATCAAAAGTACTTAATCGAGTGTTGGGAGAAAAATAATCAGACAGAAAGTATCCATGCCTAAGTCTCTAACCTACAGAAGAGTGTAGTTTTAGAAAACAAACTAGGGCCAAAATTTCACTTTTAAGCCACTAAAGAAAGATGCTGTAGTGCATGGCTGTCTGAAATCACAGGGGACTGGATGTCAGCAGGCCAAAGGACCACTTTTCATCCATTTTCCAGGGTACAAATAGAGAATTTGAAAATTAAGTGAAGAATTTCTAAGATTTCTAGGTGCATGACAAGGGAAAGCTACTTGGTTACAAATCACATTAGCAAAAAATAAAACTGAAAAATACAATATTTTTCAATAATACAATTAGCATATTGTAATAATACAATATTGCATATTGCAATGCTTACATATGTAGTACATAATCCAAATACTGAGTATACAGAAAAAGAAATCAGTCCAAAGAAATCAGTCTAATTTTCCTAAAGTCTATAAATATATGAAAATTAGTAAATAGATAATGATTTTCCACTATTGATACTTACATGCTTCTATTTCCAATTTCAAAAAAATATGTATTTTATGGTTAATTTTCAAAGATCTAAGGTTAGAAATTAATCCAGTTATGCACGTGGAAAAGGCATAAGAGCTAGATAAAAGCCATTTCATAATTCTTTTAGAGATATTTCTTTCCTAGGGGGAAAACAAGGTGGTACCTCAGAGGACAAGCACAGATCACCTTAAGAATCCTCTGTGCATACCTTATAATAGACTTATCTTCCCAAGAAAAGAGAAACAGGAAAAAGAATCATATTAAATAAGGGCAGACCACAGTGATAATGAGAAGAGGAAATAAACATGAAGTCACAATATACCTTGTAATTTCAGCGTAGGTGGTGTGCTTTCAATGGTTGCTGGTTAATATCTCCTTGTTACTCCCTGGCATACACATTTGTGATGATCCAGGGTAAAATTGCAGCATTTTTAATGTGGCACCACAGGTGATTGGTCCTAATTGGATTTTTTTTATCTATGTGGGAAGATAAATGATTTGATTTTACTGCCTGCAGTGAATTTACAGGTGTGGCAGTCCTAAAGACTTTTTTTTTAATGGGTAAGGTGATTTATTACAGTGTAAGTGAATACCCAGGAGTGCCCATTGTCAGCAGTGCTGTCACTTTTTCAAAATCTAAAAACTCTTCAGTCTGACCCTCACACTTTATATGAACATAAAACACAGAGGCACTTTGCTAATATATATTTTAATTATTTAGTGGTTCTCCTTCCCTCCAGCAATATATTCTTCCCAATATGTGTTTCAAATTGTGTATGGGCAGCCAAGGAATGACAGAACAGCTTTTTATTTAGAAATAATTGCTTCCTTTTGGCTGGTGGTAATATCATCTTGGTACTATTCAGGACAGTATGTGTCTTTATACACCGTTTCCTAACATATTCCATGGTATAAAGACTTATTTTTATAGGTATGAGTTTCACTAGAGCAGATTGAATGAAATAGCATAATTGAATGTAGGATTAAAGCATGAATTGGTTTTGAATTGCCTGGTTTTCATTTGCTAGCATTTCTTGTGTCCTATACAGTGAAATGCCAAGATGCTTGCCTGACCTCCTAATGAAAGTCAAAGTGATCAGTCACGTCCTACAAAGCAAAGGTAGGAGTGTCTGTACCTATGTACATATGTTGTATTGTGTTTTTATATCTCTGTAACAGTTCTGTAATTGTTTGCCCCTTCACCCCCCATTTTCTCCCAGGGATTCCACACCGAGCTTTCTCGCCTTTCCCTCAATGCCAATCTCCCTGAAAATGCTGAGTCATTCCCCTGTCCCCTCCCTGGCACCGTCCATCACTCAGCTCCCCATCCCACTCTCCCAAAATCTTCCACCTTGGGCATCGAGTGAGTGGATGAGGGCCAGGGGTCCCTCCCTTGAACCTCCCCCATTGGTTTGTGTGTCTGTCTGTCCCTCCACCTTCCACTCCCCCAAATCCCCCCATTGGGTGGTGGGCGTCCCTTCCCCCTGGTACTTGAGCTGTTGCAAAAGCCTCAGGGGCACTTTCAGCTGTCGGGACAATGGCATTGGGAGCTCCTCAGAGCTCGGATTAAACCTGAGACTTTTTCCCCAGCCTTGAATCGACTCCCTCATTACCTCCTCGGACGCCACCTCTCCTCCATACAAGGCAGACAGCGAAGTGCTCTGTCTTAGCCACTCCCCGAATCTTATGGATCTGCACTTGGGTATTCCTACATATGCACCTGCATATATACTATTCTTGGTGACTATTCAGAAAATAATCATATCTTTGTGTGCTATGTATGCAGTACATGCAACCAACACATGCAGGAAGCATGCAAAAAATGACTGTCCAGTCATAACCTTGACTTTGAAATTTTTAGATATTAAAAAATAAAACTATATGATGTCTGGGAAATAAAGAAGCTGAGATCTATATCCTTCTTCATTTTCTTTATATCACAGATCAAGTAAATCAGAAAAATACTAACAACAGTTTTCTGGCTCAAGACACAGGTGCATTTCAAGTAGGTAGAAGGTAGAGGGGTTTGGGGCTTTTTTAAATGTTTGTAATCAACTGTTAATTAATCCATTGACATGGTTTCTTATGAAAAATTCAAGTTTTAAACAACACTAAAAGAAATCCAAACACTAGTTAACATAAGTGATGATCAAACAACAGTAAAGACTTGAATCTATAAAAATAGTAGACTAAGAATAATAAATTTTTTGCCCAGCAAGACCACCTTCCACAATTAATTGCAGTGTTGAGTCAAAATATTTTTACCCTCACTACTCACAATGAAATACTCATACAAAGGTGCATATTTATTTTCATCACATGGAATAATTCTAAAACTTAAATATCCTCAGATCACTTTCATCATTTTCTGTAAAATATGTCTCATGAATTAAACCTATTTAGTTTGTTTTTACAAAAAAAAGTTACTACTTGATTTTCATTCCTTCACCTGCTTCACCTAAAACTAATGCTATTTTATTTCACCACATAATATCATTATGAAGATATATCTTCATATTTTTCAATCAAATAGTCATTGAAATTGCAACTTGATTGCATGAAGAATAGTGCCTATCAGGATTTATTATCATTATACAATGTGCACCTAAGATGAGGCATATTTAAAGCAATGTTCTACCACTTAATTATCATGACAAATGAAGACCAAGTAATTTTAGCCTGACACTCTCTTATATAGCTTCCAAAAGAGCTCAAAGCATACAGCAATTAGTACCACTCTGGAAAGATTTTTTTTTAACAAGTAGTAGGATATTATAGATGGAATCAGCCTGAGGAGAGCATTGCCTGACTGAATTGCATCATTCTTGATTACACTTTAGAGCAGCATATCATTGTTTTCAGTGGATCGAATTACATGACTTGAGAGCAATAATACACATGCACTTTGAATTGACATTCCTTGTCTTCAATTTTTAATACCTAGGTGCACTATTAGGCAGCATTGTTTATCTTATCATGATTAGCAAATATTTTTGAAAACAATTCAGGAAAGGCCTCATTTGAAATATGCTGCACTCTGGAACTAAAAATCAATCCATGATTTTACAAAATGTTTGTTTCAGATGCAAAGAATAAGAAACAAACTGAAATCCTGAGCTATATATTCTACTGGCATGGTTTGATGTAAAATATTTAGCAAATGCTTGGGTGGTTTAGCCTTTAAAAAAATAGTTCTCAGAAGAGGTTATCAAAGTCTTCAAAGCCTATAGACTACACCAAAAAGTATTTGCAACTTGTTATAATGCATCATATTTCTAGAGAAAAAAAAATTTTAATCAAATCATAGAAAAAAATTTGCTAGTGAAAAAAAGGCTTGTGTCTTTATGTCTGTATGAAGTTTGGCTGTTGTCCCATGCTCGAGACAGAGATGTAACTTTAGTAGTGATGGTTCACTGAAGGTAGATGCCCAAGCAATGGAATGATAGGCATTTCTGCCTCCCACTGCTGTGAACTTCAAAACCTCAGCAGGGTTTGAGCAGATCTGGTGGGAACTAGCTCAATAATGTAGATGGCAGCAACATGACTAAATTTCATTGTTTTAATCTGTACAACATAAGTATTACGTAAGAATAAATTACTTCTGTTACTTGTCTTACACCAAATGGAACAAACTATGTAACTAATTGAAACTGGTAGGTTAGGGAAAATAATAATCACAGCAGTCACATTAGAGAATGAACTTCTTTCAACAGCTTTGATTAGATTGGTGCAGATATTCTCCAAGCAAAATTTTATTTAAATACCTTATTATGGAAATTGACTTTAAAGTCATTCCCTTGCATATTCACATGCTGTCTTCTTTATCAGGCAGGACACAGTGATGAAAAAGCACTCCACTACAGCTTCAGGAATTAAACTCTATCTGTATCTCACTGCAAATAGAGGACCTGAGCAGGTAAAGGTGCCTGAAACACGATTAATCACATGAGGCATTTTGCATCACTGGCTACAGAAATTATCAGCCGTGCTGGGCATTTTCACCAGTTCTTCCTCCTTTCTTTCAAGGGCACAGACTATTTTTTGGGTGGAGGAAAGAGTATTTACAGACCACTCCCCTGGGAGTCTGGCATGAGATGGCACAAGGGAAACTGACAGCTTCTCTCCCAACTCTATGCAGAAATGAACCACTTCCATCCTGGGACAAGTTTGAAAAAATTCTTAATAAACTGAGATCAGGAAGAAATGTGTCATTATTTTTGCAATAAAATAAAGTGTAATACAGGGAGATTATATAGGAAGCATTGGTAACTCTTCACCAGCCATTTCTGATGCCATTTCTTCAGGAAATAGTGAAAGTCTCAGAAATTTATCCTAGATGTCTTCTTCGGGTAACAAGACATGTCAACAATAAAATAGTGAGGAAAAGAAATCATGAAAATCAAAGTAAATTAGAAATTGTGAGGTATAAAGAAATGAGAAAGGATAATAAGTATACTAGGAAAAACCAATTGTTGGCAGAATAACACACAAAACCCCAAGTGTTTTAAGCATATTGAAAAGATAAATCTTTTATTATTATCAGATGGAAATGCTAATGATAATAACAGTAAGAACTAACATGCAGACTGAAGTGTTCAATAAATATTTCTATTTTAATTTTGGGAAGATGCAGAATAATGCATAATTTGACAAACGTGGAAGACTTCACAATAATAGCAAAATAAGCTGTTGATCAACACTTAGTAGTGATGATCAAATTTTAAAACTAGTGGACAGTCTCTGGAGGTCCCATGTTCCTTCAAATAAATTTGGAACTCCAAGGAAATGCTAAAATATTGATAGAGTGTTCTGCCAAAGTCACAAAAGGCAAAGAGGATGGCAGGAATAGCCACTTATATCAAGCAAGAAAAACTCTTGAAAAACCTGTTATAGGAATCAAACAATTTAATTTGCAATTGTCTTACAGGAAATTGATCTTGTCAAGCAAAACTGACTTAATCATTGGATGAAATGGCAAATTTATTTCAGTGTTCTTACTGTAGAAGTAGAAGTCTAAAGGACTAATAAAGGCATTTGAATTAGCTCTTCTAATGCATAATGAGAAGATTGCAATTTGACTTATTATCCAAGCTTGAAAGGAGTGTCTTTGAGACTCAATTTTCCTAATAACATCTAGATTTAATAGTATTCAACAAACAGTGCTCAGATCAGAATATAACAGTCTTGCTCATAAAATAACATACCAAATAAAATAGATTTCTTGGTTAAAGACTAGTTTTCAAAATCTTGATTCAATACAGCTAAATGCAAACATTCATAGGAAGAAACAAGGAACGCAGGTCTCACTTGGGAAAAAAAAAGCCTACAGAAACTGTGTGGGAACTATAAACAGTCAGGTCCCAAGGAGCCACCATGAGGCAAAAATAATACATTAATATAATTGTTGCAAAAAGAAAGACTAGAAAAGGGAACTAAGATGATTTTGCTTCTGTTTAATAAGATCAAGACTGAAGTATTCTGAAAATAACCTACCCAGAAAGAAAAAATCATTCTCATCTAAAATATCAGTATTTTAAAAATTGAATTAGATGAAAATAAAAAATGGCAAACAATTTCATAAAATGAAATTTCAGCACAAATCTCACACAAGAGATAAAACAAAATAAAAACATGGCAAAACAACTTCTCAGCTGGTATGCACACAACAGACAGTATCTGACACAAGTCAGAAGTCTATAAGCTATCATATTGATTTTTCTGTAAGGTTTAATATATTAGATTCAGAAATGGATTTTTAGAAAGTTGTAGTTATATAAAAATTAATATTTTCCCATTAAAATGTTTTAACTATATCTGATGGTTTATAATAAGTTTTTTAACTGCAAAATTTTTCAAATAATAAAAATAAAGCTCTATGAAGTTATTTAAGTACACAGCACCTAAGATGAAAGGAATATATTAAGGGGCCACTTAGGTTATAGAAAGAAGATGACAACTGCAGCCAAAACAAGCAAAACAAAGAATAAAGAATTTATTTCATATTTAGGGTGATTAATCCCTGGATGGGATTTCTCCAGAACACTAACAGACTGCAGGTCAGTTTTTGATTCCTTCTAATCTAATTTCTGTATAAAATGCAATACCATAGGCAATATACAGGAGGTCTGACTGGATGGTCTACTACAATCTAGTAATCCATTTTAGGCATAAATTTTCAGGGATGTGACATAGGTTGCCCCTCCTGCCACTGACAGTGGTTTCCAGTTGTAGGTGACAGTACACAGAGCATTAATTAGGCTTCCCATTGCCCTGTAACTGCCAAGGTTATTTCAATAGCTGCAGAAACAAGCACAATATGAATAGAGAGCATTATATTTTAAGAATTGAATTCAACAGATATATCCCTTTACCCTCTGAGAAGATAATTATAGCAAAGATCATTCTCCACAGAACTGTAGCAAGGAATTATGCATACTAGTTCAACACACAGAGCCAAATTCCCCTTCTTATATTTAATGATATCATTAATGAAGTTGCTCTCAATAAAGAAGTTATGCTATTATGAGGGACATGTCCAAAGATTTTTACTGTTCTTTGTCAAACTCCAGGGTAGTTCATAACTCAGCCAGAAATAAATCATTCCCTTCATGTTATATTTGATTAGCATTCCACTAAAGAAAATTCTATATTGAATCCAAAGAAAACATCTTTATCTTGGTTGAACAAGTTAATCAATACAGTCATGAGGACATAATAGCAGCAAAGTTGCCATTCTGTTATGTAACTATATGTTTCACAGCATATCTCAGAAAGGGAAAGGATATGGCGTTTCGTTTTCTTGCTTTATGTACAGCCCTCATTTCCTCTTCCTTCCTGCTATCATGTAGATTCACTTCATCATCCCCTGTTTCTGCCTCATGGAGCATAGCAAGTCTTCTACCACCAGGAAACAGAAGAAATAGGACTGATTTACATCTGAGTTACAAGCCTCATACAATTACCATACATAGTAGACATATTATTTTAAATGTTATGCTATTTTATACACCTTTTATCAAAGTATCAGATCCATTGAAACAGCAAAGAAAGCAATGCTTTGCCAATACTTACCACATTTTTTCCTGAGGTATTTTAAAAATATTAAATTAAGAATCAACATTCCCTCAGGAAATAAATAAAGGAGAGACAATGTAAGCAGAATGCTCACCCACTGCAGCATTGCCTCTAGACAGCAATCACTCACAACAGCTAGGAAGAGATAGTGAGAAAAGAATCTCATATCCAGCTGAAATGGCACAGGGAATTTGGGAAGGCAGAACACAATTATCTGAGATGGAATTTCATCAGAATGATAAGGTTATACCAAGGGAACATTAATGATCACTTTAGAGCCTCCTTTGAAGCAGAAAAGCAGGACTCAGGTATAATAATGCACTCAAAGAATTCAGGGCATAGGGCACAGAGAGATTTCACTTTCCCTGCATCTCCTAGTTTGCACAGAGAAACCCAGCGTGCCACTTTTGAGGCATTTCTACCCTCCTAGTGATCATCATTGCAATACCTGAGCAACAGACCTCAAAGAGCACTGATATGCCAAGGGGGCACAAGCAGAGTTTAGTCATGAAACAAAGCTGAGACTGCAAGACTGAAAGACCCATGGCTGATCTCAGCAGAGAGCCACAGCCCTGCAGGGTCCTGAGCACGTTCAGGGGTACGAGCTGCGCAGTGCACATCGCCCTCATGTATTGCATACACCTTGCAACAGAGGACTTGGCAAACTCTTGTCAAGGCCTCTACATCCTTCCTCAGCTCTGAGCAGCCATGAAGGAGGCTGATACCACACAGCCCCAAGAACCTAAAGAAGCTCTCAACTATAAGATGACTTTCAGCACCTCTGATAAAGATAACATGACTATGTTCTTAACTGTGGATTATTCCTGCAGTAAAAGTTTGATCTAACATATTGCCAGATGTAATAAAAAAAGATACAGCACAGCACAACACCACCTTGCTAAGGCTTTAAGCACATAAACTGTTTGGATACATTACTTCCTTGACATCTTAGATTACAATGCTATTTTTTCTTGGCACTTTTAGGAACTGGAATATAATGAAGTTCACTTGATGAACTGGAATATGGTCTGTTGCTTCTAACAAATCAATGTGTCCAAAGCTGACCTCATTATAAAGACTAACTTTTTTATACAAAAAACTAATGAAGCATTAGCAAAATTCAGTCTGGATTTTTTTAAGCATTCATAATTAACTTAAACAGCAGTTTCTATGTAAAGACAAGCACAACTTTGAAGTTATAAATCAAAATAAATAAAAAGCTGGTTTATTACAGATTAAATTATGTTCTCAGAACAGCCTGCTTGACAAGCAGAAAATATACTCTCTACATCCTCAAAAAACATGCAACTATCAATCATTTCCAGTCAATGGTAATGTGACAAATTTATCTCTGCTAATTTTTTTCTTTTCTATAATCCCATAATTTCGGGTATATCAGAAAATTGGTATAGCCCTTTTCACTTCTGCTCAATTGGAGCACTTCTCTTTTCATTGAATCATTTAACTCTAACACCTTTTACTGGTTTATAGAGAAGACTGCTGTCCATATACCTATTCAAATATACCCAGATTTGAGTCGCAGTGTGTGTTGAATGAGAGCAGTGGTGAGCTCAAGCCTGTTTTATGCAGGGGTCCATAGTCCCAAAGTAACAAGAAAGAAAACCTTCATAGTACACACTTCATAGTGTGATATATTGCTGTGAATATATTTCAGTTATTCTTCACCTCTGCAGTTACTTCTGGTCTCGTTCCTTTAGGATTCAGTGTAGTGACTGTAACCTGTAAAGGTCTGTCCATTTAAGAGCCATGTTTCATGTAAGTAATTTCCTGTATATTAAGGTTGGGGGAAAAATTAGCTGTCCTCTGAACAGTTTCTGATTTCAAGGCTCATATTAATTCCTAGTAATAGAATATTGGGATTTGAGACTTTAACATAAAACATTGTTTTGGTCAAAATTCACAATGTAGCATGTGAAATTGGCCTATTTCCCTCAGACAATATGCTGCTTTACCCAACTTCAAATTTCTTGCTGTCTTATGAAACGGTAGAGCTACATCTGGGTATTGATCCATAAACTTTTCTGTGGCAAAATTGGCAGAAGTGTGGAGAAAAAAAAAATCTTCTGTCTTGGAGATAAAAACACTTTCACAGTGGCAGATTTATCTTATGGATATAAATATAAGCAATCAGTCTGAATTCACATAGTATATTTTCTATAGTCCACATGAAACCAGGCAAGTTACAATATGGTCATTTAAATCAGATAATTTCTAACTGGAATGAACATCCTATCTTTGAAATGATGGGAAAAAATACACCAGTGTATTTGAACAGGTGAATTTCTGGCAAACCCTATACAAAGAAATACTGAAGAAATACTGATGTTGTTAGTATGTTTCTGCAACTATGCTTCTTATAGACCATATCTTCATTTTGGTCTCACAGAAATTAATTTCAAGTGCTAAAAATGTCACCTTTCCGGACATTTTTGGCACAGTTGCTTTTATAATTTGGTTCAATACTGTCTAAAGATGTGTTATTTTTACTACCTTATGTTTTCCTACTCCTTTATTGGTCTCTATATTAAAGGGAAAACACATTTTTTAAAATCTCAACATTTAATTTGAAAGAATTTGATATTTGATGAAATAGTGATGTATGCATATCATAATGGGTACAATAAATAATGCTGATTAATATAGAAATATAAATGCATCCAACAATGCAAACAAGTATATCCACAAACACATACAAATACAAAATGAAAGAGTATTTTTTTAGAGAATGAGAACTCTGAAAAAGCAACATTGAATGGCTACAAAAAATAAGAATGTGCACAAAGAAGTCCTAATAACCTAAAGAAAATAAAGCAAATATTATTTAGACCATAATTCATAGCTATAAGCTAGGACAGGGACTATTCTACAGATGCAGCTGTATTCATTAAAATTCAATATCACTGCACTTGTGTCTAGCAATGCCCTTTAAAATCTTTAGCTTTATCCCCTAAAGATCTTTTGGAAATTGAACTTCTTGACCCCACAGAGTCTTCTCCAGTCATACACATCCTTCTAGTTATCTATTACCTGAAAAGGTCCTGATGGGGTCAAAGTCATTACCTGTAAATTCTGAACACCAGAGAGAAGAAAAAAAAATAGTACAACTTTTTGATATATCTAAAACACAGTTTTGGATAAAGAGAATTTTATCCCAGGTACCAATAAATATGATTCTCAGCTGGTGTATCCTTTGAAACACCAGGGAGTCCATGGAGTGTAGTACCTAATTGAACGCTTAAGACCTGATGACATCAGCAATAATAGTTACTGTTTAGTAAGTATTCCAGAGGCAGAGATTAATAGACTGTGGGGCCATAAAATGAAAGTGTAAAAGAAGTTCCTAAAGAAGAGAAGTTTCCAAATCCTTTATACCTGTAACCACTGTAGAGATATAAAAGCTGTGATGACTGAAACTTTCTTTACTTGGAATAGACTGAAGAATCTGACTCTGATAAAAGTGTTAGAAGAAGAGGCTTTAGAAAAATATATAAAGTGAAATGACAGATGTTAATGTCAGAAAAAATTATGGAAAAAAGGAAAATAAAATCTCAAGATTATAAACTGTGCTGCTAAACTAAATTCCTTAAAGTTTTAATACCAGGTGAACAGAACCTAGCAAAAAAAATCTTTGAAAGCACTGAAGGTAAAATATTGACAACTGTTTCTGACATCTGCCCTGGGAAAACTGTAGAAGCTGTAACAATCACAAAAACACAGAAATGCAGAATCAGTGAGGTTGGAGAAAATCTCTGGAGATTGTCTGAGGTAATCAAACCCCTGCTCAAAGCCAGAAAAGAAAAGTCAGTTGCTTAAAGACAAACCCAGTCAAACTTTGAATGTTTCCAAGGATGAGACTCCACACCCCTCTGGGCAACCTATTCCTTGTCCAAACATCCTCACAGTAAAACAGTTTAACATTGTATATATCAGCATAGGTCCTTGGCACCAGTCTACAGTGGATAGGGACTGACTGTCACCATCAGTTCACCATCCTACTGCAAAACTTCCACACCTTCTCTCTGGGAGTTCCCACAGGCAGCTCCTCACAACACTGACACCTTTTCTCTTCCTTCCAAATAGGCAGCTGGCTCTTTCCTGTCCCTTGCACAACCACCTGACCCTTCCTTCTTACAACACAGCCAACTGACTCCAACTCTCCTCCCAACCTGCTAATCCACTCTTCTATAACACCCATCCCTATTGGACAGAGCTATGACCTATTAAGGGCGAGGCTGTTCCTACTCTTTGGTAATTAGTGTAGCTGCAAATCCTCAGAGGTGAGATTGCTTTCAGCACTATCTCTATTCTCTCACAATCCATCCTCCCACATTTATCTGTGAATTCCAATATGTCCTAGACTTGCTTGCCCTGTGGAGCCCAGCAGTGGACAGAGTATTCCAGATGTGACTCACCAGGGCTGAGGAGAGGAGAAGGATCACCTCCTTTGACCTGTTAGCAATGCTCTAACACAGCCTAGCACAGCCCAGGAAACTGGGGGTCTTCTTTGCTATAAGAGTACCTTGCTGACTCATGCTTTAGTCCTTGTCCACCAGCGCTCCTAGGGACTTCCCTGCAGAGTTGTTTTCCAGATGGTTGGCCCCAGCCTTGTCTGATGCATGGGGCTATTCCTCTCCACGTGCATTTCCATTTGAGGAGCTTCACAAGTTTCTTCTTTTCCTGTTTGTTTTTCCTGTTTCTCCAGCCTGTAAAGGTCCCTTTAAATAGTGCTGCAACATTCTGGTGTATCAACCACCACTTCCAATTTTCAATCGTCAACAAATTTTCTGAGAGTGCTTTATTCCAATTCTCAGAAAACTTCCTCTGTCACTATGACCTTTCAAAAATGTTCAATAGTAGACTCAAAATGCCATCAACCAACTCCGTCAGAACTTGGGGGTGCATCCCAACAGGTTCCCATGGGCTATAGCAAGTGCAGTTGGTTTAAAGTTTCTCACCTGATCATCCTCTAGCAAAGCTAAAACTTTCTTTCTCTGAACTTTCGCAATAATTGTAGGGGCCTGGAATGCCTGAAAGCCTTAATATTAAAGACAGAGGTGAAGAAGGTGAGTCTTTTCTGTGTCCTTTGTCATCAGTTCCCCTGAACCATTCAACAGCAAGTCAACATTTTCCCTAGTCTTTCTCTTGCAAATGAAATACCTGCAGAAGCTTTTGTTTTTGTCCTTCATACCCTCCTTAACCTGATCCCTGCCTGCTCAGACAGCATCTCTATACTCTTTCCAGGACACCTGTTCCTGCTTCTAAGTCTTGTATGTTCCTTTTTCCCCTCTGATTTTAGTCAGAATTTAGGTCTTTGTTCATCGTTAGAAACATTCTACTGCCTTTGTCTACTTTCCTGCACATTGCTATGGGTCAGTGTTGAGCCTGGAAGAGGTGATTCTTGAAAATCAGGCAGCTCTCCTGCACTCCTCTCCAGGGACATATCCTAAAGATACTTCCAAGAAAATCCCTGCACAGGCAAAAGATTGCTCTCCAGAGGTTAAGGTGATCCTGTTTTTTGCCCTGTACTCTGCTCTCAGGACCTTGACCTCCACCATCACTACAGCCAAAGCTGTCCCTGGCCTTCACATCTGTAGTGATCCTAAAAGGCAGATTTTAAAGCCTCCCATGAGGATCAAATTCTGCAAAGACATGGTTTCTTCTAGCTGTCTGGAAAGGTCACATCTATTTATTCTTTCTGCTCAGGCAGTGTGTAGCACATGTCCACCACAATATCCTGTATTGGTCTGCCTGATGATTGTGACCAAAGAAGAAAATGGATCAATAGGTACTTTAAGAAAATGGGATTTTGAGGAGCAACCAATGTAGATTCTGTAGATTCTGTGGTCATGACCACATACCAGTAGAGCTCCCAGAATTAACCAAAATAAGTTTATAGACTAGAGTTATTCAGTTAATACATAATTTACTTGTGGGTTTCTGAGGGGTTTTTTTTTCTTTTCTTTGTTGTTGCTGTTGCTTTTAAATGAAATAAATCCCTGTCAATAAAACAGTATAGAATATTGGTGTCATAAGACAAGAAAAAAGTTGTCTTGTGGATTCTTAGCTGCAAAATAGGAAACAGAATAAGCTCAAAAGGTGAGAGACTCATTTGCATGCCAGAGGAAGCTTAGTTAAATCTGATGCTTTTCAAAATATGTATAAATGGTAAGCTATGGCAAGCATACACAAATTTGGAGAAGGTAAAAAAAGGAAGATTGCAATATCTTATCATGATTATAAATTAAGGCCAGTAAGTACAACAACCTGAAGAAAATGGCTGTGAAAGAACATGCTGGAGGTAAGTCATTGAACAATGTACTGTGAAGTAAATCACTGATAAAGATAAGGTAACGCACATAGGAAAAATAACATTGACTAGATGTATACCCACTGCTGCATTCTTAACTAGCTAATATTACTTATAATATGTTAAATAGGATACCTTCAGAAAAGCAACTATGATAATAATATTTTTTAGGAAAGGAACATTGACTATAACAAAAATTATCCCTATACTATGGAATAAATCCACATGACATTTTAAATGGGTGTTCCATTTCTGTCACTAAAATACCTAAGTAGAACTAGAATAGCTGCAAAGAAAGACAAGACAAGTATAAAATAGTGCACACTGAAAATGTAGCTCAATAGATTTAGACTCTGAAGCCTGGAAAATAATTGCCTGCAAGGAAAAAAAAATAAAACTTTATACGAACATGAGTTAAGGGAAATAAGGAACAGCAATTCATCATTTCTCATGCTACAAAAATCAGAAGTTATCAAATGCAAGTGGCAAATTAAAAAAACAGCATGCTTTTCCCGCAGAAATTAGATGTAAGCTGTGCAATTTATTGTCCCAAGGTGCTGAGAATGCTGAAAGTTTACTTGGTTTCAGAAGTAACCAGACACCTTAAGTGAGCCGAAATACATCAAGGACTACTAAACACAAAGTAATAAGATCAAAATTAATCTCTGAGCCATAGGTTGCTGGAAGCTGGGACATTACATTTGGGAGCTACTTGCCTTGTTCCTAACCATGTTCTTATATTTCCTCTTGGCTGTGTGCTACGAGCCATTGTGCTTCAGTTAAAAATGTCCTGTGTTGAAAGAGATCACACCTGAAAAGCATAGAATGGAAAATTGTGGTTATAAATGAAAGAAAAATCTCAAATTCATCTGACCTGGGAATCAAAGGGAACTAAATATGCATTAACAATATCTAAAGATGAAAGCAAAAATAATTTTTAGACCTACCTTCCCCCCACCTCCCCAATATACTAAACTTTCAGAAAGCTGTACAAAATCATGTTTGCCCTGTCTTTTCAGGAAGCACTATAATCAGCCATTGCTCTAGAGTTATAGCACCCTCAGGAAGCAGAGAACTGTACATAAATGTTCCATGTATTTGAATAATGTTCCTCACTGAGTCATAGGCTAATCAGTAGATCTGAAAAACATTTCTGTAAATTTTTAAGTTAAAGAGTTTCTATTTTGTAGAAAATAGCACAAAATGAGCCAGTTGCCATAAATCTTTTTCTTTAGACTAGCCTAGCAAAATACACAGTATTTTGTAACTTTAAATACCTCCATAGTTCACAATACAGCATCCTGTTATCATCTCATGTTACATAATTTACTACCTTATTTACACCAAGTCTGATTTAATTCACATCAGGGACATTCCCTTCACCTAACAGGGAGTTGCAGTAGAGATAGACTCCTTCCAAGGGAGTTTTTATCCCCTTATATTATACCCAGTGATTTTTAGGAGTCAAAGAAAATTTTCTTTCTTTAATTAGAGACCTCAAGCCAGGTGAAATGAACAGACCTTTGCAATGAAAGACATCGGTTCAGGCACTGGTTGAATTTCCATCTTGCTCTGAGCTTCTAAAAAGCAAATCAGCTCTTCAATAGGATGATTTTATTATTGCTGCCTTTTTTACTGAGAAAACAAAGAATTTGTCTTCCTGTCTGAAGCTGAAAGAATTGGCCACTGACTATCTCCTTCCCCCAGTGTTATCTTCAAGTGCCACCACTGTAATGCTTGCAGGAATGCTGATATTTCAGAATAGTGTGATCTCTGTGCAAGTGTGAAAACCAGAGTGTCATTCATTAAATGTTCAAGGCATAACCTCACTAGGAGAGCTAAGGGGACTGGACCCCATCTTCTGTGCAGCATGGGCCAGTCACAGAGAAGGTCACAGTCCTGCCACTGGTGGGGGCTGCCACAGGCAGAGCAGCTCGTGATCAGACATGATTTAGATTGTGAGAAATTCAAACTAGCAAATTATTCAACTCCAGGATGGTCACACAGGGAGCAAAAATGTCTTTAGAGTGAAGACACAGGATGCCATCACTGGATGAAAACTAAAATTGGAAGAGAGGAACTGTAAAGTGAGACACAAGCCGTCTCTTTACTACTCAAATCTTATCCCTTCAGTAAAGTCTAAGTGTAGTTAGAATAGGCCTTTCTCTCACTTCTTGTCTTTCCTTGTTTGGGGGAATCTGTCTTGATCCTTCCTAGGGTTTAGAGTTCTCTCAGATGTGCTATGTATATATATATATCTATATATATATTAAAAAAGGAAACTAGAAAATGAAGCAATTTCTTTGTTACCAGACATTTATATCACTTTATCTTTCCTCGAGCAGAAATGTCTACATTTGCTTAGGTCACTTCTTTATTTACATACTTATTTTATTGCTGATAGAACAGATGCTGCCATCGGTTATGACAGAGCTGCTGCAGGAACAGGACTCAGGAGCTCATGCTTGCTTCATCTTTTGCCTGTTTCAATCTCAGTGAAACTAAATTCCATACTCCATAAAAATCCAAATTCTGGCTCTATAAAGCACAGCCATGCTTGGCTTTCCTCTTGGTGTTTCTCAGGGTTTTTTTCATTTCTTGATTAAAGGTGTAGTTTTTTTGGTTTTTGGGTTTTTCTTAAGAAAGAAAGAAAGGAAGACTTTCAGTTAGAATGTTGTCTCACGCTGAGATTCACAATTTCCACTCTGGTTCTCATAAAGCATTTGCTTAACTCAAAGCACAGGAGCAATGCCACTGAGTTCTCAGGCTCTGACTGACATCACTGTAGTACATTTTACCCTGCTATACACTTCTCTCAGCAGCAAACGTGAGGTGCTGCAATGTACAGTATAATACTCAGAGCACAGCTTCAGAGAACCAAATCCTGCTAATGCTGTACTTGAAAGCAATGTCACCAACATCAGTGAAAATGTTCAATTGAGAGAGCTGAGCAGCCCTATCATGGATTATCTTTCCAAACTGGCATATATTAGTTTGCTGTATAAATAGTACAGCTTTATGCATCCACATGGTTATGTTTTTAAAACTGCAAGCTTTATACAAACACTGTGCAAGTAATATTAATATCAATCTGTTTCCTCTTCACATGATATAAACATCACAATAAAAAATCAAACCCTGTTTTTGCTGAGACTCTTTTGATCTTCATTATCAAAAAAAAAAAAACACAAACAAACAAACAAAACCACTTAAAAGTCATTTTAAAAAATCATTATTCCCTGCATGTGAAAATATGCTTCCTTTATCTTTTGCTATGTTTTAAAACTGCAGAAAGATACTCCTCTCACCCAAGATTGTGACTACCCTGTCAGAGGTATGGACACACACATGTCAATAAAAAATCCTTAGGATTTCTAGACGTCTATTTTAAAATTAGCATAGCCTTGTTTTTACTTTTTATTTCTGAAAAAGACCCATTTATCAGTAATGAAGTAGAATTATCCTGCTTTTTGTTATTAAAGCAATTCTGCAAAACACAATCCTAATCACTGTCTACTTCATCACTCATATTGTTACAGAGTCCTAAAATGGTTGGGGTTGGAGAGAACCTCTGGAGATCATGCATGTCACTGACAGCTGGATGGGTGTTGCTGCCTTCATTTCTCTTGTATGTGGAGGGGAGTGCAAGTGCAGCCTCTCCCCAGTAACCTGTTTAAGCCTGCCTTTGTCTGGTCCATAGGGGATTTATCTGGGCAACTGTCCATACAGGCCCTTCTGTCAGGTGAGCTATGGAGTGGTACTCCCAGCAAGTTGCAGGGAATAGAGGGCACCTGTGTCTTCTACCAGCAAAGATGATTGCAAAGTTCTCTCCCTACCCTAGTAAGAAACTTGTGCCAATATAAATAATGGTCTTATAATAAAACAGTAAAATTGGTGCAGAAACTTCTGTGGACTTATTTTTTTTTTTTTTCACTTTTAAAACCAAGTTCCCATGAGACAGAACTGAATGCTCCAGTTTAACTTATTTAAAGTGGTACGGCCTTGCTTTGGAGAAACTCCTTTTTTTACTCCCAAACTGATGTTTTTCACAAATGCTACACTTTAAAAATCATTCTAGAAAAGTAGACATGGTGTAATAAATATCACAGGAAAGACCTCTACATACTCAGGAGATGAGCAATGCTTCTGGGAGACCTGCACTGACTTAACTCACCTGTTAAATGAGTTACTTCCCTTAAGAAATATTGCGTAGGACAGTGTGACAGCAGGAAAAGAAAATATGTGCCCTTTTTTTATGTGAAGTCCTTCTGCACACCGTATTACACTGACCTTCTCAGGTGTTCTTTGTTTTGATTGCCTACTGTCCAATGCACCTCATTCCTCAAAGGTTAATGAGGCTAAACAAGAGACAAACAAAAAGGTCAGACAATGAAATGCTGATCTATTGACAAAGGCTACAGAATGCAAAAGTAATGCAGAACTCCAATACCATCATTCCAGCATTGCTGAAACCATGCTAAAACAAACACACACAGACATTTCCTTCAGGAAATTTTGCTATGCATGAGGTAGAGAAGTGACCCTCTCTCTTAAGTTTAACAAGATAAATCAATGCTATTAAACCTCAAGGGCTAAAGTTCCTATTTCAGCATAACTCTGGCATGAAGAAGAACAAAGAGGGAACTAGGGAAGAAGCCAGGAAAATTACCTCTCTGATTAATTATGCATTCATTGGAGCAGGTACAGATGTGAGAGGACTGAGGTCTGCCTGCCGCTAGATGTGTCACTTCTCCAGGCTTAGGTCTTTCACCAAGGCTGAGTAAGTGCAGTTGTCACAGAAATTCTGCTGCTCAGAGGTCGTACAAGCAAGTGTATTACAGCTGAAGGCTTTTGTCTTCCTGTCACCAAAGCTGAAAGTAGAAAATGGCAGAGAATATGTCCCTCAATCCAAACAACAAGCAAGAGTAATGACTAAGGAACATTTTACTATGAGAACATTTCTCCTTTGTAAAAATTTGATTGGTCAGGCACCCAACTTTTCACTGGAAGTGGCACTTCAGTCAATAGGAAGAAATGTCTGATCAAAATGAGCAAGGAAAAAAATGTATATTCCTTCACATCACTGTCTGTCTGAGCAGGGATTTAAAGATGCTATTTTATTTTTTTACAAAAGGAGAAAGGATTTGTTCAGATTCAGAACTCAAGATACTTGGCGATATGATTTGCTTCAGAAAAATGCAAATTTTTAACTTTCACAAATATTTTAACAAGTCTGTTTTGGATGCTGGAAGCAAAATGAATACTGTTTTAAAATAACCTGCTTTTTTTACCTAACCCCATTCATTTAAACATGCATTTTTTTTCTTTAGTTCCATTTCTTTGACAACCAAGAGCTTAAAAGAAAGCAATAGTTTGCAAAGCTCTTCCTGGATTCTTTTTTAAGCAACCGTGATGCTGACAAAAAAATGGTACTACTGAAAATTACCAACAAGTTGTAGGTCTATAGAATTAAATTAAAATGTCTAGAGAATCTGATTTGAAAGAACAGTCTAAAACAATACATGCATCTGCAAGAATGATGTGGAAAGCAGATGTGGAAAAAATATTTTACCTTTGTGTGTGGATGTGATAGCCTGGTCAGAGAGCAAGAAAACAAGATAAGATTTCTCACGGCGGACTTGTGAGACTTTTAGGGAGTTGTAGAGAAATTATGATAGCTTGTTGTAAACAACCTGCAGGTGGTGTTTTCCTACTCTTTGTTTTTCTGTTCTTCTCAAGGATTGTTTGTGAGAAAAGTGTTTTTGTTAATTAGCCAATCAGGTAGAATGTGTCGAGTCAGTCTATAAAGAGGAGAGTTTTTCGCATTAAAGTAGCTGTTGTGCAAACCAGCCTTCTTGGAGTCTGTGCCGCTTTCTTACTCAGTAGCGACATCTGTGCTTGCAAACCTGGCCTCTACAAATTAAAAAATGTTAACAGTTACCTTGGCAGACTGCTTCAGCAGTAACGCTAAAAACTGTAGGAAAAAGAAAACAAAAAAAAGGATTGAAAATGTTTTCTTTGCATAGTGAACCAGAATATAAATGAATAATCTAATAGAGTTGATTCCAGAAATTACAAAACATAAAATAATACTGAAGATCTAAAAACACTGTTTCCTGTTTTTTAGCGCCCCACAATCCCTTTTTGGTTTGCTGTTTTTTGTAGGGATGGGAAGTGAGGCTCCAGCACCTGTCACTAGACCACTAAACAAATAATATGTCTTCCCTTTGCATGGGCCACTAGAAGGAAATTGCTGCCTGGTGCTCCTATTACTTCTCCCTTGACATAAATTATGAGCCACTTACAATGATGTAAAAGGATACATTTTTTTCCTTTGACTGGAAACTTACCTGCTGATTACTCTGGAGCTTTGATTAATGTTTCTGCCCCATTTTGTTTGAAGGTTAGAAATCTAAATATAGTTGGTACTCAGTAACTGCATCAGCACAGTGGACAATAACGAGCTGTGGCTGGAAACAACTGAAGGTTTGAAGTTGCTAAAGGCATAAATGAAACCTGTTACAGACCTGCAGGCTGAGTCAGAATGAGAACTCCTCCATCCTCTGTCATGATGGTGATACACCAACATTTATATACTCAGAAATTTTGAGTATGGAATCATATATACAGCATGAATTAGTAGTTGAAGGATTTGACTCTTACCACTGGGAAGTACTTTTCTGAGGTATTTCTTTTGTGATAAAATTAATGGCTGTTGTAATGCCATGGGAAAAAAAAGGAGATGCAAGAGGCAGTGGGTGCCCTGGAGGCAATAGCTGATACTGATCTTCAAGTCTGGGGACCCCAGGCAGTGAAAAGGCAGCCACATCCACAAGAAAGTTTAAGCTTAAGTAATTTCTTACGCTAGTTTGCACAATCATGCAGGGACATCAGTTTCCATTCAAAAGCTGAAGATGACAGCAGGAGGAACACAACATGGGAAAGGAAGGGTAATTTATTGTTTTGATCAACTGTAAGCACAAAGGGTAAATTCAGAATGAATCACTGCAAATGTAAATTCCTATTTTGAAGAAAAAGCTGGAAACTACTCATTATTAATATCTATTCAACTACAGTAATATTATTGGTACATTATTAAACCTGTTGGAAGTAAATTTGCTTGCTTTTCTCCAAGATACCACCCTCTGAAATCTAAGTGATATTTCCAAGTCTGGAGCTGCAGGGCCAAGAACATACATTTCACTGTTTCCATGTGTCTGGAGATGGATGCCTGAAAGTCCACCAAGCAATGCTTGAGGCCACGGACTCAGAGTTTACTGCCTCAGGAAAACCTCTGAGGAATGGAAGAGGGAAGTGGAGCAAAGGGACTGTGAAATGGCACCTGGAGCCATTTACAAGGAGCCCATTTAATCCAGCTCTCTGCTTGGCTGCTGGTTTTGGTTCACAAGTGAGTTTTCTTTGTGTTCAGATATTTCCTTTTCCACTTCTCATTTTTTATAATATATTACCTTTTTAACCAATAAATACACAAATGACTCCCTCCACATATGTGCGCAGGAATATAAATAAAGATTGAAGTGACTATGTATGAAGCAATAGTTGGATGACACACACAAGAACATATTTTAAAAGATAAAAATACTGTTAAGATTGCTGAAAAGAATGCATGAGGTTATATTAAAAGTTTGTTTGCCAGGTTCAGACAAGAATATTTATTATTCCATAAGTTTTAGATATACAAAATGGACTGTAAGGATTATTTAGTATAAAATTTTGCATAACAGAAGTTGTAAACATTACAAGGTATTTACTGGGTGGGAGAAAAAATGTTATTTTCTGCAGTCATTGCAGGTTTCTTTTAGGTATCAATGATTGAATTTCCTAAATAGGCTGTTCATCAATATTAAAAATAAAGCTATATTAATTAAGAAATAAATTACCGGGTTCTTGTTGATTTGATTAAACATAATGAAAAATGGACTCAGGCAATGAGAAAATGAGAAAGAGGTAAATTAACTAGTTTCAGACAAATCTTAAGCATGCCTGTGTCTTTAGAGTGTTCAGTGAGGCAAAAAGGCACATCTGACCCATCACCCCTGGGCATGGCCCTTCTGCATACCTCTCTTAGTGCCTGTGCAAACACTTTCTAGTTATAGTCTTTGCAACTGAGAATTAATTGACCTTAGTAAATTCTGAGGCGGCACAACAAATTCACTTTAACCACTTAAAGACCATTGGAGACCCTTTTTAATAAAGGTTGGTGTGAATACTTATCCTGTTACAACTGTACTCTAACTCCTTTGTGGATAGCAAATTGACAATTACTTTTGTAATGGGTTGATCTTGCCTAGGTGGCAGGTGCACACCAATCTGCTCTATCACTCCCGCTTCTCAACAGGCCAGGAGGAGGAAAATATGATGAAAGTCTCATGGGTGGGTATACTGTGGTCTCTGCACTTCATCCTGCTCCAGAATGGGGTCCCTCCCATTGAATACTGTTCTTCATGAACTTCCCCAACATGGGTCATTCCCACACGCTGCAGTTCTTCACAAACTGCTGCAGTGGGTGCCCCCTTCACAAGGTCCAGTCCCTCAGGAACAGGTTGCTCCAGCATGAATTCCTCTCAGGGTCACAAGTCCTACCAGCAAACCTTCTCCAGCATGGACTCCTCTCTCCACAAGGGCACAGGTCCCGCCAGGAGCCTGCCCTGGCATGAGTTCTCCATGGAGGCACAACCCCTTCAGGCATCCAGCTTATCCAGTATGGGATCCTCCATGGGCTGCAGTTGGACCTCTGCTCCAAAATGGCCTTCCATGGACTGCAGGGGAGCAGCCTGTCTTACCATGTCTTCACCACAGATTGCAGGGTGATTGCTCTGCTCTGGAGCACCTGGGGCCTCCTGCCCCTCCTATATCACTGAGCTTGGTGTCTGCACAGTTCTTGCTCTCATTTTTCACTCTTTTTCCTCAAGTGCTCTTGTGCAGCACTTCTAAACCCCTTCTTAAAGATCACACCAATCTTCTTAAAGATTGGTCATACCAATGTCACCAGTGGGCTCTGCTTTGGGCAGTTGTAGATCCCTCTTGCAGACAGCTGGCATTGCCTCTGTCTGACACGGGGGAAGCTCCTGGTGTCTTCTCACAGAAGCCACCTCTGCAGCCCTCCTGGTACCAGAACCTTGCTGCATAAACCCAGAGCAACAATTTCAAGCTATGATCAGCGATGGTCGCTCATTCATTAAATACCTGCCTCTGATTAAATTGATGATGGTTAACTTCCTATTTTAGTTATTATTATGTTTAGTTAAATTCCCCAATTTCATGACTTAAAGTTTGTTGTTATCTCAACTAGCAAAAAGTGTTTATAACTCTGGGTCTTTGAAAGGAAACTTCCTCCTCATTTCACAGAATCAGGATGCTCGTTTCCTACAACACTTAATGTGTAGCTGCTAGAAAAGCAAAAGATACAAGCATATTTTTCCCAATATATCACTATGCTAAAAGGTATCAAAAA
This sequence comes from Vidua macroura, assembly GCF_024509145.1. Lineage (NCBI taxonomy): Eukaryota > Metazoa > Chordata > Aves > Passeriformes > Viduidae > Vidua > Vidua macroura. The sequence goes on from NC_071571.1 coordinate 19,729,060, forward strand.
TATATATTAAAGAAATGTCATTGCAAGGACACTCAGAACACTTGGAATACATTTGCATCTTAACAAATAAAATACTTGTTAATGTAAAACCTGGTGTTTCTAAATCCTGCTTTTATAACCAAATGGTGTTCTTCAATGGAGCCATCGAGTCTCAAGTTAAAGAACTGTCTCACTAAATCAATTTTAGGCTTCATTAAGTTCATGGAGGTCTACGCCACTCTTCTGAAACCTGAAGTACCTGCAGCATTTCCCCTTGAAATTGGGTATCACTAGAATTGGAAACATTGCACACACCAGAGGACTGAGCTTACCCTCGTTCTACATGGCTTATCTAGGTCTTCTTATAAAGCTTTCACTTTAATTTGGTTAAGCACCCATTACTTAAAGCAGTACAAATGCCATTAAGGAATCATTTTAGGTCCAAGTCTATACAAAGGGCCTTTCAGTTTAGTTTAAAATATGACTCAGACACCAATGTCAAACTGACATTGTTTAAGATGTCACTAGTTGAAAACTTGGCTGTGGCACCCTGTTCACCCCAAACCTGTAGAAAAATGAAGCAATGCCACTTACTATAATTCTGTTTAGCTGAGACTTAAGCAGACTTAACTTGTGACTTGTCCTATGTGTAGACTGCATGAATGAATAATTATCATGGTCGAATTGATGCATGTTGGGCTAACTTGTATGCCTATTCCTTAAATTAATATGCAATCATCCTTTTGGATTGCTTCATTTAAATTGATTTTTAAATTACCCTGTTAAGAAAAATACATCCCTTGTGTTTCCATAGCAATGTGCTAACTGGTGTTTTTTCAGGGAGGGAAAAAAGTTGAATTAAGGGAAGAGAATGTGGCTATTACACAGAGAAAAATAATGCTTTTTTTGCAATGTAACAGTTTCAAATAAACAAGCTGCTCTTCCTTCAGCAATAAAATCTGTCTTTGGAACAAGATGCTACCAAATAATTTATGTTTTCATTAAATAGCTATTTAATTTTGGCCTTCTGATCTGCTAAATTTGTGGTTGCATATTTGGCATGGCTCTGTGGACTTTGAGAAAAGTACTACTTACAACTGATAAAGAGCTAAGAAATTTCATCACTTTTAGAGAGATTTTTAGGTTCTTGCCACTTCCTATCAGCCAGTTTCCTTTTTTCTTCCTAGTTCTCAGAAATAATTATTTTTCTAATAGAAAAATAATTCCTTCCAGAGATAAAAGCTTTTGAAACATTTAAATAATAACAAAAAGGGTAACACTGAAAATTGAACCAGTCCTACACACACACACACAAAAAAAGAAGTCAATATAGCAGTGAAGACCAATATAAAACTTTAAAAAGAAAAAAAAAATTCCAAGTGAATTAATATTTTTAACTGCATTAACTTAATTTCTCTCAAACAATTTTTTTTTTGCATCTCAGCAGCTATTCCCAAATTCTGTCTTAAGCAAGTCTAGAGTTTCTGTGCTAATCCAGGAAGCAAAGTAGTTTATACTGCTGCAGCCCATTGAAAATTATATTTGCAGTGGGGTTATTAGAAAGACTTCAAGCTACTGTTGTGAAATTACAACATCAGAAACTATGAAAGCAAGAACACCATGTGCCAAGTGACTTGTCTCCAGGTCAGCAGTTTGTACCAGGCTCAGTATATTCAGGCCTGTTTCTGAAGGAGTCAGGGCTTCTTAGTAACTTGAAAGGATGACTGAACCAAAATACACCTTCACATCAATCATATTTATAAGGTGGCTTCACTGCTCTTCCAATGCATGTATGAAGGAGCTCTTGCCTATATGTAGTTTTATAACACATGTAGGGGAGCTTTGGGGTTAAATATTTGTATCTAAATTATAATTATTATGAGCGATTAATAAATTATGCTGAAACACTTATAATTACCCAAATATTAACAAATATTTTTGTTCCTAAATTAGCATCAAAGACGCATTTGAATGGGTGCCCCTTGATTAAGTCAGGAAGATTCTGATACAGCAAAACTTCATTTTTGGTCTGTATCTTTGGGTACGTAATGGAAGTAGTTTATCTGCATGTGTATGTGTACTTTTATTCAATTAAATAAATATATTGTTTAAAAGGAAAGAAAATAAAAGAAACCCCAAAATTTTAAAGTACATTTACTAAAAGTGCCAGCTGGTGGAATAAGTGAGTGGTGGGAGGTCACCTTGTGTTTGAGCTGTTCACTTTAATGAGTTTCAAGTAATCTGGTGTTTCATGCAGGTGTGCCAGTGTGACTTTGGCTTTTTGAGGTCATTGGGATGGTGAGGACATCACAGGCTTCTTTGTTTAACAAAAGATTAAACATGATTGCAAAGGAGGTTTCACAAGTGGTTGGGGTGTTTCAGAAAAGACATTAACTCCATCTAAGCACTTCTACATTCAAGGAGACTTTATGTCATTATTGGCATTTATGAATAGTTTGAACAAAGCTCTTATAAATTCTGACACACTGGTATTAGTGGAGTGACTTATTCCTGCTGCTACAGGTCTTAAAAGTCCAGACTATTAATGAGAGAAAATGCAGTTAAGGAAAACATGACCTGAATTAGAAAAAGGCCAGGGCTGGGTAATAGAGTTTATACTACCATCAGTGACAACATGCTGCAAAAAAAAAACCCTATGAGAAAGGCTACTGGTAAATGCAAAATTATATTTAATAATAGAAATACTACATATTACTGTAGTACCCTGCTCTGGATTTTAACCACGGAAATCATTCTTTTTGTACACATGGGAAAGCTGATCAGAAAGGATATGCCAAACAAGTCAGAAAATGAGACACCTGCTTTTAGTCCCATGAGGACGTGACTAAAATAGAATCTCATACAAGTGGATTTATAACTTCAGAGGCATAAAATGTACATGCATGCTGATTTTATTTGCATACACACAATTGCACACACAATAATGTCAAGAAATGCAGTCAGACTTTATGATGCAATTTCAAGGAGTGACTTGTTAATGAGAAATACTAGGTTATTTTTCCATGTAAAATGTAGTCAGCACTCTTTCATCCTCCTTCAGTGTAGGGCTGTGTGATCTGTGTGATCTATTACAACCTGTATAAAATGAACCTTACAGTTTCCTAGTTTGCATTCAGTTCTTGGACTCATCACAATAGTAATTTTTGCAGTCCTAGTGGACTTCTCTCTTTGGATGACATCTAACAATGCTAACATGGAAGTTAGCTGGGACCAAATCCTATTTTAGAGGCAGCAGGTGTGCCAGGGAGGGTTTTGGGGGTTTTTTTCTTCATTAGCACTAATCTTATACACATGACAAGGAACAGAGCTGTCAAAGAGCCACTGAATGCAGATACCTGCAGTTCAATGATTCCACTTTCCACATCAAAAAAAGTGTTCAAAATTGAACATGGGAAACTACCTGCTAAAAGTGGGAAAATAAACAAGCAATGCTGAACAAAACAAGACAGTAAAATTGAAACTACAAGCTCAGTAATATGACTTAACAGTCTAGAAGAGAAATCTGCACATCTTCTAAAAATAATTGATTGAACCACACAATTCATTATGAGAATTTTCATCCTCAGTTGAAAGATGGAGCATTGTGAATTGACAGTTTCAGATAGATGACAAAATTCAGCCTCAGCTGTGAGTCTGGAGCCATATAACCAAAAAGTCAGTGAATCTAGGAGAGTCCATAAAAGAAAGGCAGAACAAGGCAAAAAATGGCCGATGAAAGGCCAGGGAAGGTTGGAATATTAGATTACATAGTAGATTTTTGAGGTGTCATATTGCTAAGGGTATGATTTTCCCCAAAAGCATTTAGCAGAAATAATTAGGGAATGGTATTAATTCCCATTTTCTTCAGGAGTACGGCAGCCAAAATTTCTCAAACTGAAAGCCAAGCAAACTGAGAACAAAACAGGGAAAATTCAAAGAAGCTGTTTGGGTTACCTTTAAAACCTTCTCTACATAGTTCACGGTGAAGATCTCAGAACATCTTACATTAATACTGCAGAAAACACTAATTAAAATTTCTTCCACAGGAAGAGCTCAGTTAGGAGTGGTTTTGCTCTGTGCATGATTGTCATAATAGGTTAAAATTGCATAAAATCTTTCTACATTTATTCTTTGAAAGTTTTCCAGTTCTCCTATGAGGTTCATGGAGGTGATTTCAGCAGTAGGTGCCTGTACTTTGATCAGTCTATCACAACAACTAATGAATACACTGAGATTTGTATAGTACTAATTATGATTTTTCTGAATTAAGTCTATTAAGTGCTTTATTCAAGTGAGTCCAATTATTCTTCTATCATATCAAGCTGCACACCTAGACAAGTTTGATGTTCTTTGACAAATTATCTTGTTATTCAATGCAACTTTCATTTGGCAACAATGACCTAAATATCCAATTTTAGAAAAATCTTAATAGCTCTTTGTAGACAGGGTACTGATTTTCTACTCTGCAGCTGTCAGGTGGATATTTCTTGCAGATACAACTTAATTAATTCCCAGTAAATTATGCCAAGCTTATCTTAGAGCAAACCTTCAGTGGTTTATGTCTTCATACCAAGAAGCAGAAAAAGTCTGAAATTTTTACTTAATTTCTCTTGGAGTAATAGAGGTTCAAGCTCACTTATGTTGATATTGGAATGAAAGGATTATCAAATGTCTCTTGAAAGCTAAAATGCTCAAACTGAGCACACTTCTACTATAAAATTTTCTTAATGTGGATGTCCCTGACATAGCAAAATATGCTGTGTCAATTAAAATTGCCATGGAAAAGCCATTGGTGTACTTTGTATCTGGCAAATAAAAGGGGAAGGAAGGAAAGGGGAGACAGGAAGGCAGAATTCAGATGAATTTAATCTATTCAATCTCCTTTCACTCATTTACTCGTTTGCTCAATCTTTTTATGTTTGAGGATTTTTTTCCCAGAAATTTAAACATTCTGTGCTGGTTTCTCCACATCAGCCCCACTCGTAAAGGCTGTACTCTACACCTGCTCACCTTTACTCACAGCAGCACTGCCATGAACATCTTTCTGTTTGCATAAAAAGTGAACAAAAATTAAAGTAAAGCTGTTTTAGGAGAATGGTGACACTTCCAGTTCTCATAGCATGCAGCCATACTAAATGAAATGGGCACGGAAGTCTGTTTACCTTCAGGCTGGTGTTTCTCCACAACATCACTTCCAGAAGGGCTTCCAGTTCCATGGACAGACCAACCATCTTCTTTACAGCATACAAATTATCAATTTACTTTCAGGATGTTTGTTTGAAGAAACTCTTGTCTGGGTTTTTATTTTGTATGGTGAGTGATCTTTTTACCAACAACATTTTCAAAGTGTTTATAGCATATAGCACTAAATACTTGTCAGCATATCAGAGTAAAACCCACACAGACACTAGAAACCACAGTTTTTCACCAAAGTATGGTATGTGTCTGTCATGGCTGCAAAATTCTGAAGTTTACAACAACTGCCAAGACTGTCAGAGATAGAATGCATGAAAGAGGAATTGGCTGTGCAGGCAGAAAAAAATCAAAGGTACTGAACTTCCAGCAAATTTCTCAGCAGAACAACATAGATAGTGGAGTATATATTTTTGTTCCATATGCATAGAACAGACTGAATAAAAAGAAAAATACTCTTGATCTATTTTAGACAGGTATATGTTGCTTCTCTAAATAAAAACTTTGTTTGATACATGTAAATGAAGAAAAAAATTCAATGTATAAAACTGAAAGAGATGCTGATATGAGAATGAGCATTTTCCTAAACTGCTTTTCATAGGCTCTAAGATAGATTTGTTCTGTTTTTAAAAAGCTTTTATTTACCATTCCTAAGATTAGCCTGTAAGCAATCAATCAAATAACCCTCTATCAATCTGACACAAAAAAAGATTTGGGAATACTAATCCTTTGAATAAAGAGGTATCAGCATTTGGAAGCATGCAAGAGTTATAATATAAAATTTCCACTTAGTGCTTCTAATTCTTTGCTGGAAATTCCTTTCACTGCAGAAATGGAGATGGTGTCTCGACTTGTTGGGTTCAAACTATATCTGGTGCTAAATGGTGTCCCAAAAATTTCAATAAACAAATCTCCTATACCTGAATTTTTGCCCAATTTTTTGAGCTGTATTTACAGACAGGAGCAACTGTGCATATTGCTACAGCATGCTCCTTTTGATCATTGATTGCTTTGTTTTATAGCCTGGCAGTTAATATATGGATTTTTTTAATATATGGATTTTTATAATATATGGATTTTTCAAAAGAAGTTATAGAAGATTGCTGGCACATCATGTGCACATGCACACTACCTCTCTATATGTGCATTTTATGATCATTCTATCCCCTGAGGACTGTGGGCAGAGCAAGTATTGCAGGAGCCATAACTCTAATTAGTTCTAGATGGGGATACTTTTGTTCCTCTTCCAAGTCATACATCAAGCTTCTCTTCATTAAATCTGCTTTTGCTAGTTGACACAGGCAGGCATGCTGCAGAAGCTTCAGAACAGAATCAACCTCTGTGCCTCTTCATCAAAAGCTTAAAGCTTTTGGAGCTTCACCAATCTGTACTGCACATTAGCAAGTGTTCATTTACAACTTTAAAGGAAGCCCATTAAATAGATAATAAAAATAATATGTTAGTTAAAATATCATATTATCATTGTGGCTTAATATTGGATCTTTAAAAAAAAAGGAGGGAGGGGACAGTTTCTCGGTTTTACACACTATTACTATAGTCACTGAAATTAATTTTGTTTTTATAAAATACACTGAATACAATCAGAATTTCCAATTCTCAAGACTTATACAGTATCCTTCAATATCTTAGAGGGAAACAGAAATTCTGCATTCAGCTCTCACCTAAAACTAGACCTTTTAGTCCTACTAGCTGACGTGCAAGTTTTATGAAGGAAGAAAATACATTCCTCACTTATCTCAATTTTTTCACAAAATATAATAATACAGTGTCTCATTTATAATTTGGGACTATTCTATATAAACAGCTTATATTTTATATACAAAAAATTAAAAATAAATGCTCTTATATATTTCTTACTAATGTTATCATTCCTCATGGTATCAGAAACAATCACACGCACAGCAGAAAGAAATCATGTATGCCACTTGTGGAACTAAAAGATGTCGATGTTCTTCTGCACCAGATAGATTGTTCCATTGCATTTTCATTTTTCCTACTGATGCTATAGCTCAAATTAAATTAGCAATTTTCAGGACAAAAAACCAAACAACCAAAAAAAAAAAAAAAAAAAAAAAAAAAGAAACCCCCCAAAAAACCCACCAACCAAAAAACCAGAATTGAAGTTTTGCTTTCTACTGCTTTGCACAGGCCATTTGTAGGAAATCTTTCCCCTTGGACAACAAAAGAAGTCAAAACTAGAGTGTGAGATTTATGGAAGCCTGAATACAGCTTTCAAAAGCACAATCATCAAAGTGATCTTTGATATTCTAGAGTATCTAGAGTTTTAATTGAAACTAATGTGCATCCTGGGTGCCCTAAAGCTTTGAAAGCCATCCAAATTGTGTCCAGTTCCATGAAAAAATTGTTGTGTAACTTAAGGCATCAAAGCCTAAGACCATTTTATACTGTAGCACAAAGTTGAAACCATTTTCTATCATCTTCCATGATTTTTTTCTATGCAATAGTTAAAAAAGAGACTCAGGTCTCAAGCTGTGACTACTGAGATGAAAAATAGACATAAAAATTATATTGAGCCCAGCCAAAGGAAAATGCTAACTTCTGCAACAAGCTTTTATCCAAATTGGAAAATATAACATCTATGCTTCAGAGGTGGAATTATCTGACTTGTTACTTTTTAGATTCCAGAAAACACTGGAACATGGAAAACATGAAGATGTGATGTCACAGGAAAAAAAAGTATGAACAGAACAGGCAAGTTTTATGATGCTAATGCTATTGTGCTAGTTTTATCAGCTTCTCCATAATTACAAATTATGTGTTTTTAATTATTGCACTACATCTCACTCAGCACTTTTAAAATTGAAATTACACGGAGTGGAAAGCTCTGAGTGATATAATGTTCATCTAACAATTCTTCTGATACTTTACAAGATTTGCCTCTGTGCTACTATAATAAATAAGAAAACAAAATAAACACATCAGCTGCTTCCATCTTTACCTTATAATGTTGAACTGTTTATGTTTTATGGATAAGCTACATAGAAATCACACCTGAGTTTTATGAAATGGCAGGTATACCTCATATAGAGACATCTCAGTTATGTTGATGATTTACTAAGGAGAACACCTCGAACAAAGCTGGATGATAAATGTAAGGAATTTCTATGTTTTCCATATCAAAAGTCATGAAAGCTTCTGTAACATATTAATCATTAAAGAGACCAAACTACTGCAGTCTTGAATACAGTTGTTTGCTAGCAACATAAAAAACCAGTGTCAGCAAAGGTAAACATGCACTAAAAAAAGCAAGCAAAAAAACCCCTATACATGTTATGGAAAAAATGTTTCAAGTTCATGTAAAATAACAGAAGTGAATGAAAACTCTATTTGCATACTGAAGCTGATCCAAATGGGGCTATTAGAACACCATACCAGGGAATTTTTTTTCTCTGTTATTCCCTTTACCTCCACTTCAATCAATGCTCTCTTAGAAAATTAGACTTTTAAAATGTAGCTTAAGCATTTTCCCTTAGAAAAGGATTATACAAATCTCACCAGATCCATTCTACAGAGCTCTACTTCACCCAGGAGGAGTTACTATTATTTGTGGCAGATGAAGCCTTGTGAACATGAGTGACTCCTAGGAAGACTAGCACTCACTCAGTGGTGCTGGAGGGCCATGGGGACAAGCAGCAGGTCTCTCTAAGAGCCCTTTTCCCAACAAGACCAATGCAGAGTAAAAGGCAAAGCCTCCAACCATTGCTCTCAAAACTCTAGCACATCACTGCTGGTGAGATGGTGAGAAAGGGAGGTGATGAATATTTGGCATTATAGACCTTATAGTCCATTTATAAAGAATCAGTTTATGTCAGGCACACATTGATATAGACTGAGTTGTCAACTAAAGGTTTGTCATTGAATGTCAGTCATACCATGCACAGTTTGTGGCCTGCACCCTTTCTTCTGATATAGAAATGACTGTCAGAAGACAAGATTGTAAATTTATGTTAATTTACATCGTGTGACTTCTGATCCACTCTTGACATCAGAGGCTGGGAGCAGCAAAGAGAAAGCTTCAAAGAGCCAAAGATCTACAGATGTAGGGAGCTTCAGCTGCTACCTGTGGAACCCCAGACACCTCTGTATGGTCATTTCTCCACATCTGCTTCCGTTCCTAGTGAAATTGATCTCATGATAGCTGAAGTCTGCCTTAGTGCACCCTGAACATTACAGTTTTTCTTTGCTGCTGGCAGAGGTGGGCAGCCAGAGCAGCACTGTGGGATGCAGCTCAACATGAGCCCCAGTGAGGGAGCTGGGAGGTGTCAGACTCTAGGAAGATGCTTTGCAAAGCCAACACATTCATTTTGCAAAGGAGAAACAGACCAAAAGCCATGGAATTGGCTGCAGCAACAGTACAACATGCAGATCTAGGAGACTGAGGAGTTCAGCAGGCTTTGCTGAGAACTGCCAGTTTGAGGAGCCAACCTTCCTGCTGGCTTTCCTATGGAGCCTGTGAAGTCAATACAGCTAAAAACATGAACTGTGCTAGAGCCTCAGCTCTGTAATTGCTGTTCCTAAGTGTTCTGCTCTGCATTGGAGTCTATAAGGAATGAATAAAGACATTTTCAGCTACCCATTTTTGCTTAAAACTAACAACAAAATGAATAGAACAAATAAATAAATTATTCCAATATAAAGCAATATCACCTCTGGTTAACTTGATTCCCTAGTCTCCCATGTTGCCAAACTAGTTACGCACTAGTTGAGCACTGACTAGCTAAGCATAGAAGTATGCTTACTTTTAAGTAAATAGTTTAGGCTGTGCCCTGTCACTTTCACATTTCAGATACATGAGCTGTGTCTCCAGTTACGGAAGGATATATAAGAATATGTAAAATCCAGAGTGAATACTCCATCTTGTGGCAGATCATTTTGTTACCCTGCAGACAAAAATACACTCACAAAATCACGACTGTATAATTTCATTAAGACTGTTGTATAATTCTGTTAAGGTTAAAAATATAGACACCTTTCCCCAGAATTAGAGTAGAAATATCTGCACATATATGTGTGGTGGTAGAAAGCAATTGCAGTTTGAAATCCCCAATTTGCAGTAAGACTTCTCCCTGCCGAAAAAACCCAATCCTCAAGCCACTGCCACCACCAACAAGAACAAAAAGCCGCCCCAAATCCCATAACAAACAAAAACACAATAATCAAATTAACAATAAAATAGAATTCCTGGAATATATAAACTCAGCACATTGTTTTCTGATATAAATTCTTCACAGATTTCATAGAAAATACAGCAAAATAGAATAACAGGATGAGTTAATTTGAATTCTTGTGTGTTACAGATCTGTAACCATTGATCAAACATTCTAATACATACACAAAATATTGTAGCCTTCCAAAATAAAATCTATGCTCCAAGCAAAGAACGTGTGTTGCCACCTTAATTCTCCAGAGATGTACTTATTTATCTAACCTCTGATCTACACATAAATAAAATCAATCACCAAACCATTCTCTAGTTCATTTGCAAAACCAGCACTGTCAAGCAGCCAGAAGACCTTGAAATTAGTTGGATCATATCAATATCAAATTATAACACTGAATCAACTCAAGCAAACAGGAAGTCAAAGAACCAAAAAACCCTAACAGCAGTTCAGTTGAATATTGAGAACATGGCACCAAATTATTCTTTTCCTGACAACCATATGAACGGACAGTGACAGTTCTGAAAAGTCCTGGAAAAAATCAACAATAGAAAAATACTATCCTGAAACTATTTCATATGTGGAAGTTATACTCTTAAAGGCTCAAAGAGATAATGTTCTTTGTAGGTCCAGGTTACTATAATCTCTTAGTTCTCAAAGAAATCATAAATTTCCTTCAAGAAATTGCATCTCCAATTTGTTGTATCTCCACAAAGAGCTTCAGGAGATATCACAGGTAGTAAACAGCAAAAATAATTTATCTTATGTCCATGATATTCTTTGTGGGAGCACATCAGAACACTTCTATGTTTTTGAGGCCTCCTCTGCTTCATCAGACTGGAGCATATTTTTGGTTCTCTGCAGAGTGCTCCAGTCATACACTGACTCCATATCAGGGTAAAATTAGCAAACACTAGCCCCTCCTCCAAATACCTCTTTCCATTGAAAGGAACTATAATTTTGCAGATTAGATGGAATTATAGAGTTGATCAGGTTGGAAGGAACCACAGTGGGTTATCTGGTCCAACATCCCTGCTCAATCTTGAGCAAAGTGGCAAAAGTGAGCTTATAGGCAGCCTGAATGCTTGCAAGCCTTCTGCCTCTGCTTCTGAGCACAGCTAGGAGCTTTATCAGAGAAAACATCCATATTTCAAAGGGAGAAATCTATTATTAAATATCCATGCACTGGCAAACAATCCTTATGAAGCCATCACACTGTTGATGTCACTAGTTGACTTCTCTCAACATAGATTTATTTTCAAAATAATACCTAATTAAGGAATTTCTAGAAAGTCTGCTACATGATCTGGACATCCATTTTCCTGAACAATACTGTCAGACTCAGATCACATGAGAGGCACAGAGACTGCACTCACAGATCACCTCTCCCTTACCCAGGGTGGAACACACAGCCAGAATTCACCACTACTGCTTGTAGCAGACAATTGGTGAAATGCTTTAGAGGTAAAAAGAATTGGTGAATAATCATTGCAAATTGAACCAAAGCTTGACTATTTAGACTTTCATTTTCAAGATCTTTCTTAAGGAAAGTACTAAGTCAACAGAAACACACACATGAAAGTCATCCAAATGTCTTGTTGCATTAAATTTGAGGAACAGCATATCCCAGACCATACCCACCCCAAGCATTGTTGCTTAACTTTTGATAGAAGAAGAAGGATCAAAACCAACAGGCAGAAATAAAAATATTTTCTTTTTTTTTTGTCTCCAATATCACTCAAGGGGCAACTTCAAACTTAGGATTCCTTGTAAGTCTTTAGTACCTTGTATTCTCACTATAGCTATGGTCATCTGCCTCTGGGTAGAAAGCTGGTTTTTTTAGGCACATACAGTCATGTTTCAGACAGTCATGTTCTTCAGCCACAATCATCATAGCCAAGAAAGTCCAAAAATAGCAGCCAGTCCTAAATACTGTAGTTGTTTACTAAGTGTCAGAGGTCACCATGAATACTCCAGATTTACACCTCTCTGTGTACTCTGAATCCCAGAAAAACAGTGAGATTCAAGAGCTGTTTTCTGATATGTACAGTCTTCTCTGGTACTAGAACTTGCTTGATCCCCAGAATGGGCACTGAAACATTGATTAGAAATTGTTAGAATGTCCACCAAGAGCCAGGTTTATTTTTGACACTATATTTATGCCAGGAAACTTGTAAGAAAAGTATGACAAGTACATTTATAACAGAGACAAGGAGAATGCTGTATGACCTGTTTGTGATTAAAGCCCCTCACATATCAAACACTTGGATAAAACTATAAAGTAATATACAAATCACTATTTAGTCAAGACATTGCAGCCGGTATGATGAGCTTAACACATTATTGCGCTTGTGGTAAGCAATATTAGTGAATTTTAATAAACAATATATTTTTGCCATTTAATACTATTCTAGAAGACAATGAGTAAAAAAATAATCAAATGGTTAATAACCAATATTTTATCTCAGAGTCGTTATTACCTCTTATTAAATGCCTTAGCCTCAGCTGACAGACTTATAAAAGCCTATGAAGAAAACAAAAACCAAGAAGAAAAATAACTGAAAGAGCCTTAAAATCAGTGGTCTCCAAGAAAATCAGGGCTCTGCTTATGTAAAAGATTCCTGAGATGGAGTGGGGTAGGAGAGGCTAATTTAGAATTAGAAAAAAAAAGAACATCTCTAGACCTCAAGGAAGAATGTTTACCTTATTAGGTTTTCAAATCATCAAGATCAGACTATACAGGCAAATATTATTAAATGGAGAATTAAATATGACTTTTTCTGATAAAATCTGTTTAAAGATAACCATAGAAATATTTTCAGTAATGTAAGCAATCCATCATCACTATTTTATCTGCTTTGATCTTGCTTCTAAAGACAGCACATTTTTTAACTTAACTGAAACAAAATTAAAACAGCTTCAAATTACATTCTGACTAACTGAATGCCCCTTCCTGTGTTAATTAGATATGGTGTTATTCACTTCATGCTCCTTTACTCAACAGCTGATGTTTACAGCCCTGAAGCGCATCATGTGTCAGTGTAGGTGCAGCAATTTATTCTCTATTCATAATCTGCAATGTCATCAGGGTGAAAAAGGTTCCATGAACATCAAATTACTATGGATATTTTTCATTTGGATAAGTTAGTGTCTCTGGACTTCACAAAGTTTTCTACATAATGCTGAAACCTCCCCACCAACACTCACATCCCAGAGACATCTCTCTGCAAAAGTGTGACCAGACACGTCACCTGAGGCGTTATCTAGAGACTTCCCACTGGAGACAATGCATGTAACAATTTATACAGCAGAGGACAATGAAAAATAGCATTAAATATGAATATGGAGAGGATTCAGAGGGAACTGATTTTCCTTTCACATCATGGAATAAAGTAACTCCTAAAAGGAAATAAAAAAATCAAACTGTTTTCTTGATCCTTCCATTTGAAGGATCAGCTACTACAGATGTGAAAATGTGGTGCTCAAGACAGTTGGCTGGTGGATGTATTAATGAAAAATGCTAATCTGGCTACACGAGTGTTGTATCACCTTTGTGGAGGTGATATAAGCTACATTTCTACATTCCTCTTTCAAATATTCTAGGATTTCCCAAAAATCCAGAGAGAAAAGGGGTTCCAAGGAACTGCTTCTACTGACAGCTGTCCATTACCCAAAAAATTAGTTTTAGTACACTAATTGACTACATATATTTTGCTGTCCAGTTGTACTAACCTTTTCAATTTAAAATATTGAAGTTCTGATTTTATCGCGTATTTATTATTGAAACAATAGAAGGAAGAGGAAGTTTAGTTTTTAATCTGAAGCATTAATGAACTTCTCCCTGGTGATCCCATCTGTTTCTGCTGATGCTTTAGCACAGACTTTGACAAATGGGAGAACAATTAGAAAACTAATCTATATTTGGGAAAACAATTTTAGATTGAGACCTTTCTAAAAAGTCAATTTAATGTGATTTAAAGAAGTTTAAAATAAAGAGTAAGCTATCTAATGTGATGTTTGACAGTAGAAAGCTTTCTGTGCTAGTCAAATTCCTACCCCTCCCCAAAAAAATGTCAGCTGAGAAGACAAGCATGTCAACAGTTCCTCAGTCATTTTTGTGAACTAAGATTATTATAAAAAGTAAAGAGGTAGGGAAGAGAATGCAGTATGAGTTTGAGTAGAAGTGGATAGAGAAGACATGGATTATTGGTTTTCATATGCTAATATAGAATTATTAATAACTATTAATTTGATACTAAACTGCTTCTCTTCTTATAAGAATTGTAGTACTTGATCCAAGAGAGAACAAAATTTTTTATCATTTCTAGTACTCATACATAAAGATAAGTCTTTAACCGTAAGTCTTTATCCCTTCTCAAACTTCAGTTAAATCTCTAATTTGGCCTAATTTATTTTTAAATGGTTGTACAGGATATGCCACATAACATAGGCCATGGGAATTTTTATCCCACCTTCTCTGTGACCTTCCTGCAGCTTCTTCTTCCAGCAAGCTTTTCTTTCTCCTGTGTATCCAAGAACTGTCTGTACTTTTTCCATCTTCTGGGGTTCTTCAGCCCAGTATGGGGCCTGAAGCTCATCCCAGCTCTCCTGCCAGGGACAGTTGTAACTAAGGAGCATTGATGACACTCAGGACTGTAGAGAAGGAGGGGAGTAGGCACTGTCTTCAAGAGTTTTAAGAGTGAAATCCAGAGAGTCAAACATTGCTGGCCATATCTGCTTTTCACATGTTGTTTCATGGACACTTTAATAAGCTTGGTGAAAACACTCTGGAAAGCAGGTTAAATTTAAAAGACCTGAAGGTTGTGGAAACTGCAGGAGTATAGGAAAGAAAAGACACTTAATATTTGTTCAGGTCTCTGCCTCCTTCCCTGGTATCTGCTACATTTCCTAATGATAAAGAGGACGCTTGGAAGCAATTTTTGGTCAAATTCCATTCAGCCAAATTTAGGTAGGATCAAGGAAAATACAAAATAAAGAAAGGGAGAGAGATTAAAATGAAATGCACAGATACTTCTGCAATGGCCTGATTTACATGTTTCTTATCAGTTTCTTTGACTATCTTTTTTCTTGCATCCTTGATGCTAAATGAGTCCCATACCAGCTAATCTATTCGCTTTTTGATTTCTGAATGCTTTCATGAGCACTCACTTCAGAGAACTGTGCAGCCCATGGCAGGAGTGAACCAGCTATTGCTGTCTTCAGAAGGAACCAATGTAAGCCAAGCTACAGCAGCCGTGCTGAGCCTGCACCCTGCCACATCCATTATTTCCACTTGGATAAAAAAGGAACAGAGATTCAGCTCCTGCACTCCACCGACTGGCCATATTATCTTTCTGTTGGATACATTATTTTCCCTTTTGGTTCTCATTAATGATCAAGACAAATCCATGCAAAATGACAGCACACAGCTGAGAATCAACAGCGCTTTTTGTCATGAGGCAAAGGAGCATTTTTGTACTCCTATAGTTATGTAGCTATACCAAGGAGAAAATACAAGTTGCTTCTAATCAGTTCCTCATCTGTTCCCAATTAGAAAAGCATGCCTTTATGCACTTCCAAACTTCATACTTGAATGAGTGGGATACATAAAAGTCATAGTAGAAAAGCTGGTTCTCAGAAGTAACATCCTAGCTGGCGCTGTGCTCAACACTATACAAAATTCTTCTCTCTCAAGACACTTCCTGACTCAACATTTAGGATTAATTTGATGCTACAATGCTATTTCATAAAGATAATTTTACATATAAGCAATGAAACAATCACAAGCTTATACCTTCTTATAGAAAGAGTTCTGTCCTTAAAGAGGTTTTCACCATTTATTTTCTAAAACACGTTTTCAAAAGCACAGTGGTTTCAGAAACCATTATCCCATATCCTTGTCAAACTGAAGAGGATATCAATGGCCCAGGAACATGACTCTTGAAAGACTTTTTTTTTTTCCTTATGGCTTCTTGGAATGAAAAACAAACAAACAAACAAACAAAAAGATTTTTATCCCATCAACTTCCAAATCTTGCCATAACTCTGGCAACACTTAAAGAGTTAGGGAGGCAAGCATGAATTACACTGAATTTAATTTAAAAAGAAAAAGAATGAACTTCTGGTCCTATATTAAAGGTGAGAAAATTGAATCAATTGAAAAGGATCAAAACTTTGTTGGTAAACACAATGATATCCCTTTATTAAGTGCATCTTTTTCTTTTAAGCCTCAAGCCACTCACGCTGATTTGTAGGTGCTCATGCCCAGGTTGGCAATACAATTTAAAAATCAGGGCATAGGTTAAAGGTTTAAATGGAATACCCACTAAGAAAGAGTGAGGAAAATAAAATCCACGTGTCTGAAGATGATTTAGCTGACTTGAGAAAAATATATTTTAATCAAAGGACTCTGAATTCTTGCACTAATGAACTTAAACTAAATTGTTGATCACAAAACCAGGATGTGTTTGTTCCATTTCCACCTTCATTTTTCACTTTGCCTACCTTTACCACTTCTGTGTTGTAGATGGTATTTTTAAAATGTCCTAGAAGAATTCAAGAAACTTCAAGAGAATCCTCTTTTCTGGTCTTTTGAGGCAGACTGCTCCTCTCCTCCCTTGAAGAAAAGATAGCGTTCTAACAAGGTCTCCATTAAATGTCTTATTAAACATTCATAAAGATTTTGGCTTTAATTAAAAAGAACACATTTTGGAGTCTTGACCTGTCCCAGTTTGAGAATTACCTTTGAGATTTATCTTGTCATTATCACACATCCTTTTAATTAGTAGGTGGACAATGCTATGACCGACAGTATTCTAGCAAGGATGTACTAAAAAATGTTCTCACTAATTTGATGTAAAGCCCATGAGAGTACTTTAGCTATTTGCAAAGTAGGCACATCATGGCAGTGCTAGGAGGAAAGTCCTTACTCTACTTCATTTCTAAAGCCAGAAAGCTTTCCTATAATAACAGAAGGTGAAAAAAAATGCTTCTATTAAAGTACACTGAATGAAGACAAAGAAATAATATGCTCAAGATTGACTTATAAAATGCTAAGTGAAGTTAGCAGGCTGACAGCTTCATACAAGAAAATTACCCCATCACTACCAAAATTTGAGGGAAAGAAGAGCATAAATGAGCAGTAGATCCTCTTACAGGGTGAGACAATAGGCTTCTCATCTAATGCAGCCCACTCTTTCAAGCAGTGTCAACACTGAAGTCAGACCTTGCTGTAATAAGTGGCTTCAAAGTCAGAAAATGCATTCCAACCTGCTTTTCATATGGATAGGATGTTTTTAAATCAAAAGCATCGGTATAAATTATCAGGAACTCCATCCAGCACATCAGGAGATACAGCTGCACAGCAAAAGAAACATCCTCTTTAGCTAAAGCACTTGCAGGCTACTCTCCTTTCTTTCTTTAAAACCAAATACAATTTTTGGCATCAAATACAGAGACAAAACATATATAAGGGCTGTGCAAAAATTTGCGTAAGCAGTTACAGGCAAGACCCTGTAGTACTGTGATAGTCCAGATTGCAATAAATGAAGATATTAGAGGCATAAAAACTGGTAGAAAATATTTTATTTTTGTAAAAATCTTTTAATGACAGGAATAAAGCCACCTAATTGTCATTCTGCACCCAAGTATTTCCCTAAGGCCTCACTGGCTGCAAGCCAGTTGTCGGACAACAGACATTTATTAATTTTCTCTGCATGATAAACTTTCTTTTAAGCAAAAAATGGGTTTTTAGCAAGAAAACAAGGATTTTTATTAGAACAAAACTCCATTTTAATTTCAAAGTATAAACTCTGGCATAGAAACCCATAAAATGCCTTTAGACCCCTTTGAACTTTCTACTTTATCACTTCTGCTATGATAGTATCCTGAGATTGTGCAAAGACCTTGTTCCAAATGCAGACAGGCAGAGCAATATGCAAACAGGATTAGTGGCGGAATGCTACCATTAGTCTCCAAAAAAAGTACAAACAAATAATTTATTACCTCATTATCTAGTTAGGAAAAAGCTTTCCACCCTATTGGAAATATTCCATCCTTCAGCACTGAAACATAAAAAACTGCCAAAAGCTGAAAATATAAATATGTGAGTCTTTTTGCTGCATGCTTCTGTATAAGAATTTTTCTTATAACTCAAATATCTACCAGTACTTCATTTTTTTGTAAAGGACAAAAGTCTGCAGTAAATTTACAAATAATCCTGCACAAGAAGTGCAGGCCAAATTAATCCACCCACTCATTGTCCCATAGCACTTTGATTTCTAGGAAAGAATGCAAGACATCTTAGCTGGTTGATCAGACTGGTCCCTCTATATTGCCCTTGTACATTTTTAGTATCAGCAGAAAAAGTATCATACAGAAAGGTGTGTTTTGTTTGTGCATTTATTCCCATATTTTCTTAGACATACTGCATATTTATTATTAGAGCGAAACTACTTAAGAAATTACCAAATGGGTGCAATTGAAATATTGCCCAATTACCCTTAAATTCAGTGAAAATATTTCTAGATTCTGTTACAGAATTTAAAAAGCCTATATTCAAGAATTTTAAATCTATAAATCTTGCAAATGCCTAAAACTAAGCTTCTGGTTTGCTAGCAGCCAATGAAACACAATACATGGACAAGTTAAAGTGGAAGACAAAACAGGTGGTCTCATTGCTGAATTTTCCAGTGTTCTGTACAAACAACAAGCTGTTCACATAAATACAGCATATTGAGCAATGGGATCAAAGATGCAAATTTATCTGTTGAAATTTTTTTTTTCAAAATAAATGTTAGAATGCTTCAAAACCTCAAGCTGTAGAATACAAAATAAAGGCACAGTAACAAGAAATGATCACAAATCATTGCACAAGAAATATTTGTCGTATAGAGACTTGCAAGTTTTCCATATTATCATCAGTATGACACTGAGTGTAAGTCTGAAAACACTGAAACTGTCAACAAGGGGGGAAAAAGTATTCTTGTGTGCTACCTGAAACTTAGGAGCCCTAGGTGGTAGAGTATTTCACAATGAGACTCTTAAAAGAAACTGATACCAGTCCCAGAAGACAGTGCAAAAACACAAAGCAAAGCTGACCAAATAATGCTTTGGTGCCTTGGAGTATTGTGTAAATTACAGCAAGCAGATTTAGGCATTCCATTTAGAAAGAGAAACAGAAAGCTGATGCTCGCACTAGAGAAAATGTACTAGAGAAAAATCGTTAAGAGAAATTCCAATGAAAGCAAATAAGAAGTACATATCTACAAAGAAAGTGTACGAAAAGGAAAATGTGGATTCACATAGCATGATCAGACTGCAATTTAAGTTCATATTTGGACATGTTTTGTCTGGCTGCACTTACCCTTTCATACAATGTTGGAAGTGAAAGAAAGAAATTTAAATGTGGTAAATCAATTCTAACCATGTAGCTCAGGGAAGAGTTCTTTAAGAGCAACCTTATTCATCTTCAGACAAAATACAGTCCTTGAATTCAGAAGGAGCTGCACTGATCTCCCACTGACTTCAGCAGAAGGATTTGATGTGAAACTTTGCAAGTGCCCTCCAGGTCCTGCCCATGACCCTGGGTGCTGTCAGGCCATGCCATGCCTCCCTGCTGACCAAAGCTGCCCCTCAAGGTTTGCTTTGCTTTTGCTAAGGGGTCTCTCCTCTATGGGGATGACAATTTTCACTGAAGTTATACATAAGATGGAACCTGTTGGATTTTCATCACTCTGTCAAATTGTGGGGGAAAAAAAAATAGACTCTGAAGTTGTCAGGCAAGAATGACAAAGAAAAGGTTAAATACTGCTTAAAGGTTAAATGCTTAAGTACTGGTGTTGAGTGCTATAGTTACCCCTCGAGCACCCACAATATCCACACCAGATGACCCAAACATGACCCAGAACCTATTGGACTCCACTTCCTGCTGCAGTCACAGCTTGAAGCCAAATGGGAATTTTCAATACTTTAGGATTGAAAATGATGTTTTTTTTAAAATAACAGGACAATCTATATTTTTTATTATTACGAAATCGTTTTACATTTCTCTTAAACACTTCTGTATCTAGATTTCAGCTTCCTTTCTCTTTTTCAGATGGGTACATTTCTATGGAGGACAACCATTGTTCTTCATTCTTCTGTGCTCTAAAATGCAACATTATCAAATGAAAAACTGAGCTATCATTATCTGCTATCTATCCTGTCCACTGGTGTAATTCAAGATAAAAGTAGCCAAATGGCTTTATAGATGATAAAAAGTGGAAAAGGCAGACTGCTTATAAGATAAAAAGAAGGAACTATGATGAGTCAATCATGAGCACAGGAGATGAGAGCTAATATGTATTGGTGTGATGAAGACTGACATGCCCATTACTAAAGTGGAACAATTTTTAGCAGTAAAAAGATTAAGCATGATGGTGTGAAATAAAAAATTGACTAGACTTTATAGAACATGGAAGTTCAGAGGCTTCAAAAGGCTTATTAAATTTTTCTGCAAAAGAAGCCTCCATGAGTAAAAAGAATCAGAGATATTATGCTACTGCTTAATGTAAGAAAAAAATTACTAACTTTTCTCATCTATAGCAAAATGAAGAGAAATTACTTATAAGTAAGAAAGCATGAAAGTAAGAGTGAAAAAGAATAGTTAGCTGCAAATTGCTGCAGAAGAAAATTACAAAACTAAAAGATAATTATACCAGGCAAACACATACCTCACCATTGCCAATTAGCAACCTAGAACTCGAGGAAGATTCTTTTAGCCAACAATATACCAAATACTAATTTTTTGGATATTATTTTTAGGAGTTGGTAATTTACTGCTGATCATCATATCAGAAGCTGCAACAGGTATTACTTTATTCTAGTGTCTTCACAGGCCCTTCATTTGCCTTTATGTTGGATGATGTAGTGAGCAGCAAGTTGTCTCTCTTCAGAGCATGCCATCAGTCCTCAGAGGACAAATGACTCAGTCCCTTCTGCACTGACACTGTGCACCAACAGACTTCCACAGCACTATAGCTTTTGAGTTAGCTAGTGAGCCATTCGCTGGTGGAAGCAATATCAAGGGCTTAATTCAGCTTTAGACATGCATCCATGAATGTTTATAACTTCATTCTCATTCACACACTGAAGACAAAGCTGGCCCAGTGCATCAAGCAGCATGATACTTACACCATACTGATGATCTACACCACCCCAGGTTCAAACCTTTTATTCTTCTTTTCACTTTTTATACTTATCATTGAAGATTTGTTAGACTGGATTTACAAGCCTTTTGATGTAATAGTCAAGCAAGCCATCAGACTGTATGCTTTCCATTTCAAATAATGAACTTTTAGTATAATCATTTACTTTGTCCAATATTCTGTAGCACATATTGGTGTGGTACAAGCACTTCAAAATGCCCAAGAAACCCTCACCTACTTTAGGGAAGTATTATTCCATACAAAAACATCATTATTTTAGTTTTTTTTTTTTCCAAATACTTATGAATTGTACACAAATGCTCAGCATTTTTTAAGCCTACTTGCTGATAAAATAAAACAACAGAATAAAAACTGCACTCCTTTCAATGGGCTATTTTTAAAGAAAATGATGGCATAGTATGGGATTAATCTGATTTAGTGTCAAATCTACACTTGACCTAATCACACACATTTACCTTCAAGTGACAGCTCGTGGATGTAGTTAGAAGAAGGCAGAGCAAGAGTTGTGTCATCCTAATGCTGACATCTAACACAGAACATGGGAACCACATGCTAGTTCTTCTAGACCACTGCAGAAGGAGCATAGTGTAAATATCTTAACCATTTACAACAAAAATATTTAACTGTCTAAATTAAAGGATTGATGTCTCTCATCCATAGTGTTTACCAGGTAATGTTTGTTTGTTTGGATTAATTTTACTACTTTTTGCTACAGAGTTGCTAATGCCTGAAGAGTATGGCTGTAAGACTGATGGAATGAATGTAAAAATTCCTGTTGTTCTAAATCTTGTGCTTGCTATAGATCATCAGAGCTTGACAGTTCCCATTTCTGTGGAAGTTTGCTACCCCCTCATGCCTAGATCTGTAAGTTAAAAATGTGGGTTGAAAGATAGACAAAACTGCGGAGATATTGCCCTCTGGATTTCAGAGAGCACATAAGTATTACCTGCAGCAAGAACTTTGTGTTTTGCTGAAATAGATGTTTAAACTATTTTTTGAATCATGGCACTCTGGAGATATTTTTAAAACTGGGATTTGCCTCAAGTTATATCTATTAGAAACCAGTGAACAAAACCAAAAAAAGGAGAAAAATAATCTTTCCAAAAGCAATAGTCCTTTCTATGAGATCAGTTTAATTGCTTCCAATGAAACTTCTGTTTATATTACTATTACGAAATAAGGAAAACCTTCAAATTAGAAAAATACTAAGGAAAAAAATCAGTTACCAGGAGGGACAAAGTTGTATCAATTGAAACTGTCCAATTGCTTTTTCAGCTGTCAGATTTTCAGTAACGATGATACTTTGATTTGTGTGTGAAGAAATTGTTAGTCTGATGAAATGGTTGTCTTAATCATGTTCCTAAACCTACTAAAACCAGGCTGAAACAAGCAATAGCAAAAACTTATGCAAAACATTGTATTCTTTCTCATTTTTCAAGCTTCTGGGTGAAGTAACAAATTTAATTGTGTGGGTTTTCAGTTTTTTAAACACTCTCAGGGACAACTAACACCCAGCCATTGTGTGAGCACCGGTTTTCCAGTGGTTGCTCAGCAGCATGCTGCAGACAGTGCTGCCACTACTAGCACCGTGGAAGTGGTTTGGGATAGTTCTCTGAGGAAAAAAAAATAGTTTAAATTTATGAATGTAGTTCAAGACTACTAAAACTAAAGTAGTTTTCTCAGAAAGGGGATTGAGCCCCTCTAAACACACTGCAACCTCCTCTTCCAAACAGAGCTGCACCCACTCAAAGGATTGCTCCAGCCCAATGAGGCAAGTACAGTCACATGCATAAGAAATGTGTTCATTCTAAGTAAAAATAAAATACTTTCTATTTGAAAGTATTTTATTTGAAAGGCAAAAAAGAATTTTTCAGAAGGCTCTGATAGATTAAGGCTCATCAAGGTAAGATCTGCATGTTGGGTCTCACAGCATAAAAAAATTGCCTTACAGTCCTTACTGTGTACTATAAATAGGGTAAAGCTAAAACTCTCTAGCTGAAGGCACGTGTGATTTAAGCAGATCTAAGGAGAAATACACAAAATTGTATTTCTTTACATAGTGTATGCCCCAATTTCATTGTTTCTGAATGAGACATTTTGATTCAAATAGGAGAGGTGAGTTAGTCTGTAACATATGAAGCACACATTTCTTTTTCTGTAATTTTTTTACTTTAAGAAATAACATGGTAGCTCTTAGTCAAAGAACAGTGGCTGACCTGCATTTCCTGAGTAATATTGTTTCAATTCTTATTTTGTTCACAGTAACTATTTTATTAACTGAAGCAACAAAAATATCAATTCAACTGGATCCACACAATGGAAGAAAGTATCCACTCCAATTAATTTTTGTTGACATTTCTTGTCATTTAGGCAACATACATTAATATTTGCTGTTAATATATTCAAAAAATAGCCTTTATCTCTTTCTTTCTCCTCTGTTTACAGAAGAGTATAAAGCTTTGATCTTTCTCTTTGCTTGTTACAGAAAAGGGGGTATAAAACCTGTATCATACTCTAATATCAATACATGAAAATTCAGCTACCACAAACATCTTCCTTAGATGGTGATATGTTACAGTTCTTTGTGCCTTCCTGTGGTGCCTGTGACTAATCTGATGCAATAGTGATTATTAAAAATAGACAAGAAAGCTGAAACTTGATAAGTACATGAAACTTGTTTCATTAAGCCACCTTGGGTTTCTCTTTTACTCCTACATGGCTGATGCTATTTTTGGAAAAGTCCAGACAGTGTAAGCTCAAGATTCAAGCAATTATAACAAGGCATGGTATTAAGTCTTATTTGGCATGGAATTTTTCATTCTTATGGTGAAGAAAAAGTAGTTTTCATGCCATGATGCTTTAAACTTTTCTACAGTTCATGGAACCAATAAGAACACTCATGGGCACCTCTCTGCATGAGAAAAATAAATAAAGAAAAGTAACTTTTAACAGCAGCAGCCTTGTGATCAATCCACACATTGACTTTGTGTCATGATCTGAAGATTGAAGAGAGAGAAATGTTGTGCTACTGAATTATGTTCCTGGTTTCTCTGAACACTTGAAGACCATGATAGCATCTGACCTGCAAAGATGAGAGATGTTGCTGTTGTGCCACTTCTGGCTCTGCAGGATGCACACTCCCTGCTTCTGTCTGGCTCTTTTTGGTTGCTGCTGCCTAACCACGGGCAGGATTTGGATGCTGAAGGGAACAGGTCAGACCTCTCACTGCTTCCCAGGCAGGTTCACGTAGGAAAGTGGAGGGCTAAGCTGGCATGACAGCTGGCATGAGAGGGAAGGCAGAGAATAGGGTTTATAATTTTATTTCCGATCAAAAGGCTCACTCTGCAATAAAATAAACCCGTACTCAAGGCAGAGGGGGAAAGAAATAAAGTGCTTCCAAGAATTTTTCCTTTCTCCTCTGCAATGTCCAGGAAAGTTTTGGGACAAGCTTTGTCTTAAGATTGTTGAAGCTCCCACACTAAACTTTGGAGAACTTTGTGGGAGGACAAGTAGATATGCAAAGTATCTGAGATTTGGCCAATATTGCACCTTTAACTGCAAAGAGCAGAACTAAGAATTCATTTATTTATAAATGAACAGAATGGAAATCAAAAGCCTCCTCACTGCCCACTTAAATGATGACTAATTTTTGTTAACAGCAGTGATGTAGGGGTTTCAGCAATTGATTCTGAGAACAAAAGAAGAAATTGTAGCTTGGGGAAGATAGGATATGTGAATGCAATAATTCTTCTTTTTTTCCAAATGTTTTCATCACAGAATTTCAGGGAAACATAAGTATCAGCAAGACTATATCATTAAATGATTCCATTTTAAATTTTGTCAAATCCAATTAACTGGTCTTTTCCCCCATTTTTCCCTTTGCTGCTTCTTTTCTTTTTAAAAAGACTTAAATAATTATTCTATTTTTTCTCACTCTCAGTTCTCCATATAGTCATATTTTCTTTTACCAATCTCGTATGCCTTATTTTCAGAAACTTGAGTCTCCTGCTTGTGAGAGGTAAATTAGTCAGCTCTTAGTTACATACTTTTTTTTGTGGTAACTCTGTACCCTAAGCCAAGTAAGAGTTTAAAAAATAGTGGGATATCCTCTGATACATAAGGATTACCTGTATAGCAGGTAACAGGAAAGAAATTAAAGTAGTTTTCAAAAGTGTTCCCATGCAAATAATCTGCAGTAGTAATAAAGGCAAATTAAAAAGTCTTGGTAAAATCCATCTTTTGAAATCTGGCATGTCCCAGATCCCTGGCCTCCATTCTTCTGTTTCCTTCACTCAAGGTAAATGTTAAACATAAATAAATAAATAAATACATAAATAAAATAAAATAAAATAAAATAAAATAAAATAAAATAAAATACTTTTTTTAAAAATTTAAAAAACTATATATGTAACCCCTCAAAATCACACAAGCCTCATTAACACTGAAACAGCTGGACTCTGGGCTAGGAGTTGTTACAATTTTAGGAATGCAATAGCATGGGAACACTGAAGAAAAACAGTTTAAAGTTGTAGGGAATCAAGAAAAACTGGGTAATCTGGCAAAAAAGTCTGCTACACTTGCAGTCTAGGAGACAAATGTGCATGTTTCAGCTGTGAGAGGATTGAGGATAATCAAAATTTGTTTTGTTGGAAGTTCACTACAGGTGTTCTGCTCAACTGCACTTGTAATTGCCTCGTGTCTCCCTTGGCTGACCAATGCTCAGGTGATGTCCTTGGCACCCTATCTTCACTCTTGACTGCATTTGCTGCTTTCTGGCCCTCCTAAGCAGAGAGGTGGTGGCTGCTTCATGAGCAAGGGAGACCCAGGCACCTTGGAGAGGGGTCTGGAGCCAGTAGCAGAGAAATGATGAAAGACTGGGAGTAAGGTACTGAATTAGGCAGTTTTTATGAGCTTCATGTGGACATGCCAGCATACCTGAATCTCTCAGGGATAGATATCCCTGATCTCTAACCCCATTTGGTTCAGTGAAGAACTGCATTGTGACAGGATGCAGATACCTCACTCAGAGGAAATGTAAGGAAATGTCCCTCACCTGAGCATTGGACATGGGACATACCCCAGCCACAGCAGCTCCTTCTATGTAATACAGCACCAGCTGCTATTTTCTATCATGATATTCTGCTCCTGAAATCATCTACTTGGCTAAGATAACAATCTAAATCATATTTGAAGAATCTACAAACTGTATAGATAGTTAAAGGGACATTTTAAATTATACCTGTAGTAGGTATGGAAAGAGATTTTTTAACAACTTGTCCTTGGATTATATCTGAAATAAATGTCTATTCTTGGGACGAATTTGATTGTTACTTCCTAATCTTGCAGAACATTTTAAAGGAGATTTAAAATACAAAAATAAGATAAGATACAGTGAATAGACAAAAAATCCCTATTTAAATGTTCCCTCTTGACTGATGTGCTTAATAAAGACAAGAAAAAAAAATAACATTACCTATGTATTGAAATCACTGAATTACTCTGTACAAAAAAACTACAGTTCTTGTTTGACAACACTTAGTTTTTATTTATTTCCTTTTTTTGTTTGTTAGTTTTCTTTGTTTGGCTGCTTGGTTTTAGCTGGGGTTTTTGTTTGTTTTTAATTTTTCATCCTGATGAATGAGACTGATTTACTCAGAACTGATTTCATAACAGGAGAAGGGCACACAGGGCAGGCAGTTCCTAAGAAAGCTTTTTAACACTACTTCTGTGCCAAACTGCAAGATGGCATTGGTGTATAGATAAATGTTCCCTGGGGACAAGGGTGCAAACTCATTTTAACTTGTGACCCACACCAGATTTGAATTCAAGCTGGTACCTGAGCTGGGAGAGCTCCTCATAAGTGATTCCACCCCACTCTTCTCACAGCAGCTAATTTCAGCCATATCAGTGAGGTCTTGTCTTTTAGCCTCAGCTGTGCCTGCAATAACTCCTAACTGCTCTAAAGCTTTCTGCTGCATAAGATATCTCCAGACCTTGCACATGACATTTTCTTCACATCCTTTCTTGTAAGATTCCCCAGTATAAGGAAATGGTTGAATAAACATTTCACTGTGAAATGAGTGGGAGAGTAAGCAGCCAAAGAGGGAAATGAAAAATGAACTGAGCCTTCAACAGTCACACATAACTTATTCAGGGAGAATTACAATATTAAACATAACATTAAACTAGTCTAGGCTACTACTCCTGTGTTAGCTGCCACTAGGCAGGTATCGGTTACATTAAGATGGCTTTCTCCTCCAAATAGCAATTATCTGTTAATGTCTTAATGAAATACACCTCAAACATCCTTGTGCAGACTCAAAGTACAATTAGTAATAACTGTACTAATATGCTGGCTCCGATGTAAACATATAGGAACTATCCAAGCAGTGCATTTCAGTGCAATACTTTCATCACCACTAGACCTACTAGCTTCCTTTTGCTTATTTTAAACTTTTTGGGCTAGGTCACAAGTTTTTTGCTGGGGTTGACAAAGACAGAAAGTCTTAATTTGCTCACAGAAACTAGCAGAACTGTTAATGTGTTTTAAATAAGCAACCAAAATGATATCTTTGCAAATGTATCCTACTCCTCTTTTCTTATGGGAGTGAAGACAGACATTAACCTACAGGGTGAGATAGTGACAAAGAATGTATATTCAAACACAGCTGAGTCTGTTCATGATTTTGTTCATATTTAAACATAATTTAAATAGGATGCATCATGTATTTTTAAGAAGATATTTTCCCTACAGATAGCAAATACTGCAATCCCAAGAAGCTCAGCACAGCTGCACATAGCTCAAGCCAGTACACATTTCAGATGAAGCTCTCTATATAGAAAGCAGCCCCATTAAGCAAACTCACTGGAAAACAGCCCTTCAATCTATTCATTATACATTAGGTGGTGTATACAAGGAAAATAAAACAGGTTTTATTATTTAACATCTACTTAGAGTTTAAAAATGCATGCTTCATGTTTGGACAGTTTAAATGGCATTCAGCCTCCATGCACTAAGTCACATGCAGTACTTCTAGCGACTCTCAAAGTCAAAATTCAAAAGAAATGTTCTTCAGCAGTTGTTTGTGTTTAGCAGAACCTTGAGAGCTTTAATAGGGTGGATAGCTGCTGATAAACTTAATCTCTAGCTATAAGTAAAGTATATTTAAGATACTGGAAGTATTGCAGCACATTAAATTTTCACAAGCTATTTATATCACCAACATGATCTAAGTTTTTCAGCAAGTCATAGAAAACTACATTGCACTTCCTTAATGAATTTGATTGCATTTTATTGTTTCCTGTTCATCGTTGTTGCTTTAAATTGATGGTGATAAGCAGAGAATCTTAATGTGAGACTTCTGCAGTTTGAATAATCCAGTACAGAGTACAGAACATGATCAGCTGCCAAAGTAATTCTCTGATTATCATGGAAGATCACTGATCAGTAAGGTAAGAATCTACAACTTCAGTGGAAGGGTTGTCAGAATTGAAGAATATTAGATTACAATTTGAAACATTACATGCACACAGAATAAACTGCAAACTCTGTCAGAAATCTCATTACACGAGTGCAGATCTGTCAGGGTATCTGCTAAATCATGAATTTATTCACAGCTAAAGGAGCAACTGCTGACTCAGCATGCCAACCTCTCATGCACTGTTGCTCTACAACAGTGTGAATGTTTCAAAAGTGTTTCACACTTGAGATACTGGACACCTGTAATTTTCCTGTAGTTTGTAGCAGTTAATATGTTGTTCTAGCTTTTAACTTTTACTGCCTTCATGATACTCAATTCCAAACCTTGCCAGCTTCCAATTTGCAGCTGAAGTCACGTATTGCATCTACATCTCTCTCCATTAGAATTGTCTTTCTTGAATACCTTTGTAGAACCAAAGTTGTGTCTTGTTTTTAATACATATTTTGCTGTTCTGAATAAGTGCATCTAATGTTATATTCAAAGGCATTGATATTTTTTATCTTGAAGTCATGAATGAGAATAGAAACTTGAGGGGTTTCAAAAGTCTGAAATGAAAATATCTATTTACTCCAGTAATTTGAAACCACACATTTATGTACAAAATATAGTTTGAACTAATCAACCTAAGAGGCCAATTGTTCTATGACAGTACAGAGTCCTCTTCTTCCAGGGAAGCAGTTTATAATTGATGTTGACACTATATTTTAATCGTTTTGATAGGAAAGTTGAGTTGAAAAAATAAGTTGAACTAAAATATAGTTAAATTTACCAAACATCTTTAATACTTTAAATTTTAAAACCCCAATGAAGCTGGGTGTCATTACATAGTATGGAATACTGGATAAAATAAATTGCTAAAAAGGAACTCTCTAAAGGAAAAAAAAAAACAAGATCAAATAAAATTATTAATAATACTAGTGAAAAAAGTAGTTTAAATCTTCAGAAAAATACATTTTTCATCACAAGTCCACCTCCTTTAGACTTCATCCAGTATATGGTGAGGGAAGAACAGAAGGTAAGACTGGTGCAGGTGGGAAGAATTTAAGACATATTTTCTGTGTTTGCACAGGTGTCAAGATACTAAAACTATTTTATCATGAGGAAAGTGTTCACATGAAAAATGCATGGAATACAAAGACAATACTGGTTATTTCATGCAGCGTTCTCTCTTAGAACCCCTAAACCCAATTCCAGGATGCAACAACTTCATAATGCATTTATAGTTATAACACTTGATGCTATTGAGATAGCTGAATTTATTAAGCTTATCTTCTGCACCACTGAAATATGCAAATCTTGAAAGAGAAACTCAAAATCTTCCAAGCTGATGCTTCACTTAGAAGCTTGTGAAGGAGAGAATCAAAGAAACAACAATAAAAAAGCCAAACATTCAGAGTGACAAAGAACAGAACAAAAATTAGACCTGTGTCCAGTTCTATTTCTGCACATTATCTATAAAATACCATCTTGTATTAAGTGCTAGACTGCACTTAAAGCTTCCTCTTTCACCACACACTTGCCCAGCTCCAATCCCACCCTGATTTCATTTGATTACAGTGTTCTTGTTGGGATGAAAAAACGTAAGGATTTAAATAACAGAAACACAGGATCTGTCAACTGGTCGTTGAATTCAAAGCAGTAGAGGTAAAATTTCATCCCAATGATATTTGATTGTCCTAGTATAATGGTATGTGCTTCAGAAACCTGATGCAGAGCAGCAATTACTTTATAAATAAACAGTATAAAACACTGAACAGCATGACAGTTAGCAGATTGACACATAGAATCAGAGTGAATGTGATAGCTCTCCATTGAAAGTTCAGATATCCCAGAGGGTAAATTAAAGGTTTTCTATACCAAAGAATAAATCTCACAAAATACTTTGGCTGTCACTGAGCTTAATGTTAGGCTACAGAAAAGTTGAGCAAGATCTGTGACAGAAAGGTTTTGTGAGACTTTTGTTTGTTACAAAACACCGGGGTTTATACTTTACTTATACTTTTCACATTAAATCCAGATTTTGAATTGAATTGTTGCTTTCAGTGCGCTTTGAGAAATTACAGCAGATGCTTGTTCTCCTACCACATTTTTGCTTGAAGCCTAAATTTCAGACATTGTCAAGAAAAGTCCTTAGGCATTTTTAAATCTTATTCTGGGGAGTAAAAAGTGTTCAGTAGCTTCTGATTATGTTGCCCATTCATCCAAAGCACAATTTACATTGATGAAACTTCTTACTTGCCTAAGTGCAAGAGGTTCCCCACATGTGTGTGTATTGTGGGGGGGATGAAGAAGGGACAATTTTTGGTTTGCAAAGGGGTTGCTTCTTTCCCACATCTCATCACCTTGCTTCCTTCAGGAAAAGCCAGGAGAGGATGTTGCTGTCGTTTTGAAGTCATTTAATGGTTGATTCTTAGCCAAATAAGCTTCCTGACTCTCAGTGTAGTCACATGAATGCTCAAACCAATGCCCTGGGCACAGAGATGGCAGCTGAAGAGGACAATGTGGGAAAGATCAGTGTCCCAGTAAGTGCAGGCCAAGGCAATGGGACAAGGCTCAAAGCCTAACTTTAAAGTTGGCCCTGCTTCCAGTCAGTGAGCACCAAATATATCTTCCAGCTCCCAGCTGCCACAGGGCAGTGCCCTCTGACTCATGCAGACTTTGATGTTTGCTCGCCTAGGCAGACTCAAGGCATTTCCACCTCTGATGCCTTTCCCTTTCTCCTTTCACACCTCATTTCTCTTTTTTCCTTACTCATTTCACCACACTTGGAGCATTGTTCCACCCTCCGACTCAGGCACACTGTAAGACAGCCAGCATCTCTTTTTGAACAATCTCTGGATAGGTATCAGGGCACACGAAGCTAAAAAACTACTCTGAGTGTCTGTTAACAGCTCAAATGTTCCAGAAATGTGAAAGACAACAAAGAAGGTTCAAAGCATCACTTCCAATTCTGGCTACTAGAAGTAGGTTCAAGAAAGAAAGAAAGACAGCCACAGGACATTGCTGTTGTAATCAACTAGTTCTGAAACAGCTTCAGCACACTTTTAAATAGACACTATGAAGAGTAAGTGAAGGTAGAAGGAACCTCCGACTAAAGATTAAAAAGATAAGCATGAGGTTTAAACTTAATCTAGAAGGAATCAGATAAAAAAAAGGTGTGCGGGACAAAATTAATCCTTATGGAAACAGTACATTTCCCACTCAAGTATCACTAAACTAGAGAGGAAGTTTATGATGTATAGAGCAACTATACTATGGCAAACATGACAAAATCACAGAGCAAGAAAGAGAAGGACTTGCAGAGGTTAGCACTGGAGTTAAAACAAGACAAAAAGCTGCACAAAACATTAAATTATATGGTAGATTCACAAAAAAAGAATATGCATGTAACAAAAAATAATAAGAGGCTCCACAATTTCCCAAGCAAATGCAAACATTAGCAGAATACAAACAGCATGAAGAGGACTGGAAACAGTATTATTACCATACTGGAAGGAATGAACAATACAGCACCACAAAGTGAATGGGCTATCAATTTTAAAGAAGGCAGAATGTTAATTTAAAATTGGACACAGATGAACAATCTGGTGTTATCAGGACAAGGTAATTGTTACTTTTGAGAGAAAAGCTGCAGGAAAACAGATGAAATTCAAATGCTATAATAAAGATTTTGTTTCCAACCAAAGTTTATGAAATAAATGAACAGGAAACTAAAACAGGGGAAAAGGCACAATTCATATACAGCATTACCAAAGGAAAGGAAAAATATGTCATATAGAGTAAAAGATTTGTCATGATCTGTGTTTCTTCACTGGGGAGCCCAAAACAACTCCGTGAAGAGTTTGAGGCTGTTCCTCAATGAACATCCCGAAAGAGCATCTACTTCATGTTCCCCAGGCACAGAGAGCAGTGAGGTTTATTGTGTGGGACGTGCCAGCTGAACTTGGGACATCTGAAACAAAACCAAGGAAGAACCTTGCTACTGGCATCTGAACCACTGCATCGACTTTCTACCAATTCCCGATGTGGCTCAGCACAAGCCCTGATGTGGGGCTCTGTGTTTCGGCCCACAGAACTTGTCTCTACTTCATCAGGATTCCATCCACCCTGAAACAGGGCTTTCAGGGATGCTCAAATACAAAGATGGTACAAGCTTTTGACTACTCCATTTATCACACAATGCCATTTTACAGCCCATGGTTTTTAAACAAACCACAAAAATTCCATGATCAGATTCCACCCAACCAGAAGTGACAATGGATAGATAACTGCCACTTGAAAGCGAAGTACATATATCCATTGGATAAGTACTATTTCGGTGCATTTATTTTGTTAATGTCTGAGTTTTTAAAAATAGTTAGTATGACCCTTTATTTAAAGGCATATTATTTTGCTCTCAATTTTTTTTATTTAACAATTCTGGATGTTTGGAACGCCAATTCTGTTTGGAACGCCAGTACCACCCAAAGAGGACACAGTGAGGGGATAATTGACCTTGTCAGCTAAAAGCAGTCTTCCTTGGAACATTTAACTCATAGATGCAGTCAATTACCTTCAGGTAGTGTCTGCTTCAGGGGTTTTATTGCTCTGTCCCTTTGAAACGAACTAGATTTACTACGCAAGTTAGATCTATTTTACCTGAAGTTCCAAAAGCATTTTAGTATAATTTTAGCAATATTAAAATTCTATCCAATTCTAGCACTAGGCTTTAAAAACAAAGCCACTGACATCTGTGTTTCAGAGCAATCAAATATTTATGAATCTTGCAAGTACTTTTGTCCATAAGCGTGAATTCATTGCTATGTATATTATAGGATCAATAGCTAATTTTCACTTCCTGCATTGTAAATGTACTGGACAAATTGCCTCATAATTGGTGGGGAGAGTGTTTGGTTTAAATCTGAATTCCTGGCAGAGTAAAAACAGGGCACAGAAATGTGCTGTGGTTTATAACACTGTCACCAATATGGTCTCTGCCCAGGAATCTTCAGTGCTGAGAAATCCTAGCTGACACTTCATCAATAGAACTAGAACAGAATATTTGGAATATAAAGCCCATGGCTCACACATGGTGCCTCTGTCTAGTACTTGTTTGGTACAATTAAAAACCTCAAAACTCTTTTTTTCTGCAAAAGAAACACAGAACAAGGCAAACAGATTCACATGGTTTGACTTAGAAAAAAGTACTTTTTCTCCATCTTTATTTCAACTCATATGTAGTTAACCCTTTTTACTTTCTCTTTCCTTAACTTTTTTTCATTTTCTTTTTCCCTTTTTTCTTAATTTGGCAAAAAATGGTAAATCTGTACTTAGTCTAGAAGAAAGTCTTGACTTGCACAGAAGAGATAATCAAACCAGCAACTGAATTAAAAAGGTACTGAACGTAATTGCCTATTACCAAGATATAAACAATTCGTGTTAATGCAAGATCCCATTTTCACTGCAGCTAAAAAACAGAAGCAAAAGCATAAGATTCAGAGGAAGCAAAAGAAACTTTCACACTTGCAGAGAATCAGTGTACAGAATTGCAAGCAGTCCAATATTTTTTCATTAACTCCTAATTATATAGTTCTATAAAGAAGAATGAGTACTGTTAGATTATGCATCCTACTGCAAGTCCCCAGACACCTCCTGTATTGTTTATTTTCACAGAAGCAATAGGATTTAATTCTACAGTAATTACTTACCAATTTTCCTCCAGAACAAAAGTACATTACATTTCCTACTAAATTGTAAATGGAATCTATCAAGTAGCTGCCACCTTGCAACTTACTGATAAAAGAGTGAAGGGAAAATATTTTAAGAGGTTTTATTTATCTCTGAAAGGTGCCGAATCCAAAGCAACTGTTGGATGGGAAAGGCAGTGCTAAGAATTGAGAGCTTAGGCCTTTTTAGGATCAATAGGGATCTTGTTCAATACTCACCATACAGATTACAGTATGTATGTGCATCAATTTCCATTATGTATGAGAAATTAAATATACATATATATATATATATTTGTATCTTTCAAAAGAAATCAAGCCATTCATATTTTCCCACAAGTTTCAACATTAATCTTTCAATTGGCTTCTTCAGATTCTAATTGTACTGTACTCAACTGAAATCAACACCAAGTTATCTAACAACACCATTTTTAAAAAATGCATATGAAGTTTTTCCCAACAGTGGAATATTGGTGGTGGTTGAAGGTATTTTGTCAAACTTTCAAGGTTGATCAAAACGTTCTTTTTTCAACATGAGATTAGAATAGCAAAGGTCCAAGCCTAAACCAGTGAACTAGTCTACAGAGTGGAATAAAACCTCAAAAGGAATATGGGAGAAGCTAATGGAAAAATGAAAAGCACTCAAATGATTCAGTGAAAACACTGCTTTAAAAGTGGAGTCTTAGAAAATGAGGGACCAGAAACCAGAGTTTTGTTGAGAAGTTATCACTGATACTCACTATCAGTCTTACCAGCCCTATTTTTGAAATAGGTTTTCTGAATTTTTTTTTAAAGAACTCAGTAGACATTTTCCCAAACAACAGTACCTTTTAATTAATTTAATTCTAAAATGTCAGTGAATCTGAAACTCACATCTGAAAATTCAATTAATACTTTCACTGAGGTTTATCTTTGCGCACTTCATTTCAGCTTCCAGTGACTTCATGGTCATTTCAAGAGAGGAATGAAGTGAGATCAAATTCATCTCTGGAGGCAGATCCACCTCATTCTTTGTGGACTCAGCAAGTGCACCGTGTGCACTGCAGAGCACAGAAACCTCTGCATAGGGCTTTGGAGATGGCTTCTGTAGGCTGAACAACCCACACACAAGGTGTACCCACAGATCCAGGGTGTGGGGATCTCCAGGTCAGCTTTCTTGGAAAACATGCTTAAATCCTGAATGCTGAGCCAGTACATCTGTCTGAGTGGCTTTGGAAACAGAATGGGAGCACGGGTAAGCTAGGACATGACTGCTCCCATCTGGCCCACCAGATGTCTAAAGATTTTTCAACTAAACTCTTTGGTACAACTTGTACATACTGCTTCTAGTTGGAAAAGGTGAGCTGTCAAAACAGATAGTGAGTTTCAAGAAGCTCTTGTTCATTGCTTCAATACAGAATGCACTTAGAAAAGACATGAAATTATGGTCTTACATACTTCACTCCCTCCTGAGATAGCCCAACACTTTTCACCATTTCTTTTCTTGTTCAGTATGGAGGATGAGCCCTTTGAGACCATACAAGTCATTTCTACCTGTAATGAAGATTGGCTAGCAATAACTTTCAATGTGGGCATAAAAATGACGTGCTAATTATTAGGCAATACTCTTGTCAATAGTTGTAGTTATAATGTAAACTTTTAAAACCACTGCATAAAGAGAAATACACAAAAATGACATACATTTTATCACTGCACAAGAAACAACATGGGCAATGAAAACCTGTTGGTGGTACTGCCCACTGCAACAGTTGCTATTTTGAGCACTACTTACACTAAAAATAATCTAAATCATGCAAGAGAACAACTATTTTACTTGAATTTAGCCTTCAAATGCAGGAGTATATAGTAAAGACTACAAATCATCATTACAGCTAAACATACTGCAAGGTGACAGTTCAAATGTTCCAGATCCTTACAATTTCTGAGGAGTAGCAGTGCAACAGAGCATTACATGAGCAACTGTCACCAACCAAAGTTCAAAAAAAAAATCAAGCATGTCATGGGCGACAGACAGAAGTTATTATTAAAATGAAATATGCCAGGAATTGTATTAATTCTTTTTGTTGTCGACATTCTCAGTTGCAGCAACAATAGAAGGTTTGGAATATAATTCTAACCATAAAGGATTAAGACAAAATGCCTTTAAGCTATAGAACAGTTTAATTTTTTTAAAACCTCACTGTAAGCTTTCTTCCCACCAAAGATGTGATTCAAGCTTCCCCTCCTTTATGCTGTCTCCATTTTATCTAAGCATGATCCCCACGGTTCAGGTAGTGGTACACAGCCTCTTCATTTTAGAAGTCTTTCAGATGGATGCCGAAGACCACAAGCTAAAGCAGGTAAGGCACTGTTAAACTGATCTTTTCCTGCCATCTAGGGGACACAAACTGGTGTGCAACTGGAAGAATGTCTTCGGTTACATCCATGAAATCTTTCTGTATGAAATGCGTATCTCTACCCAGCAAAACAGAAATCAGCTAAACTGAAAAGTGGCACACCTAGCAAGAAACAAACCTAGCATAAAGCCACACTCTCCTGTCTGCAGGGCAGGCACACACACACAGTGTGGACAGTGTGCAGCTTTTCTAGTGCACTATCCCCTTAGAAGCAAAATACAGAATCACTCAGTGTTGAAAGATCATCAAGGTAATTTTAGAAGAAATTGAAGGTTGTTCCAAGATGCCAGTTTCTACTGCTAGTGTGGGCATTCTGGCTAGGTTTTTTTCATCCTGCTCTCCTCACTGCTGCCTTCTGGGCCCTTTGACAAGGCAGACTGTACAAAAAGAAAGAGCAAACTCAGCTAGATGCTAAGCATAGTCAAATGCACACACAAAGATCCATACAAGTTTTTTTCCCAGTCTTGTTTGGATTTGTTTTGTTCTTACTGTGAAAGGGAACAGTCCACTAAAACAAACACCCTTCACTAAAACAAAGAAAGACCCACACTTCCCATGGCTGAAACGATGTGATCTTTAGGATCAAAGCTGGAGCTTCTCCGAGATGAAAAGATGCAGGTGTCCAGCCAAGATGTTCTGTGAACTGGCTACAGCTGCACATGATGTAGGCCCCCATTTTGCCCCAGTGAACAGACTGGAGATGAAATGAAAGTGACAAGGCTACACTGCTGCAATACCTCTACACCACAGAGTACTCACAGACAAAAACCCCATCCAACTTCAAAGAACAACTCAATTTTATTTTGATGACAAATATTTTGAGCAGCTGTGCCCAAGTCCTCTTCACTTTACTGAGTGCAGTGTGTTAAAAGAGCTGGAAAGAATCCCTGCTTTGGGGATACTGAACTTCTTTGCCACCTAGACAAAAAGTAAAAAAACATAAACAAATAAAAAGCCATGTGCCAGTACATTTACAGCAGTACAACATAAATGTGCATAGGACACTATAATTTCTTGAACTTAAGGTGATTAACATTGCTCTTTGTGAACAGCATATTAAACACAGAATACTTTCAAAGTGCAAAACTATTGCAAGATATTTACTACATTCAAATTAGAAAACATAATGCAGTACTTGGCAATGCAAAGACACACACAGTATTAATTCTAAGGCAACTCTTTAAAAATATTTTGATCAAATCATTTTTAGTTTAACAGGCTCTGAATTTATTAAAAATAGGCCCCCCAAAATTCCATACCAAGGTGTTTTCCCCCTAAAAAATAATAATAGTAAAAAAAAAAAAAATCACAGCAATAGTGCTGTGAACAAGTCAGTATTATCAATGGAAAACTGTTGCAGAAAATGAAGTTGTTAGGTGATAAAAACCACAGCATTTGTTAGGAATGTTTTATTCTGCAAAGATACTCAAAGGTCTTGAGTGCTAAAAGAAATTAAAATAAAACATCCATTATTCTGATATTCTAATATCTACAACCAGACCATTTCCTCCTAATCAAAGTTATATGTATTACCTCAGGTAAGTCTGGATTTAGAGTAATCAAACTATAGATTTACAAATGGTTTTAGCTAGAAAGCATTAAATACGAAATCATACATTAAAAAAAAAAAACAACCAAAAAAACAACCAAAGGGCTATACATCCAGCTAGTGCTCTTTGTAAGTATTCAGGACTACATTCTGAATGACATAATTTCAGTCTGCAATTTAGATTTCTTTTAGGGGTTTATTTTTAAGTCACCAAACAAGAAACATCATTCATACTATCATTTTATTTTTTTCCTTTATAATTTGCTTCCCTAAGAGCAAAACACATCTTATTTTCACACATTAAAACAGCTGAATATCACAGCAAGCAGCTTTAATATCAGATTTCAACCTAGCCTTGCATTCATCTTTTTTCTTTATACACTACTTTTCAATGACTTTAATTATTTTCTGAACATTTTGACTTGACACTCAATGTAGTTCTAAATGTGACTTTTTCTAATTGGCAATAATACATAACTTCATTCAACCAATCACTGTTTTCATGTGTATTCAAAGTCTTTCCAACACTTATGACAACATATTTACTGATACTTTTAAAATTTCATTAAGTTTTATTTAAATAAAATGAAAGCAAATTGAAATTTACAAAGCTTAAAATTTTATTAAAGAAAACTCAGTGTGCTTAAATTTTCAAAACAAGATTAAACAAAAACATTTTGTCATCAAAGGCCTGCAGTCAGTTTGCAAAACTGTTCAGGTAACCAAACTCCATGTGGCTTTCAGGCATGCAGAAGTGCAGAACGGTGTTTCTGGAAAACCTGCCAAGCATTTAGGCTGCGTACCTGACTGCTGCTGGGACTTTGCTAGGAATTGGGTGTCCACTATTGGTTTTGATTTGTTGGGTTTTTTCAGTCTTCATGTGGGGTTTTTTAGGGGACTAGTGGTTAGGTTCATTTGATGCTTAATGTTCCCAGTTAACTCCATATCTTTAAATTATCTTTAGATTTAACTTAATTCCCTTCAACTTGAATTAGCAGTTACTGGGTCTACTCTTTCATCACCTTCTTTTTCAAGTTTCAGGTGAAGGAACCTAACTCAAACACTGTCAAAAGTTCTCTGCTTGTGCAAATAAGACCAAAAACAAAAATGAAGGCAAAATAATTTCTCTGCAACAGAATCTGAAAACATGTATGACAGTAGATAAATGAATGTCAAGATTAGCTTCACTCTGAAGTCTACAGATACAGCACCATGGTTTTGTTTATAGATCTGGCTTCCCTTTTGATTTGTATTCATTTAGAAAACAGCACTCTCACTAAAAGGTGAGGAAGGCTTATGTATACAGAATTTAAAATTTTAACAGAATACAGCAAGTCTACACATAACACTGGCTGCTGTGATTCCAAATTTAATTACCCATTTATCTTTGAAAAGGTATTCAAGTTCTAAATGACTACACCAGCACTTAGTAATAATATTTTTATGCACCGTACAAAGATGTATCTTCAAGTAGAAGAATATAAGAACGTCCTAGAACTACATACCAGAGAAACTGAGACTGAAACAGATTTCTTTTAAGGCAGAAGTTCCATTGTATATCAGATTGAAAGCCACCACAATATTAACTATAACTAGTTCATTAAGCACTTAAAAATTTGCATTCATAACTATTAAGTCTCGTGCTGACTAGAACGCTACTAATGTTCCAGGAAGTCCAGCTGGAGATATGGTTATCCTTTGAGGTTAAAGCTATGGCAGAGTAAAGTTAACCTAAACACTACTTTCACTACTTTTAATTATTAAATAAAATGTGCTCATTTATGTTAGTAAATACAACTATTTAGAAAGAGGACATATGAAATATTGAAAATGACAAAACAGATTTTAAAAAGCTATCATTGAAAAAGTTAGAATTCATATTCTGAAGAATTTCAATGCTTAAAAACAGATTCACATATGTTCATCCAGTTGAAGATTAGTGTATTAAAAAAAGTTTAGAAAATACTTTTGTGTTTCAGTTCAACTGCGCTTGATTCAAGCACAGCTTACAGGTTGGCTGATATAAATTAAACACTGGTCACTGCCTCAGCAGCCAAAAGTACAGAAAAATGTACATGTTCACAGGATAAATAGAAGTCTCTTCTTTTGGAGGAATAACAAAAAAAAGGAAAAAAAAGAAAAAAAACCAGAAAAAAAAGCTATCTCACTCCAATACGGGAGGTCATCCACTCCAAGCCTTGGCATAATCTGAAAGATAAGAAAGGTTATATTTGGCACGAGTTCTATTCCAGCATCTTGAAGGTATTTTCTACTTGTTTCTATGTGTAACAAGAGCTACTTAAAATAAATTAAATCAACCGGAAATGGGATTGAAAGCTGAAGAGAGTAACCAGTGTTTTAAACTAAGTCTACTTCGGCTTTAGCTGCATGAAAATGGTCAAGCATTCTATTTTATTGAATCTTGGCAGTATTTCAACTTTTTTTTCCTTGTAAACCTAAAAGACACTATCCTTAAATGCTTACTCAAAAGTACATGGAAAGAAAAAAGTTTTTCTTGTTCTACAGAAAGCTAGACCTTTACATACTAATATTAAAAGATAAAAGGCAGGTTATCCACACTGAATTGTCTCATGAAAAGACAATATATCAAAATTACATTACAAAATTAAAAGTGTGTTTATATTGAATACTAAGACTGCATGGGATCTAATCTGCTTCCTAACTCAGTTTGCATCTCCATTTAAAAGTCTTCTGTTTTAGAAGATAGACTTTCCTTTGATTTTCTAGGGTTCTATTTACCTAATTTATACTCCTTTGAGCTTTACCTTTGTACAGTACATCAGTGTTTAGCTATCCAAGAATGTTAGCTTCACTCACATCAGGCTGATCCCCCCAGATTCTTGTCAGATCTTCCCAAGGAAGACTCAGCTCAGCTATCTAACTCTGGGAATGTTTTTTCTAAGTTCTTCTCACTACTGTCATAGTTTGAAGTACTCTAAATATTCATTGCTTTTTGTTTTACAGTATGAAAGAAGCAGCCTAGGATGGCCACTATTTCTAAACTAAAACTCACATTTATCATTTTCCTTCAAATATCAACTTGGTTGAAGATATTGGTTAGCCCATAAACTGTGTACTCAAAAGAGACTTTAGCAAAACTGGTAGAAGGAAAGTAGAGTTAACTCTTCGAACGAAATAATACAACCACCCTATAAAAAAACACCCACTTTTTCTCACTAACACATTCCACCCTAAGGAAGTTAATGCCACCATTCACTCTACAACACATCTCCATGACATTAGACAACAGTTCATGCTAGAAAGTGAGGTAGATGCTCTCCCTTCCCAAATACTCAGTTGGATTTACTATTTTTGATGTCACAAGACCACAGTATTGTAAAGGTTGTACAACACAGCTAAAAAAACCTCGAAATATTACACATTACAAGACTGCTTTAAAAACCAAGATGAAAAATCAGTACACTTCACACCATACAAGCAAGACATTATCCAATTTGTAGAAGGTATCAACATTTTTTTTTTAATATTTACAGCCTAAGGATCCAAGGCTAGCCCAGCATTCCATTTTAGTAACTGTTAGCATAAAGTATGCAAATGTCAAAATTAGCTACATTAGCCAGATGGAAACAAAGTTTAATATTGGTAAAAAATTTGTTTTATGACAGATCTATGTAACTTTTGATCAAAAACAATGTTTCAATGCTAATAAAAAAAGCCAACCAACCAAAAAAACCCTGAACACCTCAACCTCCCAGCTTAGAAGGTTCCTGTAGTTTAGAATATAAAGGAATAGAACAGTAGCTTATTTTTTCAAATACAGAAAGACACACAAGAGTAAGAGAGTAGCACAGAGAGAGTAGACAGCTACGTCAACAGCTACATACTTAGGTGGAGGGGTAGTGTTTGGTTTTTGGTTTGGGGTTTTTAACAACAAATGGAAGATGTTCATATGAATTTGGAGTTTGAGCTATGAAAAAACCCACAAGGTTCAATTATGAAAGAGAAAAATTCAAAATGTCCCTCTGACAGCAAAGTTCAGAAAATATGAACTTTTAGAAAATCCACTTTGGTGTCAGCAGGCTTCTAAATCAGTATTCTCATTTACCCGGAACTGCCATAGTAAGCACTTACCCCTCTCCTGTCAAAGCACAGCAGGACTGAATGTGCCATGGGTGATCCTTTATGGAGCTGAGGGTGAGGTATGCAGATATCTCGGCAGCCGTCATGCAGCCTTTCATGTCCTGCTTGTTCGCAAAGATGAGAACCGCAGCCTTCCGTAAATCCTAGAAATGATTCAGAGTACTCGTAACAGTTATTATACAAAACTAAAAGGCTATTGTGCTAACTTCATGTGTTAAAAGAACTGTACCCAAGCTAATCTACAATTTCTCCAGAGCATGGAATTTTAACCATCTTACTACACAAAGTATTTTCTACAGTAAGACTGAAAACCTAATTTATTCAGAAGTGTTCACCACCACAGATAATCAAATTGTAATGTATTATATGAGGATCCTTTTGGTGATGACCACATGTTCATACATAACTAATGAAAGTCTTGTCAAAATACATTTTATAATGCTCCAAATTACTCAGTCAGTGGAATTATTTCTGGTTAAACATTGCAAGTCCTACAAAAAATACTATTCAAATGGAAAAGCCTGCTAGATATCAGTCTCTTGAAATTCTTTCAATTTTATTAAAGAAGTTTGGTATTGATTAAAGCAGTAATAATTTAAGAAAGCTTTTTGAATTCCTGTTAAGTTTAACTCTAGTGTTCTAAAAAGGGAGCTTTAATCATGCTGCATCAGCTTTTATAACTAATTAAAATAGTTTTGTTCCAGCATGGAATTTAGCATTCTGAACAGACAAGAACTAGAATGTATGGCTTTAAAAGAGCAGAAGAGTAAACAAATCTAATACTCAGGAAGCTGACAGTTGCAACTAAAAGTGTTCAATACATTTCAATGTGTGTTAAATTTTGAGAGTATTTTTCCACCAAGAGAAAAAAAAACAAAAACAACAAAGCTTTATGATCTACAGCTGAAAAACCCTACAAGTAGCCCAGTCTAGGCCCACCAACTGATTTCAAGAGATGGTAGATCACAGTTTCTTAAGAGCTTGAGATTGGAAACCAAAAAACTACATGGGAAAATTCTAGCACAAGAAATAATTTTTCCACCTTTTCTGGTAATTAATTTACTCCTTACTATTAGACCCAAACTACAATTACTATTAAACTGCAAAGTAAAAACTCACTTATGTGAAACACAACAAGTCTCTCAGAGAAATTAATTCAACAGCATTACTTGCACTGTACTACATCCTTTTCTTTCAAAAATGAAAGAGAATATTTAGATTTAAAACAACCTTAATTCAGCTTCAGAGTGATCACAAAAAGTTTTAACATATTTTATCTAAGCGAATGTACAACTTAATTCAGGATGTTTGAGTGAGTCGACCCAATGCTGAACAGTCCCCACGATAACATACAATAAAAATACAAACAAATAATTCTGAAGGAAAATGAACTGAAATAAATGTTCTCATATTGTGATATTTACTCCTTAATTTTAAGAAACAGGATTAGAACAAAGAAAAAAAGGAGGCAATTCCATTTCTCTAAAATAAAAACTAAAATAAAAATGTTTCCTGAAATTTTAGCCATTTAACTGAACTAGTCAGTGGTAAAGGACAACAATACCCAGTTACAATAATATGAAGCATAACATATTTTACAAGTTCAACATTTGCAAAGACTGATTTTATTACAATCAAGTAAGTCCTATTAGAAGGGTGCTTAATAATTTTTCTGCTTATTTATAGCTTACATCGTTTTAAAATGTGATCAACATGAATGCATACTTATTCTCAAATTTTTTTTTCTGATGGAATTATTTTTGTTAATATAGGAAACATGAAATGTTACTAAACTGTTCTCAATAAAACTATCATCCCAACTCCCCACCATACCTCATGAGCCAGCATTCTATAAAGTTCTTCTTTTGTAATAGACAGTCGCTCTCTATCAATGCTGTCAACAACCAGAATGATGAACTAGGGAAAAACATCAATAGTATAATATGTAAATAAAAACTACAAATTACAGAAAGCACAGTTTCAAGAGACCACTACCACTAGTCTGCCTACAGAAGAGACAGACACTTTCAGAGGACACTAGAAAAGAGAAAGTGACAAAAGAGAGAAAAGAGAGTAGCAAAACAGGAGAATTGGAAATCACTGCAGTAATTCTCCAACATATTCTCCA
Organism: Vidua macroura; assembly: GCF_024509145.1. Taxonomy (NCBI): domain Eukaryota; kingdom Metazoa; phylum Chordata; class Aves; order Passeriformes; family Viduidae; genus Vidua; species Vidua macroura. The sequence continues at coordinate 19,774,021 of NC_071571.1, forward strand.
AATCACTTTGCCTTATAAAATTAAAGGGATTCATTAGTCATGAAAATGACCACAAAGTATGAAAACCTGAGTCAATTTAATGCTGCTGTGACTTTGAGATGCCTAGCAGATGATGTGGAACAGTAATAGAATTATTCATATGAGGGAGGCTAGGATTAGCATAGTAAACAGATCTCTTTTCTTCCTCAGCTGTTTCCAGCAGACTGGAAGCTTCTAAGTAAAGGGAAAGTTCTTTCCAAGTACTACAAGGCACTGAATTTCAAACACTTGCGAGACAGAATACGAAGAACATCCCAAAAGTATCAGAAAAAATAATATATGCATCTCTCCAATTTCCAAAATCAAAGACACTCAAGGGGTAAATGCCAAGAACTTATTCCTCTATACCAGATAATGCTGGTAGAAGTCTCTTTATCTTCATGTGTTTCTTAGATGTAGCTGCACTTTTCCAGATAAAATAAAAAATTAGTCTAAAATACTGGAGGTGAAGGTTGAGATGTCATCATTATCAGGCTTACACTAGATCTAGGATGGATCACTGATCTTACCTCTCTTCAGGAGCATAGGAAAAGATATAGAAAAAAGAAGAGATAAAAAAAGCTAATTTTACAAGAGGATTCAATACTTCTTTAAAGAGTAATATCTACAAGAGGTCTCTGCTTTTAGGAGAAATGGTAAGAAATGAAGTCTAGAATATTTTATATCACTGTAGATGTCTCAAAAACAGTGATTATATGTGCCTTTTTGTATTGATAACCTCTTGGCCTCAAAAAGACTGTCATAAAAAACAAACCCCACAAAGTAAACTGTTGCTGAATTCTTCTCCAACCTTTCCAGCAACAGCAGCTCTGCCAGTACCTCACAAGTAGTGCACAGCAAGACCTTCCTTCCTCCTCTGGATAAAAGCTATGAACTGATGAGCTATTTAAATACTGCTGCCTAGGCTTAGAGAAAGTTTCATTCCTTTATTCCTTATTACTTCATTCCTCATTACTTCATTCCTCATTTCCTTCTAATTATCATTATTTCAAAACCATTTCAGACTGGATGTACAGAAGTCCAGCTGACCACTGCAAATCATCACAAAATTTGCAAATTACATTTCAAAATTTTCTTTTTAATCTACTTTAAAAAAGCAAGCAAAAAATCTGATCTAAAATTTATTTCATTATCATTTGATTGCCTAGGAAAAATCTAATTTCACAGTTTATAGCATAGACCAAATAACACTGCAGTAAAGTATACAGAAAAAAATACTTAAAATATTACCAGAAAGATGGCAGCATACCAGCAATACCTTACACTTTTTGAATTTATTCTCTCTCATTAGAAGATAAAAACAATACCACTGCAATCTCTACAAAAGTCTACAAATATCCCTAATAAATAAATAAATATGATTTCAAACTTATTCTATTTGCAGATTTCAAAGCATCTTCTCATACCTCTGTATTTGAATAATAGGTATTCCATGATGACCGTAATGATTCCTGTCCTCCTATATCCCACATTAAGAAATGAGTATTCTTCACCACTATTTCTTCTACATTGCTTCCTATGGTTGGAGAAGTATGAACCACTTCATTCATTAAGCTAAAGGAAACAATATCACACCATAAAGACCAGTCAGCAAAATCCACAAAGCTTGTTAGAGTTCAGTTATAACATTTTTTTGTAGAAAAAGTAAATATATGTAACTGACAAAAAATATTTTAAAATTAGGCATATTTTTAAAAAGCTATACATTTGAACTTATAAAGTAGTGACTGTAGTCATGCTTAAAAAATCAGCAAGGAAAAATAAGCACATAAAAGGCATAACAAATGGTTAAGTGTTATAGGAAGACTGTCTTTCTTAAGGACATTAAAAGACACTTAAAATGCACTTGTTTCAAAGTAGGAGTTGCCATTCTAAAGATCCCAAATACAAAACCAAATACAAAACTGTGCAAAATATAAATCAGAATATAATTTTATCAAAGCATTCTACTTAGTAACTAGATATTAAATCCCAAAGGATTGTTTGGTTACATAGCTGAAAATTCCTCAGTTACACCTTTAAGCTTGCTCAAAGTATTCACGAATAGAGAGTCTTTTTGGAAAGCACACTATGCTGCTTTGATATCCAAATACAAGGATATGAATTTATCTATACTCTCCTCCTTTTCCACAATTACAATAGTAATTATGGTTCTGACAACACTCTTCAATTTATTATGGATATTCTTGTAATGCTGCCAAGATTTGGGTGCAATGATGCTATTGAAAATGAGTAAGGTAGGACCTGGGAAAGCTGAAATATTATTTTTAAGAATTCTCTATCACAAATTTTAGACACTGGAATTGAGAAACATTTGGAAACATTTCTGGATTTTTGCAGGGTGGCTAGAATTTCCATTAATTTAAAAATCATGTTATTTTCTGCAGTTACTGGAAACAGGATTATTTCTATGCATACAAATTCAGACAGGCTTTCATGGGGAAAAAACTGCAGTTCACTTTTGCTTGGATGTACAAATTTGTTGTTCAATTTACAGTTCACTTTTAAAGCACAGCAGTTCCTTCAATTATCCTTCAAATATTTACTCTGTTTAGAACAACTAATATCATTAATGTACAAAGTGTGATCTAGAACCCTAGAGATTACACCAGATTACAAAACTGAATTTTCAAAGAATAAACAGTGACAAGTAATAAAATGCAAACAGAAAAACATTTAGTTCATATACTTACAACTGGTAAAGAATAGTAGTCTTTCCAGCATTATCAAGTCCCACTATGATTACTTTGTGCTCTGCATAAAAAAAAAAAAAAAAAAAAAAAGAAAAAAAAAAAGACAAAAATAAGTTAGTGGAAACAGGGAAACAACAATAATTATAAGTCTGGTTTATCACTCTCCCTTACTGAAGAAAGTAACTGCTCATTTCTTTTAAGTCAATACCTTACACAGATTAGTGGAGACTTCAGGACAGAAAAAAAAAGCCAAACAAAGCCTCATCTTCTCTTGAGACTCCAGTCTCAGGAAAAGTCAGCACTGGAAATTTAATAAAGGTATGGCTACTAATGATTACTTCATCTACAAGATCTACTTTTAGAAAGAAAAATACAATGAAAAAATATAATCCATAGCTGTGTTTCACACTAAGAACACCAACAAATATCCAAAGACTGCAAGAGATATTACCCTAACATTCAAAGATCAATAATAACCATTTATTAAGGTACCACCATTATTCACACAGTAAAATCTAAGAGGAAACTGTATTTTGAATAGGCCACAGATTCTAATTTTGCAACTTCTGAACTGAAAAGTCACAGAATGATAAAATGGTCAAGGCTGGAAAACACTTCTGGAGGTCATCTGGTCAAACCTCTTTGCTGAACCAGGCCCACAGAGCCAGTTACCTAGGACCATGTCCAGATGGGTTTTTAATATAAAGATGGAAACTCCACAGACTCTCTGGACAGTCTGGGTCATTGCTCAGTCACCCTCACAGTGAAAAAGTGCTTCCTGATGTTCAGAGGGAACTTCTGCGTTTCAGTTTGTGCTCAGTGCCCAGTCCTGTGACTGGGCAGCAATAAGACAAGTCTGGCTTTCCCTCTTTGCACCTCTTTTTCTCATATGTGATGTGCTCCAGTCCTTAATCACCCCTGCAGCCCACCACTGCACTCTCCCCAGAATGTCTATGACTCTTTTGTACTGAGGAGCCCAGAACTGGACACACTACTCCAGGTGAGGCCTCATCAGTGCTGAGCAGAAAGGAAAGATCATGTCCCCTAACCTGCTGTGAAGTCCAGCATACAAAATAGTGATCTTGCAATTGCTGCAATACTGTTTGTTTCCAGGCACAGGTGAAACTAAACAGAAATCAACCAAAAAAACAAGATCAGTAAAAAAGTCCTCCAGAATTTATATGCTTCTCTGTAAATAATCCCTCTTAGAATTTCAAATCCAGTAGCACAACCACTTAGAATGGTGGTTCTTTTGCTAACATGTGTGAAGCTACAGCATACTGATCTAATTACTGACCAAAAAAAAAAGCAAACCACTTGAGAGTGAAAAATTTGGAAGTGGATACATAAAAAATCCATGAACAAGCTCACTATTAAAAAGATAATATTTACAATTCTAGGGCACTTATTTCAAAGCAAAACATGGTTCACAGCTTAAAGATTTCCTACAAAATACCACACTTGATCTACAGATCTATCTTATGTATCAAATTGATGTTTTTTCCCCCAAAAGTGGGTGGTTTAAGGAAAAATTGAAGTGTTTTGGTTAAAAATCTATTTATATATAGTAACCTAGGTCTTTTTACACTGAATATTACTGTAATGAAATAGTTTCTTGTTTGGAACTTTTGTAAGTTTTGCTGTGCAGTAGGGTCACAACAGATGGCAAAATGTATTTCCCTGTGCCAGTTCCCCTACTACTGCATCCTGTCAACACATTCTAAGAAAAGAACATTTCCTGACTGTAAATGCAGCAATACTTTTAGCCCCACTAACAGCAGCATCAGTAATTAATAACCTTTCCCAATACATAAGTAGTATGAAGTCGTCTCTACTTTCAAGGCTAATAAATCATGCCTAGTAGCTTGACTGTCCATCTCTTCTTCAAACACACTTAAATTTAAAGAGCTTTCAAAGGTCCAAACACAGAAATACCATCCCGTTTTTTTTTCAAACCAAACATGTTGTCAACTATTGCCAGGAAAATGATTCTTCCTTTGCAGCATTCTGTTTAAGTTATTTTCAAGAAAGAAAAGAAATTCTAGTCAGGCATTACACTGCTCTCTCATCTTCTTATCAGAACACATCATCTTAGGCATGAATGATTGGAGTGTTGGATGATACAACATCACACTAAGTAATGAAGAAAAAGCCTCCATTGAGGCTTTTGAAAGCCACTGAAGTGTGAATGGTCCAACACTAACTGGGAAAAAAAGGCACATCTTATCTGTGTTACTTCATAGTCAAATGGTGTTTCATACAGTGATTGAATAAGCACAAACAATAAACAGTCACACAAGTGTTAATTAATAGTGATCTTGGCATGAAAATAGTAAGATGAAATCATGGGTATTTCATACAAGTAGCAGATTCCAGAACTATAGTAATGGAAACTCTTCACTTACAAACATATTCAAAAGTTGAATTTCTGTCTAGTTTGATGAAAACAAAAAAATCGCACATAGATGTGCATTAGAGGAAAAACATGTGAGCTTAAAAACTACCAAACTAAGACAGAACAGAATTTTAGCACGACAGCTACTTGTTTACAAGAGTAACTAGGAGTAGATGCCACATTTAGGAGGAAGGACAGTTACTGGGTAAATCATAGGCAGTGATTTATTTACGTTCTGTACTTACAGACTAACCCAAGTTTCTCCCTTTCACTGGCTGGTATTCAAACTCAGTTTAGGTTGTATTCATGAATATCTTCCCAGTCCACCATGTTCTTGGCAAAAGAAGAAAATCCATAACAAAGTTGAGAGAGCAGAAGAGTCTTTATTAATCACGTAGGAAAAGGGAGGGAAGATGGGGAAAGTAGAAGAAGTAGGCATAAGCAGGGGAAAAAAAAGAAAAGACAGTATTAGACTACTCTTTAAAAGAATCCAAGGACTTCTTGGTTTCATCAACCATTTCTAGCACACTGATTAAAAAATTGATATGCAATACAGTTAAAAAAATCTGTGGCAGTTTAGTATTAGAAAAACACAGGACAGTAAAGATTATCTTCTGGCAGATGTTAGAAGAAAGACGTAATATGCTTTTCCTTACTCATTGATATTTCTCTATGGTAAAAGGACCCAAAACTGGAGAGTCAATTCTCCCAACATGCCTTTTTCTCCACTTTGCAAAAGATAACAATAAAAATAAAAAAAATCTAAATACTTTAATGATGAAACTTCTAACATATTTGGAAGAAATGACTACTGAATGAGTACTGATAGCTTTCAAGCTGTGAAACAAAATACTCATCTGGGTTCCAAGGAGCAACAACCTTGGAGGACTTGGAGTTGAAGAGAGAATGCAGACAGAAGTTTGCTAGAAAGAAGGCAAGAGGAATAGCATAATTCTGGAGGTCAAAGACATTTCAATACACAGACTCATTCTGCACAAAAACAGCTAACTTACAGTCCTCTCTTAAGCACAAAATAACTGCTAAAATGCATTTTGTATTCCCAGATTTGATTACAAGGAAGTAGAGAAGCTGTCAATAACTTTTAGCAGTCAAAGGAACCAAAAACCATTTGGTATTTCAGATAATGGTCTCTCCTAACCTGACTGGGAACTGCCAGTAAGGCTAAGTGAAGCAAACTGTGGAGTTACAGAAGCTCAATCATCTTGATTTAGAGCTTACCATTACTTTTCTTAAAGCAACTTTTTAATAACTGTAGCAATTATTCAGAGCAACCTGTAAGACGCTGAATAATTACTGTTCCAAAAATAAGTAAATCCCAGATTTGTGAGCTTCTCAAAGAATTCTATACACCACATAAAAAAATAAGGTACTGATAACAGTAGTTTATCTTTATCAGGGTTGCTGACATTCACTTCTATTTTTAACCCACAGTTTAATTAAGAGCTATCTTGGTAACAATGATGGAATGGTAAGTTAAGCAAGTTTTACTCAGACATGTGTTAACACAGACACTAACTTAATGGCTCTACCATCTATCCATACAACTACATGCTGCTTAGAAGAATGTGCCATCACTACTGAATCATAGCTTCAGCAGGTCATTTTTGGAGTCTGCTTTTTTTTTAACTTCTGAAAATAAGTTACTAATAAAAGTAAATTCAACTGAACTTCTGTAATTTAGCAACTAGACTTTAAATGGCTGCAGAGAATGATATTTTGAATAAAACAATACTTGAGTAATGTTTTTTTGTCAAATTAAAGGAAATATTATCACAAAGCCATTAGAAAGTCACCTAGAAAAATGACAAAAGTCTATTTTAAAGCCAACTGTTTCTTTTATGAGTAAAAGAATCTCTATTTCAGTTCACATCATTCAATTATATATTGAGAGCTGAAAGATTTAGACACACCTCATCCGCTATGCTCTACTTGATGGAACACAGATGGAACTTTCAAATCTTTGCTTAGTTCCACCTTTCATTTTGCCAGTCTCAAGTGCTGCAGATTATCACACAACTCACATCAGACATGAGAACTGATACCATGATCCTCACACAGCAGACCGTATTTGCATCTTTGGAATACTCTCTCTGTACAGCCAAAATCAATGTGTAAGTTACTGTGCTAGTCTGCTCAACAAGCAGCTTCACAGGACAGCCAGTGAATTCTCCAAGGAGCTATCAAAATTTGATGTAACTGGAAGAGCAACCAAAATCAACTCAGAAATTACTATGCTTTATTATTAGTAATGGTATTATTTAGAGAATACAATTGTGTTGTTGAAGAATAATTTCCCATTAGATCAAAAATTTATGTTTGAAGCAAATTTTCTAAAATGAAATTTCAGTTTTGGCCATGAAAAGAAACTCTTTTCTACGGCTACACAAGAAACGGAGGTAAAAAAAAAACCCAACAACCCAAAACAAAGTAAAAACGAAACAAAAGACAAATCCCAACATTAAACCAGGATCAGGACACACCCTAAAGTCTCTTATTGGGATAAATGCCAAGGAGTAAATATTTCATGATATTATGTCATCTATTTAACTGTGAGACTAATATTTCATTAACCATTTAAATATATGAATGTATTAGGTTTGCAGTGTGAGATTTTGATAGTGGAGAGGGCTACACAGTGTTTTCTGAGAAATTCCTAGAAACTTCTATATGTATGCAGCCAGTGCCATCAGCAACAGGTGTAATGCCTCTGGGATAACATATTTAAGATGAGAAAAAGTTATTGCACAGGAAAAATTACGGTCAGAGAAAAGAGCGGTGAGAATATGTGAGAGAAACAACTCTGCTGACTCCAAAGCAGGTGCAGAAGGAGGGGGAGGAGGTGCTGCAGATGCCAGAGATCCACCCACAGCCCATGGTGAGGCAGCTGTGCCCCTGCAGCCAGAGGTCCATGGGGGAGCAGAGATCCACCTGCCCTGTGCTAGAGCAGGTAGATCCCAAAGGCAGCTGTGACCCCCACTGGACACTCGTGTTGGAGCAGGCTCCTGGCAACCTGTGGACCTGTGGAGAGAAGTGCACTCTGAAACAGGTTTGTGACCTTGTGGGGGATCCACACTGGAATGGCCCATCCCTGAAGGACTGCGCCTCGTGAAATGGACTCATGTTGGAACAGTTAGTGAAGAATTGCAGACATTGGGAAGAACACATATTGGAGAAGCCCACGGAGGACTGTCTCCCATGGGAGAGATCCCACACTGGAACAGGGGATGCAGTCCTCTCCATAAGGAAGAAAGAGTGGCAGAGACAATATGTGATGAACTGACCATGGCTTGTTCCCTCCTGCAGGGAGGTGGTAGAGAACCAAAAATAAAGCTAATCCTGGGAAAAAAGAGGGAGGAATGGAGAGCAGGTGTTCAGAAGATCTGGTTTTATTTCTCAATAACCTGTTTTGGTTTGATTGGTAATGAATTATATTAATTTCACAAATTGAGTCTGTTTTGCCCATGATGGGAACTGGTGAGTGATCTCTCCCTTCCTTATCTCAATCCAGAAGCCTTTTGCTGTGTTTTCTTTCCCCCTGTCCAGATGAGGAGGGCAGTCACAGAGCTGCTTTGGTGGGCATATGGCACCCAGCCAGGGTCACTCACAATGAAGAATAACTTTTCTTCCAGGAAATAATATACAATAACCAAAACAATGTGTTTTCCTGAAGATAAACACTGACATCATAAGCTACTATACAGGCAGATACTAAATGCCATCAGTTATCTGCTGATCAGTTCACTGCTTATAGATCTCTTCAGAGTCTTTGAAATACTTTATGGAAGAAAAGGAGTTGCAGATTGCACTACTTCATGAAAAAAAAAGGTACTCAATATTTTTCTGGAGGACAGGGGAAACACTGGATCTTGTGAAATATGTTTGAGAGTTCAGGAAAACAAGAAATCAGCAACAAATTCAGAAGACTCTGTTAGAAGACTTCAGGAATTATGTGGTAGCATGGTATATGCATGAGAAAAATAAATGATCTGGGACTGGATCCCAATCCCCTCCCATGAGAGACAGTTTGATATACAGATATCAATGTGCACACACACTGAGGCTGTGCTCTGGTATGTACAGAATTAAACTGGGTTATGTGCAATCACAGGCACAAAACTATTGAAGTACACCAGGTGTATCTGCCTCCAAAAACTTCCAACAGAGCATTGCACAAAAAAGGCTTACCTACATTTTCAGTAACTTTAAAGTGGAAATGAGTTACACATTTGGAAACTTGATGAGAGAATAATTAATGAATTTGTTTATATTGTTTTTCGTTGAGGCCCTGAGCTTGGAGCAGGCAAAATGATATTACTGTTAACTATTTAATTTTCTAATCAAAGCTGGCTAGGTAAACCAAAATCATTAAAACAAATAAATTAACAGACAAAGCATAATTTTCTACTTTTATGATATCCATCTGAGGTAAATGTGGTGGCAGATGCAAATTCTGAGCTCTGGATTAGAACATGAGCTACGATTGCAGGGCTGGATGAACTGGGCAGGAGAGCATGGAAAGCGATACTATCCCCTTACAACCTTTTTTATTTTTGGCTAGAGAAATTATTTTCTTGGGTCACTAACTGTATTTAAGTAACATCTTTGCCAAAACACAAACAGATCTTTACCTCAAAGGCCCCTACATGTTTGGCGTTCTTCCTTTCCTTCTAATTAAAGACTAAAATAACATTATTTTAATAACAGACCCCGACGTAAAAAGGAGGACCGACGAAGCCAAGACGGACCGTCATCGTCCATCAAAGCTTCAGCAGTCCTGGCCGCCGTGGACGTCGGGCGCGCACCGCCTGAAGGGCTCCAGGGGCACAGGACGCGTTTAACGCGCCCAGGGCGGAGCGGGAGAGGAGGGACCACCTCGGGAACTCAAACAAAGCGACCCCGAGCATGAGGCGCCGCGGGACCAGCGCTCACGACGCTGCACAAAGCAAAGCCCAACTTTTGGCTGGGCGGGCCTTCAGGAGAAGGCCGGCGAGCGGAGCCGGCCCCCACGGCTGCCGGCGACCCCCGCAGCCCCGCGGGCTCCACTCGCCGCCCGCCGCGCCGCCGGTTCGGGCCCGCGCGCTCACCTTGGCTACCGAAGAGGCTCCACAGCTTGGCGAAGATTAGGCCCATGCCTGGCGTCGGCTTCCCGCCGAACGCCCGGGACACCCCAAGCTCACCCAGGCGGCGGCCGCGGCGACTCCCCAGCTCCCTCGGCGGAGGCTCCGCAGCGGCCCCGGCTGCGCCGAGCGGGCGGGCGGGCGGGCACAGGAGGGGGCGGGCACGCGGCACCGCCCCGCCCCGCCAACGGCCGCACGGCCCCGCCCCGGCGGCGCGGCCCGCGCGCGTCACTGCGGCGTCATGGCGGCGGCGGCGGCAGCGGCATCGTGTCTGCGGGGATAGTTGCGAGGAGACGCCAGGGCCGGTGGAAAGCCGAGGGGCCTGCGGTCGGCACACTCGGGAGGACGGAGCCGTCCCGCAAGGGGCGAATGCTGAGAGGAGCGCTAGGCCCCCGCCGCGGTGGTCGGTGCCGGGGTGAGAGGCGCTGGCAGCGCGCCTTTGGCGACCCCGTGTCCTTCAGCCCGGCGGTGCTGTGGGCTGTCACCCCCTCTGCCATTGGGAAAGGTTGAGGGTTTCAGGGCAGGCAGTGCTCCCGTGTATAGTAAAACTTGCGAAAGCAGCGGATTCGCTTTCAGGGCTGTGCTGCAGGTTCCTAAACTGAGCTCCTGCGGGGGAATTCACCCGGGTTTCCTCGCAAGCAGCACCCTGGGGAGGGTCAGTAAGTGCGCACGAGCCCGGCTCCGCGCTAGCGAGCGAGCCCGCGGGCATTTAGGTGCAGAATCGGTGGAAGTACAAAGCCTGTTATTTTACTCCACGCGGCAGAATTTCGGAAAACAAAACAAAACAAAATAAAAAAGAAGCGATGTCAGCAACGTCTTGTCCGATAAGCTCGGGCGCGCCGCGGGCTCTGCGGCCGTCGTCCCCGTGCCGTGGTGGGAGCACGGGCGCTGCGCCGCGGCGTGCCCGGCTCCCATGGTTACGCTGGCAGCCGGCACTTCCTGCTGCCGCCCGGAGGAGGCGGGGCCGGCGGGCCCGGCGGTAGGTGTGTGTCGGGCGGTGGGTCTGTGTCTGCGCGCCGCTGCGGGCGGGCTGAGCTCCGTCCCGTCCGGTCCGGCCGGGCATGGGCACCGGCACCTGCGTGCTCCGCCCTTCTCGTGGAGGAGCCACGTGTGTGCCTCGGGTTCGTCGGCGCTGCGGTGGCGGTGGCGCGTCCTGCTGGGGTGCGGCCGCCTCCCGGGTACCTCTGGGCTGAGGCGCAGGGCCTCGGGGGGCTGCGAGGAGCTGCGCGTCCCGTTCCTCCCCGCTCCCTGATGTTTTCGGTAACAGGCGGGCGAAGGACTAAAGGCGTGAACCACATATTCCGATCCCTGCGACAAAGACCCCACTCGTTTTCCTTGTGTGGCAAAGGGTGGGTAGGGAGCTTTGAAACTCTTGCTCGGCATCTCTGGTGCTGGCTGCGTGTGACTTGCTGGTAGCGTTCATGTGCGTAGCTGGATCATAGCCCTGCTCCTGCATCGCATTTGCTGATGTAGTTCCCCACAGACGCACATAAAAATCCGTGAAAAAAAAAAAAAAAGTAAAAATCTTTTCTTCTAAAGTCCATCATACCTTTTCTGGGACAAGGTGTACGGCACAGCAGGTCTGGAGGAAAAAAAATATTCAGATACTACGAGCCTGCCTCCTGCTGAACGTTTGAAGCCTGACTCTTGTACTTGGCACTAGGGGCACTAGGCAGTCTCCCTCACCAGCCTGGCTTCCTGCTGTATCTGAACTTACAGGCATGTGTCCTGTCCCTTCTCAGCTGTGTTCCCCAGCTTGGAAGATTGCCTTCATAATGTAAATATTTAAGTCACACATAGGGCTTAAAAACACCACATTTCTACATGTCTGCTTAATTATTTTCAGGATTCCAATTCTTAAGAAAGTTTAGAATGGGATTTTTTAAATGGCTGGTTTATTATGCTTCTGAAGAAAAACCTTTCAAAATGTGAGCCGTATGGGGATCTTTTTGTGATTGGTTTGTTTGGGTTTTTTGGGGGGTTTTGTTTGTGGGTTTTTGGGGGGTTTTGTTTGTGGGTTTTTGTTGTTTGGTGGTGGTTTTTTTTTTTTGTTTTTTTTTTTTTTTTTTTCCTGTAATGTAGGCATTCTAGGACAACAGGGACTTGATATGTCACATTTTCTGAAATGTTAAATCTGAGCTTTGGTGATTTCAGTTGTAGCGACTGTTAGATTGTAGTACTATTGTAATACTATTAGTTTTTGTGGCAAAAGCAGGGAAAATTCTTGACATGTGGTAGACTTAAAAAGAAGTTAATTCAGTTGCAGTTCCTTTCTTTCAATAGCTGCTAATGTTGTGAATAAGGCTTTGAAATTCCTACCCATGAAACTTTGCCTTTGTCTAGTCTCATAAGGTCACATTCTTTTAGCATTAAGATTGAATTGAATCAGAAATACTAAAAATAAAAAAATGTTCTTGAGGGGTTTTGTATGGTAAAAGTGACAAATAATCTCTTATTCAAATAAAATGAATACCAAACGTTCTGATCTCTCTTCTCTAAGTATATTTAGTACAATGAAAATATATTTCAATAGTCAAAATTCCTTATTATGAATGGAATAAACCTAGAGTGATGTTCTCACTTTCCTTCCATTTAAGTTGTTGTAAGCAAATTCAAATTTTTAGGTAGTCTCATTCCAGACTGAAGTGTATATAATTTTTCAAAATTTTTGAGAGGTGGGCAGATACCATTTGGGAAGACAAGTGTATTTTGTTACCTACAGAGAAAAATGGTAAAGAGTAAAATCTCTATCAGAACTGAGCTACAATAAGACTTTATAGCTGGTCTTTTCAAGAGGAATAAAGCTACATCTTGAAATATCCTGTACCTTTTATCCATGTATTTTTTTTTCACCAGATAGCTTGAAGATTTATTTTAAGGATCAGTAGAATTCTTGTAATTAAGACTAATGTTACAGTCATATCCTGACCAATATTTGGAAATTTGAGTGCAATAAAATGGCATTATTAAAATAGGAAGAATCAAACCAACAGCTTAGTTTGTGGGTACATCTTAATGTTAAATTTATAAACTTACAGAATATGATAAGAATCATGAAGAAAATACTTTGCTTATTTCAGTTCCTTGCCAGCAGATTTTAAAAACTAAAGGAAGATGTCCTTTTTCCCTAAAATCGTTTTCCAATATGAAGTTGAAGAGTATCTCACCAAAGTGTTCAGAAATAATGAGGTATGTGACATAGCTACCCCTAGCCATCACAAAATAATAAATGTTTGTGTAACTTTAATACTTTATAATAAAATATTGTCTTCACATTAAACATGGAGTTTTTATATAAAATATTTCTATATTTAAAATATAAAATTACTGTTTATGCACATTAGCTCAAAGTAGCATACAAATATTTAAATTAAATTGAGTATAAATCAGAGAATTCAGTTTTGGATCCCACTGAAGAGTGGATCATAGATAATTAAGCACATATTCACCACATAATATTGACAAGAAATACTCCATTACCCAATGTAGAATACTACAGACAATCTATTAATTCCTAATGCCAAGGATAAACAAATTGCTTTTTTATGTACATGTTTATCAGTATGAAAGTTACTGATTAATAGATTTGAATTTAATTTTCCATTTCCCTAGGGCTGGTCTATATACAATAGCAGAGAGCTCTCTAGCAGTTGCTTTGATACTTGCTGCAAACTGTTTGTGGTGATTTTGCTGATACAGCTGATTTTCCAATAAGTATTTTTCATTAAATTTATAAGGCTGCCAGTGGAATTAGGCTTCCAGACATAGACATTTGTCACTATTGCACACCACACAACAATATCCCTCAATTTCTATGGAATGTTTATTCAGTGGTGTTATTTTGCATTGAGCAAGAGGCTTCTGTGTGAATCTCTTAATATAAAATCTCTTCTTTCACTTTCAGCTTATCACTGCTTTAGGTACACAGGAGGCAGAGAAAAAATACCAGTCTCTGTTAAGTCATCTATCTCATCCACCAGCTTTTACAACTGTAAGAGTAAATACCCACTTGGCCTCAGTGAAACATGTGAAAAAATTGCTATTTGAAGAGATCCAGAAGGTTTGTACAATTTCTTTGTTACAGCAAAATAGCAGGTTATTTCATCTTTCATCTGAACATGAGACCTTTTCATTACTGGAAACTATACCTTACCTCAATGCATCCAGTGGTATTAACATTATAAAATCACACTGATTTCCTGCCAGCATTGAACATTAAATGAAAATGTATTGTCTATCAGTATCCCTCATCTCACCCCTCCAAGAAAGGCAGTAACAGGGAAAAGGCATCCAACTCTTTTTCGTATGGCAGAATTGATAGGATTGAGGTACTGCTGTGGTAAATAATGTAAAGGTGTCATAAGTCTGTAGGAGAAGATGACAGATAAAAAGGATAGCTCAGTGTGCTGTCTTCAGCATGCTTAGAACACTTGTTTAAGACTGAAGGAGAATGTCTGTATATCTAGATATCATTGGAGAAACTGTTTAGGAAAGTGAGAAAATCGGTTTGTTTTGGAAACTGGAGCCATGGTGATGCTCTGCAGCCACTGTATTTTCTTTTTTTAAACCTGTTTTTAATCCTTATATAATTTTCTACATTTTTACTTATTTTAATTAAAGGTTTATTTATCTGATAATATGTAACCCATTATGTTTAAGAAATGTATTATTTTGGAATTGTGTCCTAGATCTTCACTCTGTCTAAAAAGTTCTGGTTCTTTAAGTAAATTATTAATGCTAGTGGGTGTACAGAGAGCTTTTACACGACAGGAGCCAAGACATTTCTGTGATGCAGAGGGAGTTGACAGTGTTCTGCTGGCTGGGATGGTAATGAGTTTTGCTAATTTTAGTTTGATTGTAGAAGTCTGGAAATGGGTATTGCAGGGCTATATTATGTTTTTAGAGAAAAGGCTTTGCTGAAAACTGACTTAAGATGAGCTTTTCAAAAACTTCTTGTTTTTTGAAGTGTGATTACACGTTAGAAAAGGAAACCACATAACGCTTTTGAGCAGAGGTATGGTCATGGATTGTTTCCTTTTTTAAGAGAAAATATTTATTAGATGCAAACTGATTTATGGTTTTAAATGCTTTAAGGTTTTATTTTAGAAGGCTCAGATGAGAAGACATCTGAAGACGTTTTGTTTAAATCCTGGAACCTTTATAAAATAGCCTTGTTTTTTTTCAGCTAAATACATAACTCAGCTATTAGTGCCCAAACTTGGACTGACAAGAAAAATGAAAATTATTGCCAGCCTGGCCTATTAAGTAAGACAACCAGTTCATGAGTAGAGTTAAACAGTGGCTTATAACTAGTAACATCTAAGAGTTAACACAGAACACACCCAAGCTTCTAGGGTATTGTCGCTGTGTTCTGTGTTCTGACAATTCAACCTTCTTCCAGAAGAAAGCAATAGCCATTAATAGGGTTATGAGTGTCAGAACACTCTCCCACTCCTTGAAGTCAGTTCTCAGTCAATCTCTTTGTGATTTTGTTATTTCTGGATTTGTTAAATGTTTAGTCTTTTGTACCAGTACTTTTAATATATATAATGTCTCCTTGCACACTATTTCCCAGCTGCTTTTAACTGTTTTCACTGTTGTGTTTTGTGCTCTACAGCTAGAAATTATGAATGGAAAAATGGTTTTCAGTTTTAATTAGGTATTTAAATATTAAGTTTATTACTAGTGCTTACTAATTATATTTTTTTAATGAAACAGCAATTTAAAGGACTATGTGTTCCAGTTCTCGAGCACCCAAAACTTCAGGACATTTTACTAATTCCTGTCATTGGACCCAGGTTTGAAATTTTCAGTCTTTAGCCTTAAAATGTTGTTTAATACAATGTTCTTACAGATTCCTTGTTAAACAGTTATTATAACTAACTCACTATAACTGAGGCACAACTTCATTTGTATTATGACCGCGTGGACAGTCAATACACTAACTAGGTCAGAGTTTTAGTCCTAAAAAATGAAAGAAAATATAGAGCTCTCTCCTTATTTATAAGACTAATGTTTTAGAGGGAGAAAGTGACATGTATGCATCCTCCCTGGAAAGTCAGGTAGGTGGCAGATAGAAGAACCAAACTTTTGCAGTGGAAAATAGAACTATGGCTTAGTACAGGCAGGGTTTCCTTCCACTGGAAGAAATGAAGTGGAATCAAGAGTTACTCAGCAGTTGTTAAACACAAAAAATCACTTCACAATCATCTGGCATAGGAAGGGATAGAGGACTATTTCTCCATCCCAGTATAATTTATTTGTATTCCTGTGTCAGATTCATAATAGTGGCAAAAGGTGCCAGAATCTGCATTATTTTGAGGATTGTTTTTTTTCTTGATTCCTTCCTTTGATTTCTCTAGAACTAAAATAAATATTTTAAATGTAATACATGATAGTTAACTACTTTTTCTCTATTATATCTGACAAAATCCATATTTGTGAACTAGGGTTTACTTGGGGAGTATTTGGCTTTTTTTTTTTTTTTTCCAGTATACTTTTCTTTTTTACTCAATTACAATTTGTATTTCTAGGCGAGATTTAAAAAAATATGCATCTGAAGTCATTGTTGGAGCCCAGTGTGGATATGCAGTACTTCGAGGAGCACACGTTTATGTCCCTGGAATTGTATCCACCTCAAGATGTAAGAGTTCTCTAAATACACCCAATTAACTTGCAAAAATGGCAGAAAAAATGTCACCCTTGAATAATAGAAAAATGAATAGTGACACAAAATTGTTTTCTATTCTCAGCTGAAATTAATCTTACAGTTGTGGTTTATATGAGACTTTTTCAAGTTTTTCTGGCTTTTAAAAAAATACTTTCACTTTTATTTTACTTGTAATAAGTTATATGTAATTATTTCTCACTGGCCTGACCTGTTTTAAATTCCTTTTCCCATATAATTTGTAGCTGAAGTATTAGTTCTCAAGGATTTCAGTTTCTTGTTTCTAATTCCAAACTGTTTTTAAAGTTGAATTTTCAAAGTAAAACCTGTTTTTAAGAATGTTTTTTTACTACTGAATACTGTAACTTTTAATATGGATGTTAAGTTGAATAAACTTAGAAAAGTTGGCTGCTTAAAAAAAATGGAATACCACATCTGGATGGTGACTAGGTGTATCTTGATTATTTAATAGATACAGATTTTTTATTTCTTCACTCAGTCATAAAGTCACTTACCTTCATGGTTCTGTTAGATTTTAAGTTACAAATAAAAAAAAAACCCAGATTTTCTTTATTCTAATCCATTGACGATTCATTTGTTTACATAAGAGAGATGTAGTAAAAATCTTTTTTTCATTGATGAGAAGAAATTTATGTCAGTTTTTATGTCAGATTCTTAAGAAAGGGAAATTATACATCAATGCATGTGAGACAAGATTAAAAAATCTACATATGCATGCTTTTTGTTCAGCAACCTATTTTTGTTATTTAAATGTCAAATTAACTTTATGTAAAACCAGTATAATTTTGGATGATTCACCTTATTATTCTATTGTGATGAGATCTAGTGATCATCTTAATTCTTCTTATTAAACAAAACGAGTCAGAAAAGCATTTATCAAGTCACTTTGTTTCCTTTCAGGAAATAACCTTCAAGAAGTTTTAAGCATGTGCTTAAGTCCAATTCACTGAACAGGAATGTTTTTCAAACTAGAGCTTGATAATGAAATAAGTGTATTGGCATAGCAGTTGTTGGAACTGCTTATTTAACACAACTCCATAAATATTCAAATCCTTCTTTGAGTCAGCTAGTGATTTATCATAATTGCCACATGTAATTATGCATGTAACATCAATTCAAAAAAATAAAGATACTATAAAACTTATGGAACACTTCAGGGGAATTGCAGATAAAAAAATAAAATAAAAGGGCACACTACCCACTTGATGCCAAATATAATAAGCTGTATTAAGCACAGATGGTCTAACTAGGGAAAAAAATAGTACAGCAAGAACACATATTTAATTACTGATCTTGCAAACTTGCAAATGAGAGTAAACTAGTGATCAGGGGACTTTGAGCTTAATTTAACTGATTAAACTCTAACCTTTGTCTTTATGGAGTGCTGCTGTAATCTACTTAAGAACCCTATTCAGGACTAGTGTATTTTGAAAGGATAGTTGTCAGCAGAGAGTGAAATAATTTATGTTTGAATACTGCAAAAAATATTGACTGATATGCTTGATGGAAGAGTTAAATTGCTGCAGGTTTTTGTTCAGTGAAGTTTGAGCTGACATTAATACTGAGCAATCACATATTTTTTTGTGCCACATTGTGTAAAAAAAAGGAGTATAAAAAATATATTTTCAATGGCTACCCAACAAATACTACAATTTAAGAATTCCAGGGCATTTAAGCATAATCAGAAGGGCATCTGAAAATGGGAAAAAGGATTCTCTAGTACAATTCCAAGAATTCTTGGGAAGCTGAACTGCCATTAGTCATGTTATAGCTTCTTGTTCCTCTAGCCTGTCAGTCACTTCAGAAGTGCAATATTGGATTTTTTTTTTTATTGCTATCAGAAGAGGCTTTTATTTTTAAGCGTATTTTTCAGCCAGCCAACACATAGCACTTGTTCACTATTATGTAAAATCACCTAAACAATCCATTTTCTATTTTTTTTTTCTAACTCAGAAAGTTTGTTAAGTCTGTAGGATTACACTTCTAGAGTTTGGTGTATATTTACATACTTTACTGATATGGTGGGTTTTAATTGGAGATACAAAACTCTCCAAGAGGATTATTGAGAACAGCAGTTCCCTTAAAGGGAAGAAATCCAGACCAGAACAAGAATATATAATCACTTGTGTCAAAGCAATAAGTAGTTAGAAAAAAAGCAGCTATAGCTATGTTCTAGGTAGCTATTGAGAGGTCATTAGAAAATTTAGCACTCCTGTCTTTGTTCAGTAAGTGTGAGCAGTGTTGTTTCATGTACTTGTGTGCTTGGAGCACACGTGGAGGACTGGATCCTGAAGAGTGTGCTTAAAACTTATGGGTGACCTTGCCATGATAAAATAAATAAAAAGCAAGTTTGTGTAGCCTCTTAGAAAACAAGACACAGTGCCTGACTTGCAGCTTGATGTCTCTCAGTACTTCCAGTCATTTGGTAGCTGTCATTCACTGTGTAAAACTTTAAAGCTTTATATCAGTTGATCTTCCTTGATTACATTTAGGGAGTGTGAAGTTTGGTATGATAGAAGAGTTGAAATAAGTAGTCTACTGAAAATCCTTACTTGGTCACTACTGTTTTGTTAAGTGTCATAATGATTTAAAGCTTTCCATTTTTCTTTGTGCAGTTGTGAAAGCTGGAGATCTGGTTTCAGTGTATTCAGATATTGAAGGGAAATGCAAAAGAGGAGCCAAAGAATTCGATGGAGTCAAAGTTTTCCTTGGAAATGGGATTTCAGAACTCAGCCGCAGTGAAATCTTCAGTTCAAGTGGCCCACTGAAGTAAGTCCATAGTAATTGCAATCTACATGTAAAAAATTTCAAAGGGAAGGAAGAAGATGGGAAAACACTTTGAATTATTTTGTACCTTATGTGAAGTCACAAGATGGCTTTGCATGTTGAGATTTCCAGTATTTTTTGGGAAGCCGTTAGTTTCATAGTGGGATCCAGATAACAATTTACTTGAGAGGTAGGAGGAAATAAGTGGGAGTCTTTTAATAATTTATGTTTATTCAGTTCAATAATATCAAACAGAACTGACAAATATTCCCACTATAGCAAAATTGCATTTTGGTGAATTGTTTAGTACTGTTTCCCCCTTTGGAAGGAACAGAAGTGCAGCCTTGTCAATTTCTCCATATTTTAAAAATATCTGTAGAGGCTTTTTTTTTTTTTGGTAGGACAAAGGACAGAACATAAGGTCCGGTATCTTAAAAAAATTACTAACATTTGCCAAAATAGTTACCTATTTCAAGATTACTTGCTTTTCTATTTTGTTGATGAAGCACATGGTTTATTCTTCTTGTGTCACCTAAAACACATATAAAAAGTAATGTAAAAGACTATGGATGTCGAATTAATGACCAAGACTTTACTTCCTGAGAACAAACTACAAAAGTTCTAGAGAAAATAAAGTACATTACCAGATGTATTCTGATTTATGAGAGCTTAAATGAAGTAGTGGTAGGATGTAGCTATTGAGTTGGTGACAGCAGTATGTGACACTAAATCTGGTGTCTGCAAGTTTGCTTTCTCATATCCTTCCTTCTGGTTGGGCTGTCCAGTACATAGGCAAAATAATACTTTTTCTCTTTAGTAATCTTTTGTTTGTAGACGTTTGTGTTGCTTTTTCATGGCTTTCCCTTTATTGTTATCCATTTCCTGGTATTGGTTTAACAATTACATCTGCATCAGAATTTCATCCATATTTAAAACTTTTAGGTGATTTCTAATTTCAAACCATAGCTTTGCAGGCAAATCAATGCTTCTGCAAGGCTTTTCATATAGGAATTCTGTAGTAATTCGACTGAAATCTCAGGAATGTAGGGAAAGGAGAAAAATCTAACTAGGAAATCACATGCCAGTGCCCTAGTGCATACACATAGCTAGCCAAAAGCAGTTATGGCTTGAAGTTAAGGTATTTAGGTCTGGTTTTATGCATTTCTTTACAGTATCAAGGCTTGGATTACATCTTGGTTTATCCTGTGTACAGAACAAGAAATTTGCTTTATGCAATTTTACAGATAGTTCCAATTTATCATGTAATGATTTTTTGCCATGATTTACTCAACTTAATGATGTCATTTTAGAGAATATCATATTACAAAATCATAGAAGTATTTTTTTTGGTTGTTCTTTCATTCTTGTAAGATTGTTGTCTCAAATTGCTATTTGTAAGCATGATGATTATAATTGACTACTGTTAAAATGTATAAAACTGAGTATTTGATATTTTTTTTTCATGTTTTTCAGGGGGCTGGGCATAAGAATGATAGAGCCAGTCTACCTTAGTCCTTCATTTGACAATGTGCTCCCTAGTCATTTGTTTTTACAGGTATATTTGTTCCAAAACCAAAAGTCTGTACTATTTACAGAATAATGAATAGTCTCTTAACACACATTCATGGTTTCTACATTCTTTGTTCACTGTAGCACCTAATTCAGTCTTTGGATTTGAGGAACACAAAGCATTTTAAATGAAGTCAGTATCTACATGTAGGTGGTTTAATCATACTGTGTCTGAGTTATTATAAGGGATTTCAAAGCAACATAAGAGATATTCACTTAAAAACGTAGAAATTCCTCTTGCACAGATACTCTGCATAGAACTACGAGATTTTGGAATCTGCCTATGAATCTTGCAATATGAGCCCCTTTCAAGGTACATAATTCTGTAGATAATCAGGAAAATCTCCAAATACTAGGTTGATGTGAAGCTGTCATTTACGTATTAAAGGCAACTTTAAAAGGTTTTTATTCCTTTGTGTTGAACTGAGAAGAAAGTATTTCCATATTGTCTAAGGTGCAGTACTGTGCACAATTATTGCACATTCATTCCTTTCAGTGCAGCTGTTCTGTTTATACAATTAATAGCACAGTTCAGCTTCTTGCTACTTTAATTCAGCAAGCTTAGTTAGACGTCTGCATTTTGATCTTACTGTTCTTTAGCTGCTCCAATATGTTAATACAGTAAATATTCTAATAAAGATGTTAATATAAAGTATTTGTAATAAACAGAGCTGCTCTGCTCTGTGCCAGTATCAGCTTATTTTAGTTGGACTTTTAGCACTGTAGTCTCCTCAGTCATGAGCTCTTAAACTTCAGTCATAGATACTCAGACGTAGCTTTAAATAATGAGCCACTGGAGATTTCTGATGTAAACTGTCCATTATATATAATATAAATAGTTCATTTTCTGTCAAAGAATTGAGAGCAATATCATAGGTATCTTCCCTGCTGAATGAATTATATTTTTAAATGCAGTTGCCATTCCTTAATAAAGGAGTTGATGCAGGGTAAAAAGTTGGAATTCTCCCATATTTAATTATATGTTTTAATTATAGAATTTACCTTCTGTGGTTGTGAGCCATGTTTTAAACCCTCAACCAGGAGAGAAAATTTTGGATATGTGTGCTGCACCTGGAGGAAAAACAACCCATCTTGCAACACTAATGCATGATCAGGTAAGAGATGTAATTTGGCATTTTCTAAGGGAGAAAATCTGACTGCTGTTCATATGTACAGCTCTCATCACTTAACTATTAGAATGCACAGATAATTTACAGCAGCAAACAATATTTTGATATTTTACTTACCAATGAATTTTGATACACATCAGTTACTGAAATGGCAACAGACAATCTTTATCAAGTATTCACCATCAGCTTTAAAGTCTTATTTGCTACAAACTGACAGTTATATCTAATTTCACTTTTTAAAATATTCTCAATTTATTTTTAATCATAGAATTTTTTTACATGCAGGGCATAGTTATGCAGAAATATGCTGGATTCATGAAACTGAGAGGCATAAAAATCAGGGGTTACTACAGTGTGGCAAAGAAACACACAACTCTCTACAAAAACTTACTGAAAAATATCTAATACAATTAGGATTTTTCTCAGTAAAAATTATCAATTCTGCATAGAGATATGATTTTAGGCTGAATTTCTAGTTTGAATTTGTCATTCTATGGTAGAATGTCACAAATCCAATATTATCTAATGAGAAAGCAATAAAAATGAGAAGAAACAAAAAAAATATGTAGAGAAAGACAAAGGAAAGGAGAACATAATAAAATAAGAATGTAGATATAGGATTACAACTTTGCATATGTTGAAATGTTATGTGCACAGTGAAATACAGAAATGCAGGTTACTCTTCTCTAGCAGAGGGGAAAAGCATGTAATATCTCCTATAAAATTTTGCAAGGCTTTATTATTTTTGTTTAAATAGGGTTATTAGAATATGTCAGATTGTTTAGAAGTCTTACAGTTACATTATGCAGTACTGTGACAGTTGCCTGTGCATAAATGTGAAGGCACGGCATGTAATGAGAAAAGGCAGGTATTCAGTTCTGTGATGGTCTGTGGAAGTGTTTTCTTCCATCAGTATGGAACAATGGCAGAAGGCCATCCTTTCCAACCCAAACCATTTTATAATTCTATTATTTCTGTATCTCTGCAGTATGCACAGATGTGCAGCAAATCTCCTGTTCTTGCAACAGATGAAACTTTGAAGCAGAGTCAGGTCCTAGAGTACATGTGCACTAGGTGTTAGGGGACAAGTAGGAGGTGATTTGGCTCACAGCAGCTGAAGACTGGACACCACTGACACAACATAAATCCATTCTTGCCTCTCAGTCCTAGATCTACATATTGCCTCACATGCCATACAGATAACACCTTACCTTTACTGATTTTTTTTTACTTCTTGAACTATCTTAGTCATGTTACCCTTCTATAAGACTCTAGAGAGCCATCACCAAATAGAAAAAAGTTGTTTTTTTCTCAGCATATTGTGTTTGCTGTAGGAGGTCTAGTCCAAGTTTTTGTTTCTTGGGTTGTTCTGTTCTGGATTTTACTGATGCTACTGTTTACTTTCCTTTGTGTTTTCATGTAGCAGGTAGTGATGTGTGTCTTTTAAAATTTATTTTGGGGAGGAAAAAAGAAATCTTATTTTTACATAATAGGAATTGTGTAATTGTGATTTCCCTCCCCTCACCTCTAAACTTATTCTAGTATTTACACTATTTCCCAAAATAACTTGAGTGACAATTACTGCAAGTATTCCAATATGTTATGAATCTGAGCAAGTCAGAGACATGGCTGTGGGCCCCATTACCTCAGCTCTGAGCTGTAGTGTGATCATATTTCCTACTCTCTCCATACAAGTTTAAAACCTGTTGACCTATTTTGCCATGTATTTGAGGCTTCTATCCTCATTCAAATGATTAAATTTTTATCTTAGTGCCCAGTTCAGCAGTTCAAAATAAACAAAAAGAAACAAACAACAAAACCACTTTCCAGAAGTCAGATATTACAGCATCCCTTAGAGTGACAGTGCCAAGCAGTCAGAATGTCCACAGCTTCAGACTAATGTGGCTATTGTGGAAAACATGTGGGAACAAGGACTGCAGGAGTGTGGATTTAAGAATAAAATAGTTCTGTAGGGAAGACTATACTTTATTTATTACACTGCCCAGGATTGGGGAAAGGAAATCAGAAACATCAATTTAATCCCTATGCTTTTAATGAAAACTTCGGGATTTTTTTCAGGGTGAAGTCATAGCCATGGACAAGATAGCTAACAAGGTCAAGAAAATCAAGCAGAATGCTGAATTGCTACAGTTGAATTGCATTAAGGCCTTTTGCTATGATGGAACAAAGGCCCTTTCAGTAGAGAAGAGAGAGGATAAACAAGGTAAAATAAACAATTTGGGTAGTTGTAGCTTCTAGAAGAAAATAGTAATGTTGTTTTGCAAAAACAGTATTAAACCTGTCACAGGTTTACAAGTCCTTAGGCAGATACCCAAGTTGCTTCAGCACTGTGAATGCACTTTTATTTTCTACTCTTTTGCGATTATCAGCCTCTCTATGAAGCAAATAGAAAGTCAAATTATCTGTCCTTGTCATAACCTAATATTCTCAAAGGAAATGCATTCCTTTCCCAGATAATATCGAAGACTGAAGAAGCCTTAAAGCTTCTTACATGATCACATTTAACCCCATACTGGGAAGTTTATGAGCTAGTCTGAGAAAAAAAATATTTTTGCAGACTTACTTTACTTTTCTTCCTCATGATCCTCATCAGTAAAATGGGGTTATTAATACCTAATTCCCAGGAGTATTGCAAGGTTTAGTTCATTGATGTTTGTTCAGCTGTTCAAGGGAAAGTTATATACAAGCGCAGTGTATTATTTTAAGTAATTTCATTTGCTTTTTTGAAGTGATGCAGTTATGATATTGGTTCTGTTCCCATGATGGAATTATTTAAATGGTATCTGCTGCCTTGATTATTTTTAGTTTGTTGTGCAAAGTATGCTGTTCTTTCTCAGTCTATTTTATCTCAGTCACTGGTTAGCCTAAGTAGGAATCAGATTACATAATTCACCTTCTTTGTCCCTATGCATTGCAGTTATTCCTGCTTTGGAGGAACAAAGGTGCTTTCTTAAGAGTCTTTTTATGAACATCAAATATTGTAGGTGGCAAGTAGCAATTACGGAGATTAACAAGAGCAAGCTGTAATACAGAGAGATAATGAAGGCTTTTCTGTACATTCCTGCAAGTAACATTACATATTTTGAACATTTTAGTAATGGATCAGAGGTAGATAAACCAGATAGACTCATTTTGTAGTCAGGAAAAAGCTAGGTAGCAGTAGTGTGATAATACAAGTTTGGCAGCAGTAGTACATAGTGATGCTGAGCCAATCTCCCTAGCACTGAGGAGATAGAAATTTCTGGGCTGTTGATCCATTGGGGTACAGATTAAAGGATAGGCTCTGCATATGGAAGATACATATTGTCATCCAGGTAACAGTCGGAAATTGTTCTCTTCACAATCCTTTTTTACTGAATTGTTCTGCCATGAGAAGCTGCAGTAGTTCATGTTATTATGAAGTGCTTTATTTTATATAGCTATGCATACATCACAAGAAACAGTTATTATATAGACAGTCCAATTATTATAAGGCAGTCTCAGTGATTAACTACGGGTTTGTCTCAGTTAAGGTTTGCACACTTTTGAGCTGACTGTGGTTCTTTACAGCCTACATGTACCCAGCACCTCTGACCAATCATATTTCAACTTTTTTGATTACTTTTACATTTTACTTTCAAATATCTGAATTAAGTTAAAAAAATACTGCCTAGTGCGATCGTGTTTGAGCTCACAGAACTTAAACTGTTCAGTTTTCTGGGAGAAGAAAACTGCCACCAGCAGTGCTCAGGCTTGTCTTTAGCTGAGACTAGTTTTGCAGACACTGTCTATAGCACATAAATGTTTTATGTCAAGGAAGTAGTAACAGCTTCTCCTTACCTACAGTGAAGTCTCAAAGAAGGAAACAGCCACATTTTACATTACTAACTGCTTTTTACAGAAGGACCTCCATTCTTACCAGAGTCATTTGATCGAATTCTTCTTGACGCTCCATGTAGTGGGATGGGACAGAGACCAAACATGGCTTATTTCTCAACTTTAAAGGAAGTGACTTCATATCAACCACTACAGCGCAAGCTTTTCACTGTGGTATGTGTTAAACATTGAGTAGATAAGCTAAATTGAACACAAATGCTTTTGCAGCATAAAACTTACCCAAGAAATGGTGCCTCATTTTCCCTACTTTTTCAGCAGCCAGGAAGTATTAGGGTCCTCTTAACATCTCAGCTCCACCACATCTGTTGCTAGGTGAAGCCAATTCATTGGAGCATGGTAAAGGTCTGTGTAATCCATAATAAATCCATAAAAAAGCTTTGTGTTTTTTTACTTCCCTCAATTTCATCAGTTTTACATGATAATAATTACAAAGGTCTAAGTCACAGAGCAGGTGACTTAGGAACATGCTAAGGAGTGTGCTTGGGCTGATGCTGAAGGATAAGATGACACTTGTCAAAATCTGAATGATACATATTCAAAGTGAATGACAGCACTTGAAAAGCAGCATAGATACAGCTTCCATGCCAAATACATGGAAACAGTTGACATCTGACATAAGTATTGTGTATCCATGGTTGGCAGCAGGTGGTGAAAACAGATCTAATCTGTCTGGGGTATTCAGAGCTGCACAAATAACAAATCTTACAAGGTGAATCATCTCAATGACATTAATAAACTGCATGAGCTATAATGCCTATTTGGAAAGAAGAATCTTTCTAATCCATGTTATCTTCTGCTGTATTCCCTGAGAGGAATTAGTATCATAACAGTTTGAGTTTAATTAAGTGTTCAGTTTTAATATTCTAGGGACATGGGTTATTAGTTAATGTTGCTTAATATGAAAGTTTGAAATTTAAAAATAAGCTGAAATATTGTTTATTTCTCCCTGCAGGCAGTGAAGTTGCTGAAGCCAGGAGGTGTTTTAGTATATAGTACATGTACAATTACACTTTCTGAAAATGAGGAGCAAGTTGCTTGGGCCCTGAAAACTTTTCCATGCCTCCAGCTTCATCCACAGGTAATACTATTTTCAGGGTACTTCACACAATCTAGTGATTTTATTTTGGAACTATAAAGTTACACAGTATATTTACTATCAATAAATCTTTTTTTCACTGTGGACAATTTTAACTGCTGTGGATAGAAATAACAGAAGGATTTATTAGGCTTTTTAAAAGTCTATTTTTGTGCTTAATTGAGCTTATTTAGGCATCATTAAGTATTTTCCCACTCTGTATTATGGGTTTTTTTTATTTGTACAACAGTCTTTTTAAAACACAACAGGGACAAAAGATAGGTCGGACAGGTTAAAATTTCTCTTGCAGTTTCTTTAATGCATATATTTTATTCTCTTCTTTTGCACATTCACAGGAGAGGTGAAGTTTTTTTTTTATTAATGCCACTGAAGTCATGAAGACTTGCATATAAAGTATGGGACATAAATGAAAATAAATTTTTATTTCAAAGAAGGAGAATTTTATATGTATGGGACCTATTTTTGATTTATTTAAAAGGAATGGGAAATAAATTATTTCAGGCTTAATGTCCCAAGAACGTACCTTGTCTTTTTTGGAGTCAGTGTCTACCATTAAGATGTCTGGAAGGAGGTAATACATATAGGTAGATACTAGAATGATTTTATCTATACTAGCTACAGTTCATACAATTGGGAAATACCTGTTACCTTTTATAGTACTTCACGAGGATTTATCATCAGACCACGTGTGTCCCACTTCCTTTTTAATGACGAGTTGGGTGTGGTAGTTGTTTATCATCATGGCTTTGAGGAAGAGTCTAACTCTGATACCTGTTTAGCTTACACATTCCATGATGACTTGTACCTGTCTTAAGAAGCTTAGATGAATCTTTAACTGAAAGTTAAAAAATATACAATAGCTGTACAATGAGAAATTAATATGACAGCTAGTAAAGATTTAACAGAACTGAAGCTCTTCCTCAAAGTTTTTTATGGTGTGTTCTTCTGTCTGTATTCTCACCATCCATTCACTAAGAATTTTTCAGTGCCAGACATTTCAACTGAGATAATACATTTAACCTAACAGCATAAAAAATCCTCCTTGATAGAATGACAGAATAAAACACAAGCCTTATTAACTCAAATGCAAGATTAATTTTTGCTATATAAACTTTCTCTCACCAGTAATACCAGTCTTGAATAAAGCACTGTTTTTCACACACATATGCCATATCTGTAAAAATAAATCTTTTATGTATAGTATATTTTAAATAAGATGACACTGAATTGTTTACCCACATGTAATTTATAATACCTTATAACTAGTTCCCTGCTAGTGTAAACTAAGGTGATCTTTTCCAATGAACTTGAAGCAGGAGTCTGCAATCTACTTACCTCATGTTCCTTTATGTATTTATTTCCCATATTCTTTAGTCTCAGTAGATGCCTCCTTTTTTATCCAGTCCACTGTTTCCCACTTTCTTGGTTTGGCAACAGATCCTGGAAGCACATTGGGTAATGTGCGCAAGGAAAAAACAGGAGATGGAGCCATAAGCATTGTTCTTGTAGGTGGAGGTTACCACATGGCAGCTGCTTCTTTGTGCAGACTTCCTCTTAGGAGTTTACAAAGGAGATACTGTAGATCAGCTTAAATGCTGTAACTTAGCTGGAAGGAAAAATGAAAGGTCTGCCTTTAAGCAAGTTACTTGAATCTGTGGAATACTGTTTTCCCTAGAATTTTACCTTTCCTTACTTCTATTACATCAAGTCGCTACCTGTGTCTCCCTTTGTATATTACTTTTCTCTCAATTTGCAATAGACACCTCTGTTTGTCTTTTGCCTGGAAACCTGCTGAGGGAAAGGAAGAATCAGTCTGTAACCCCTTGGCTACCCAGCTCTCCAGCCTGTAGTACATGGTTAAGCAGCTATCATCATATGCTGACTGGGTGAGCTCATGAGTTAGCAAAGTGTGATGGCTGAAAAAATGCTCTGCTGTAGGCTGCATTATGGACTACATTAGACTAGATTGACAAAGGAGATCTATTTTTGATATTGCAGTGCCAGCTTTTGCACACTTTGTTCCATCTCCTTACTGAATGCATTGAAAGAACAATCCAGCTAAGAATTAATTTTTCTTTCAGGAATTAGGGTATTAAGTAAGAAGCAGTCAAGGCTATTCACAAGAAATATTGAGAAGAGGGCTGGGATTTTAAGTCCTTCTCCTCTCCAGGATTTTGAAGCCAAATGTTATCTCTTGAAATTGATTCTTTCTTTCTTCTCTGTCTCATAGACATGCACATGTAACAGTAGTCCCCTTTACCTGTTAGTTTTATTACATGATGAGAAAACTCAAAAGTTACATTTTTCTGCTGCATCATCTTCCAAAATGATGCCTCTTCAGGCAGTAAAATATTCTGGACTGGGGCTTTTAGTCTCTCCAGTTGAAGTTTTTACTGTGAAGAATCCCAGTATTTTAGGTTGGACATCAGGAAGAAGTTCTTCACAGAAAGGGTGAGTGAGTTTTGGAATGGGCTGCCCAGGGAGGTGGTGGAATCACAGTCCCTGTGGATGTTTAAGGGAAGACTGGATTGCAGTTGGTGCCATGGTACAGTTGACAAGATGGTGTTAGGTCATAGGTTGGACTTGATGATTTCCAAGGTCTTTTCCAACCTAGCTGTCTCTGGAATTCTACTGATGATACTGGTAATGGGCTAAGGACTCACTATTTTTGACTTAACTCATAGCTGTTAAGTCAGTATACAGAAGTGCTGAATCATTTAGAAGTGGCAACCTAAACCCTTTAGACTGGCTGTCTGGTGGTAACAGCTTTCTTGGGATGTTTCAGCCCTCGGAGTGATGAATTGTTTTAGACCTGTTTTAGCACCTGAATTGTTTTAGCACCTATCCTCAAAAAGTGCTCTAAACTACAGAGATAAAGTGGATGAGGGGCATCACCACCTCCTCAAAATACTTGTATATATCTTGTATAAATCTTGTATATATGTTTGAATAATATTGGCCAGATGAAGGAAAGAAATGAAGCCACATTACTTCTGGATCTTATGGTGTGAGTGATACAAGCATAGCTTGTCCATGTTAATTGTTCGGTAGCTCTGCATATCCTCAGCAGAATACATTTAGGGCATTTAAGAACTTTAGAGATGCAGTAATTTGTTTTTATTTGTTACTTGAACAGGAACCTCACATTGGAGGAGAAGGCATGAAGGGAGCTGGACTATCACTTGATCAGTTGAAGCTGCTACAGAGATTTGATCCATCTGCTGTGACATTGCGAGGAATGGATATCAATTCTTTGCAAGATTCTGGAGAAGATGACCTGATTTCTTTGGCAAATAAAGACTGTATAGGATTTTTCATTGCAAAATTTATTAAATTGAACAGTAAATAAGGATTTGGGAATGCAACATGAAAAATACCTCAGTGAGTCTAAGAACAGTTCAGATGTGAAGTGCCTTTCTTCCTGCTGCAATGTTACCAAGCCAACCGGCTGACGGCAGGGTTGCTATGGCAGCACTAAAATCTGCCAGCTGTTCTGATGGGAAAGAGCCACAGGTTGCAGCAGAAAAGTCATGGTTGGGGGAAGGGTAGTATCACTTGTAAGTCTCCCTCTGCTTTTGTATTTACAGCAGGTCACTGCCTGAATGACAATTATGTTCACTCATACTGCTGTCTGCTCTGGTTTCCCCTTATCTGGTGCGGCATGCCTAGGAAGGGGATGTAAGTTACTTTACAAAATGCAAACATAAAAAAATAGATGGGAACTATTACAATGAATTTTGGAAAGGGTAGTTTTCTATGTAGGTTTACCAATAGTTTCATTAAATAGTGCTTCTCAAAATACTGCAACATTTTACAAAGAACTGTTTTATAAATTGATACTTAGAACCTCATTTCTCTTTTATTTTAATACAAGCAAGATTCTCTGTACACATAGTATATACACAAAATACGATTAGGCTTTGTAGCATGTCTTTTATAGCAGCATGAATATATTAAACCATCTCACTCTGGGAATGTAAATAAATATTGTTTCAACATCAAACTTCCCATGCATAAACTGTATTGGTTCTGAAATAGCCTATTGGACGGGCTGACAAGTGACAGTTTTAAAATCAAACATTTGTAACAGAAGGGGCTACAGTTATGATTAATATATCAAAAGACAGAAAACAATGCATAATACCATCTGAAATGTTGCAAATCATCTTTCAAACAATTAAGGATATTAACTCTTTATTGGTTAGAAAGCATCACCAGCTAAAATCATGAAAATTGAAACTGGGGAAGCATGCTAATGAAAACTGCCTTACTACACTGCTTGAAGTTTAAATAATCTAAATTTCTTAAAAGATGTTAGATGTATTTGAAAATTCTGCTTCAGTTCCAGTTTGAACAGTATTCTCAGTCCTGCTGGAACTGACAATAGCACTAAAGAAGGAAAGCTAAGGACAAGGAAAAACAGAAGCTGATGTCTATGTGTGTTAGGAGTTTTCTTCTCACTCATCAGTTTCCAGTTTTAGAAAGCATTATCTGAAAAAGTCTGTCTTTTCACACCTATTTGGTTGGATTAAAAAAAGCAATAGTTCTTTTATCATTTGTCTTTCTACTGTAAGAAGTGCATTTTGTATTTGCTTGCAATCAAAACAATCTGTACAATTCTCTTTCTCGGTAGTCTGGTTGTTTACTTCTATTTTCCATAAATGTTTTGATACTGTATGTTTCCTACTGCTCTTCAATAAAAGTGAAAGGTTTCTTCTGTCCTGCCAAGGTTGACAAATACATCCTCTGTAAGACCTATCTTAGCAGGATAGGAAAATGGAATTCTTGTCTACTACTTCTCTACTTCTGTTGGTCATTCCTTGCCATTAAACACACCATGTCTAAAGAAAATGTAATATTGTTCCATCAATAGTAGGTGAGATATCCTATTTAGAGTTACGTAAGTTCATACTATAATTTTTCTAGGCTAAATATGGTGAAAATAATTACCTGGGAACAAAAGGGATGAATCTTATATTGTAGGAACGTGTTGAAATCTTTAATTCAGTGCTAGTAAAAAAGCATTTTCTTTTTTGCAGATTACAGAAATTTTGTAAACATTAATCGGCACACATAAACTATATACTGAAGTCTGTATTCATATAAAGTAAGGAACTTTACCTCCAGTTTCATTAGCAGGATTTGTGCAATGCTGAATTTGAAAGAATTAAGATTGCTGAATTTTTAGTGGAATATTTGTTGAGACATCTCCCACTTCCTTTAGTTCTGGGTGACAGGCATTTTAAGGAGGTGACCTCACTTGATATTATAGAAGTTTCTTGGGGATGGGAAGAAAATGTAACTAACCTTTCATTAATTCCAGTGTAATTGCAGAGCAGACTTCACCTGAAAAAATTACTGATACATGAACTTTAGCTATTAGGGTTCTTTCTGCAAAAGTCAACTGCTAGCCTTAGAAGAGCACTCAGCATATTGAAGGGATTTGCCTCAGCTGTTTCCCAAGGCCCTGTCTCTGTTGGGAACAGGGGAGTGACTTTGTCAGGCAGGTCAGAACAGAAACTCAAGTAAGATGCTCTATCCCTTGAAGGAGTCAGCAGCCTTTCTCTCACTACAGGTGTGGCTAAGTTAGATGACTGAAGTTGGATGGATGGCCTTTTTCTTCTTTTCCAATCTTACTGTGACTTTAGAAGTGGTAGGAATACCTTCTCATTGACACAGTTCTGATGGATGGTGTATATATGTTTTAAACATAACATATGATTACTTTCCTGATAATCTTTACACACTGAATCATTGTGCTTCACCAGTTGATGCTGAAGCACAATGGAATATATTTATATATTTATACATATATATGAGATATTTATATATTAAATTTAAAAGTTATTGTCATTATAATGAAAGATTAAACCTACAAAATACATAGATTAGGCATGCAATCAGATCCTGTTCTTAACAAAGTCTGAAAAGTAGTTTTCTCTATTTGCAGAAATAATGATTAGTAATAATGCCAAATCTAAATATCTATCTTGGTCAGTATAAAGATACTAAAATAGGCAGCCTCATATATTATGAAATTATAATACAGTTTTTTCTTGTTTCAGTGTCACGGAATGCACCAGTTTTTTCGATCACAGGATTTCATATGCTTTTTAAGGAATGGGCTAGTGAAGGTGATCAATCAAGAAATGACTTTAAAGTGGGTAGTTTAAAATATAAAGAACCTTGTTTTTTTTTGATTGTTTGTGAATAAGACATTTATGAGAAAATCCAATTTTGTACTGCTAGAATTCATTGCAGAGTAGGTATGCATGATGGATAAAAGTGGCAAGAATAAAGGAAGAAATGAGAATATGGATGAGTTAAAAGAACCTGCTTAATCTCTATTATATCTGATATAAACCTTTTCTGGGGCTGCGTAGGAATACATTTCTAGGGTGGTAAGATATAAAAAGAAACTGTCTATAAAACTACTGTAAGCTCATATGTAATAGTTTGTTATATAAAAGTAGGGAAATAAATTACAGACAAATTGCCAAGCAATAAAATTGATTGAATAACTTTTGATTAAAAACATTCACAGTAAAAATGGCATCCACATATTTTACAGATGATAGAAGAACCAAGATTTTGGTGAAAGATCTGCAATAAAGTAATAAATATAAGTAAATGTACACTAGAAATGTTATATTACACTCTGAGAAATAAATTTCTCTGTTTAGACTTTGTAATAAAGTTTTTTTAAATGTGCTCGATTTTTATGGATGGAATAGAATTAAAGTAAAAAACATTTGGAAAACAGCTTTCGGCCTGATGTTTTAAAGTAATCAGAGGTCATATGTAACCGCAAATCAAAATACATTTTGAAGAGGCTTTAGTAACTAACAAACACAGGAGGTGGTTTACACCAGCTCTTTTCCTTTGTACATCCATTGATTAAAAGCAGTCAGACCACTCATTTCTTTCCAGCTGAGGGAATGATAATGGATGCCTGAAAACCTTTGCAGGTGTCCCAGAATGTAAGCATGACTTTACAAACCAAGAGAGCTTAAAAATGGTAATTGCTAACAGGTTCATAAAAGACAAAGTATTAAGGGGCAGTGTATTAGATCTAGGCAGGAACTGCCTGTACAGGATGAGTAACCTGGTATGCAGGAAGAAGTAAAAATGGGCCTCTCCCCTTATTCAGGGTTCAGTGAGTGGAATTTCATTTTCCTATCCTCCATTTATAATAAGGGCTATAGGCTAAGAGTATACAGATTGCTGTGAAAAAAGGAGCTCCACTGAAATTCTTTGTGGCTTTAAAACTGATCTTCATTAAATAGGTCCAGAGCCTTGAATTCATGAGCATTCTAGAAGAATTCTTTAAATTCTAGGCAGTAATTTATAGATCAATTTAGTAAAAATAGTAATTTCAGCATATAACTCATACTGATGCTGCCTTTGTGCACAAACCTGTTTGCTTATTCCTCCCCACTCTCCTGTCCCTTAGCAGGTCTGGAGACTTTTACTGTCACCTCCTTCCAGTCCCTCTGGAAGAGAATTCATTCTTCCATTACTTTTGTGTGACTCTAGACAACTTAGTAATAGACTAAAGCTACTCAGCACTGATGTTTAGTCATTTGAAAAAACACATTAAAATAAGGTTAACATCTAACATACACATGCAGATTTTGAAATGCATCCCGTTCCTTCCATATACTGAAATTCTTTAGAAAAATATAGAGTTGAGCTGCCCAGACTTACATATCACTTAACTATTTTATCTTCCTCCCTTTCCTTCTGTTTCACTGGTTTTAGTTCATCTGAACAGAAATTTGAATGAACTTTTTAGTTCTATTGAATGGAAATTTTACAGGTTGTTTTATACCACACATCCATAAGACTCTGGAGCTCACTGGGTCCTCTACCATTTCTCAGATTCAAAACCCCTGAAACCAGGTACAGAAGTATGAACTCATTAGTATCCTAATGCAACCAATATTAAACCTTCTAATGGCAAAACTTTGCAAAGACATTTCATCACAATAATCTTTGATATGTCCTCCACTTGGAGTATTTTTAAAGCTTCTTATTGACATAACTCCGTTAAAGTGCTTTTCAAAGTAGTGCTCAGCAGGCAGGTGGTATTGTGCAATATATGTAATACAAGCTCACATTACAAATGATTTGTCACTCTTAAAACAGAAACTGAAAAAAAGTATCTCAGCTAGTAAAACCTATTCAGTGAGTCTGCCTAAGAAATACATGTGTTTGTTAGTATGTTGTCTATACATAAATAGCAGCACTATATAAAACACAATTCTATGACCAGTTGGATTTGTCTTTTTTTTTTATGTTTGTACTCCATGAATCAATATATAGGCCATACTTAAATACTAGGGCTAGGACTGTGCTCTTTATTTTCTCATTTATTTGTCTATATACAACTGCCTATGCCATAGTTTTCATATACTACTCAGTGATTTGAAATTCGGCAAAACATTCCTTAAAAAATACTTTAAGAAAGCTGAAAAATAAACACTCTCTGGAGCAAAAGTAAAAAACAAACAAACAAACAAAGCAAAAAAAAACCCCACATCCAACCAAAAACCCAACAAAAAACAGAACAAAATATTCAAAGCATTGAAGTGGAATCACTTCTTAGATGACATAGTTGTCATGAATTGCAGGGAGCAACACCATTTACTGCACCTGGTAAATTAGCTACAGCCAGGCTATACAGAGCAAGACAAGATAATTTTCTTCTCACTTACATGTGATCTGATATGATTTAAGCAACAGTCTTTTAATGTAATTTTTTACAGATACCCTGAAAATTCTCTAGTATCAAAAACCAGTTTATGTACTCTTCTATATCCGTTTAGTAATACAACAGATCTACTTACCTATTCTGCCTTTCTCTACAAAGCCATTTAGTGATGTTTAGAAAATGATGAGAATTTTATTTCTAGAAAAATAACCTTTTTTCTTGTGTTCCCCACAGTTCATGCTTTGATCCAAAACCTACCCTTGAATAACCACAACAGTCAGCAGCACTGGGAGGAATGGCCAGATAACTGACAGCAGAATTTCCCACTCTTAGTTGTTGTAAAAATGCTTTTGAAGCATCAGGGAGAGGGGTAGGAGAGGAAGGGCAGAGAATGTTTAAGCAAGTTTCTTGGATGCTGGGCTAGGAGACTGGAGAAAGCATGCACCTGCCATATATCTTATCCATTTCACTAAAATGATATTCAAAATCAGGCAATGCTGATATTCCCAGAATTGAAATAATAAATAAAAAGAACTTCCAGCTAAACTAATTATTATCACACTACAGTCTTTATATAATGTGCTATTTACAGGGAAATACAAAAAGTATTTCATTAATACAAGTACTACAAAGACTACATGTGATGCAGAACAGCTTTTACACTAGGCAAGGGTATGGAACCTGGAGTCAAAAACATTAAGAGAATTTCCCCCCACTTACCAGTGCAACAGGTGTTCAGTGCAAAACAAACTGTATTCACTCCCTTTGATTTCAATGCATTTTCTCTAGAAAGCTCCTAACAGAGTCACAGTCATTTTTCTATGCTCTCATCAGCAGCACAACAGCTTTGGTGAAGGAAAAGCAGTGAGCCGGCTGCAGAGTGGGAATGCAGAGAATTGGCAAGTGTAGAAAAAGTGGAGAAGCTACAAAAATTTATTTTCCAACAAAATAACTCTCCACAAGCTGTGTAAACTTTTCTTACTAAAACAAATACTCTAAAACACAAAGATTTTACATTTCCAGTGAAACTCACAGTAACATTTGCCTGTTTTTACTCTCCTGAAGTCTCAACAAAGAGCCAGCAGATTTATGCTTTCCCAATTACCTGGGTCAGTAAATTCCCTCATATTCCCTGAATGCAATTTGGATTTTTTAAATTAAGAGACATAATGTAGAAATAGACTTTTTGGGCTTTTGAGTAACCTTTGTTTTCTTCAGTAGATTCTCACAGGTTGCTGCCTAACGTGCACATACACACGAACATCAATCCACCACCCACCCACTCACATACACACCTCCAACATGTGTGCTCTGTTTACTGACAGTAGAACAAAAATTAAGCTGTGCCCATTGCAATATTGTGACCTGAACAGAGAATAATAATTTATAGTGGTAAGTTCATTATCTTTACTGTAACTTTAAAATGCAAAATTTGGTTTGCAAGGACAGCGTAAGGTATAAGAGTTACACCCTTTATCTCAAGCACTCATCCATATTTACAATAAGTATAAGCTTTCTGCTACAGAAGAAAAAGTATTTAGATTGAACACTGTTACAGATTTCCTAAGTGAGGCTAGTTCCAGTTGCCAGTAATTCAAAAGCAAATCTGCTGACTTGGCATTAGGACTCTAAAACAGTGTGATCAAACTTATATAGTAAGAAGGTGTCTGCAGAAATAACATTTATAAACTGTATATACAGTACACAGTACCAGTACATAGAAAATAGATTTTGACTCCATGATCCCCTGTGTGTAAGGCAAGACTGAATTCTGTCTTCATACGGAGATCACCAGAGGTACAAGCAACAGAGTGGTGCTTAAATCAATATGCAAATCAAGTGCATACAAATTAAAAATCAGAGCAGACAAAAAGTTTTAGATTTTTTTATGTGCTGATCCTGGCTTGCTGAATACATGGGAAGTTATTAAACATCAAATGTATCTTTTTTTTAAAAAACACTAACAACACCTTGATGGCAACAGATATTGTTCAAGTGGCAGCTACCAAAAACAGCTTGAAAAATGTCATAGTACAACATCAGAAACTCTTCAGTTGTACTACACTAATTCATATAGCACTAACCAAAAAAATAAGTATATGAATATTCTATTTCATGCTATTGCTATGCAAGCAACAGCAATACAAATCAGCATACAGAAGGATACCATATGTTCTGCAAAGAAGAACCCAAGATATTTTCAAGGGGCATTGTTACAAGACTTCAAAGAAACACAAGACTGCCAGAGGCAAAAGTTACTGACGGATGTAAACATCCCTGTTCCACTCTCCTGCATCGTTACGTTTTTTCGATATCGCTTCCCCATCCTTGTCACAATATTGGTCCCTTGATTTATGACGACTGCGCTGTTTGTTGCATTCATTGTGGTCCTGCTCGCGGTCCCTCTCCTTTGAGCGATGCCGGGACTCTCTGTGTCTGTGTTCACTGATCCCATGGGACTCATCTCTGTGATTATGATCCCTGTGAGAATCATAGTGGTCACCATGCTCATGTGAGTAGTCCTCCTTTGGCTCTACGTAAGCTGAATCTCTGCTGTCTTGTGTTTCTGAGTCAAAAGTTTCTTGCCTGTGAAGGCCTCTGACACCACTGCGATGGTTGTGGTGCTGGCTGGAGGAAGAGCGGTGCTGGGACTTCTTGATGGGTTCGACCCTTGCTTCCTCTTCAATGTGGGAACCACTGCGCTCAGGGACCGAATGGTCATTCCTCTGGTCTCCTTGAGATCCCTGCTACCAGAAGCAGCA
Source organism: Vidua macroura (assembly GCF_024509145.1). Classification (NCBI taxonomy): domain Eukaryota; kingdom Metazoa; phylum Chordata; class Aves; order Passeriformes; family Viduidae; genus Vidua; species Vidua macroura. The sequence goes on from NC_071571.1 coordinate 19,812,907, forward strand.
GTAAGGTCATGAGGTACACATTGGAAAGTTTCCCCCAATATCAAATTCAACTAGAAAGTACCATGAAACCAATAAAATTTAAAGTACAAACAAATCCACTTTGAATCTAAACTAGGAAAGAAACCATTAGTATTCCACTTTTACTGAAAATTCAGTATTATAATACAAACAATTCTTTTTACTCTCATTAGAATTTACGGTGACACTTGGGTTATTCTGTGGCACTTTCTCATTTCTTGTGATGTTTCTGACTACTCCAGTTAGCAGTAATTGTCACCACCCTCCAAAGAAAAAGAGAGCATGCAGAAACAGGAGAAACCACAGAAAAATTGAGAGGAGATATCATGCCAGGATAGGGCATATATAATTTGAGAGTTTACAGATGTGTGTCTGGAAACAGCTGCTATGGGAAAGTGATTTTAGAGGACTGAGGAGGTGGATTCCAGCAAAGAACCAAAGTACAAAACCTTGGCTCTTATGGAATAAGTTTTTTTTTAAGGAAAAAAAATGCAATTGAATCGGGTATGAATAAAGTTTGTATTATGATACTAATAGTATCACTGACCTTCTGTTTTCTCAGCAATAATTTGATTTCTTCTGGTTATGAAAAATTAAGCATTGACCTCATAATTTTAAGAGCTCAAGAATACAGTCCACTGCCAAGAAAAGCAGGAGGAGAGTGGTACTATCACGTACAAAATTTCCTAACACACCACTGCTATTAAAAGACTGAAATAAAAATTACCAGGCAATAAACCTACTCTTCACCCGCATTAATGCTTTGAAATCACTGCAAAATGAACAAGTGGCATTATTTACCTCATTTGGGTGTTTCATTACATTAACCTGCTTTTATTGCCAAACCGCAGCTAAGGACTTTTCAGGCTTAATTGCAAAAGTTTTAATAGTAATATTGAAATTGAATTATGCTTCTCACATCAGATGAAGAATGTCACGACAAAATCATCTCTGCTGCCACAAAATTAATATAGATTTTACCAGAGTTATACAGGCATTTGTTTGTAAGACTGTTCTCAATACCTAAGTTAGTCTTAAGCTTGCCCTTCTATGTTCAGAATTGTCTAAAAATAAGGATTGCCCCCAGGGCAGTTCATGGACATATCTTCTTTCTGTCTTTCTATTTTGTGGAAAAGAGCTAGGGGAAGGAGGAAATTTTGTCCTTCAGACACAGATCCTGGCAGGTGGGTTTCCTAGCAACCCAAAAAGTAAAATTACAGGAAATTGGAAAGGAAAATAATCTGTTTTTAATCGGAAACTTATAAAAAGCAGCTTATTTCAAATCAGCAATTTGGTAAATTTGACAAATTTTAATTTTCTGAGACAACATTTTATAATGTAAACATCTGAGAGACAAACTGGGTTTCTAATTTGAAACAATCGGCATAGATGAGAACAAGGTAACAGGAATAGCAGTTGAGTTTCTTATTTGTTCTTGCTTTTGTGATTCTCAAGATGATTCTGATTTGCCAGAAAGGAATATAATTGTAAACATGAATAGATCTGTTCAAGGTGAAATGGAATGACACAACAGAGGTGAATTGTAAATGAAATTAAGAAAAAAGCAAAAGAGTCCAAAGCAGAAACATGCCTTTGCATGTGTAAACACAACTTTCATCAGTTCATCACCATGACTGGTTTTAAGGCACATAAACATAGTTATACATGTGAAACCCTATAGTTCTTATGTGGTCAAATACAAGTCCCTATACATAATGATGACTAATAAAATCTGTCACTGCTGTGGTTTGAGAAAAAATTTGAAATTTGAACCTGCATTGGAAACACTGCTGCTCTTACAAGCTCAGATGCATCTTCTGTGCTATAATGAGCACATGTGAAGAAACACAATGAATAAATTTAGAACCAATACCTGCAATTTCAGACTAGTGTTAGCGCAAATTCATTGACAGTAACTTCCATTAAATATTACAGCGACATTGAACAGGTAATGCCTGAACCTAGATTAGAGTCTGGCTTTTTAGTCCATAACCAAATTCAAGCTCTGATTTGGAATAGATTCTTCAGTGCAGGAATTTTATGGCCAGATTTCATAAGGGGTTTTTTTTGTCTAAAATAGAAAAAGTTTGAGATAATCCCATTTCAGTACTCAGTTTGTTCTTTCAAAGAAGTAGGAGTTATTGGAAAGAAGTTTTTACAGTGTTGAAAGAGGACAGAGAAGCCTTTGTCCACTGAGTGGATTTGCCTTGCTCCTTATTTCCAGTGGTCCCTGATCACTTGCACCATATGTGTGTGAGGTTGCTCCAGTCCTTTTGGAGTTAGCCAACTATTTCCACGCAAATTTGTTCCGAGGCTCTCCCTCAGACAGACACAAGGTCTTTACCTATTTAATTTCAAACCGTCCCAGGACACCTCACGCTTTCAGGCACCTTGTGCCATGCAATGCACACAGGCAGCTTCACGCTGTAAAAATGCTACTCTGGCAGCTGGCAATACAAATCCCTCCTTACAATGTACACTGGGGACTTAAAAACCACAAACCCAAAATATGTTTCATGGCAAAAGGGAACTACATTGGCCCCAGGGGAGGATGATTCCAATGCTCTGCAGTGCGGACGTGGCTCCCCCAGACCAAACAACTGGTGGCTTTTCCCTGTAGAGCAGTCCAGAAAAACAGCACAGGCATAGACTTTAAATTCTCTAAATAGAGGGTCTTAACAGCACTGAAAGAATGGGTTCAGCAATCACCATTAAAAAATAGACCCACTCTGTGTCAATGCAATGACAAGCTCAGGTTTGAGATGTCAGCTGAAGATGTATCATAGGAAAATTAAACCAAAGGAACGGAAAAGTTTTATGTTCCATAAGGGACCCCTGCTGATTCACACTTCTGTATTAGTAGACCTACAAACAAACTTTGAAACTGCAAATACACCCTCATTTTTAGTCCTTAAAATAAAAATATGTTAGTTTGTAAGGAGACAGCACAGCATTCAGAAAAGTGTTATTAAAACTCTGCATAGTTCCTCCAGAGAATGTGGTTAATACAATGAGTATGTGAGCTATAAATCCACACTCAAAAAGCATAAAAAACTTGAGCAAAATAATTTAGAAGTTTACAAAGCAAAGAAAGTTTATCTAGCAAGGCTGCACACAACAATACTGAATTTCATACTCAGAAATTCTTCCAGCTCACAATTTTTTCAAGGTGTTTCAGCTCTGAGGACAGAAAGAAAGGCAGAAATGAGCTATAGCTTACAATCTCTTCTCCTGCAACTGTACCTGAAAGCAAGAGAAGGAGATACACTTCAAGATGGCTAAAGAATTTTTTCTCGTTAAAGAACGAACCTATCAAGTCTGTGGTTTTCTAATGAGATATAAATTATTTGACACAAAAACTTGTTTTGCAAAAGCATAAAAAAAGAGCACAACTCTTTGCATTTTAACTTGGGTGCAGATACATTTTTTCCTTTGATTTTCTAAAAGGAGTTGTTTTTCTTAGCCAAAGTTATGAATTGTAACTTGCATATGTATGTAATTTATGGGCATATATTGAATTTAGGTAGAAATTTAGATGTAGTAAGCCTTTATTTGATCTGGGACAGATCTATTTTATCCCCCTCTGTGTACTTCTCAGCCTCAAGGAGTCACTCACTACTTATAATGAAGTAGTGAAGTAGTTTAAACACTTCATTTCACATCATGCAACATATATCCAAAAGAAAGCATCTCCTTATGCTGAACACCTCAATAAAATTATACAAACCAAAAGTCAAAGGAGAAGAGAGGGGACATGACACGCCCATATCAACAGGCACATCAATGCAGAGGCAGGAATAAAGCCTGCTTTTGCCAGCTCACTGGAATGTCCTTGCTGTTCAGAACATAGAGCCTCTCTCAAGGTCTTTCTGCACAACATGCAGTGCAGAGGGACTTGGATTTGACATAAGTTTGGCTTGAAGGAAGTCTATACTTTTCACAGCAATGGCCAATGAATAAAAGAACAAAGAAAACACTGGAAGGGCCACTTTGACCTTGAGTCTTTACTAATATAGCCAGTAATCCTCAACCTCTACAACTCTACAGCCTGTGGGAAGTTCGGAACAGATTTCCCTCAAACATTTGTGGATCTGCTCTGTACATAACCCAGTTTGTCATGCAGGGCCTCTGGGGCCAGGATTTGCCTATTAGCCATAGTGTGCCCATCAGTCAGGATGGTACCAGAGGCTGGAACGTTCACAGTCTTAGCTGAGCTTTATTTCTCTCATTGGATTGCACATGGCCAGCTATAAAAATGCTTGTGGCTGGGACACATATTACTGGCACAGCGGTGTCCTGAGCACAATAAAACCTGAAGTATTCCATTTCACATCAACATATGTTTTAAGTCAGGCCAGCTTAGTCCTTGGAATCAAAACCAGACCCCTAGTCAATACACAAACACATGCTACTATGAATACAATAGCAATAACAGTAACATGCTTGCATTTGCCTTTTACACTGAAAATGGGTGAATGTCTGCTGAAAAAGCTTTCAATCTATCAACAACAGGAAAACATATTCAGCATATTCTAGAATCAGCCTAACTCTGTGCTTTGGAAGGAGAAGAAGTTGACAGAAGAAAAAGAAGAGATGGCATAAAAACTGTACCTGTAAATTAATATTTGGACCCGGGCTAATAGGAAGAGTGGCTGTTGCAAGTGTGCGAGTGAGAAGCTGGTTAGGAGGATTGCTGCTAGGTGGATGTGTGGCCTTCCAGTAGGCTTCCAGATAGTCAGCAAGGTGCTCACAAGCATCTTCAAGCTGGTTCTCATCAAGAATTACATCGAACATTTCCTGATAAAGAAAAGGTTTTAGTGAGAATAATGACCAGGTAAAGGGAGATCAGCTAGAGGCACTTATCATGCTTTCATTAATCAAAAATGGACCACATTTTTAGTACTTGTATTAAGATGTTTTACCTTTTTTTTTGTTTGTTTGATTTTCTGAATGCAGTTGATACAAAAGATGGTAATCATAACTAGCACTAATATTACACTTGCTAAAGCAAGGCCTTGTGATTTCCACATAGTAATGCACAAACAGTCAAGGGAAGAAGTAGCTTGAACAAATCTTAAATACACAGAAAGAAGGGATAAATATTGAACAATTAACTATTGAAAAAATGGGATGGCAAGAAAGGGATTCAGTCCCCTTGTTGAATAACTAAGAGAAAACTAAGGTAAACTAAGACCAATAACTAACAACCATAAGAATACAGATCATTCAGTTTCCAAGTGTCATACAAATATTATGTAAGAGATTAGTCACACTGTCTAATTTTAGTCTCCTAAAGTTAGGAGGTGAGTTTTATCCATTTCCTCCCTGGTCAGGGAGCAAAAGGCAGCTTTTAGGGCCTATGCAGGTCTCTACCATTCTTCAGTGACTTCCTGGGCATCTTAGCATTGCTTAACTGAGAAGCTTGAACTTAAATGATGAAGACATTCCCTTCACTCAGCTCTGTAACTATGGCAAATTATATCTGCAACTGAACTGTGCTCTTGTCTTCTGGTTCCTTACCCATACTCTTGGCAGCTGAGTATGCAGGCAGCAATGCATGCCAGGTTTAAAACACAGTTGGGGTGCCATCACCTGCACTTTATAGGTGGAAACTGAGAGAATTTGCTTCAGCGCACATCTGAAGAAGAACTGCAGAGCTGTCAGCTATGCAGTACCACTCAGGTCTTTGGCAAAACCCTGACCAAGAACATGAGCAGTGGTGGGCCATGCTGACAGATGGCCCAGAGGAGCTCTAAACTACCAAAGTACAGTCACTAAGAAGGTTCATTTTTCAACCAATAATCCCCTAAAACTTAGCAAGTAAAGCAAATGCTCAGTTTACTGAAGCACTGACTGTACCAGCACACATCCTAATAACTGTGACTAGGACTCTTTTTCCCCTGCACCCTAAAGCAGAGCCCTGAGACCTCAGGAGGTGTTCTGCAAAAAGCAATAGTTAAATATGGCCAGAAGAGGGCAAACATTCCCGAAAATTATGTAATTAATCCCGTGCTTGAAAAGAAAGGCACCTTTCAGAGACAAGACATAAATTAACAGTAACTCACGGGTGGACACTGTGCCAGTTTATCAGCTGCTACCATCTGAACATTAAGGTGTTTGGCCTGAGATTTCCCTCGAGATTTTATCAACCTCTGTAAAACCTGTTAAAAATAAGACATTAAAAAAAGTGAGCAGACTCAGACTTAATATACATATATAACCACTTAAAATGTTTACATTTGAAATTGCTCATATGAGCAGAGCAAATTCTTCATTTGATGGCTTCAAGGACATTTCCCATGTTCCCTCATCCAGGATGTGCTAATTTTCATTTACATCCAAATATCTCCTTTCCTTTACAAGCACTAAAAAGTTCCACTCCTGCCTTTTTTCTGCTGCTTCTGGTTTTGTTTTTTTCCTAAGCTGACTTTTTAAAATTGATTTCCTGAGTGCTCTTCCCACAAATTCAGTTTTCTCTTTCAAATGACTCTTCACAAAGTCTGTGCATTTTTTTACACACAGTGAAAGTGTATATTATCAGATGTTAAAGTTTAGCAATCAGTGTGATACTCATTCAGTAAAAATCATTCTTTCATTTCCATATTATTTTGATTTAAGAAATCATGAGCACTACTTATATAATTGATACTGAAACTGGAATTACAATGTAAAATCTCATTGGAACTACAGCACCTTTTCCAAAATAGGTTTTGGTTAACACTAGAGCTCAGATATTTTTTTGATTATTAATGGTTCACTATCCAAAGGGAAGCAATAACAATATATAGCTTTGATCCTAAATGAAGACATGTGAATATCTGCATAAGGCCCCCAAAAAAACCAAAAAAAACACCAACCCAAAAAACCAGAAAGAACATGAACGTATCTAAAATATTTACCTTAGGAGAAGAAATCTTTACGTATACTATAATGGGAGCCAGAGAGGTTTTGCTCAGTTGAGCTGGGTGATTAATGGTATCAGCATCAAGCACTACCAACTGCAGTGTCCTGGCCAATTCAAAAATCCGTTCAATTTCACTTTGAACTTCAGCTGCAAAGTAGAAAATTAGAGAAAATACTAAGAAGTGATTAGCTTTAAGAAATGTGACAGTATAGCAGACTGGTGTGTTGCTCCTTCTCTGGTTGCAGGAATTGTTATCCCTGCACATCCCTGGCACAGCAGGGTAATGAATACAGCATTAATGAGAACGTTTCACCCCTGCTTTGCTGCCATTGCAGACACTGCCTGCCTCTCTGCCTCACCAATTCCTGCTATTCCAGGCTGCAGAGATACTGATAACACCATCTTACATGACCCCAGACCATGTATAAAAGAAAAAGGGGTACAAATGCTTGCTGCATCAAACGGCAACTTTAATGTGCCACAAATCTGCTACATGTAAATAATGTCAGGTCAGACTTCAACCTCACCCAGTAACCACCTTGCTCAAGCTGGAGTGCCTGAGACAGGCATTAGGAAGTACTGATTACTGTACTAGTAGAAACTACTGTTTTCCCATTTACTTCAACTTATCAAAGCTCTGGAAAACAGGTTTTGTTCTACTGGCCACAGTATGGTATCATGTTAAAAATTTGGCTGTTATGTGTAAAACACTTTTATAAGAGAAAATAACTGAATAATCCAAATAATGCTATGGTATTCTCCTAACAATCCCAGGAGTTGTGGAAAGATGATTTTCCCAGAGGAAAATAATCTTTTCTTCTGGTAGCCATGCCCCCAGCTCTTCAGCCCCCTGTCTGATTGGCATTACTTTCCAGGGCAAACCTGTCCAAGACAGATGGGCTGCATCCGCTTTCACAAGTGGTGTAGAATCTGTCTTCATTCTCCAATGAAACAAAACTACATCTTATAATAGCAAAATCATCTTTAAAATGAAATCACATTTTCCTCCTCAGATCTTGCCATTGGCTGATTTCACAGAGGAATTAGAGAAATTGGGTGATTTATGCAAGTCTATAAAGTAAGTCATTGGGCCAGACAAGATTAGTTCGTATAGGTTTCCCTTTAAAGGTTGTGCATGCTTCATGAAGCAAAAACCAGATTAGATATCTGCCCATTCAAAGAAAATATTAGAAGACAACCAACAGAGACTTAAAGGTCAAGAAGAGGTACCAAAAATTTAATAGAGAGTTTCTTGAAATTACATTATCGGCCTTTTAGCTATTATGCTGGCAAAAGCTTAACTTTTGCTTGAAAACACAACTTATCTGATGTGGCTAGAGAGAAACTTTTCTACATCAAATGGTCTCTTTCAAGAGATATGATGAGATTGATTTTTTTTTCTATCTTAGAACAGCAACTGAATAAATCAGGTACTATAGGTTTTTACAGGTTGCAGAATTTCTAAGAGAGAGCAAGGCATCCCAGCTAGTATTTTCGTTCCAAATCAATAGGTGATTGCTATGGTCATTTTATAAACAAAGTAACATCTAAGTGGCCATCAGAAAATCTATATATGATATCCTTTATTGGAGGAGATGGACATTGGTTTGGATTAATTAGAGATCACTTCCAACTGTTTGTGATTATCTGCAGTTTTGGGTGAGCACATACAATCAGTCTTTTACAGCAGTGAACACTGTGAGATGTGCACGGTGTGGTATGGAAAACATCGATGCATGGTTTGCTGCTGGTCAATAAAAGCACTGTGGTCCCACTGCAGTCTGAATTAGGACCACATTTTTTAAGACAGAACTTCTGATGGTTCTTGCCACATTCACAATTATATTTTCTACAACTTTGTTGCATAGACATGCTGCTGAAATCACTGAATACCACTGTCTCAGAGTTTTAGTAGAAGATAGTCAATAATCTATCCCTAATTTAAATTCAAATGACAACTAGAATAAACATATCAGAGAGAATTTGTCACACTGTTCTGATGATGAGTTTAGATTGCTTTCCTGCAATTTCAAACCAGGCTCAACACTTCAGTCAGTATAACAATATTAGTTAATGTATTAAGACCATTTCAGACTGCTCAAAAACTCTTGTTCAAGACAATTTATAACGAGCAAAATCTGCCTCTATGCCATTTTATTGTAATTTTGTCTAGGGAAGCAGTATTTTCTACAATGCTTGCAGCACTTTGCCAGTAGAGAACACATCTCTGTGCACTAGATTTCCTGCTATACTTTTTGAAACGCTCTCTGCCAGGGCAGAGTTTACCTCAGGGTACGTTCTATTGTGAAACACACTCACAGCAATAACTGCAGGTAATTATGGTCCTATGAACCAATAGTTTCCCTTGAGTCTGAAGATGGAGAGAGATCTTTTTTGCCAATTAAAATGTATTTCAGTACCTATTTTTCTTAACTTGAGTATAGGAGAAAAGTTCAAGGAACTCCACTGCATGACTGGTGAATGAATACATGTGCCACTACCTTTTCAGTCAGGAATGGATGGGAAAACGCCACAGGGATAGCTGAAGAGGTCCTGATCTCCTGTTCCTTAGAGTACTTCTTCAGCTTCTGGAAAAACTTTCATTTTGCTTGAAATTTTGTTTGAATTCCAACTTTACAAGATTGTTGCAATTACTTACTCTTTTTAGATGACAAAGGCTTTATCCACTACTACTACTTTGGTTTTCATTTTTCTTTAGCAATATCTCAAAAAACAAATTCTCTACCTGTAAAAATTCCTTCACAACAAGACATTCAAGACAAATTATCTCTCAAACATGTGCCCAAAGTAAGGAAATAACTCAAAAAGTCATGTGGGGATAGTAACACAAATGTCACTGGTAGTTAAAATAGGGAGCTGAGAACGGTGACAGTAGGGTTTCTTCAAAGCAGCATAGTAATAGCTTTGCAATGTTTCCACCTCCATGAATACCATCTATTTATAATAATGTCCTTTCTTAGGTACTGGAGAGGCATAAGAGTGAAGTTATACTAAACTCCAATAAATTCTATTTGCCAATCATAATGAGAGGCATAAAAATAATTAGAATTACTGTGATGATCATCATGAAATGCTGACAGCCCAGCTACAACACTCAAACCCAGAAATCAGCTACCAAATTTTAAAGTGACCCTTACAATCTATTTCATATGGTCTCCTTGGTAACCAGAAAGTGAACATATTTTAAATGACAGGAGCACTCAACTATTTATTCCATACAATAAGGAGTCAGCTCTAAGAAACAGGAAGTACATATCTCCCAGAGAACTTTAAATACAGCACATTTAAACTTACTTCCAAATATTAATTATCAATATCACTACTGTGCCTTGAATAGAAATTCAGTGCAATGAGAGGACAAGTAAATCACTTATCCCATTAGGGGTGCAGACAAATATTCTTTACACCAGTTGGACCTCACAAGTGAATTCCTAAAATTTCACGTAAAATACAGGCAAGGATACAACAACACTTTATCTCTGTCAATTCACTACTAACATGATGAACTGTGGTGGAACTTAGGGTCACTTATGTAATGCTATGGAATAGGAACATTCTCTGTGGTACACAGCTGGAGAAACACAACCCTCCTGCAAACCTGGGCTCATCCATAGCAGCCAGGAGTCACCAGGACTCAGCTTGAGAGCAGCAGCTACGTCAGCAATTTGTTTCAGCAAGACCCTGATGAAATAGCAGTTCCATGAGAGGGATGAGATGCAAAATGGACCTGCATCTGGCCTGCAAAGGCCCAAGTGAAGCACAAACTGCTGCTTAGAGGCAACAAAGAAATTTTGATCTTCACAAGGACAGTGAAATTCACATACTGAGCACAGTACGACTTTTATAGCCTATTAAATTTGACCTTGGCTCCTGTCTATGGTATCGGTGGCTCTGTTTTGTTCATTGAAACAGATAGGTAAATTATTATTTCAACTCCAACAGACACAGAGACAAAGCATGTTTTTTTAAAACAGGGCTGCTGATATTACAGACAGATGGAATCAAAGAACACAACTCTGTCAATGTATGCAATACAAAATGATTAGCAACATCTGACACAAATGGCTTTGAAATAATTATATAAATTAAGGAGAACAGCTATCAGTAGCCATAATTTTTTATGTTAATTATTTTATACCAACACAATTACTTAAAAAATAATTAACCACTAAATTCCATGACTATAATTAATGAGAAGTTTAAGGCAACCTCAGGATTTCCATAACAAAGGAGAAAGAAAAAAATGTAGTTTTTATCCCAGTGCCTTAAAACCACCAAGAAGGTCTTGCACCAAAAAAACCTGCTAGAAATGAGTAAAGGTCATATCTGAAATCCAAGAAAATTTAAAAAGAAAATAAAAAAAGGAAGGGATAATTATTGAGCTGTGCCTGCACCAACTCTAATGAGAACAAAATCATAAGCTTGACTGACAGAATTAAAATTTTAAATTTTCATTTGTGAGCATGTGTGTGTATACACATGCTTCATATTGAGTGCAAAATCACCAGTGTCTCCATGGGGTGCTGCTGTAAGCAGAATGCAGGCCACAGCAGGCTACCCTGGGCTGCTCCTGGGATCTGTGCTCCCTGGAGACAAAGCAATGAGTCCAAGACGCTACCAGGGTGATCCAATAAGCTACAAGGGGTTTAACCACAGCAGAGCAAGCTAAGAAGAAACCCCACAGGTATGTAAGTGTTTGGTCTCTTTCTTTTCATCCTCCTCTTTCCACCCCTGGAGCAGCAATGCGGCTCTGGGCAGGCAGGGAGCGAATGGGGGCTTGGGCTGGACAGTCTCCAGCACTTCCCCAGGCAGGGAGGTTCAGTCCCACAGTCTCCAGGCAGGATTGCATGACCCACCTTTCACCGTGGGGTGTCCCAGTGTGGGGGAGCAGAATGCTTTGTGCCTCTGCTCCTGTATATCCAGCTAAGAAGGAAAAAAATCTTGAAAAACATAAGCAAGAGGGAATAAATGCTTTAGCTTACTCCTCAGGCAACTGGTCAAAAGATGCCTGGATTACAGATGTTTTAATCAAATGTCTAATCTAAATGTAGTTTTGTGAATATACTTAGATTTCCCTGGCCTCCACCAAATAGCTTAGCCACTAGCTTGTTACGTAAAAAGGGGAGGGTGGGAGTGGGAGGATGACAATATTTTCCAGGAAAAGTGGCTGCATGTGTTACTCATGCCTAACAGATGGGGCTCCTGCAAGGGATAAGGCAGAAAGGAGAGAAGCATGTCTGCTGCTCTGCCTGGAGCTCGTGTCTGGGCTCTGCTGAAGGGGAGCTGTGGGGTGAGATGCTGCAGGAACGCAGGGTTTTCCTCCTCCTGCCTGCTGAGGCTCAGTTTAGGCAGAATTCAGATGGCTTTTAATGTACACACACGTCCAAGTGGTATTGACAGAAACAATGTCATGTTTGGAAACCTCAACAAAACCAAGATCTATTTATAATGGACTAACATCTCCTGAAATGCAGCACTGTAATTATGTGAAAATATAAAACAGATAGTGTCATTTAAAAATACTAAATGGCACATAAAAATGTCTACTTCCTGCCTCATTTCTCTGGGCTAGCAAAACAATAGCATTCATGGAATGATGCTTCTCATGCCAAGTTTAAACTGGAAGTAAATTTTAATGGCCTATGAATGGAAAAGATTGAAAGCAGCAGATTGCAGCAGTAACACAAGTGGTTGAGCACTGCACAAGGGTGCACTGAAATGACTGTGCCATGAAGAACCACAGCAGCTTCAGAAGGTGCCATGCAGCAGCACAGCACTGCTCCTATCATCAGGCTCCCTCACACTCTGTTAAGGAGTAATTGTAACAGGAAAACTGAGCAAAGAAGCAGTAAAACATTTATTTTGTCCACAGGATCAAGCAAGTGTCTCTGCATAGTTCAGAATGGACATAATCATGTCAGGCTGGCAACAACTTGGGTATTTGTGCACCATGCCTCATTACTCAGTGCACTGCTATAGGTTTTTACAGATCTAGTCCATACATAGGCACCAAGTGTTCCCTTGGTCTGTTGTTTTTTTCCAGAACAAACATAAATAAAAATGTTCAGCCTTTTTCACAGACAGGATGTGGAACTACTCCATCCCTGGATATTCAACCCCTCCTGCTGATGGTGTGCCACTCACCAAACATTTGCGTATTCACTGAGTGGGAGAGATACTGACTCTGCAGCCTGATGCTCAGAGTGGGAGGCAAAACACATGGATTCCAGTTCCTTCTCCAGGGAAAGTTTAATTATTATGCAGAGTGCGTAAGACTCAGGAGGACCAACCAACAGCCATCCTAAAGGTGATCATAGCCCTGTCATGGTGATGGGGATGATGAGTCCATGCCTTTCTTAGCAGAGGACAGAACTGAACTCAGACTTCTTTGAGTTTTGGTTGAATAATGCAAACTTTTAGTCTTGGATAAAATGGGGACACAGACACCAGCTTTAATCAGTTCCACCAGCCCAGGAGAAATAAAAAACCTGGATCAATTCAACCTACAGTATGAATAGCTTTAAGGGAAGCAAACTGTACTCTCAAACAAACATGTAACTAGCTAAAAATATTTTATTTACCTATCCAAGTATCCTGTCTATTACACAGATCTCTATAACCTTAGAAATTTTTCTAACACATTGCTACACTACTTTGTTTCAAGCACATGTTTTGTTTCAATGTATTATCAATCACACATATTTCTGAATAGTATAATGAGAAAATATAAGAACAGGTTGCTAAGAGTTATTTCTAATTTACAGAAATCAAGATTTTTTTCCCCCCATATACCCTTTGAAAACACTCAGGAAATTTAATTCAAATGCTTTGCCTGTACTGTATCAAAACCTTATTTGCAAGTTACAATATTGGTAAGTTAGTAACAAACTTGTAATACACAACTACTATTCATTAGGGATGATGAATTTCATTAGGGAAACTCTGACCTTAGATGTCAAGAAAATCAAGATTGTCCCAGCAGGATAAAAGAGTATTTTGGGACATGTGAGACTGATAAATTATAGCAGGTTTACTAAATTCATTCTACTCTTTCCCCATTTGCGGGCAAAAAGAAGTATAGCTACATCCTCATAAAACCCCAAAAGTTCTTAGCTGCTATTTTACTGCATCCTGGTTCAAGGCAGGTTCAGGTTAACCAGGTTGACATATTTAACACTTGAGAGTGAGAGTTATGGACATTTGTCACAGCTATCTTGAACATAAAATTATAAAGGAACAATCAGGATTTTCCTTAACACATTGAACATCTCCTTTATTTTCTTTGAACTATATTAGGTCTCTGTGACTTTGGGAAGGAAATGCACTCTTGGTTAAGTCCAAATTTTGATTTTCTTTTCCTTGGCCTCTGTAAGTAATGAAGGATTTTTATGAGGCCTAGCTAGCACGCTTTTAAATTTATCTTTGACTTATAGTTGAGGAAGCCTTTACTTGAAATTTATCCTGTAGCACAACTGTCATTAAATTACCAGACATGGAGAATACATGGCAATATCATAGATGTATATAATATACAGTATGTATGTATGCAAATATATATATACATATGTATATATTTAACAAATAAATTACTACCATAGTTTCAAGCATTCATTTGCCTTCTCACACAAATATCAAGGAAAAAAAACCCACAAGGCTGAAATTTGCACAGCTAATCCACAACTATCTCTTCGAGCATTTATATTTCATTTTCAGAAGACAAAACTTTATGGTATCAACCTAATGATGTGAATGGAAGCTCTATACACTTTTTAGAGATAGCCTTCCAAAGGTAGGTGCTCAATTGCACATGCAAACAGGCATGTAATGCCTGACAGGTTACTGCATATACACACGTGGAAAGGAAATAAACGCTCCCAGGCACGTGATGGCAATCAATTTACCATAAAGACAATGACACGTTTTACAAACACAGTCACACGTCTGTGTTAGAACACACACAGATTAGCTGCACACATCTCAGAAATACACAATGGGATACCTAATCTGTAGTGTTTACTTGTCAATGTCAACTTTATTTTTATAATCACTTGAAAATAAATAAGGAAAACCAGCAAGGTTTTCTAAAAGAAAGACTTAGCAACACAGTACAGGATCGGCTTTTGTCTATCAGTGAGCCAGATGCGAGAAACACGGTGGTTCTGTCTGGTACAATAAAGCACTGAACACAAAACAGCAGGAAAAGTAATTTGCAAGCTTGTATACATACCTAAAACATCTGGAAAGGGAGAGCATTAATGAAGCAAAGAATGGAAAAAGCCAACACAATCAGGTTTTGTACAAAGCATACAGCATGAGGCAAGGTTATAACAAGTGTAACATACACAGAAAAAGGTTTGGGTCCTTTTGACAAAGAAACGCAGCAGAAGCACAAAGCTGGTTCAGTTTCTGCAAATGGCATGCATCCATATAAAGAATTAACTAAGTCAATTGGGGCTGATTTTCAGATTAATAAGATTTAACCACATTCTGTACATTCTTGGAGAAAAAATCTGTTCAAAATTACAGATTTCTTCTAGCCTTTTAAAGAAATTTGCCCTTTCCTTCAATTTAGTTCTAACATCTCGCATGTTAAAACATGTAGCAATATTGACAAGCAAACATTTCCCTTTACATCAAAACAAGCTTAATTAGAAAGTGTCTAGTTTCAAACTAGGACAGAGAGGAACAAGACTGTACTATCCACCTAAATCTTTATGAGCCAGACACTATTTTAAAAAAGTTCTCGAGAACATTAATTTTATACTAAATATTCCGTGGCAGCATTGGTTTCCAATAAGTCAAATCCCAAGCCTATTTTTAACTGATTCCATTACAAAAGCAAACTGTCAGTCGATAGGTGTGTGTAGCATTAGAAACTGATTGAGACTCCCTTATAATCCTGTAAATCCAGTTCTTCGTGGCTATTCCTATTTCTGATTATCACATTGTTGCTGCTTGTCTCTTTGAAATTAATTCTGGTTCGTCTATTAAACCATTTCAAAGAATGGGGCTTACTTCACTGTTTCCTGTGCTATGTACAACAATGCAGACCTGTATTGGGTGATAAGGTAAGAGTTCTCAAAAGGAGGTAAATTTATTTCCCAGAGAAAAGTATTTGATATTAATATATCAAGCACAGAACCTTTTTACTACCTTGAGTAGTTGATGGAACAGTTATTAAAATAATAAAAAACAACCAAGTATTTTCAGAAGTCTAAGAAATAGCCTTCTCTGCTGCAGTTACAACTGCTGCTCACAAACGTGTTCATAAGTGAAGGGTAGATCAGTGGCCTGGCTGCATGAGGTACCACTACACAAAGTTTGATGAGTAAAAAAATAGCTTTCCATTGAATCTGAGAGGAAGGAGGGATTTGGATTAACAAAAAGCAGTTCTGGGGAGCTGTATTTGCTATATATATATAGCAAATATGTATATATATTTTTTTTTTCATAAAGGATTTTTTAAGTTGTACCAGATGTAGGAATTAATCACACAGATCTCTGTCCACGTGCCAATGACTGTTCAAGGAGAAGAGAGCAACTGATCTCCCCACATCTCATATTTGTGCAGTCAGGAAGCCCTTTAAGAGCAAACTAAAACAAACCAAAACAAATACTGTTTTTCCTTAACAAGAGAAAAAAAAATTGTGGTAAATACCAGTTTTAAATACCTAGACCAGAACTAAGTCATTATATATAGTCTAGACAAAAACAAACAAAACAACAAAAAAATCCAGCACAAATTTAGAATTTAGTATTTGCTGAAATCTAGGGATTTTTTTCTTCCCCCCCCCCCCCCACCTCCAGTGATTTGGGGAAAAGAACCTATTTTTTTCATTTTATAGAAGGGAAAATGTAGGTAGAGAAAAAATTATTTTCCAGGACTCTGAGCAGACCTGCAGCAGATACTAGAAAAGAACTAATGTGATCTGAGTCCTGATTTAATTATATATCTATAAAACTTGTAGTAGTAGGGAATGCTATTGGCTGCAAAGCTAATGCTAATAAAATATGAAATGCCAAAACAGCTCTCCTAAACCAAATCTTTTGCAATCTGTATTTCAAGAGAGCACATTCAGGAACATACAATATAGCTGTTCCTTTAGGGCTGCTGTCTCATTCAGTATGCAGCTCCATACACTGTCAACTGATAAGAAGCCATTAAATAATTTACTTTCTCTTCATTGTCAAAAACGTGTTTCACATCTCATTTAGAACACATGGCTCTAATCTTTCTCTGAAAACAGAATGCATAAAATATTTATGGGCTATTTTGTGGAGCTTACTTTGCTGGTATATGCAAAAAAATATTTTTCTCTTTGAAACATCTCAGTTAGGTGAGAAGCTGGAATTATTTGTATATTCCAAAGAGAAAGTTGAATTACAAAGAATAATCACAAGTTATGAAATTCTGGAGGATTAATTTTCAGAAATGTCTGATTCTTCAGAGTAATTACCAGTAAAATTTATATTCAGAACAGAAATGCAGGAAATCCTGATTCTTGGGGATTCTTTTTTCCAAATGGAACACAACCTTGAAGCTTGTTTTAGAAGTCAGTACTAAGACTCAGGACATTCCTGATGCTGCTCTGTACTGTCAGTACAGACTATCAGTACTGATCTGAGAGAAGGAAAAAATTCTTTGAGCTAGTCTGGGAATGAAAAGAATACCTTCCCAGTTAAATATTTGTGAAGACTAGAGCCTAAAATAAGAGAACTTCTGGGGAATGAGGATCCACAAGGCTGGTATTTTACAAGCTCCCAACAGGAGCTCCAGTACTACATAAAGGACTGCCTGCTTTCCATCCTCCTTCTCCAAGTCAGTGCATTAACATGCAATATGCTGATTTTGATGGCATACACTATTATTTGACAGGTCCAAAGCCTGAACTTCTGTTTCAGCTACAACACTCAGTCTTTTTACAGAAAATGCCTGAAGCACACAGAGAACCCTGGGAAAAAATAGCCATCTTCATAAAGTCAGTAGTGTACAGCAGTTCTGTATCAGAAGCAGTAAAAGCCACTATTGTACTGGGGCAATTGCACTGCATCCAATTTCCCACACTGTTTTATACACTTTTCAAGAATATTAAGGCAGAGGACCGGTGGAAAGGTAGTCTGTAAATATTTGATCAAAGACTGGATCACAGCATACATAACCTTAAGATACTGAAATGCTGCACAGTTAGCCTTATTATCACTTCCTAACCTTTATCTTGCACTGCTTGAATTTGTAAAACTAATAATATTCTTTTAATAGGATATTTTGTTGATTTATAGCAAATTCATCACACAAACTGAAAAAAAAAAACCAAAAAACAAAAACTCCACTATATAGTGTGATATTACCACTCACCTCTTCTACTTCAGCCAACTAAATATAGCAGTGGTGTATTGTCACCTACCAGCAGACTACAATGATGTTTTCTCATTCTGACTCTTATTTCTGCCTTGAGGTACATTGCAGATAGGCAGGGAAACAGGCTGTAACATGCCCTGTACTTTTTTCTTTTGCCTTCTGCAAGGGTTTTCCACTGTCTTACAAAAGCAGTTACCTTTTCTGTCTGCAGTTTATTTTATTTAACTCAGTTTTCCTCCCAACACTGCTGCTACATCACTTCCCTCCCTGACTTCCTGTCTGATTCCTGTCCTCCCATGGTTTATCCCATGCCTAGAGCACTGACCTGGAGATGCTTTATCAGCTGGTTTGACTATCACAACTTCTTCTCCGTAAGTCCAACCTTTTCCATAATGGATTTTCACTACTTGCCTTCCTGCCTTAGCCTGGCC
Organism: Vidua macroura; assembly: GCF_024509145.1. Lineage (NCBI taxonomy): Eukaryota > Metazoa > Chordata > Aves > Passeriformes > Viduidae > Vidua > Vidua macroura. The sequence continues at coordinate 19,831,640 of NC_071571.1, forward strand.
AGCCATCTATTCCTCCAGGTGAACATTTTTCAAGTAGATGAGTTTTTATTCCATTCTCCATGCTGCACAGCAAAGGAGGGACTGCAAATTGAAAGATGAGCATCTTTTCACCTCAGTGCTGCTTGGCTGCCCTAACTCAGTCTGCTGGGAGCAGGTTCTGCTCAGCATCATTGCTGGACCTTGCCAAGGAAAGCTGAGTCTTCAAGCTATTCAGATGCAAAACTTGGCATGTGTTAATAGCAGCTTCTAATAATTTGGTCAAGTTTTCTCATTAGTTTCATAAAATTGCCCAGAAACATGTAACTGAAATTTTGTTCAGTTCACTACCAAATTTCAAAACCCTGTTAGATTACTAGAACAATGGAAGCATTACAGCTTCTGAAAGAAAAGGGTTTGAGAATATTTTAGTATACAAAATTAATTTTTGCTCTAACTTATGCTAGAATGACCCAGTTGCTCTGGTCAAAGATCTTCAAAGTTATTTTATAAATCAGTTAATTTTTAGAACAATTATACGCAACTGAAAACCTGATATGTAGAAGGAAATCTTAGTTAATAATCTCTGTTACAAAAACTAGAGAGATACATCTACCTATCTATCCACATATTTGCATATATATATATAAACACTGTCATCTTTTGGGTGTCCCAAACTGAGGTTCTGTCAGAACTCCCATTTTAAATACCTCCATCTAAAGAAGTACCTTGACACAAAGGAAAAATGTTGATGCTCTCAAGAGAGAGCATTTATCTCATGTAGAGTTCTACATGAGATAAATGTGTACAAGATTGGGCAGCATTCAATTTTTATTGATTTTTTTTTCCTGTACACAATTTTGTGATAGGTGACTCACTTGGAAGCTATAGACTACTTTCAAGCAAAAATTCACAGCCTCCATATAGCTGAAAGCAAAGGTTTTATGATACAAATTTTCAAGAAAGGGAAGTCAAAATTTTTAAGGTGGAGAAGCTTATTCTAAAAAGTACTATTATATTAGGCAAATGTTAAATATTCAGTCACACTTCAGGTATTGTTGGATTTTTTTTGTTGCAAAACTGATAAGAACTTATTTAATAGAATGAATGAAACTATTTTCTTGTTCCACAAAATTTACAATTTTTCAAGATGCAATGGTGTGTTCAGGGGAAACCAATCTCAAAGGCTACTAAGAGGAACCTGCAGCTCTCTGAAGGCAGAAACATGACTGAGCATTCACCCGGGATGTAGCAAGTTCCCCTTTTTTTTGGTATTTGATGGGGGATTTGCGCAAGATTTATTATGGGATTTTGTCTTGTATCTCAGTCAAGTATGTCAAGTACTCTTACACAAGTATGTAGATGTAGACTCCTGGAAGGATTCATCTTAGAATCATAGAATGGTTTGTATTGGAAGGGACCTTAAAGGTCATCTAGCTCCAGCCCCCTGCCATGGACAGGGAACCTTTCCCTAGACCTCTTGGCTATTTCCAGGTGTCTCTACACAGGGAATGCACCAGTGACAACAGCAGAGTCCTGGATACATCTCAGTCTAGAGGAAAGGCAAAGGCAGTCAGGAATTAAGAATCCAAAATGATCACCTTTTCCTTCTAACTCTAAGGACACCTTGAGATGGGAAGCTCCAGTGCAGCCACTTGTACTGTAAATGGTTACATTTAATTACAACTTCCCAGCTAAGCTTGTTTTTGTTTCTGGGTAATAAATGTTTAATTATTGATACAACTGGACAAGCTTCAGTACAAAAAGACTCATGTAAGTTGACAGATATTTAGGCTATGAATGTAGCTATATAGTTTTTTAAAAACATCTCCCTTTTTACATCCTTCCTTTTTTTGTACCAACCTTATCATTAGTTAAAACTGATACAAAATTCGTAAAATCTGTACTTCAATAATTTTTCTCAGGCTTCATGTCAGTAGCTATCACTACTAGTAATCTTATTAAAATAATGCATAATATCAATAATATTAATATAATTCCAAGTATTTAACCAGAAGAACATGTGTTCAGATTTTATATGGATGGCTGCCTCTCCCCACTGAGGCCAACAGCAAAACACGAAAACCGAGCACAAGCAGAATAAACAAAAATCAGCACTATAGGAAGTTTACCTGACAGTGATTTTAAAATTATTTCTAGTGACAGGATTTCTGAATTATGGGAACTGTGATTTTCCCACAGCAGAGAGAAGGCTATTTTTAGCTTACACATATGAAATGAGAGTAGCATACTTCACAGGCAATTTGTAGATAGCATCCTTACAGGTACTTACCTAGGCTCGATCTCGTGTTAGACCGTTCTATGATCGCATGCTTACTGGGATTGTTTAATACCGAGCGTTTGGCAAGCGAGATGTCTGCTGTGACTCGTGTAATTGATATACTGCAAAATAAATACAGCAAAATAGCACTGAACGTTATTCATCTTTCAGGGATGTGGGGAGAAGTCTCATTTAACACTAGAAGATGGCTAAGACTATAGGAAAATAAGTTCTCAGCAGTACAGTATGCTTCACCGAATATGAACAGAGAAAAAACTTTATCTAACTTAATACTGCTACAGTAACTACTGATAAGTCATCCTCCTACATGTGCCTGGGGAGAGGGGAGGCAGGAGGAGGTCAGGGATTGCTGCAGAAGAAGTGACTTCACTGGGGTTTCCAGGTCTGGTGAGGGTCTGACATTTCACCAGTATCCCCAGTATGAACAGGCTGGTTTCTCCTTTCCCTGACTTCTTGAATGGTACTGAATGACAAGCTGGCTTACTTTAGCCATACCTGTAAGATATGTAGGGATATGCAGAATTAAATGGTAAAGGTAAGGCTTATTAGGGAAATGAGTCCAGCAATATAACTGAGGGTTTTTTTGTTTTGGTTTCGGGTTTTTTGGCTTTTTTATTGTTCAGCTTACTAGCATGTGTTTTTCTAACAGAATGCAAGAGCGACCTGTAATTTTCCAGAAAAATTCATGCTAGCAATGAAATGCTAGCACCTAAAAATAGGAAATGTAACTTGGAGAAGCACATTCTTGAAAAGCCTAGGTTGACTATCTGGCAGGCTCAGTTTTGTGTTTATGAGAAAAGATGAGCCAAGAAAGAAGTGGTTACTTTCAGTTGTTTGCAGTGACCTGCTACATAGCCTTCTGCATAATCTTCTTCCTAGGAAAACAGTTACCTTGGTTTATTTTGCTTTACAGAGTCAAAATGCACCCTTAAGTTTGTTTTAAAACTCTCTGGTCTAATGAGGTTTAGAGGTCACATTTTTCCAGTGCTGAGAGTTAAATCAGACTGATGATATTCTCTTGTACTTCCTTGTAGGATTTTGCTTGCAATTTAAAAGAGGAAATGTATTTGCTAAGAAGTGGGAGGGCTCCTCTCTAGCAAGCACAGTCAGATGCTGTTTGTTCATCTGAAATGTAATCCAATAGGCCATTTCCCAATGAACTCAACATGTGTATGCACTTATCTAAAAAATGTCACAGAGCCAGAAGTTAATATGAAAAAACAGAATTATGTGCACAATATGATTAGTAATATAATTTTGGAAATCTAGGGGTGATTGAACTTAAGCTAAAGGCATAACCAAAGGTTGTGATTTCTGGCATAGCTCCTCACAGATAATGCCATTTGTCTTAAAATTAAAACAAGCAGGTATATTGGGATACTTGTTAGTTTTCTTTATTTGCTAATGGAAGGACAGTGCAAACTTTTACAGCTTTTGTGTTGATTTGGATTCTTTTATGCCAGTCTTTCTTCCTACAGGCAATAGTAAATTTTTGCCTTTTAAAATGAAATGATGATATACTAAACAATGCCAGATTTATCAGTCTGTTTGTCTATGAAAAATACAATTTTTCATTTTAAGACATTTTACCATCATTCTGAGGACATTTTCATGTTTTTGAGAAACGTCACATCAGGAAGACCAAGTCTGCCCTTAAAACAAAGGATGTGTATATTGATATTGCAAGACAATTGCAACGAGAGCAGGGACAACAGTGTGGCAGCTCAAAGCAGTAGCATGAACCTGAGAATCTCTGCTGCAAATTTGTTCAGGATATTAAGTAATGATTCCAGTGGCTACTGAAGTTTGGGATGCCTCAAACCTGCTACCATAGACACAAATTTTGTTTGGAATATTTGTGGTTTCATCATGCCACAGTTGGATCTACAACTGAAAATCTGACATGCTCTAAAATATTTAAAGACATAAAGATGCAATAATTTTCTTCTGCTTGTAACAAATGTTAACTTCCAATTCTGAAGGTGTGCTTATCTAGGGTTTGACAATCCTGACTAATATAAGGAGGGATTACTAAAGCGGTTAGGTATTGACATCATTATTCTGACTGAGAAAATCCTCCAGCTTAAACTGCAATGTGTTGTATTTTAAAGTACTGAAGCTATTTACAAAAAACCTCAAGCTCCCTCTTCAAAGTTTTAACAGCAGCAGGACACACAGAATAGTGTTATGGATCTGACCACTTCCAAACTAAATAGAACATTCCTTGAAGTTACAGATTTTATTATAAGATCTTCCTGTTTTCACATTTTTTCTTCCCATCCATTAGGACATATTAGTCTGGAGCTTGATCTAATACCAGTATAGTCATGTCTGGAGAATGCATCTCATGTCTCTGCTCCATGGGTCTGTGATGTTGGAGTTATAGACCAGGGCACTGCTTTTAGAGACAGACTGTCATTTGACATCTGTACCACAGTAATGCCTGAAGGCTCAAATACAAATCTCACTGTGCTACAGCCGAGTGTGCTGCAACCACTAGGATCAGAACCCAGCGAGTGCAGCCAGTGTGCTGCCAAGGGTGACCGTATTTCAGCAAGGTACGGCACTGCCCCACCCCTTCATCCCATTCCTTTTGAAACTTCCCACTACAGAGCCCAGAACTACTGTCAAACCAAGCTCCTATCTTGAGGGATCAAAAGTTTGACAATCCCATACACCAGATAGTCTAAATCCCCTATCACTCTTTCCCAGCTCGATGCCAAGTGAGGAAGTAGAGCTGAGGAAGAACCGTGGCTCTTGCCAGTTTGCTCAAAACCTGGGAAACATTGATGAGATATAACTTGAAAAATATTTAAAATCACTTTTTAATCTGTAGATAAGTATCTAGCAATTTGGAGTGTGAATGTCACAGTCATCAAGAAGACATCCTTTTTTCCACTCTCAACAAATACATGCCCCAGAACACTTCTCACTGCAAAACAACCTCTGCATGCTCCGTCAAAGAAACTTCCAATCCACACTTATAGTCCACTGATCAAGGAATTAGCTGTCATTCCTAATTTTGTCCAATGTTATTATTTCTTAAAAACCTGGTAATACCCAAATGGAACCTGAAGTATATTTGCATTGCAAAGTACTTACCGCCCTTCGAATCTATGTTTTAAAAAATCAAATAATGCTTTTTGCATCATATCTGTTACCTAGAAGGAAAAAACAACAAATGAATAATTGCATAGGAAATTCATAATACTGAATGCCAAGAATATTATAGAATAAAGCTGACAGTAAATCTCGTATCTGAACAACGGGATTGGAATGCAATTTATTCTTAATCTCAATTTTGAGATGAAGTAAAATAAAAAATAAGCAGCTCTTCAGTAGGAGTAAAAACTGTCTGATGTTTGCCTATGTTATAAATTATCAAATACAAATGAAGCACAGTATTTTGTAAAAAATGAAAGTATTTACAACAATCAGTTACCTCATATCCCTTCAGAGAAGGCCCCACTAAAACTACTGGTCGCATAGAAGGCACTACATCATAGGGAGGGATGTGCTCTGTCTGCAAAACAGAAATAGTTTTCAGTATCACAACACTCAGAGAAAGTGTTATACACTTAAGTATTAGGAACTCTGAATTTCCAGTAATGTCACAAGAATCTCAGATTCATTAACTTTTCCCAGGAACCGGTAGCACAAGATAAGTACATAAGAGGTTCAAGGATTTCTTTTGAAAAAGCTTTTCTTTGACTTTAGGGTTTCCTACTGTTTTCATATATACTTTGGGTAGTTAAAAACTCTTATTATGGGTCATGCACATTTCCCACTGCATAATTCCTAACTGGTAAATTGAAAAGATTATTTCCAACAACTAATGAATTGAAATGGTTAATTCTACAGCTGTTTTCTGTTTTCAACAGAAATTTTATATAGGAAATTATGAAAGAGAAAAATAAAACAAAAGGGGATGAGAAAAGTGTAATGCATCTTTTTTTCTCAAATGTTCAGATCTGCACACTGTTTGGAAAAACATTGTGACATCACTGCAAATTCCCATGGCAGCACTCAGTGTGACATCCACATTTGCACCCACAATTCAATTACAAATTAAATCAAAATAATGACTGATCAAGTTAGTATTTCTAGAAAATTATCATAAGCAGAGCTTGGGATAGCATTTCTTCCACTTTGGGAAGTTCTTGTCACCACCCAAGAATGGATTCTGGTAGTATCATATTTACCAAAATACTAACTGATGTATCATGCACAATTTCTAAAGAAGTATTCTAGCATACAAAGATAAAATAGATTGCCTCCTTTTAAAGGTTGCAAAAATTTGATATTGCTATCACAATACAATATAAAAAGAAATAAACTGTTAAGTTTGGTTTGTTTTTCTTCTTTAGTAAGTGGCTGTTCAATATATATCACCATGAATGAATGGGTCTAATCAGAAAGAGGTTTTTGTTCGTAAGGAAAGTTTTGGTTTATCATTGTCTTGGGAATAAAAGATTGAAATCCAAACCCAGAAATGTGTGGGTGTTACAGAAAAAGAAATGCCAGATCTATTTTTCAAATGCTTACATAGTACAAATACATCAGTCAAGATCACAGAATACAGACATCGTTCATTGTTCCAGAACTCAATGTATCCCAAGGTGTTTTGCAATAACATTAAAATAAGTATATACATTCCAAAACACAAACCCACAAAGACAGACATTTATAGTGACAGCACACAATGCTACACAAGCAGCAGTCTAAAGCAGTCTAAAACACAGAAAATATTTTTGTGAATGTCCCTCAATGTAATTTATTTTTTGTTACCTGTAGTTTCACAAGATAATTAATAACATGAGAATGAAGACCAGTGCCCAAGGCATCATAAGCATGTGAGATGAATTTATTTTTCACAGTACAGAATCTGACTCAACATGTTTCAAAGTGAACCCCTGCAATTAGGCTGGGCCTGTATCCAAAAACAGTCCTCCACTGTTCTTGCTAACATTTTTAATAATCTGATAAGCGTATTTGAGACAGATTCAAAGAAAAATTCATTACAGTTGTGCAAGTGCTTTTAGCATGAGTGCCCTGATGCAACAGATCTTTGTCTTAATGTGGCAGAGTTAACCAAAGGCATTCATGCTAGAAGTTAACCATCTATTTGACAATCAGGGCAAGCACAGAAATTACCTTATTTGATGGAATATGGGGTATTTTTAAAATCTGTTCTGTTGCAATGGGCATTTTTTCTCTAATTTTTACAACTTGAAATAATGAAGCTGTCAGCAGGAAATTGAGTAGAAGTTATCTAATGGAAGCATTAAAGTTCTTTAATTTAGCAATGGAGAATCTAATATTTTCTAAGAGACTGGCACTGAACTATAAAGCTTTCACTGCAGATTCAAGTTCAAATATGAATTCAGAATAAAAACTGGCAGATTTCAACATATGGCTTTTACTCAGTGGTTTGACTCTGTAGATTACAGATGGCCATCCAGTACGCAGTGTAGATGTCAGTATTACAAACCCCACTAACACTAGTAATGATTCTGATATGGAAGAAAAGAGGCCACAGAGTCAAAGAAAGATGTGGAACTAACCCTCATCCAGGTCTAAGGTGGTTCATCTGGAAGCTGCAGCTTTGAAAGATGCTTATGCAGACAGCATCCAATACATGTCAGGATGTATTATCCAATTAAAAATATGATTAAGTAAGAAATTACTCAGAAGTAAGAACCCGCTGTTGATTTCTACTCCAGGCTTAACAGACCAAACTGAAGCCAACAGTAGTGACTTCGGAAATGAGAAGGATTCAATACTATGCAAAAGAGTTCAAGAAAAGAGAGACAGAAACAAAGATCTACTTATTGAACACGAGACCATCCACAGCAGGGACAACAATGTCACTTGGCACTGTGTAAGCACTATAACAGTCAGTTATTACCTGTAGATTTAAGTGAGTGGTTAAAACCAAATGAATGAGAGCTATGAAGACTACAGATTTTAAAACAAAACAGTCAAAATGTGGTATTTCACTACATAGTTTGGCTGCTACCTAATGTCTTGCTAACTTACTCCAGCAAAGGCCCTAGAAACCTATTGCAGCTTTTTGCAACAGGATGTCAATTGCATAATTCTGTAGTTATCTAGGTTATCTGTGGAGAGACACAGGCTCTCCTGGGAACCACCAGTACCACTTCCAATAGCTGAGATACTAAAAAAGTCTCAGTGATGGATGGCAAGAACATTTGGCTGGTAATTTATACATAACAACAGGAAAAACCTGAAGTAAACTGTCAAAACAAGTCTGAGGATTTCCATTGGTCTTGTGCACTTGCAGACTTTCCACCTAGTGAATTAGAAGCTTAAGTATAGACTAAATTAAAAATAGAACAAATTTGACAATTTGTTTCCAAAGTCCAAATTGAGTATCTGATAGATTCCAATAATGATTTGAACAGAGTAACAAAGAAAAAAAAAAACACTTGAGAAAGATATAGAAAGAATAAACATGCACTAGAGAGGTGCATTACAAAGCTAGAAATAATTTTCTCAAACATTTTAGAAGTGTGTCCTTTTATTCCATCAAAAAGGATAAGTACGTAGCAGAGTTTCACAGACACACAGAACTTTTGCCTGTTTTCCTGTAATGAATTCACTATCAGCTCAACACATCTCTTCTTCCTTAATTCTAGAATAGCTGCACTGTTAATCTGGAGTCATAATGCTAATGATGCCAGTGGCAGGATAAACACAGGCGATGTCGATATAAACTTACCGATTTCTGCTTCTGCTTAGCTACAGCAGCATGGAAAAGAAACAAAGAACAACAAAGCATGCATGTTATTGGCTTGTCAAAGGACGCAGACAGTTAACAGGACTAGAAATGCGACGCAGTGCAGGTGAGCAGGTGGACAGATGGGAGCTTGGAAGTTGGTGTTACCTTCTTAAAGAAGGGCATTCTTTTCTCTTTGGAGTGGGGTGATGTTACACTGTTTGCACTGGGTTTGGGGGAGCGATGGTTTGCTGGAATATCATTTTCTTCTGCATCTAAGCCAGTGGCATCTATGTCTACAGCTATGTACAGACAAACAATTCAGAATTATCAGATGACAGGGAAAGTAAAGATAGGTTAAAAAGGAAATTACAGGTAAACAGAAATAAAAATGTCCAGAGTAATAAATAAAGAAATAAAGAAATAAAAACTAAAAGTTGACCATGAGAAAAAAAAAACACAACAAAACAAAGGGAAAAATTAAAAGTGCAGTACTTTAGAAGACAGAAGGCGATCTGTAAGAGCTACTGTAACATTTACAAAATAGACCAATGGCCAAGTTTGTTCTTGTTACACCAGCGTAAATCCAAAATAATCACTTGAATAGATAAGACTTCCACCAATGTAGACAACAGAACTTGGTCAACAAATCCAATAATTTGGATTATTTTATAGCAATGAACACTAATTGAAAATGGGTATCATCAATTGAAATTTGAAATGTTACTACTGTGTCTATGGAAAATGAAGAATTAGAAGAAAAATCATTTTGTTGACAAAATCAGCCAGATATTGGTACAATTTTATCTACATTTATCTCAGGATGGACTACAATTGGCATTTTTAATCTTTTAAATAAAAATGCATTGTACTCATAAAATACATTTATTAGGAATAATTAAACATAGATCTACTAATAATGAAAACTAAAAAGAATGGATAGCAGAAGAAAGGAAATTTATCCCAGCTTAGCTCAGCGACATGGATCCTATGTAAAGAATTAGGATGTAGGTAGGGTAAAATGGAAGTGAATACAATAAACCATTGCTGTTCAATCTCTACCCCAAAAGAATATATAACAAAAAATGCTTATACCATAACCACAAATTATTTACCCTTTTTTAGCAAGTAAGTAATAACAGTTTCAACAGGAATCCTCAAAGACTCATTAATAAATACACTTTCAAAACGCAAAGCCATATTATCCTGAATGATGAGTAGAACAGATACCTGCCAACCACATGCAAAACCAAACAAAACCTTTCTCGTTTACAACAATCAATCCTAATCTTAAGTAGTGGTTTAAACTTGTCTTCAGAAAGCAAGCAGATGCACAAAAGTGAACCATAAACAGTCATACATCACCACCCTCGTGTGTGAAGATGTTACCCACCCCTCCACTCCCTCTGGTAACACACACTTATCTTGCCATGCCATGATGTCGAACCGAGCCTAACCCTAAACAGATCTGTAAGCAGAATCGTTTGTATTGATTTTATCCAAATCCTTAATTAATCATTGCAAACTATTATGAAACCATCTTAGTGACCTGATTTCATCTGATTCATGAGTGGGACATCAACTAATACAGTGGCATGTGCTATTAAACTATGTAACAAATAAATATTTCTGTCAAGCCTACATGCAACTACTGATGGAACAGATACTTGGGGCAGCTATCTCTTTTGTTTGCATAAAGTGCATTTTCCCACTTTAATTATCCACAGATCTAATGCCTTGATGACTGACATTCCCTGAGTTACTGTGCCTTTGAGTCTGTCCTTCCCAGGAAAAACCCAGTGAGTAGATCCGCATCCTGTTTCTATAATCCTGCTCCTAAAAACAGCCGCAGAAATCATGCAACATTTTCTTCTAGCAACACTGTTCCTTCATCCTCTTCATATAGTATAAAAAGAGCATATTATCTTTTCTTGAATACAGGCCAGCACAGATGCTGTAAATCACTCACAATAAGACACATTAAAACTCTTTTGGTACTATGTTCAACCGAAATTGTCTGTAAAGAAAAATCAGTTACCTTAAGCTTTTCCTGTAAGAAAGAAATGCAGGATTTGATCAGCTAGTTACCAATATCTCCTTTTTTCTTTCTCAGTCTTCACATTACGGAACATCTCCTATGACAATGCTTTTACTGTAAAATATCTTTAGTTCATTGGGGTCTTTTCAGTCATTTTCACCATTATTCTTACCCAGTTTGGTGGCTTAACACGACTGTATGAATTGTTTACTATATCAATATTGATTATTTAAATAGATATTAGCCTCTCTTTCATTTGTTATTCACTGGTTCTTCATCTTGTTTGTGAGTTTGTTTTGGTTTGGTTTTTCTGTCGCACTATTTTATGTTGAAAAAACCCATCCCTGACTCAAAGTAAAAAATGAAATTAACTAAATTAACTTAGTTAGTATTCTTCAACTTATTAAATAATTGATGTATTTGTAATTGATTATACTTTCAAAGAGAAGAGGTATGGGAATAATAATTGAATTGTGCTTCAAAATCACTTGAATTCTTTTAGTCATAAACTATGCCTCTTTAACCTTTCTTAGGATGTCATACGCAAAAATTATTGTAGAATCAAAATCTTGGATCACAGAATAAGTTAATGTGCACTATCCATACATATTTTCGAATCTTCACTGTAACTGAATAAACTTTAACAGATTTCCTTCTTTCTCCAGAAAACCATGTTTCTTGAAAGACAGTGTCTGAAGAAATGACTCAATGCAATGAAAATTAGAGGATGTGTGGCAATCAGTCAGCTGGTAATCTAGGTGATATCTGTGCTCCTAACTCTAAATTCTGTGCAACATTTTGGAAATACATGTACTAATCTTCAAGTATTTTTTGATAGCAAATAATATTACAGCATTTCACATGCTCTAACTGTAAAATTACAACATAGGTCGAGTCGATGGACAATTTTACTACGAAAATGCAGTTGTTGAAAAAGTTGGCCTTAACAGTAAACACATAATTTTAAAGCCATGAGAAAATAAAAGATTAAAGTGTGTTCTACACACTTGTTACAGACATACATTAGTAAACTAATATAATATTTTCAAAATAAAAGAGAAGTTAAATTGAGGTGGAATTTTTATAAATAAATTGCAATTGCAATAAAGTTGGTTGTTACTAACAAATCCATGGTTTCACAAGACAGATACATTTTTAAATTGATTGAACTAAATGAAGCCACTACCAAAACATGATTTAATTTCTCTGTCTCCCTTTTAAATGACCAAGTAAATACTTTAAAATCTTCAGGCTCATTTTAAGATGCCTGCTCTGTAGACCAGACTCAATATAAATGAATATGATTGGAGGATCCATGTCTTTGCCCTAGTAAAAAAGGCACTAGCAACACTCATTAATATTTTCTGTTTTCAGGTATTTACAATGTATAGGAGAAGATAAAACATCCAGCAGCACAGCAGCTCAATTCAATAGAATTTTTTTTGTGATCTTCTGCTGAGCTTTTTAAACGGAGCTAATGCGAGCATCCTCCCCCAACTTGCCACGTATTTGCTTCATATCACGTGAATCCAACCTAACTAAAGTTAAATCTGTATGTTGATGCTCTAAGTACAAAGCAGTATTTTTGAAAAATTTGTCAAAGGCAAAAAATATCCAGGATCCTAGAATTATGTGAAGCACATCCTCATGATCAGAATTGTGAAACTAAATGTTCCTGATGTTTTAAAAAAATGCCTTTCTTGATGCTACTGCAGAAACCTCTCAGGAACTTCTATTTTTATTGCTGTTTTTTCTCCTGTACAAGGAAGTATTTATTGTTCAGTATGAGTGCTCAGACCAGACCAAGCCTTCCACTATGCTACTGTAACATAATCTCACAGATCTATTATGTCTTTGCTACAAAACTCTGTGATAAGAGCAAAGAGGGAATTTTGTGCATTAACAGCTCTATCATTGTCTGAACTTGCTGGTATTGACCCCATTACTTCAAACCAACCTAAACCAGCCTTATCTGGAAACACATCACTTGGGTTTTACCTAAGAAGAATGGGAGTAAGAAGAAGAGGTCTAATGGTCCATGAATTTTAACAGATTAGGTTCATGAGTCTCTTTACTGAAGGGTTCACAACCTACTCACCAGATGATGGAGGCGTTGATTTTCTGGAACTAGGAACGATGTCACCCAAACTGGATGAAGAGTTTCCTCCTGATTTACTGGAGTAAAGTAATATATTAGTTTGGAGTTTTGTAGCTTTTTCAATATTTAATCTAGTTTATTTATTATCTGCCTTCTAAATGAGGTGCTAGTTGTGAGACAAAAAGTATTTCTGGCAGAGGTATAAAATATACATCTCCCATAAAATGTGTGTATGTTTTGAGACCTGAGGAACTGCAAACATCAATCATACTTTCTGTGCTGCTGTGCAATTTATACTGCTGCCCTCACTTCCTCAGTATCTTAATACAATTCAGTATGGCTACTGGTACACATTAATTAATATTACTGCCCATTAAAAAGAGTAATTCTTAAGCCAGTGAGCATATCTGTTTCCTTTAGCTGAGGAATTATTGATAAATTGCTAATGAAGATGAGACTGTGTCTATCATCTTTTCAATTTAATTAACGTACAAACTTTTTTGCTTTCTCAATACAATATAGCACTTAAGAAAAAATGTCTCTCAAACAAACTTAAAGCAGTCTAAGGTTTTTGTCAAGTTCTGCTTTGTGAAAACCTATCCAAGTTGTGAAAATGAAACAACAGTTCTAGTCTTTTTTATTTCAGTTACCATAATGAGAAAAACTCTGAAAAAAGTAAGAAAGGTTATTTCACTCTTCAAATAATTCATGTGATAGTACTAGTTTCCACTTTCTCTATCTTGAAATATTAATAAGTTAATGCATTTGTGGTGTAGGACAATGTTATCTTCTGTGAGAATTTCTGGAGAATGAAAGCCTCTACAATTTGGAAAAGAACTGATTCACTGGGACACATCTGGCTGTCCCAGACGTGTCACTAGAGGAATAAGGAATTCAGCATCCTTCTGCTGAGGACAGCATGCTCACGGGAAAGCCATTTCACAGCTGGTGAATGCAGCTGAGCACTGCCCAATCATGGTGTCCTACTCTAGACATGCTCTACAAACACTGCTGTCCTTCCTATGGAGATAGGAAAGCATTTCTGGTTTCCCAAATGGTTCCTATCTCAATTCCAGGTCCATCCCACTCAAATACACTGGGAATATCTGTCTTCTTTATACTCAAAGGGAAACAAGTGACATTTCCTTCCACAGGTATTGCTAGAAAACTACTTCATTAAGAATTCGAGAGTAAAGGTGACATTTTTCTATCTTGTAGTATTATTCAGAACATCTAGAAACAATCCTTTTTCTTATGCAATGATGGCTGCAGTCAGAGATAACAAATGACATGAAACTTCCATCATAAAATGTAGTGCTCTTAAAAGCTGTGATTGTAGGCAATGAATTTGACAAGACTATTTTTTCCCTATGAACTAACTAACAGGCACTGGCTTTGGCTTACAAGTAAACTCATTTTAACATTTTCTGTAATTTCTGAAATGATATTGAAATGTGTTTAGACATAGGAGGATCATCAAAACAACAATGCTACAGAATTTAGATGAATCAATTTTAAGTAAAAAAATTTACTAGCACATAGTAAATGTATTTACTGTAATGTATATTAGCAATTATGTTACAAAAAAGGAAGGAAACCATTTCAGTGGTAGGCCACCACAGATTGCCAATCTAAATATCTACTTTTCTCCCAAATAGCAATGATATTAATAAGGTTAGTAATTAACAATATAATATTTAAAATAATGTTATATATGATACAATAAATAATTCATTATATATTAATTTCTTCATTGATCAAAAATGTTTGTAGCTGCCACTAACAACATTTAAGCATATATATGACTGATACACAGCATCAATTTCCAAGCTGTGTCACAGACAATGTTGCTATTATTAATGATTTCTTGTTATTACCTGGAGTAGAATTTTCCTTGTTTTGCCTTTTGTTCATGCTGCAGCCTCATGTTTTCTAGTTTGACTGGGCTTGGTATGAATCCGATTTCACAGCCTTCTTTTACCAATCGTCCTATCCACCAGTCATTATTAAATTTCTACAGATTAAAAAAAAAAAAGGAAAAAAAGTAACATACTAAGAAATTACTGTATCTGGGATAACTTTGTTATTAGTTTTAATTTGCAGCTATGCTATTTTTTGTAATTCTTCCCTGCAGTTAATCACTGTGCTATGTTATTATGGCAATGAATAATTGTAGTAATTCTCAGAAATACATTAAAATAATTATTCCTTTCAAATTATTAAAATCCACAGTCCTTAAATGGAAACCTTCCAGCAAAGACTGGTTTTTATTTCTACCCATTTCACCATCTTTATTTTTTTCTTGCTTCACAGTCTCCTCTCATATACGAGAGCTGCTTTTGTTCTCCCTTCATAGTTCTCCTTGGTGAACACCAGAGACTTAGGATCCACTCTCACCTACTGCTAGAATTTTTATAGCTCTGTAATAATCTATTTTTCTTATTCCATTTTATTCAGTTCTCTATTTAAATTAAAAAATACTACTTCATAAATTCCCCCAAATCTCACTAAAATCTTCAGAAGTATGATCGAACTTGGCTGCTTATATATACCCTACCTCAGATAGCTCACATGATCTGCATCTCAAACTCACCATGATAGATCACAAGGAACAGACATCTCTGGATAACTAAAAAAACCTAACAATTACACAAGTCTACCAGATAGCCCAATTAACTGAATTTCAGCTCTGTTAAATATGAGCTATTGACTACTTTAACTCAACACCTTTATTCATACACCCCCCCCCCCCATGTGTGGGAGACGTTGGTTGATTTGCAGAGGTCTATGCAGCAGAACTATTTGCTTTTTCCATTCTTATTTATCCATCATTTTTGAAGGAGAATAGGTCACTCATGTATGGGCCCCACACAATACTTCTGGTGTTCCATGGGAATAACTATCATCGAAAAGGAATTTTGGGTAATTTGGAATATTTATGAAACTTTAAGAGAACACCTGAATGTGAAGAAAGTAGCTCTCTTGAATCTATTAATGTAGATATTATAGTGCATATTTAATTATATAACAAGTAACTTTAACAAGTGTACAGTTAGGAATAAAACATGTAAAATGTGTGGGCTCACCTAAAAAGAAATTAATTTTACCATCATTGGTGGATCACTGATATACAACCTACATTGCAGTATTATCTTTCACTTTGGCAGCTATAGAAATCTTGTGGTGCTTGAGACCAACTGTAAGATATTCCAGCTAACAAAAAATAGAGGTTAAAATAAAAGCTCTTTTAAGCTCATAAAACATAAGGATATCTATAATATTCATCCAATGGGATGCCTTTATGAGTAAGAATACCAGCATTTCAGGGAGCTACTCTGGAATAGGAGTTTCTCAAAGCTGTATTAGACTGAAATGCATTATTAAAATTACACCCTTTCATTACAAAAGGCTAACTAAATCATTAACTTGGTAAGAGATAGATAATTTAAAAACACCATTGAACTAAAATCTGAACAGTCACTATTTTTTTCCCACAGTACAACAGATTACCATGCAACAATATTAATTTTATTAGATGCAATAGAAATCCTAAATCCATAGGAATTTCTTCCTATAGAAATAAAAACATATTCTGCACGGTCTCAAAGATAAATGCTGTATCAGTATATGAAAAGTATAAGATACTTTTTAAAGTTAATAATAACACACATAATACTTTCTAATTTAATTTTTTTTTTTTTGAAATCTTGGTAGAGTGGTGTCCAGCTCTCAAATTGCTGGCTCAGTTGAGTGAATTCTCTGTAATTCACCTGTGATTGGAGTGCCAAAGGAAATACAAAAATTAAACACAGAGCAAAATGATGACCATGCATTAAAGCCTCAAAAGATTCGTAAGTTACTATGATGCAGCAGTTTCTTCATGCAGGAAGGAATCCGTCATCCTTTTGTGTACTGAGTTTTAATGAATGTAACCTAATAATGAAGATAAATTTCCCTCACACTCAATCACTGCATTGCTTTTCATCACTGTCCATGTACATTTTGAACTTTTTGGAGCCCTCTCAGCAGCACAAATTGGTGAATAGCCCTTTCACCAAAGAAGAGGACAGCACTGGTCCAGTATGGCATCCTTATGCAGGCAGAAGCTACTGGAGATTAACTCAGCTTTCTTTATTTCTAGCAATAGGTTAGGGATAAAATAAATAAGCAACAGTGCATTTATAGTCTAATATGTTTTTTTCTTTAACCTGCATAAATAATTAAAGTTTGGATAATTCAGTTCCCCCAGAATTACCTGTAGGGAGCACCAAAAGTACTGAAGGAGCAATACCTGGTGGGATACAGAGCCCTGGAGGACGAGCAGGGCCTGGCACAGAAGATGAAGGAGGGGACACGGCTGTGCAGGGAAGGGCTGGGCTTGGAGCACTCTCTGAAGGAGCTTCAAGCCACCCAGACACAACAGCTGCTGCCAAATGCAGGGCAAGAGTCTAAGTCCCAGTTTGACTCCTGTGGATCCCTTCCCATCTCGCCATTCCGGCGGTGCAGCTGGCCTGGTCCCGGTGTCCCTTTCCTACCAATCTCTGGACCAGCACCAGTAGAAAATAACCTGTCCTCGAGAGCTTACAGAGAAAACCAGGCGTTTCTAAAGACAATCAGCACAGAATGCCTATTCTAATACTCCTATGGTTGCAGGAACATTTTAATCTGTTTTTCCACCCCTCAGCGCTACATGCAGCCACAGACAATATAAGAACTCAACTGAGCTAAGCTTCCCTTCAAGGCATTTTGGAGATCCATAAAAGTTCAGGAGACTTTTCCTTCCAGATTTTCTCCCATATATATATATACACATCTGAGATGAAGTTGTGCTCTGAAGAAAAATGTATTAACTTTTAACAGAAAACTGCTAACCTTGTGTGTCTGGTTTATATGGAAACAGGGGAAACACTTGATGTAAAGTCTGAGATTACCACTTCATTTGAAGTGCAGATGGAATACATGACTACACAAAACCATTTGATTGGACCAAACCAAGCCTTATTTTCCAGTGCTTAAAGACTCACTGGAGAAGGCTGATGGTCTTCTCTTGCCAGGACTCTGTGCCTGCTCATCTCTTCTTTTGTCACAAGACAGAGCAGAGCAATTTCACAATATCATCAGTCAGAAAGCAAATTTCCCTCACCATATACAGTCTGATTCAAAATTATTTTCTTTTTGTGTGTTTAATATATATGAAAAATTACAACCATTAGCCAAACCTGTTTCTTGTGTTCCTTTAGTCTCTGTCTACCTGTGTTTCTCCCTCTGTATTAGGAATGTTTCTTTCGTCCCCAAAGCACCTGTGCTAGCAGAATCATTGTGCATCATCAATCATAACTACTGAGGGATTTTTTCCATAGTCTAAAATGAGGTAAAGACATAATTTCAAATACATGGCTAGGTTTCTCTCCCTTAAACTAACTTTCTATTTAATTTCCTATAATTTTCCATATCCAGATGGGGTGTTTTGAGACAAACCACAATGGAATATGACCAAAAGCTAGGAAAACTATTAAAATGGAGTCATTCAAAAGGGAGCAGCAGGCTACAGAGGAGGGCCTGCATGTGAAAATCACCAAGTTATTTTTTGGGAGTGTCTTGCAAGGAGCAGAGAAAGAAAATTACTTTAAGTGTTTAAAAAATTAAAATTGTCAAAACCAAACTACAGGAAAAGAAAACCAATACAGCAAATGCAAAGCTCATTTATTGACAGTTGCAATTATCTTGAAACATCATTCCAGTTCTTCAGCATGTAACTGCTAACTAGATATTGTCTATGCCAGGGAAGTAGCTTCAGTAAAAAAACAGGAGACTTGAGGATTTTGGGGTTAAATGAGATGCAGTCACACAGATAAAAGAGCAGCAACCCTTGGCTGCTGCATCAACAAACCCTTACAGTACCAGATTAGAAAAAAAAACCATAACTATTTCATCTTTGAATAGTCAGACATAGGCATTTAAACCTATAAATAAGCTATTTTTACTAGAGGAAGAAAGTACTTGCTTTCTGAATTTCATTAATTTGACCATAATAAATTTGTGCCGTTGCTTCTACAAGAATATAATTTAAAAGAACATTCAATTCCTTATACACTGTTAGCTTCTTTAACATTTGTAAAGTGCTTTGGCAATGTGAAGTGTTATCAACATTGCAAAATAGTAGCACTATTACTCAAGTATTCGCTTAAAGAGTGATTCACTTACTCCTCTGGTTTTACTTACTTCTTTAACATGAAGAAAATCTTTAGCCTCAAATGAGATGGCCATGCCTGGGACTGGGACATCATCTTCATGAGCTGCACTGTACCCAACATTTGTCCGAACTGCAAATGCAACAGGTTTTGACTGCAAAATAAAAGATTAACATCTTGAAGATTTCCCTTGCAAACATATACATATGTACAAACGTATACACAGGAGATGATTTCTCTATGTTATGCTGTTAAAATCATAAAAATTACAAAGAATTCTCAATGCATACATGAAAAACATAATGAAGACTGGTTTTTACTGACATTAGCTATTAATATCAGCAAATTTCATAGAATACAGATTTTAAGTAGGTGATAGAGCTCTGAATTAATTTGAGGTAAGTCAAGTCAGTAATAAGTAATCACAATCAACTTGGCAATCCATATAATATTGTCAGCTTGCAGTTCTGCTGCAAGTTTAGTCTTTGGGGGCTGCCATAAGAGGTAGGTTTTCAAGAGCTACAAATCCTAAGCTCCATGGACAATGGGGCTGCAAAAGGATTTGCAAGAGGAGCATGGCATTGCACCAACATTGCTTCTTCCACACCATTCTTGTCTGGACATCCACGTGCTGGTCACCTCAGGATCATTCTAAGGCTGCTCCAAGTGTTGCCCTCACAGCCTCAGCCCCCAAGAACTATGTGGGGAAATTGCAAATTTGGATAAGAGGTGCCATCAGTTGCCAGTAACCCCTAAGCAAGTCACCTCACTGCACTCTGAGAGCAGAGCAATGTGCCTTGAGATCATCATGTCATTACCCAATACCAGCCACAGAGAGATCTGTTAATTTCCCTAATTTTTTCTTACGCTGCTAGCTGACATCACTGAATTAGAGGATTTTCCCAAGTTTTGTTTCAAGAAGCAGTTGCCAGAAGAGGCACACAGAAGCCCCACAGCTGCACAGCTTCTCCTTACCAGCACCACCAGTGCTGAACACCTCTCTGCACAGGTATGGTAATAGAAGGTGTCATCCAGCTCAGCCCAGCTACAGCTACCAAGGGCTTCCTCCTCTCAAAGGTACAACCATTTTACAGGAGAACAACATTTCTTTCTCCTTTATTCTAGGCTAAACAACAGCTTGAGCTTGCTCTCCCCACAGAGGTTATCACACCATATCCCTAGGACCTACCACTGTCCTACCCCAGGCTGAACCTTTAGCCCACTTTGCCATAACCAGATAAATTGTTAGAAGGGCATCCTGACGTGATTATGTATTCATTATTACATTTCTGAAACTGGGCATTTGTGAGAACAATAATCCAAAACTAAAGTTTGGTGATTTTTGCACATCAATTAAAATATCTTGCAGTGTTGATACAATGGGAATATCCACTTCCTAACAGCCCAAACTCATATCTTAATTATCTCCTCTATAATTTTCTCAATGTTACTTCCACTATTACCCTACATAAAAGATACCAAACTATTACAGAACTACTCATGCCACAAAAAAAAAGGAGTCACACAGGCACTGGATTCAGTGATATAATTTATCTTCCTTAAAAATAAAAGACTCAATAAATTACTGGATTTAAATATTCATACAAACCCTCAAAACTTTCCTGAATGTGGAAATTACTGACTAATAGAGTTGATGCTTTCTATACTATTACTAATTTCAACACTCAAAATACAGATATGAACAAGCATTGAATTGTCAAATCTCCTAAGCAATACTTACCATCAAATAGTAAATAATCAAATAAATAATTCCCTGTTATTAATAATGACCATTTTGTATGACAGTGACCTGTCACTATAGAAATATATTTCAGAACAGGAATGGATCTATTAAGGAACAATCTGTGCCAAACACTGATAGGAGGGATAGTATACTTACTTATCCATTCTCACATTGCTATATCCTCTAGCAAATAAAAAAAAAAAAAAAAAAAAAGCTTAACCACTGTTTCTTACTCCTAAAAGTAACAGTGGATGACAGACTTTAGGTTGATTAAAGACTTTAAAATCTTGGCAGCATTGCAACAAACAGACATCTCCAGGAAGTTAATGTCCTTGACATACTTCTTAGAAGTGATCTAAAATTTCCTGTTAGAAGAAAACACCTGACTACCCAAGAAAAAGAATACAATGGAAACTATTCCAGAACTATCTCAACATGAAAGAAAAGTAGCAGGTGGAAGTTCTCTGTCATTTTCTGCCATCAAAAAAATTTAAAACTCTGAGCAGAAAAACAAAGCAGAACATTGAGTTACAGGTATTGACAGAAATGCCATGTCCCATTTTAGATACTTGCCACACTGGTAGAAAGGGAGACTAAATTATCATGGGATTAGACTACAATAATTCATCTAATTGAATATTTAAAACTAATTAATTTATAGAAGTTAAATGCTAGCCTTTTTACATAAATAAATAATTCTGAAGGTTTCACAGCACTATCAAATTAAGTACTTTTCCTGAACTACATTGTCTTGAACTAAAAAAGCCCAGTTGTTATGTAATTAGGGTCTTATGTAAAAAGAAAAAAAATTGACACATTCATATGTATATTTGAAAATGTATCTAGCATTTGCTTACATATCCTGCAGTTCTAAAATAAGACTGGGTCAAAACAGTTAAGCACTTGCTGTTCATCCTCTAGATCTCCATGAAAATGGGATGGCAGTTTAGCACTCAGTTAATCCACAGGCTGGACTACAGGGAGAGATGCTCCCAGATGTTAGACAGTTTAACATGTCATGTCTCTCCAGAGAAACAAAGTAGCGTGGAAAAGTTCATTTATCTTCAAAATGAACACTTCCATCTTGTTTTTCTTTTTTTTTTTTTTTCTGGTAGAAGTACAACATTCAACCAGCTGAATAAACCCATAAGGAGAACAATCAGATCACGAACATTACCATCGCCTATACCACGAAGGCATAAGGGAACACACTCTGGAGTGAGGTTCTTCATGAACCAATTTCAGATTCTGGTATAAACTCAGAATATAAATCGCATTCATAAATCGTATTCAATCATATTCATAAATCGTATTCAACAACTGTTTAACCAATTTTGGCTGTACACTTTTGGTAATGTACATAAATTAAAGTGTGTCTAGAGCAACCTTACACAACTTTCTCTTTTTCTATCTGGATCTCACCTCTACCTTTACACATTATATTTATATTGCACATCTTCATACCAACCCTCATTACTAATTTCATACTATTTCATACTATTTACAGTATTATTATATTTTACTACTTATAGTTCCTTGTGCCATGATTAACTTGTATTGAATGTAAACACGAGAATTTGCACATTCTGTCTCGGTCAATTTGTCAGTTTGTACCTGCTTAGTTGAATTTGTATTCAAGAAATATTTCATTCAATAACAGAGCAAAAGAATACAATCTGTTCTCTAGTAATGTACTTAAAACATGACAGGACCTTTTTTTTTCCTCTAACTAATTGCAGATTTTTTTCTGCTGTTCAATAAACTCAGTGATGGCAGCCCCTGGGGATCCCAGCCAAGGAGGCAAATTTTCTGTCACAGAATTTGCTCACAGAACAGGTCATCTCCCTCATGGCCACTAATTTTGGAATTGTTGCTTGATAATCAAAGTATCTATATTCTTCATCCACTACCAGTATGTAGAAAAACTGATGAAAACATTCTCCAAACCATTTTTGTCTACACTTGAGCTTGATCTAGGATCTCCGATCCATCTTATTTCTTACTCTGTTAAATCATTCTCATAGTAGAGGCACCTCTGTATTTATACCAGTTTAAATAAAATCAGAATGCACCTCTATGAAGGCAATGCCAGCTGAGACAAGAACTGACTCAGAAAACGATTACAGTTACCATTTCAACAAAATGCTTGTCAAAGCTGGTGTCTGTGTTACAGTTCAGAAAATGTGTCTCAAAGCAAGTTCACTCCCTCACTATTTCTACATAAAGCTACTCATTCTTCATCCTATCCACTTTTCACATATGCATGCAACCTTATCCTGAAAGCAAGGAATTATTCTTCTCTTGGGTAATGAATATAATGGGTGTCTCTCAAATCACTAACAAGTTTGCACTCATGAAAATTTAAAAAGTCACACCATTTCTTTCATCTGAGGAAAGGTGATTATTACTACTGAACTTTTCACTAGCAGTCTTAGTGGGGAGCAAATATGACAGACGATGACCTATGTTCAGCACTTTTCTCACAGACTAGCCCTGTACACAGCATTTGTGCCATCAACAATATTAATACTCCACAAAGGACAAAGATCAATAGCACCATGATGGCCTAATGACTGCTGTGTTGAAAACATCTCACTTTATTTTGCCCTGCTAATGACATAGAGTCAAATATATAAAGCAGAAGCAGCTCAAAACCTCTATGTTTTACAGAATTATATGATTTTTATTACTATTATAGAGAAATTTACAATGTTATGAAACCTATATTGTCACAAAAGCAGCTTGAGACTACAAATGCAAAAATTATAAAAGAATTTTCTATTTTACCTTTCTTTGTACACTAATTTATGCACCCGTTACACAAGAAAGAAAACCCAAACCCCCTGAGAAGACAAAAAATTTACAGGAGTTTTTTTGTTCTAAATGCTGATTATTGCTGGAGCCTCATGACAGATAAGAAATTGTCCAATCTTTAACAATAGCATCTGCTCAGCAATTTCATTGCTAAGGAAGCAATGACAACTCATGAATGTCCCAACAGAAAATTAGGAGCTGAACAGAAAATATACAGCTGTTGTCACTAAAAGCAGTGATCAAAAATATGATTTCCCAGCAAACATCGGGCCTTCTTTTACAGCCATAGATGTGGGTACCAAATAAGCCTGGTAGGAAGCCAGAAGCACAGAATAATTGAGGTAGAAAGGACCCTCTGGTGTCTTTCAGTCCAACACCTGCCCAAAACATGTCTGTTAAATCGGGCTGCTCAGGGCTGCGTCCCAGTGAGTCTTAAATACCTCCAAGGACAGAACAACATAACCTCTCTGTGCATCTTCCTCCAGTATTTGACCACCATGGTTCTGAAAAAAACATACAGGAACTATGGTTCTCTCACATATCAATGAGTGAGGAACATAGAAATACATAATGGAAAACAAATACTTACTTTTCTAGTCCAGTACAAGCAAAATGAAACATTATTACAAGTAGAATTTATCAATTACCAGTTTTAAGTTTAAGTGGTCTATAAAAAGAGGGTTTATGCTGGATTCAGGACTTCCAACAAAGTGAAGGATCTGAGAAGTACAGTATGAGAACAAAACATAGTACAATTGTAGTTGATAAGTAGCAGCCTAAGTACAGTGGTATGATGATATCCAAACTTTGAAGGCACGGGTTAGAGGAGAGACTTTTCCACCTCTCGGGGTCACCCCAATCTGGGGGTGAGCCCTGTCACAAACTCTTCTGAATTATAATGGCTTTGGATAGCACAGATGCTTTCAGAAGGATCTGGGAGAGAAGTAGTTAAACACGAAATTGTTTTATCTGAGTACACTTTCCCATCTGTTTCCAAAATTAGGGCAACATGAACTCTGCCCAGCCATTACCAGAGCTTGCTCTGCTACTTTACAAAGGGTTGGCTCACTGAATTCTTGCCTAGGACATGTCACAACTGCTGCTCTCTGGTGCCTCCTGCATGAGCAGCCAGCGAGGACTGGTGCCCGCCGCGCGATCCCCTCTGCGCCATCAGCTTCCCGCCCAGACTCGACACAGGTTGAAAGGGCTGCTGCATGGAAACTCAGCTATAAAAGATTAATTCTGACTTTCCTTAGGATCAAGGTCCATTGGAGAAATTTTCTGAGGAAACTTTTGAATCCTTCCAGTTCCTTGGAATCCCTCCTACAGCAATGCCTGCACTCAGTGTTGAAGAGAAGGAAAATTTAACACATCCAGCTGGTACAAAAGAGAGTCTGCCTATTTTTCTTAACAATAGGTAGATTTCAGAGAATTATTTTTTTTTTGTCCTCTAGTACTCTCTAGAGATACTTTTGTTACTATTTTAGCTCATCTTCACACACAGCTTGAAAGTCATGTTTCTTACTTCCTTTTGCGAAATCGTATTTTAATAGAGTCACCAATGTCGGTTGACATTCAGCTCAGGAGGCAGCAACGACTGAAATAGCTGTACTGACGCACACCAAGCTTCCTCATATGAGCAGGATCTTTTTTTATTAGAGCATAATGCCAAAACTCGATGGTGGCCATGTGTTGTCTGCATGCAAGTACACCAGAAAGGTGGCTCTTCCATACCACCCACTTGGGGAGTAAACAGGAACCGCTGGAAACCGGCACAGCTGAAAAAGTCTGTTTGTGCTTACTGAAAACATGCTTATTCTGGCAGCAAAAGCCAACAGATGAAAACTGTCATTTGCAATAAAAATACTGTGCTGGGATTTCAAGTTCTTTTTTCAATGTCGCAATGAGGATGTTTTATGCTTATGAGACATCTTAAGCTTATGAGACAGCATTTTAGCAGATCTTAGCTTTTTGGCTAAACTGAGGTTCACATAGAGAAAAGATTTGCAGTAACATTTTCAGGCTCTTCACAAAAAATTTTCCAGGAAAAGCAAAATTCTGTGACACAGCAAGCTAAAGTAAACACTAAATAAATCAGCAATGCAATGGTTAAAAATGTAGACTCTATTATCAAAATCTCTTTAAAAAATGCTGCTTTGCTGAAATTGATTCTTAATTCAGTGTTATTAATGCAAGTTTTTTTGCTCGTTCCAACATTTAAGTAATTCTGCGCCTCATTTTTTTCTTCAATTGGATCAGGAAGTCTCTACAACTGCTAGAGTCAAAGGTTAATGTTTGTTAAAACGTTTCACTTTACATAATATTTTATGCATGTTTTTCTAAGAAACTATGCTGAAAAATTCTTCCTTTATTCAAAACATGCATTTTGTAGCTAGACTGCTGTGTTTCCAGGAACTATATGGCTATATGTTCCAAGGATGATATTTTAGAGTCTGAAAAGCCAAATGTTCTATTAGCTCTTAACTCATATGCTGAACTAAAACTGAGAAGCTATGTGAGGATATGATAAACACTACTACTGCCTCAGGGCTCCTGCCCCTTTCAAATTATTACATTTTATGGCCATAGCTTATGTTACCTTATGCCTCACCTGGATATCTATTGTTTATGTAAGTCTTGCACTATATGAGACACTTCTCATTTTTAAATGAAAATGGCATCTGTACTTCAAATCTCCCTGACAGCCTAGATACAGATTACATAAACACAGAGCACATATTCACAGCACATTCAAAGCGGTGGTAAATAAGAATTTGTTAAACTTGAAAGTTAAATATCACAGGCTTAGGAAAAGTGAAAATGAGGCTACCTTTACCTTTGGGGAATGGTGCTGCTATCTTTAACTTAGACCTCACTGTGTATAGTAAATTTATTGCTTAAATTTAAATTTATGTATAGTAAATTTATATATTGTTCAACCATTAACTTCATGGTTATTTATTTTCTCCCACCTCCGCACTATAGAATCACAGCATCACAGAAGCATTAAGGCTGGACAAGACCTCCAAGACCAAACACCACCTTGACCAAACATTTGACCAAATACCACTTTGTCAACTAAGCCATAGCATTAAGTGCCATGTCCAGTCATTTCTTGAACACTTCCAGGAATGGTGACTCCACCACCTCCCTGGGTAGCCCATCCCAATGCCTGAGTACCCTTTCTGTGAAAAATTCTTCCTGATGTCCAACTTGAACCTCCCCTGCCATTTCCTCTTGTCCCATCACTGGCTGCCTGGAAAAAGAGACCAACCTTCTCTCAGGTTGTTGTAGAGAGCAATACATTCTGTGTCTTACTTGCATACAGGAGGATCTTTCCTTGCAAAAAAAACAACAATGCATGAAACACAAGGAGCTCTCCATAGCATCCAAAGGAGCTCTCCATAGCATCCAAGAACCTTTTGATGGATTCATTTTTGCCATTAAGTTCTCAGTTCAAAAGTGGAAAAACAATTGGTCTCTAAGATTTCTCTCTTTTTAAAATGTCATGAATGTTTTGCCTGTCTTTATCCCCCAAGCAGGGAGCTAATGGACCAATCCCATGACAACAAAGGAGAAACAAAATAATCAACAACTACTTGTTAATTATTATCAGACTAGACAGTAAAGTCTATAGATTTATATATCTGCACAGGAAAGATAAGATAGCACAAAACACTTTGAATATGTCATTTTCTACCTTTGGAGCATCTGACACTGTATACACGGTTTGTACGTTTTTCTATTTAATTATATGTGTATGTGCAATTAATTTTCTATGTTTAATTAAAACAAACAACAAAAGGATCACCCCAGCAATGTCTTTCTAGTGTCACACTGACATTTTCAAACACCATCAGTATGACTAAAATCTTTATATCTATTGCCAGAAACTGCTTGCAACTTCCAGCATAGAATTAACAGACTGCAAATGGCTTAATATTCTGTAAGATGCAGAGCACTAGAGCCAAGGCACACTTTGGCTCTGCTGTTCAAATATTTGCTGGAAGCAGAACAACTGTGAGACTCGGGAACTAGAGCTTTTCAAAGCAAAGCTAATGAGAAATGTAGTTTTATCTAAATTTTTTCATTTTATTAAAAAAAACCCCAAAGTTTACATGAAGCTGATACAAAACTTATAAACTATTAGGACAAATATCATAATTTTGGCAGAATAACACACATAAGTAAAATAAATTAGCTATTATAATTCTCCTGTAACTTGTATCTCTTCTATATTGCAATCTTCCTTTCCTGCTTTAGACAAAAGCTCAGTGTCAGCCTGGACACCACTGTGTCTGTGCACATCTGGGAGAAAAGTGAGCACCAGCCCCTCCTCCTTCTTTTTGAATGAAGGATCTCCCAGGAGGTTTAGCACCAGCACAGCAGCTGCTGCACTACAGTTCTCCTGCCCCAGTACAGGAGGAGCCATGGCCTTGCTCATATGTTCTGGAGATGCCTTTCTGCTATAAAAAATCCTTCCAAAGGTTTAGAATTAAGGTAGAGCAGTACTAGGGCTTCTCTGACATAAGCCAGGAACCAAGGAAGAACCATGCCAGCAAAAGAACAGCTAAAAGCCAGGCTTTGGGCCATTCTGTGTCTGAGCTGTGCCAAAAGCAGTCCATCATCAGCACCTAAAGATTTGTGGGAGCGTTCATCTCATCCCTGTCCAAAAGCAGTCTCTCACACTAACAAGCTAACCAGAATTACTTCTCTTTAGTATTTCCTAATATTCTTATTTACTTTAATATTTTCTAATATTCTTATTTACTTTTCCTTGAGACATCTCATTTGTATTCCTTGCTCAGAGCACAAGATAAAACATGTCTCCTGGTGGGTGTATGAGATGCAGGAGTGAAGTGCTGTGATGATGATATCCTTACAGAATATATTATGCAGCTGGTGCACAGCTAGTCATCTAGCCAGCAGATGAAACATTAGCTGGCAATAAACCTTACTCTTATTATAGCCATAGAACTGCTAAGGTTTAATTCCAGGCTGGATGCAGCAAGAGTTATTATAAAAACATGAAATAAAATGACACAGAATTGTAACTTTTTTTTTTTCTTTTTAAGAAAAGAGACATGGCATCAAAATGCAAAGTGGCAGTGAGAATTCTAATTTGGGTTTCTAGACATTTCTAAGTTTACTGTACTTTCCTTGGCTGTGTGGACTGAATTTTCTGTAGGTATGCAAGACATAACTTCTCAGGCTGAACCAAAGCCAGTGGATTGGCCTGTGTTCAGTCTGACCAGGGAATCAGCCCTATATGATACAGCTGCCTAGGTGCACACAGCTGTTTTTCTCCACACACAGCAGGTAGAACACATACAAGTGTTTTATTCATAAGCAGCTGCCATTTACACTCTCAACATCAGGATTTTACCTCCTACACCTGTTGCTGCAGCTGGTTCTCCTGGGAAGTGACTGCCACTGGTACGAGAATCAGGCCTTCTCTCCTCCAACCCCCAAACTGCCTTGCCTTTTATTTTATAGGGTCTAATTTATATCAGAGAAATCCAAAATTCAGTTTCTTTCTCATTGCCACATACTGAAGAGGGGAGAGCACCCAGAGGATGATGAGGACACTCAGTAGGGGATCACTTCTTTCTCCAGCTGCCAATAAGAGTCTTCCCTTGCCTTTTCTCCTCTTTCTCCAATTTTTTTTCTGATTTTTTCCCCCAAAGTCCCTATCCCTATAAAGAGGTGATGCACACTCTGGATCTGGTGGGGCAGTTGTGTGCACACCAACGAGCCTCAACACACTCTGCACCAATGCCCTTTTACGGGCAATACAGAACATTACTGGACACCAAATATGGTTCCCTAATAAGCAACTAAAACTTTGCGTACTACTAAAGCTTCTAAAAGAACAATTTAAAAATTCTGCATCTTTCCTCTAGTATCAAAATTATATAAAATCCACGGCTATACTCCAAGATCTATAATCCTTTCTGAATTGCTGGTAGTCAACCAGAAGTTTGTAAATGGCTTTATGGCATAATCCATGCACACAAACTGACACTGGAGATACAGGAAAACAGATGGCGGACTTCTGCTCTTTATTTTTTTTTTTCATTTAAATTAGTTTTTTTAATAGCCATATTCTACTTCTGTATTTACTTAGATACATTAAGAAACTGGAATGAACTTTAAGAGTAGAATAATGAGCTGCAATGCTGTTAAACATTCTGGTTTTTGTGAATAAAAACTTCATGCAAGTTGTGGAAAATGGAAAAACAAAAAAGCAATAAAATTAGTGTATTATTACTTAAATTACACATTTTAATCTTGTTTTTAATTTGTATTTCATCCCAAGGAAATACTAATTTTTGCTAGCATGAAGAACTTTTAGAATTGGTTGATTGGTATCAAAATTTTTAGTATGTGTTTTCATTGCTGTGTCATATTTTGAGTCAAATACTGGAAGATAAAGGTATGTTTTACATGTTTTCATCTGAAATGAATTATCTTCTGCACAATGAGAATAAAAAATTACTTAAAATTAATAAATATAAACCCTATATTAACTTTACACAGCTTCTATTTTTTTTTATATTACTTTAATGCAACATTATCTTAAATTTTCAAATAGTCACTGTAAAATAACAGTTATTTAATAGCATTTGATATCATGATGGGTTTATAAAGGCTGGTTTCACATGAAAAAATACAGATGGTGCACCTAATTAATCAGCATCCAGTTAAAAACTGAAGACAATTATCTCTTTAGGTATCACTAAACGATTTACACAAATTTTTTGGTCACTTTTTATTCTCATCAATATGGTAACTAAATGAAATGGAAGTCCACTGCATAACAAAAATCATGTTATAACAGGGTTGTGTAATAACTTCATAATCAGAATTTACATGAAGAAGAAAACATTTCCTATCCAGAGACAGAATTAAAAATACGTTGTCTAGCACAACAAATATACAGGCCTTCTCTGAAGTTCAAAATGCACTGTGAGATAGACCACTGAAACTCTCTGATTTAAGGATAAAATCAGCAAAAAAGCCAAAATAAACAACCCAAGGAAGGGACATGAAAGAGACACATTATGAACAATCAAGCCTGAAGATGAAAAGGGTTTTATTTGAATAATTACCAATTACATAAAGAGAGTTCATTGTCCTAATGGCATCTGTAAACTATGTAGACATTTATGAAGAATGGAATCAAGCAGGGCAAGAGTAACATCTTTGATTGTACTGGAAACTACAAGCAGAGAAACAAAATAAAAGGGGCTTCTCTAGGTTTGTTTCTAATCAGTTGGTAGAAACTGTTTAAAGCATGCAAGTAGAATGAAACAAGTGATCAGGATTTGGACAAAAGTCACAATCAGTCAGGAAAGACTGATAACAGGGGAATAGATAAAACAGTCCATATGGAAGCAGATTTTAATATACTTGCAGTACATCCTCAAGTATAAGCAACTCAAGGAAAAAGTTCAGGAAAGTGACAGGTCCTCACTGAAACAATATTAAAGGCACAAGCACAAACTAAACCATATGAAAAAAAAGATGGACAGTACCTGAAACTGTCATATGAATACAAAAACAAATAAGAAACAAAGAGGGGAAAAGTCAGCATAAAATTATATATTTCTAAACTGGAAGAATGAACTAAATGAAAAAACAGAGCACAATTTTTAAGGATAGATGCAAATGGCCAGACACTCCTCAACTCTGTATGAAAGAAACACTTAACTGACTCAATGGCTGTCCTAATGACAGGATTTATGAACTGGACCTCAATCAGGAATGACTGTCAAGCATGTTGAAGTCAGGACCCCATGGAAGATGACCAGGCAAGAATACAGCCCACATTGCCCCTAAGCAATCATTCTGAGAGGGTCTGGGGCCTCATGCAGCAGTGCTGCACTGTCTTGAGGACAGCACTTCAAGACAAGGTTGAAGGAAGAAGACTAACAGTTTGGCCAGGAGCAGTAATGATGATGGGAGGTGTAGAAAATGGCAGGGAAACAAAGAAAATTACTTATTTTCTAACTTTCAGAGGTTGCAAGAAAAAGTTACACAAATACCTATAATGTGTGTAGAAGAACAGACTTCTTGGAAGTACTTTCAAATATCTTTAAGTCTTAAATTTATTTTACTCTCTGAACTTTTTCACAGTTATAGAAGTTTATTTTAAAAAGATATGTCAAACTGTACTAAACTCTTTTAATTTTAGACCTTATCTCCAGATACTGTGTCAAAAGAGGCAGGCAGGCAGGAAGGAAGGAAGGAAGGAAGGAAGGAAGGAAGGAAGGAAGGAAGGAAGGAAGGAAGGAAGGAAGGAAGGAAGGAAGGAAGGAAGGAAGGAAGGAAGGAAGGAAGGAAGGAAGGAAGGAGAACTTTAGATTCACAAAGCACTCTCTCAGATTCACTGCTTCCACTTGGTCAAACTTAATGCTTTACATCACAGAGTCAAGAGCACAGTAAATCTCTCTTGCATATCTCATAATAGTGTTTTCTATGAACTGAGGTATTTCTAATGAACTATTTTTTATCTACCTTTTGTCCCCAAAGCAAGCAAGCTCCATACACATGTATTTTGGATTAGTTAACTACCCTTTTCTGCTACTCAATGAACTTCTCATGTTTTTATTAATATGGCATCTAAGTGCTATATATAAAAAATTCATACAAACATTCATTTTCATCTCACAGTGATGTAGAGAGAAGCATGAAAAAAAAAAAAAGACTATACCCAGAGTGACAGAAGAAAAGATTTAAAAGAGACAAGGTGGGGTTTCTTTCAACTGAACAAGTCATTAAATTGTTGGGCAGAAAACAAGCCTTAAAGACTACTCAGAAGCCACCTGTAGTAGGTCAGATCAAGCAACTTACCGAGACACAGAAAGTGCATAAAAGTGGCCCATAAAGCCCTCCTAGATCCCTCACAGGATCTAAGGGGGCTGCCTGTATTTGTAGGGAAGAGAAACAAATCAAGCCAAATACAATGGTGGCAGGTGAGCTAAAAGACGACAAAAAGACAGAAAGAACTATGTCAGGAAACAGAAGCTCAAAGGAGCTAGAAAAAACAGCAAAACATCCTGGATTGCTGAGCCCAAAGGACTGAGCCCAAGAAGTTAACATGGGTATTCAGACTTGCATGGGTACATGGCTTACATGGCTCTGAATACATGGGTATTCAAGGTCAACCCTCAAAACCTAAGGCACAGAAAGCAAAGCATCAGGTGTGAGATACTACTAGGCTGGTCCCAATCCTAAAGATACCAGGCAGTGCAGTAGCTGCAACACCCACACTCAAGAAACAGCCAGGGGAAAGGCCAAGAGAGGTGGAAAGGAGGCATTTTGTTCAGGATTATCTGCTGCAGGGAAGATAACACAGAGGGTCAGGCAATGATGACTTGGCCTCCACAGGCCAGACAGGGAAGTGTTAGAACTCACTCATAAAACACTTTTTACACCCAACAGAAATGTGATATTTAAAACACCCTGAAGACTGAAAAAACTGTCAGAGAGGAAAAACAAAGAAATAAATAGGCAAAGAAGAGAGAAGGAGTGAGACAGCCTAAGCTGTGAAAGACTCTGTTAGGAGAGAAATGGGTGGTATGCTGTCCTGCCACTTGTTTTAGAGCAGCAGCTCTAAAAAAGTGTTTGCTGAGCCACTGGAAGCAGCCCCAGCACATGAGCTGGTACTGCCCTGCATCTCAGCTCTGCTCAGGGAGAAGATCAGTAGAAGGAGATAGTGGTAGGTATGGCCTTTAGCTTTAACTCTAACATGATTACTACACAGCTCTCCCCAGCTGGCAAAAACACAGCAGCCAGCAAAGCAAGGACAGAGTCTATTGCTCAAAATATATTTGAAAATTCATTTCCTTGCCTCATTTTTCATCTGCGCTTCTCCCCATCGCCTTCAACTGCTGTGCCAAGCAATTTGTCACAAGCATATCCAAAGTCACAAGCATATCCAAAGTGCAAAACTGTTCGTGCTCTGTATCACTTGGCAGCCCTTCTTGCTAAAATGTGTCTATGATAGACCCAGGGGCCACAGAGAGAAAGGAAAATCTGGGAAGCAACCAGAATCTTTAAAAATTCAGTGTCACAGTGAAATGCAACTTCCAAAGTAGCTGAGGCATTTTGATGGAGAATCGTCTGGCCTCAGTTAGACATTTCTGTCATGGCTCCATCCTCCCTGGCTGCAGCACTGCAGCCACGTAGCATCAAACAAAGGAACCCTGGCAAACACAGCCCTAGATGGCAGGGCTGGCCCTAGCTACACTGCCAGGACAAAAGCAGTGACCTGCTGCTCAGGCAGTAGGTCTGTCACCCTGTATATTTATTTGGGGGTTTTTGTTACATTACACTAAAAAGAAATAAATAATTTTTAAAAAATCCAGTATAGACTATCTTTTCCAGCTGCTTGTATTTTTGTGATTGGAAGTACAAAACAAGCACCAATGAACTTTTCTTATCAGTTACAACTGTAAATTAATTCCTTTTATTTATCCTCATTTTATGCAACAAGTCAAAGGCAAAAGTTACAAACAGTTTAAGTTGGAAGTATTCCCCCTTTTTTATAGTCCTGCTCAGCATAATATGTTCTGGCCATGTAATTTGATGTTCTCATAAATCCTCCACAGCCCAAAACCTTCTGATTTACCAGAACCAGTGTTATTTGCTCACAGTTTTATTTCTTCTTTTTTTTTTCTTTTTTTCCTTTTCCTGCACAGGATCAAACTGGCCATTTCTGATTTCAGAAAGAACAACAGGGTGTTTGTTACAATGGTCTTTGCATCGAGACTTTACTTTTCTTTGTTATAACCTTCAGAACCACTGAAGCTATGGGAAGGCAGTAAACCAAAGGAAAAGTGTGAAACTTTTACGCTGGGTATCCAGGACTGTGCTCTGGTGCTCATCCAAGAAGCCTTCCCGCACACCATAACCTCTGCACCCACAAAGTTTTCAGTCTTTTACTTTATCATTTGATAGAGGGAGTAAAAGTCTAATACTAATAGCAAGAACTCTTGAATTTTGTGATGATAGGTCAGCAGATAAAAGCAAATGTGTAAACAGTGCAACCGAAACACAAATGTCACCACACTTCACAACCAACTAAAAGGCAAAGTCACATAAAACCCGCACTTAATAGTAGCACTGGAGAACTTTGTGGTAGTCCAGTAACACAACAGCTTCAACAAAGAGGAGTTCAGTGTGAAAAAAGATCCAGAGTCTACAAACCACATTTTTTATCCTAAATATCAAGTTCAGTTAAACATTACACTTACAACAGGTAACATAAAGACATTCTGTGAAAAAGCTCTGTTCTTTCAAGCCACCTACAAGAGTGTTTTTCTGCCCTGTTTCAAGCAGTGAAGAGCTCACTGCCTTTCCCTGGATTAGTACATTATACCAGATTAGAACTGTTAACATCAACACCAACCAATGAATTCCTCGGGAAGCAGAAGCCATGGCTGCTGACCCAGTAACCCCTGAGCGGCTTAGGAAAAGCTTATGGCTTTATAAAGCACAGAGAGACAAACACCCAGAAGATCCTTTATCATAAATACTGTGTCTTCTCTGGAAAGAGAAAATCCTACCACCCCAGTGAAAAGTCCTTGGAAGACACATCCTCCTTCTCTGCGGGGGATATTTAGTCAGGCTGCTGCGAGAAGCACCATCCCATGGGATGCAGGAGGGCAGGGAACAGAGGGAGGGGACTTTAATTCCTGGGAAAATGCCTCATGAGGTCAGGACATAACTGCTGATCCAGCCAAGAAAAGGGATGCAATTGTTCCCAGAAGGAAAAGGGAAGAAGCAAACAACATGAAACCTTTAACCTTTTTGTTCACCATATCAAAGTGGTCAACCAAAGGGTAATGGTAGCTGACTAGCTTTCACTTCCCATAACCTCACAAACCATTAGATTCCCTGGCATTGTCATTTCTCTCCCATCAGCATTTCATGAAGCGTTTCAAATATTGTGAATATTTTACTTTTCATTTTTAATTTTTTTTTCAAATTTATAAATGAACTTGTTTATTAGATCACATTGGCATAGATCCGTTGTTTTTTTTCCATCTTCATCTTACACATAAGTAACCAGTTAAATGAAATCCAAGATATCAATGTCTGACTTTAAAGAAAAATAAATCAGCTCATTATTTAAAAAAAAAAAAAAGTACCCAGGCCCAAGAACAGAAAAAGGCCAAAAGACCAGGGAAGTAAACTCCCATGTTAAGCCAGACCCAGCATTTCTGTAAATGGGCAATGAATATGAACGAAAGGACTAAAAGCTTCTTAGGCTTAGAAATTGCTACCCTTTCTTTTATATACAGAGAAAAATGAGAACATCCACAAGTAATTCAAGTCTTTGACATAGAGGATAAAGCGTATACTTTGAACACACAATATTACAATATCTTAACATTAAAGTATCCATTTTTTTTTTAACATGTGCAATTTTTCTGTCACCTTTACATGCAACTTATAATACAGGGAAACCGTGCTCCCAGACAGAGGACAGAAATTAAGGTGGCAATGAAGACATGACAGTTCAGATCTACCACTGCTATAAACTTCACTAGTTCTTGTGCTTGAAAAGGATACTGTAGCCTTTCACCCAGAATATCTTCCCTCTTTCCTCCAGCTTTAACTACAGGCATTCTCTTGCCCCTCACAGACCTTTCTGCAGTTTGGAGAAATTCCCAACAGGCTCCTGGATTTCACTGTGCTAACCCCATTCCTCCAGGTTAGGACAAAGCTGCAGCCAAAACCTCTGTTGCTCCCCTTGCTAACAGGCTGTAGAGAGAAAAATCACAACCCCTCTCCAGTCCAGTCCAGCTTCAGCCTTTCCAACCTGGCTGCACCCTCTGGCAGTCCTGGTCCTCAGAAATCTCACTGAGCACTGCGGTGCTCTCACTGATTGCTGCTCTCCATTCAGTATCATATCCCTGCAGCCTCCTGGCTCCCTGATTTCCGAGAGGATGGAAGTTAATAGCATTTTTTGAGCTAGTATTTGATCGTTGCAGTGTTGGGACATCCTGCCAACATCACACAACCTTGGAGAACTCAGTTTGCTCAGTTAACTGAGAAGTTAACGTGATTCCCTGGTAAGTTAAAATGAGCAGGATCAGTCTTGGTTTTACACCACCTTTTCAGTAAGGTAATATCTTGCAAACCCCTCCTCTTAAAGTGTATTGAAGCATGGCCATTTTCCACATTCATGTCCAAGGAAGAATGAACAGCACAGCACACCATGGCAACACATTACTTAAATGAAAAACACAAGTACTGCAAAAAAAACTGAGGAATTTCTGTCTTTGTATTGACCAAAACTCAAGATGTTGAGTCCTTATTGAACTTAATGGAGCTCATTAATATTGACATGGTAAGGTGAGGAGGGAGGAAGCCCAGCTCCCTCTGGAACAGGCGGCTGATGCCCCAAGGGACAGGGTGGCTGTTGTCTGGTGCTGCCCAGCCATCGTGTCCCCGCAGCAGCAGCTCCTGGAGGCTGCACCTGCTCAGCCTCCTGGGAGCCTCCTGCCTCTGCTCAGGCACAGAGCTCCCCACCCTCCTGTATAATTCAGCTAAAATACAAAATTGAACACGTAGTATGTGCATTATTGAATTATTTAAGAAAATACTATGCAGGATCTTACTCGACAAGACAGTTTAGGGTTGAGACTAAGCAGAAATTTCCACTAAAACTGTTATGAGAAATGCTGCTTCCCAGCCTTGGTTATGGTATGGGAAAGGCTGCTGATGAAAGCAAGCTAAGGGAAAGCAATTCACTATCTACTGTTTGTGTAAGCAGTCCATGAATGACAGACCTCCAACCTTTCTGCCCTGCCTTTTGACCAATCTTCTACTGAAAAATTTCTCTTTCTAACATAAAAATTGAAATTGTGCTACAGGCTCTAAATTTTTATTTCATTTACTTGTTCCAAATTGTAACTAAGCTCTACCGATCCAAAGTTGCAGACTTCTTTCCCTCAATGATGCTTAAAAACTGATTTGGATTAGAAAGTCATAGGTTTGAATCAAATTATTAGCAAATTACTTTTAGAAAAGTGTAAGAATCACTTTAAGTTACAGAAGAAGTAATAGTAACAATCACTTTCCAGAAATTATTGTATTTCAGAGAAAGTTAATCTTCTCAGTCTTTTGTAGTAGTTTTATCTAAACCTGTACAGAGTCAGATGCTCAATTTTGCTCCTGAGATATCCTGGGAGGCAACTTCTACATCCATCAGAAAGTTCCAGGACAATTGGAAGCACAATTCATTAACATACAATAATCTATAGGGTAAAAAACAATAGTGAAGTGCTCTCTAAGGTACTATCATGACAGAAGAACATAAATAACTTACTGTTTTCAAAGTGTGATAAACCAGCTACTTTGAAATAATATTTATTGCTAATTTAAAATAAAAATAAAAATCTTTATAAAGATGTAATAATGAAACAAGAATGCTCAAAACAGAAAATGCCTCTTTTTTCATCATGTTAATTTACCAGTAACAATTTTGCATTTAATACAAGATTCTTGAATTTAAATTAGCTATCCAAGTATATGATTATATGATCAATTCCCATTTAGCAGGGTTACTGTCCTCCATTCAATGCTGTTATTTCCATTAGTAAGCTTTGAAAATAATATGATAAACCTATCAATTCTGAAAGCCATTACTTTAATGCAATAATCATAAACTGCCTTTCATTTGACATTAGTCCTGGACAACAAAAATGACCAAGCATCACAAAGGGTAATTAAGAGATCACATATATAACTTCCAAGTGCAAAGAATATCACATTGAAGAACCAGTCTTGAACAAGAAGTTGGCAAGACGGAAATCCTGAGTAACAAATCTTTCAAGGAGGAAATGGTAAGTTTCTTCTTTAAAAATACAAAATTACCAGCACATATTCTTGTAAATACTTACAAGAATAACGTATGTGAGCACAAATAGACTAAGACCATGGCAAAGAGTTTTTTCTTTGTTCTTCCTCTGATGTGTAACCAGCTTAAAAAATGGGAGCATTTTACCATGGAAAAATGTTGCATGGGTCTAAAAGGCCACAATAAAGAAGCTTATATTGCTACCTGCATGCATTCATGACTGACTAAACCTTGAAGTTTACAGCACAAAATGTGAAGTCACAGGTATTCAGATCTGTGATGTGCTCTAAATATAGATAATTTAGGTCATAACCATAAGAGATACAAACAGTTCTCTGATATAATCCTCATGTGACACTGTTATTACTTTAAAAGGAGTATTTCTATAATAACTCCTGATTAAATATAGAAATTTGACAGCAGTGACTAAATCTATATGCTATATGGCTTTTCTATAAGCCTTTTCATACAAATTTTGCAGAAATTTCTGGACAGACAATGCTAGAGCTTCTCAAAACAGGAGAGCAAACTCAAAACTCATTTTCATTTTCTTCTTGATAAATGGAAGTCTCCTTTCCATGTATTTACATCTTTGAAAGATGTATTCCAGAATGTTTTCAGAGATACAAACTCACTGAAGAAAGAAAAAAAATAAAAATGAGGCTCTGTATAGTCTTTGCCACAAAAAAATTGGTATAGATACTATCAACTTTCTAAATGTCACTAATCACATTTCATCTGTTGTCATTGTTTCCATTAATTCCCAGAAACCTTGAAATCATGAAGGCAGTAATATGCTGGAGTATCTAAGTTACTTGCTGAAGTTATTCAGAAAAGAAGATTTGAAATGTAGAAGCAGAGGTGAACAGACAGCCACATGCACTAGGAGACAGTTTTCAAAGGTGAAACAACAAAGCATATTCACTTTTCTCTCCTCCCCATCAGTTAATGACTTTATGAAAGCAAGCAAGTAGTGTAGCCAATATGCATAATTTTTAAGTCTGGGATTATTTGGTTCTTACTCTTTAAGTCCATGGTTTTAAAATGTTATAGTTCAGTTACAAAATAAATTGTCACTAAAAAAAGGGCTTATATTCTAGTCCTTAGAAATGTAAAAGAAGTCTTGAAAATATTTTCCAAATGTTGCCTAAAGGCTCAGAAACTTGGGCGCACACTTAAAAAATATTATTTTTGGTGTTAATCTTGTGACTTCTCGAAGTCTGCAACTGAGGAAATAGCATTTACTTCCCTGATCTTTCCCCCCCATTTATTTCAATCCCTTCATTGTCACTTCATCACAATCTGTGCTTCTCCAATCCCATCAATTTTTAGTTTTTATATTTCTTTGGGGTTTTCTCCTTCCTCTCTCTCAAAGGACTCTCACCACATCCACTCTCTGTTCTCCTGCTAACTGTGTGAGTATTAACTGAGTAAAACCCTGCCCAGCCCCTCAGCCCTCGGTGCTGTCATGATGCCTCTCTGGTACCTCTACAAATCTTCTTTCAAAGGCTCAGAGGAAAAGATGCAAGAAGTGCCAACTGCAAATGAAGAAGCATATAAAATCAACATTCTGCAGGCCTTGGATACAAGGAAATAAAGTGCTGCTGTCTCTTGTGACAGGCCACAAGCCTATTGTTAAGTTTAACACCACAGATCCGAGGTTCTTGTGCTTCCCTGCAGGGAGACTTGCTCCTACCAGAAACTAAGTCCCAGTAACTGGCACACACTTTGCTTTACCTTTTGCTTAGCTCTGTACAGCTGTGTTGTGTAACACGTACTGGATATATTCCCGCACCTAATCAGAAATAACAAATAATATGTGGAATGGACTCTCTGTGTCCCTACAATAAAGGGCCTAAGAGCTAAAAGCAACCTTCACCGTGTTCTAAGAGTTGCCATTAAACAAGTTCAATTCAGGCACTGAGTAAAAACAGTGTTAGGGGATAAAAAGAGAAGATAAAAAAGAACCCTTATCAGCACACGTAAAGCATACCATACTCAGGAGCAACAGTTGTAATGGAGAATTAAAGCCCAGTACAAGCCCCAAAGCGTGCTGACAAACAGGTAAGAACGATTCATGATGGATCTTATATGGAAGAGGAAGAAACCACCAGTAAGGATGCTGGCATGACTCCCTGAAGTCCTACCCTAATCACAACAGCTGCAGCTGCCACTGACCTCAGGACCCAGTGGTGCAGAGGTAAAAAAGGAAAATATCAGAAAGTTTGTGTGCATAGCCTTTTAACTGCGTATAATGCTAATGTCCTATTCTATTTGATAGACATTTAATGGACTAGACTACTGCATTTTATCAATATTGCACATACCTCACAGTCTTTTTAATCACAACACACAAACTGAACAGGAAGAAAAGTTTCAACATTAAGGAAGCCAACAAACAAAGAAACATGGAACTAAGCAGCAATAGCAATACTACTGTCGTTCTGTGGACTAGTCCTTGTTTTCTAGGCAAGGAAAAATGTCTGACACGCTATAAGATTATTAAAAGAGCCAACTAACTGCCAAAAAAAACCCAAAACAAAACACCAATATACTAAAAAGGAAATGGAAAGGATTCAATGCTCTGTTCCCGATGAGAATGCAAAAAAACAAACCACCAAAGAACTATAAGGAAATCATACAAGTGTGCATTTGGAAAGAATTCACACATTTAACAATCCTTTTTCTCACTGCTGGTAAAAGGAAGAAAGCTCCTGCTCTCTCTCAAGGCAGTTTAATTCTGGCATTGAGAATTTTACCCAACTTGCTAATTGCTTGGCAAAGACATGAATGAAGACAGTTGAGAAGGACCAGCAACTAGCTCAGACAACGAAGGATAGATGATGTGTGCTGTATACACAGTTGGTTTTATTTCCACAACTGAGGAGCCAACTACTGGTGATGAAGGAATTTCTGCATAGAAGGTCTTAGCCTTCCCCTTATAATTTCCTCTCTCCTCTTTGAACAAGAGAGAGCTTTCAAGATTTCCAAGAATGACACTTTCTTACTGGGATGCTGATGCCTCATCTTCCCACATGACAGGCAGCAGCTCCCAGCCCCTCCTCATCCCCTGCACCACTGTCTGCCTGCAGAGATGCTCCAGCCAAGCAGGAAGGAAAGGAGCAAGCTGCCCAGGGACTGGGCACATCATCATCATGACTAACAAGGAGAAACTCAGGAAAAGGTGAAAGGAAAGAATTAGAAATCTGAAGAGAGTAAGGTGCCAGGAAAAATATAGAGACAGATTAAGAAAATGAGGTTAAAACCAGCACCAAACAGAGCTGTTGTAGTTGTCCTACAAGGTGTTAATTTGGATCCAATCCTCTGTTCTAATGAAATCTAGACAAACCTTGCATTTCAGGAAATTAGGACTAGTCAACTTACATCTAAATATAAAGTAGACATCCACTCTATAAAGTACCTTTTGGAGAAATACAGAGATGAGATGAACAGCCCTGGATCAGATGTCATGTACTCATTATTTATGAGGTGAAGCAGAAATCTTTAACCATGTACTCTCAAGGGTATTTTAATAATGAAATAGAGCCCTAATTCAGAATGACCTTCAGACATGGCTTTATGCATATTTTCAATTCCTTTCAGCCAACATTCTCACTATGAAGTCACGTAACAGCTATTCCAGCAAGAGAGCTGGATCACAGCATTCACCTATAGCAAATTGGTTTTTTATATCATTAACCAATTAGTATAGTCCAACAGGAAACAAAAAAAAAAGCGTAAATTAATTCTGCTTAGAAACATATTTAAATACAGTATATCTGGAATATTGGAATATGTTCCTTTTTAAAATGTAAACTTTATTTAGTTGATGACTCATGTCTTTCTTCAAGTAAATGCGGGATAAAAGCACTTAGCTTCATGGACTACATTTTGACAAAGTTGAAAGAATTTCTTTCACTATTTAACATGCAGAAATTCACTGCAGCCTTACTTACAAACAAACAGACTTCTTTCACAGTCAGTGCAGGCTCATTTCATTACCTGTATCTCCTAATTGCATACATAGATTATACATGTAATAAGTGCCTGCCTTGATAGACATTCTAAACTGATCAGAGTAATTTTTAAAAAAATTTAAAAGCCTATCTGCTAACTTCTACTTTAACTAGGCTAAATATAATGACTAAGCCAAGACTTGAATACAGAATTCATATTTCAATTTAAAGATTCAACAGTAAACAAAATGTTACTCAAAACTGGATTTATGCATATGCAGTCTATCTCCTCTCAGCTTAAGAGGAAATAGGAGAGATGTAGAGTCTATTTAATATATGACACTTTTTTTTTTTTCCTTTTAAGTTCTAGAATGACATTAAAATAAATATATCTAATTTGACCCTGAGAGGAATTAATAATTAAAATATTATGCAAGTGTTACTAAATAGATCTATTGGATTTTTTTTTTTTTGTAGTGAAGTTGATCCAAGAAATTCACTGTTTAATGGGGTTGAAACCAGGTCTCAAAGCAGATACTGGGAGCAAGACAGGGTCATTATGGGTCTCAGCATCATTCACTTTCCATGCCAGTCTGAGCTGGCTTTTGGCAAGGATGTGAAATATTTGAGCTACTGGTCAGGGAAAGGAAGCAATTTAAATGTTTTCTAGCTCTAAAAGCAGACTGGAAGAGAATCTGGTGTTAAAGCTTCTGTTGGCCAT
Source organism: Vidua macroura (assembly GCF_024509145.1). NCBI lineage: Eukaryota > Metazoa > Chordata > Aves > Passeriformes > Viduidae > Vidua > Vidua macroura. The sequence continues at coordinate 19,875,094 of NC_071571.1, forward strand.
TCCAGAGGGGACACACTGAGGAAGTGTGTGTTGGGATTCAGAAGTGAACAAAAGGATCAGAAACATCTGCAGAATGTTTAAAGAAGATTTGAGGAATTTTATTCTCTCTGCCCCTTTCCAAAATGAAATAACTTTCTGCAAATACAGAGTGCTTCAGACAATGCGCAGTGAACCACAAGCAGTGGTTTATGATGATGCTTTTAACTAAGTTTTCTGTAACACCACTGGCCACCACACCCAGCAGCTCCTTGCATATGATAGTGATAGAAGCTTTAAAGCAGAGATTTTTACTGCTATAATACAGTGTTTAGCACCCATCATTTGGACTTTTACAGCTAATTAGAGAAGCCTTACTCTCCACGCATGAAATTTCTTTGGGTGTTATTCAACTGAGTGCTAAATTTGACAGTGTTATGCAAGAACATGTGCGTCCCCCACCTCTGCAGAAGGTTTCTCTCACATGCATATTAGATACTGATTTCACACAGGGCCTAACATTTGCTAAAGCTCTTTCTGTCCTCAGAGTAGCTAAAGCAACACACAGCAGCTACTCAACGTTTGCTAGAAGAAATAATACACTTAATTTGCTGAGTCTTCAACAATTTATCTTCCTTTTACTGTATCAAAGGCCTCATACTTTACTAAAAATCTCAAACTTTATATATAAATGTTAAAAATCAAAGTCACAAAAAACATTGAGTGTACTGAATAAGCTATTAGAAAATAACTTAAGGAGTTTTTATTCAAGCAAAAATCTACAATAATGAGAAGTAAAAAATACTTTTTTAATATTTTGAATTCTGCAAAAATTTGAAAAAGCTCTACAAAAAACATATTTTGACTCTGAAAATCAATACATTTGACCAGATCGATCAATTAAATGTATATTCCTTGAGCAATATAAATGTGTGCTCTTGGACTCTGATTAGCTGCTTAATTTAAAACTTAAATTCACACAGTACATTCATAATAATATATTATATTATCTTTCATTTCCATTCAAAGTTCTTTCACTGAAAAAAAGAGTATTACCAGATATAACTGATTTGATAAGACCTTCTTCCACTTTTATCGCCATCTAAACTTTCAGGTTGGCTCCATAAGAAGAATTACAAAAAAAAAAAACTGGAGCAAAAGAAACTAACTTAATTCCTTGATATAAGTCAAGAAGAATGGTATCCAACCTGGGTCTCCCACATATCTCTCAAATGCTTAGGTATTTCTTCAGCCTGAATTGGAAGAGGGATCGGCACATGAATTTTTTTCCAGCTTTATTAATGTGACATAAATGCTTATGTACACTTTTTCACTTGATATCTTTCACTTCTCCTTAAACTATTCAACACAAAATAGGGAAGAAAATTGTTTATGGGTTTTGACATGGAGGTTCCTGTGTTACCCATGGTTTATAGAAATTCCTGAAAATAAATGAGCTTATTGATGAAAAGCACCACTTCTTTTCCCATTTTTTGTTTTGTTTTTTAAAGAACTAACATAGTATTCTTGTATTATGTCTAGAGCTTGGTGCTATAAGCATAAACAGAATCTTAACAGAGATTATAGCAGTATTGACACTGAATACTCTGTATAAGCACCTAAATGAACTATCTCACATAACAAACACAGGCTTTATGTATCACTCCAAATAAATGAATTTAGGACTTGAACTTATTTTGGTTTGTATGGATACATAACAAACCCGACAGTATCAGTTATGCATCAATTTTTAAAATAGTTTTTCAAAAGAAGAAGTATTTCTGTGTTGACAATTAATAAAATTTATAGCACTGATAACATATGATGAATTTTAATTTCATATAAACACCTGAGAACCAGATACAGATATAGCATATTTAGTGGCCTTTCATCTCTGCAATTCCAGGCTCTCATAAAGGAATGGGTATGGTTTATTTCGTGTAGTGTGGGGGGTCTTTCATGCCAACAAATCACTGTGGTGAGAACTTCAAGTCAGCATTAAAACACCCAGGGAGACTCTGTAGGAAGTCATGTACAAGAGCAGACATTCATGGCGTCTAGAAATAATGAACACAGCTTCAAGAACCCAGTGTGAACAAAATTCAGAAAAAGCTATTACAACTGTCTTTGTGATGACATGAAAGATGTATGCAAGATGGTATCTATGTTATATGTTCCAGCTGTTGAATTATGGCTGTCTTCATTTCTGTCCTAGTGTGCAACAGTCCTGCAGTAACAGCAGAGAGCCTATAGCTCATGAACAGAGTGAAATTGCTGCAACATACACTGAAGTTTAAGGAGAAAATGTAGTTTTACTTCTGACTGTTAGAACACAACTATCCACCAGACTACATTAGACAAAATTTCTACTGGGTTTGCAAGGGCATTCAGGAAGAAACACTGAAACGTAATTTTTGAGACCAAAATAAGACCTTGTCCATTCATGACAGAATGAAGCAGGTAAAGCAGATACATTCTTTTATGATCTTTTATGTCTTGCTCATTTTCCTGGAATTAAGCAGCAAGTGTGTAGCCATGTCCCTGTTCACATCATACAACTTCTGAAGGAAAAATCCTTAAGAGTAATCAATTCACTGCCAGCTGTTAAACAAACACCCAAGGGCATGTGCTGCTGTATCAGAAACTACGATCAGCAAGAGGTTAAGAGCAAGATCCCAACTCACACAGGGGAAGGTGGATTTCTCAGCTGAAAAGGGTACACTCACTTTTCCAGCCTTGTGCTGTGGAGCACTCCCCGCTCCACAGCACACCGCTGCCTACAAGGCTCCACCAGTCACACTGGGCCCAACTAAGCTGGCTTCAAAACAACCCTCCTGAAACAAATGAACTGAGAAGCTGCAGATGGAAATGTCTCAAAACAATGCTTTGAGCCAAAGCCACTGCCATGAAACTGCGCTGCCAGAGAGACACAGCACAGTCAAAGAGTGTGAGAGAAATACTGTCAAGTCTGAGAAATACAAGGTAGAAGTTGAATCCTTCAAACCTGCTCAATAATGCCAGATCAAGAACAGCTCCCTGTTTTTCCTTCCCACTGGATTTTCTTCAAGCCGAATCACAGAACAAAGCTGTGAGAGTCAATCCACACAGTGTCTATTCCTTTCCAAAATTCCTAATTCCTTTCCACTTTTGCCCCTTTATCCTTTCCTAACCTCCCCTTTTCCTCAGGCCTCCACTGTAATCATGGGCTTCCAAAAGAAACTCCTGGACTGAGAGCTTCTTTCAGAGATTTTGCCCAGCATTGAGTGTAATGCCAAGACAAGCTCTTGCTCTGGAAGGCAAACAGGGCAGATATGGATTACACTGGCAAATTTAATCTGGCCATTTTCTGCTGAGTTTAAATCTAGGAGTAAGGAACCTCTTCCTTTCTGAGGAGAAAGTAAGGGTTTCATCAGAGTTCACATGCATACAGCTATACACACCTGCACAGCTGTGTCTTCCTTCACCTCACCAAAGGAAAGCACCCATCTCCTTTGGCACAGGCTGCTGGAGCTATTGGGGTCCCCCAGGTCACTGCCAGCTGAGTGGGGACAGGTACAGAAAACACTCCTCTTTCCTCATGTTCCTGTCAGGAAATGTCACATCCCTGTGCCTGCAGAAGGCAGCTCAAGCCCTTGGAGGGCAACTGGATGAGGCAGGCCCATGCTCAACCCCAGCAGACCAGGTCGGCTGAACACGCCAAGGCTACTGTAAAGGCAGCAGAGTTGAGCACTTCCATGGTGGGCCCGTGTTATATCTCAATTGGATTAAACTACCAGGAAACACCAGGGCAGAATGCAAGGAAATGTGTGTTTTGTGAGTGAATCATGTGCCTCATTGCAAAAAGGGAATAAAAGGGTTGAAGTAATGAGAGAGATGGGATAAATGTAGCTCCCTTATAGCTCCTCTGGGAAGGATACGTTCATCTGTAATCTGACTGCTTCTGAAAGCCAGAAATAGATTTTCCTTTCCAATTCCTGCCATTTATTACCGCTGATTATTAAAAGCAATGTGCACAGCTGATTTACAAGATGGCAGGTTCCCAGCACTTCTCATTTTCACTTCAGTAAGGAAGTGCTTCTCTTATGATAGACAGAGGTGATAGGGATGCAGAGTAACCCCAGATGCTTCGTGTTCACATGTTTTACCCCAGCTGACATATTAGAACCCAAAAACTTTTTAAAATTCATTTTTAAGTAATTAGCCAAATGGATAGAGCCAAAAGGCAGCAGGCACATCTCTTCTCTCACTTCAACAATCTGACATCACCAGTCAAAAAAATCAAAGCAGCTGCAGTTTGATCCTTCATCTTCCCTTTCAAGTTGTTTTTTCCCCTTGGCTTTTCCTTCACTCACTGAAAAAGGATGACTTGCAGTTCAATAACACAAGCATATTTGCACAACAAAACTCAAACCATGGGGTGCATCCCTGCTTTCCATACCTGTCAAATGCAGATTTGTTCAAAATACTGAAAATAAATCATCAGTGTTCAAACTGGATTCTGCATTTTAGATGTAAACAACAAATCACCTTGAAAATATGTATCTTATCTGGTAAGATTTCCAAAATGATATTAAAGAGTAATCTCTCTAACATGTATTTAACTCACATATTTACACACCAACAAGTAAGAGGAAGTCTCACTTCTAAGAATAATTGAATGAGAAGTTCTTATTTGAATGTCAGTTATGACAGGCAACCACTTGAATTAACTAAAAATTAATATAAGAATTACTGTATGCTAAAATCACCCAAATCTCACCAGGGAGAATATTAAGAAAAGTAAAGCTGGAGATAGTAAAAAAAAGAAAAAAAAAAAAAAAAAAAAAAAAAAAAAAAAGGGAGAAACCCTTACATTCTCTGCAACAATATTAATCAGAATTTTCTCCACCATTGTACTGCTTGACATTGAATAATTTTTTTAAAACAGGTACTGTCTGCGGGTCTTGCTAACAATAAAATTGGATTTAAAATTCACCCTCTAGCTATTTAGCAAGGAGAAGAAGGCATTTAAAAAAATAAGTCCAAGAAGTAATATTTCAGTGATAAATATCTCATCTTAAGCTAGAGAATACCATTTGAAACTTATATGTTAAGATTTCATATCAGATTCAATGAAAGTAATTGCTTGCTTACTTGTTACTAGAGCTGATTGTTTCACTCAAGTAAAAATAAAACTAGGTAGTTGTGAAAGTTAGAGGACTAAAGCCCAATGGCAACATTTCTATGACCAAAACGAAAGGAGAAGGGCAAATGGTTATCTATACTTTCACAAAGAATAAATGTCTGTTTAATCTTTGATGTTTTGTGGCAGCCTAAAATGCATCTCAGTATATACATTTTACCTCAGGACTGATCCTTTTAGGAGTATAAAATAGAGTGTTTATCATATTTAGTGTGCGAATACAACCCAGGTGGTTATGAAATCCTGGAGGAAAACATCAAAGCAGGATTGGAGTTAATATAGAGAGGAAGTGTTCAAAGCTCTCTGCAGGGTCCACAGGTGAAGGTTAAGGGAAGTTTTTTGCTCTAGGATATGCATGGGCTTTACAAAGAATACAGACAAAAAGAACACATCCAGAAAATATCTAGAACATATCCAGAACATAAGCAGAAAAGCATCAGTGGGACCTCTCTGAATCTTCATTTTAAGGTAATTTCTCTAATACTCTGAATTATGCAGAATCTAGATGCTCTTCATAGTTTAAGCTGAGTTTTGCACTTAAAATTTTCCTAACCTGGGAACACAGAGTATCCTTCTCCCAGGTATTACAGGATTACTTTGAGCTCCTACTTACTTTTTTTTAAGTTTTATACAACCAGTGACTAGTTTATGTAACTAATATTAAATTTTCCAAAGGAAACACTTTAGAATTGGCATCTAATGTCAGTCTAATTTTGTATCAAAGCACTCTAATGCTACCTATAGTTAGAACTCCTTGGCATCTTGCATGTAATTTTATAAAACAAGTTGCAATTATGATGAAAAGAAGTGATTAATTTTGAAGCTTCCTTCCATTTTTTTCTGATTATATATATAGCCAAAATGATAGATACTTGTGGGTTTTTTCTTCTTTCTTCCTAATTTTTGGGAGCATGGGTTATGGAGAAAGAAACAAATTTAGATCTTTGCCAAAGACTCAAGAACTGTCTGGAGGTTTGTTTTCACTGCAGACAACAAGTACTTCCCTGCATAATAATACACATCAGCGAGGTGTCTGCTCCAACAAAAATGAGGTTAGCTCCTGAACTGGTTCGAAAATAGTCCGCTCAGCACAGGAAGCAGAAAGAACAGGGCTTTGTTGTCCAAACAAGTTTTTCTCCAAGGCACTGTGCTACATCACGTGCGTCACTGTGCAAGGTGAGACACTCATTGCCTGCACTGAAGTCCTTACTCCAACTCATTCCTGCTTCCAAAAACCCCAAGACAGTCCACTACCAGCTCTGATCACAGAGTAACTTTGTTCTCTGACAAAACCATTGCATTTTTGCACAAATTAATACTTTGGTACAACAGTTTTCCCTGCATACAAACCAACCATTTTACAACAGGAGGCTGTAGAGCTGTAGAATATAAATGGCCAGTACATGCAGCCATATAACCAAAGGTATATTCATATATACACAGAGATGTGTATATGGATATATATAATGCATACATATGCATGTATAAGCCCATACAGATATAATTACATGTGCATGTCTTCCTTTAACAATTCCTTTATGCTCCTGTTTACAGATTCACAGGAAGTTTGGAGTTGGAAGGGACCCCCAAGGATCTCAAGTAAATAGCACCATGCTCTAGCCAACTGAACTGATCTCTGGGTCAGAGGTCCAGAACCACAGACTTTTATATTCAAACATCACACACATTGTAGCTACCTTTAACAATGGCTCGTGCCCTGAAATCCTACCTCCCCCTCTACATTTGAATCATTATTCCCTTTTAAGTTTGAAATTCATATGCTAACCATTAAAAGAACCATGGCATCTAATAGGTGGAGCACCTGCTGATAAAAATTAAATTCTGGATTACAGTGTCTTGGATTACATTACTGTCTTGGATGTTGGAAAAAGTAAATCAGACTCTATAAACATTAAGAAAGTTAATGAACTGGGTCATGTGTGTCTTAAGTGGAAATCACTTTGCTTAGAGCAACCAGCAGCATCTACCTCAATCTGATATCAGCAAACTGCCCACCATCGTACCAGCCTGAGCAGCCTGCAAAGACATACCTTAATTCCTCCTTTCCCATGCCACACTCACTCCCTACCAGCCACTGAGAACATCCCCAAGGCCACTTCTCATCCCCTTGTATGGCTCCTGTGACACTCAGCAGCTTCTGCTGACCCCCCACACGCGCATCTGGCTCAACACCCAGACCCATCAGTCACCACCCCTGAGCCACAGGGAGGGCTGGACTGAGCACACTTTATCTGCAGCTTGGTTCAGCAGCCACAGGTGGGATGCAGGCACTTAAGGGTTCAGGAATCTCTGCTGTGACCTGTGCAGTAGCAGCCTGCAGCAGAAGCTTACAGTTCACTGGCTGGGTGTGCCAGGGACCTGTGGGACAAGGAGCAGAAAAACATCCAGGCAAGGATATTTGCACCTGGCTTACAACACCTACTTTAGTTAAAATACTTCTTTCACACTTCTCTTCATAAAGAAATTATTTAGTTTTACACAAAGTACCACTGGCACTGCTGCCCTTTATGTGGTAATTTAACAACACAGAACAAACGGAACAAAGACATCTCACCAGGAGAGCCCGCTCATGTGAAAGCAGCCCATGAAAGAGCAGGAAGAAGAGCTGTGGCTGTCCTCAGGAATCTCAAAATGCTGCCTCAGTACTGTGTCCATTCTTTGGAGACAATTTATCTCTTTTCATTATTATGTGAAGAAAGCCAAGATACTAAAGTATCTACAGCTAGGTATATAAATGGAGGCTGTGTTAATATCCCTGCACTCTTTTTTTCTACTCAAACACAAGAAGCAGAAGAAGAAATGCTACTTAGTAAACATATTTCATCACTCTAATCATGGTACAAATGGGAGATGACAGATGTCTTGTAATTAGAAATTGTATTGTCTCTGGGACATTTGATTCCAGGTTATGTGAGACCTCATTGGAAGAAAGAATTCCAGCCCAAACAATGCAGCCCAATGGTAAAAAGGGATAAACTGTTCAGGGAAATAACCAATATAACAGCAGGCACTAGTGTAGAACAAGTACATACACTTTAATTGAAGACAAAATAGATCATGAATACACCAAGAAAAAACTATAGGTCACAGAGAGTAAAAAGCAAGCTGCTTTACATCCCAGTGTTACACTCTCAAGAAAAAAACAGCAGCAATTAATGAAGAAAATGAAGAAAAATAATATCTGTAACCTGATTTGAGCAGATCCAGTAATGCAGAACTCACCTGCAGCTAAGCAACAACCTGATTTGCAACTGTACTTTGGGATCAACAACTCATTCATTCCTTTTCCAGCCAGACCTCTGTGCCAGCTTTCATGTGATCCCAGCAACTATGACACAACATTAGTGATTTAAATGGTTACATGCAATAAAAATATTCTAAAACATAAGGGCAAATGAGAAGAAATCAGTGAAAAAAATATTACCACACACAACAGCTAACAGTACCATCTTGTGTTGCTATAGCTTTGTGTGCTGTTCAGAACCATGATGTTCTGGTAATTGAGAGAAAACAGAAAGAATGTCCATGAGGGAACAAGCTGACATAACATAAGGATGCACATCAAGGAGATGGGCACTTCTGGCCTGTCAAAAATGCTCCTGCAGCTTCAGTAGACATACCTCAACTAGCTTTGCAGCTGCCCGCTAGCAGCATGGGGTCATTCTGAGGCTGTGAAACCTGTCTGAGAGTGAATAAATACTCAAATAACTAGTCCTGGCACACTGCACTGGATAATTACATCCGACAATCTTTTTCATGCCCTCAGCCTCAGCAGGCATTATCCCAGCCTGCTACACATTTCAAAGCTGTCGTCCCCAAACCATGCATGGAGGCAATGCATTACATTTAAGACATTGCATTATTACTCACAGTCACAAGCCATCACCCCTACTACAGCACACATCAAAAAAAGCAAAATGTGACAGCTTATATCATTGCCTCAGACCCAGAAAAGGGACATCTAGTATCTAAATTTCAGTGGTTCACCCTCTTAACATAAAAATTATTTTAATGGCATTTAAAACTAGAAGCATATATATTTAAAATTTTTACAAACTCCTAAAAGGATGCTAGCAGTGGAGCATTAGGTGGAGTGCAAACAAAGCAGAGTTGAGGGGAACTGAGATTTCCTATTAGTAACACAATTACTGACTTCTCATAGGCCATGATCTGATTTTGACAGTCAAGAAGTTTTAGGACCACAGGATGCTGAAAACAATCCTTAACCGAAAACAAAGAGCTGTCCCATAGTCCCAAGTGAGAAACAGAACCTGAATTATTAACTGGCACTTTCAGTACCCAATGTACTAGAAATACCTGAAAAAAAAAAATCATTTTCTAAAACGCTGAAAATATTCTATAGATCTCTGTTGAAACGGTTTCTGAATAAGGAGCTCTAAAGCCATGGGAGGGAAAAAGGCAAAATATAAAAATCTGAAGAGACAAGAAAGAAGCTACTTTTGCAGACGAGAAAAAAGGTTTACAGAACATCTGACTAATTATATCTTAGTCAAAAACTAGATTCAAAATGTATGAAGTACCTGTGGAAAAACAAATCAATGGAATATTTGAATAGATTTGACCAGAACTGGAGAAGGTAAAATATTCCTGAAGTCCCCTTTCTCATGTAAAAACTTTAGCTCAACTAGTACTGTATTGAAAGTTATTATTATTACTTGTACTTCAGTTTTCCTTTCATCTCATCCCTCTCATTTGCTGCAATGTTTTAAGGAATATTAATTGAATACTTGCAAGGAATAGACAACAAAACCACTTTACTTGCTATAATTTATTTTGAATCATCATACTTCAACAACTAAAAAGCTTTTTTGACTCTAGAAATGACAGGTTTTAAATTATTAGTGCTAAACACAATTAACATCATTATTTTTTTGACTTGTCAATGCTGAAGATTCATGGTTTTCTGGAAATAGGAAACTTAGCAAAATACCACTGGAAGCCCTTAGATTTGGATGCTATGAGCATACCCTACCTGGACACAACACAGGTCCTCTCTCTTTATCCTAGATTTAGCACATGCTATGGTCTGTGAGGAGAACACTGAGGAAATCCTCAATGCCTTGAATTTTTTTTTCTCCTATATAAACCCAACCAAACCAAAACCAACAAAAAATCCCATCCTTTTTTTCATTTATATTGCTAAACTATTCTACTCAAGAACATTTCATCTCAGCTTTGAGCTTAATAGCTTCACTCCAGATCTGTTTCCTTCAGGAGTAGACACTGGCCTGCAGGTAACCTCATCAGCTGCCTCTTAATTTTCTGTCCCTGGATGACTCCGAACATGCGCCCCTGGCCCCGCCTTCCTTACAGTAAGTCACATGCCAAAGTGAGTCAGCAAAATATGCTTAAGCAATTTCCAGACAAGCAATGCTTGTATTAAATAAATATAAAAGTGGCCAGAATGTGGATTTCCTTATGAGCTCTTTTGCTTTTATTTTCCCTCTTTGGATAGGTATAAGAGACACATTCCGACTTCACGTCACACAAGCACTTAGATGCTATAAAAATCCAAATTTAAAAATCTTAAAATTGTCCTAACAATTTGGCATTGTGTGCTCTATCACTGTATTTTTATCTTCAGTTTAAGGTGTTTTCCCTAGCTGTAATAAAGGAAAATGGATGTCACTTAACTCTTTTCATTAACTGTGTGACATGGTTCAATAGTTTTTTATCTACCCTTAATTCACTATCATCTTTCCTCCACCACTGCATTATGCATGTGTGTCACCCTCTTCTAATTCCTGTGACAAATACATTTGTAATGATTTTATTTAGGATCAACACTTCCTCTCACAATGAGAAAAGGCAAAAGTTAAAGCAGCTTTGTCACTTGGCTCTGCCTGGAAGTCAGTCAGGGCAAAGGCAAGGCAGCCGTGGGGAGCAGGCAGCAAACCTGAAGCCTGTGGCAAACACATCTGGGGGGTGACAGCAGCCAGGAGGCACCACCAGCAGCTACTGCTTCATTAATTTTACTGTGTTTCTGGGAGGTGAAGGACTGAACCATCAATAAAGGCAAAAAACCACATATTTTACATCTACTGAGTTAGGTTTAATTTAAACACATTTTAAATCACTTATTTCAATCAAAAGCACCAATTTTACACATTATTTTATTTAATAGTATTCATTTAAATATTACACTAGACTAAATATTACACTGTTACAGCCTCTACATAAAATTATTGCCATACATTACATCCTGGAATGCCTTTTAACATTTAACTAGAGAAATAAAAATGCTAATCTAATTCCAGCCTTAATCCATTTTAAAGGAAAAGGTATTCAAATAACTATTTTTGTGTTTTCTATCACTGGAATAACCATTGTTACAACAGGTTGGTTTTGGCAGTGCCTTTACTACTTTGACTGTTCACAAGTTGTCTTACAGTTTCAGACGGTGTCAGACCTAGAGACTATATCTCATGCCAGCTGGAGTGGGAACATTGGTTTTATGTATAGAAATACAGCTTTTAGAAGTCAAGGTCTGCTAGCAGATTCTCTACAAACTACAATGGCAGCTGTGCTAGAGGTCATGAATATTACATAAGGGCTGTCCATGTATTCAAGCCAGCATCAGTAATCCAAATTCCCATAGCAACACTCGCATAGATTTACTCATTGCTAAGGGAGGCATCAGTTCAGCAGTAAGCACTGCACTGCTACCCTGATTAGTCTGCAAGATACTATTACTTCAACTCTTCTTTTCAAGATTGTGCGTTTACTGATAAAATTCAAAACTTCACCTGAATTTCAGGGCAGCCCTTATCATCTTTCCCAGGAGCAAAAAAACCTCAAACTAGCAAAACCCACCCCTGATAAAACTGAAACTCCTGACTGTAATCAGCAATCTCTGAGATACAAGGCTGAAGGGAAGAAGTGAGCTGCTTCTTGAACTGCTTCAGTGTTGAGTTTCTGCTACACTGATCCCAGAACAGCAAGATCCAACTTCAAAGAGATGTTCAGCATCTCATATACTTGGCACATTCCAGCAGCTCATTAAAAAGCTGCTGTAGGAGCTCTTATTAAATAACAGATAACAATTACATTTTCAAAAAAACCATTTTTGGCTTCCCTATTCAGGCTTTCTGGCCTGATGAAGATGTCTGCTTGTGCATTATAGTACTGTATTATTTACAGAGCTGGTTCTCGCCACACAATCAGCTACAGAGTGCAGTGATCTGGACTCACAGATTTCAGAAGAGCTCTTGTAAAACAGGTGGCATAAATGGGCATAGGTGAAGCTGGCAGTGGAGAATTAAATGGAATAGGAGATGGAAAGGAGATAAAGAATTTTAAAAACTAGGCAAAATGGAGGAGAGGACTCAGAGAAAGTGAGAGAAAAATGTAGATCAGGTAGATCTAAGAGGGGATCTCAATGGTGTATTTAAATGTATTAGAACAAGAACCAGATTTTGGAAAACAGTTAATACATTTAAATCTTACAGCTAGCATACCAAAAAAAAAAAAAAAACTGGAATGAAGATAAAAGAATGGTAATAAATAAAATGAGCACAATTTTTACAGGTGCAGTATTATTTAAAGATGTAGCACAGATGAAAGAGAAACAAGCCCATCAGTTTCACTGCTAAAACCTTCACACTACTAAATACATCTCATGGAAAATATATAAACACACAGCAAAAACCTAAAGCTCATTTAGTGTTTTCTTACTACACTGTCACTATCTGCCAGGAGTATGGAGAGAGGAGAAATCTGAAGAAGACCTACAGCAAATGACTCATGGGGTCACTTAACACACAAACTGTAAAGAAAGTCAGTGAAGTCTTTAGGAAAAAAAACACACTTGTAACAGATTCTCCCTGTTTACATATGACTTGTAGGGACTGATCCTTCATTGAAGGGAGATGAACAGGATGTTCAATTGAGGGCTGATTTTTGACACTGTAAAAGCATGAAGTGCCCTGGCAATCCATGAGCAAACTTTCAGAAACATCTTCAATAAGAACTCCTAGCATTGACCCTATACACTGCAACAAATGCTTATACTTAATAAAAGAAGAAATGCGCACATTTAAATAAGGATATTCTGAAATACATAAGCCAATCAAGTGCCTGCTACAGAAAACTGATTCTAAGTGATTTTTCATGGAACATATATTTTCAACTGCTGTCTGGAAGGTTTATAAGAGATCTAATCTATATGTTAACACTTTAAAAACAGTTTATCATTAATGGATGAGATGACAAAGAATCATGGAATGGTTTGGGTTAGAATGGATCTTAAAAATCATCTAGTTTCAACCCCTGCTTTGAAGCCAATCATTTTATGAGTTTGTAACATGAAACAATACCTTACCTTTGCTTTTTCCAGCTGTGCCTGGGCCTGTCGCTCTGCCTCTCTCCGCACTGCTTCCCTATCTTCTTCCAGAGATACATCTGAATCAGATGGACGGCTGGTGTAGGAGTCCGCCGAACCCTGCAAAAGAAAAAGAAAAATAATGTCACAAGTTCCTTTGATGGTAAAAAAAAAAAAAAAAAAAAAAAAGTAGAAGTGGTTATACACCTAGCCTTTTCTCTTACTTCTGTATCCCTGAAAAGAGATTAATTGTCCAAAAGCTTAATTTACTTAGAAGAAATTATGTCGAGGTAAACATTTTGTTCTGGAAACTTTCAAAAAGTGCAGGTGCCTTCTCCAGTGTTTTACTTCCTGCTCTATCTCTGCACTCTTATTTGTGTGCTTTTCAGCAAGCAGAGCCAGTTTCTCTGGAGACTTACAGCACTGGTGCAGTGCAGGGCTGAAGGACACACAGCAGCTTCAAGGATGGCTCCATAAAAATTAGAACTCTAAACAGTGACAGAAATAGCAAGCAAACAGACTTTTTATAATCAAAATGCAAATTTAGTATCAATAATTACCATTACACAACATCACTGCTAAAAGATTTAATCTCTGCTATGCATTTTTATTTTAGGGCAGCCTCTTTACCTGACACACTTTCCCCATCAGAACAGCAAATGGCTCATATCCATCTCTGCCCCTCAGCAAGACATGCAAATGACCACAAATCAACTTCCAACTAATAAAATCCGTCTGGACTCAACACATGTCCCTGTATCACCACAATGGAAGCAGCCACAATGCCAGAACAGCTCTATAAATAATGACAGCTCTGCTTTCCCTCTGCATCTCCCTGCATACAAAATAGAGTTCTGGTAATTCAATCAGAATGAAAACAACTGTCCTCTCCTTACCGCCTTTTTTCTCTCCCTCTTTGCAATATATACAACATAAGGTGATAAGGAAAATGCAGGGCTTACACAGATATCAGAATTCTTCAGACGTCCTCCTTTGGCTCTTTTCAGAAGCCTGATCCAGGTGGCCTTCATTAGCCAGACAGCTCAGTTACTGTCCGCAGCTGCAGCGCCCGGCACTGATCTCATAAAACATGTGCACACTGAGCACTGCAGAATCACAGCTCCTTTCCTATCCATGCTCTGCTGTGAGAGCCTTCCTTCTCTTCCCTCTGCCTTTCAAGCTTCCAGCCTCACTGTTTCCAAGTATTCTACTGGAATTAAATTCTCAAATTTTCTCATGCCAGTAGGAAAAAAGGAAAAAAAAAAAATTCAAAAAAACTCCCGAAAATCCACACCACCTCCAAAAATCTCAACTTCAGTGGTAAAAAAATAAAATAAAACCAGCTTCAGAAATATTGTGAGAGATGCTTCAGCTGATCATAAACTGAGATCGATCACAGAAAAATACCTAGGGCTTTTTCCTTTCTGTTTTGGGGGGCGGATTTGGCTGTTAAAAATAGTGCTTGTAAAAGAACCTTTTAAAATCCTGTGCAAAATGTATTCAGTGACATTTGCAAGTGCAAAGTTCATTTCATCTCCTCCTAGATTGGCTGGGGGTGGGGTAACAGGCTGTTCATACCACTGGGCATGCTCCATATGTGCAGCCTTTTACGCAGATGCTCACATCACACCGGGCTGTTAGCCTATGCCAAATTGCCATTTTACATCTCAAGGGTAAACAGCTGGAAAACGCGAAGTCCCTGTGAAACTGGAAGAGCTGGTACAGTGTTTTGTTCCCGTCATGGATGTCTGCTGCCAGCCACGTTTCCCTTGGATGTTTCCCTTGCTTCTGCCATGGAGTGCTGCCCTCCGCTGCAAAGCGCTGAGCTCCACTCACATTTCCCTTACAAGAACCAAAAATACGCCTGTTGAGTGGGAATTTAACCCTCTGCTTACTGCGTATATTTTTTCTGACATTAGCAGAGGGAAGAAGCAAAGAATAACTGCAACATACCATGTAACACACAAATATTAGATCCTAATATGACAAAAGACAAACAAAACCTTAAATTTCACTGTTCTGCTTTTCAGAATCACTCTCTACCCTGTAAGATACTGACATGGGAGCTACATGCTAAGGCAGGTTTTCCTAGAGTGTTTACAGTTTACTGATGGACATGCAACAATCTAGTTGAAAAAGATCACTGTAGCTGACTGCAGTGCCCACCTTTGATACAAATTCAGATTCACAAGAAAAACAGCCAATAGAGACAGCTGAGAACAGTGACATGCTGCAGTAGGTCAGCATATCCCAGGAATGATCGAATCCTGCCATGATTTGTGTCTGTATAACAATGAAATTGCCCATCACAAGAGATGCAGCAGCCTACATTTCACCATTATTAGAGCAAACAACAGTTGTCACTAAACTCACAGTTCTAAATAAAGCTATTTTTAACTTTACAAATGTTTTACTTTTTTCTTTCCTGAAGCCTGTAATAGTTATGACATAGAATTTAATAAGCTGCCTTTGAACTGAAATAAAGAAAATTATTCTCCAAGGAATATTTTGCTTTTCAGGAGTTCAGATACATGCGCTAAGTTATGGTGAAATGTCTCCTGAGCTAGAGCAATAGGAGCAGAAATCAAAATAAAATACACTCAAAGTTTATTGCATTTTTAAAAATATCATGTCTGTTAAGAAAATATACAGAGGCCCTGTAACGTCTCCAAAGCCTGTCAAATGTTGCTGTTCTTTAAAATCCCCCTTTGCCACAGCTGCCAATAGAAATAGTGTGAAAAGATGAGCATCGACAAGCAGACAGAAGTTTAGTGCAGTGTTTAAATACAGTTATAGCTGACACACCAGTGGCCTGTGGACAAAACCACTAATGGTATCACAGCACTAATGAAAGGTGAGACTGTGATGTGCTCCCCCCAGAGTCCCAGCCCCCAGGACACTCTGTGGTCCCTCAACACTCAGTCCTCCTTGGAAAGGGCACACCCAAACCCTTCCCCACCAGCACTGCAGCTCCCTGGTGCCATTCTGCTGCCATGAGGAATGGTGCCATAAACCAACCCGGAAACAACACGTGTAAGTAAGAGGAAAACAAACAGAGCAGCCATTATGCCTGACAGGAGATCATACGACAGTGTGGGTGTTTGCTTCCTACAGCACTTCACTATGGTGAGCACACAATATTTGACACTGACCAAGCAGCATAGCTTGGTCAGTGTCAAATATTGTCAGCACCTTTACTGCCCTTCATTCTGCTGTGCACAAGGGATGCTACCTAACCAGCCCTCACCCTATAAAAAAAATCATGAAGCACAGTAACATAGTTCCCATCTCCCCAAAGGGGGCAAAATGCCTTCTGGGTCAGGCTAAAATTGCTAAAATTTGAATTTCATCTTCCCAGCCACAGAGATGATTTACAGTGCTTGTCATGTTTTGTGTTGGCCACAGTCCCAACACCCATCCAAAAAATCAGAGTGATTCTGTTTATTTTAATTATATTGACAAATTGCATTAATGAACCACAGTATTACATTTATTTTCCCTGTGGTACAGACATGGTCATGTAAGTTTTCTGTGGAAAGGGAAAGCTGGAAGCTTTTTTGCTTTATGAACATGGGAAAAAACTCACAGCGGGATAATACAGGAAAAGGAGGAGCATACAATTACATTTAATTAACTGTGTAAACTTCTGAGTATTTTTATATGAGCTAAGAATGCATACAATCAAATTAAGATGAAAAAAAATTAAACCTATACAAAAACTATGATGGAACTATAATAGAAATACCTTGACTAGTTAAAAAAAAAAATCATGACAGGTGGATGTGCATTTTTCATTCATGACATCTAAGGAAACTATATTTCCTCCCTGGGTTACTGAAGTTTTTTTGTGTTCCTCTGGAGAACAGCAAAAATCTTTTCCCAAGAGCTTCTGAAATTCAGTCTTTGTGAAATTCTTCATGTCTCCAACTCCTTCCTTTGCAATATGGAAGAGCTGCAGTAATATCTGTATACAAGATATGTTACTTCAGCCCCCAATTCATCTTTCATGGGAAACTGTCTAATAACAGTGAGATAATTCATGTTAGTAATTACTCCATCTATTTATTATTATTTTTATTTTATTCCTTACTTTGCAGGTTTACAGGCCCTGTTTGTTTGAAAACTAAATTCTGCTTTAGTAACATGCTTGAAAAATATTTCCCAATTATTTTACCACTTATTATCTTAGGCTAGATTCTATGAGCTCTTCTTATAGTGCAAACTCATACTTTTCACACTGCTAGTGGTCACATGTGATTATATTTGAGTTCCTTTTCCTTCAAGACCATAAATGCCTGATGTTTTTAGTATTGCAGAAGTGTGTCATCTTTAGGAGACTGGGTTCTTCAAGTAAAAGGGTTTTTTATATTATTTCTGTTTACTTGCAAGTAGAAATTATTTAGGTAAATTCGGTAGTGCCTCTAGATCTCTTATTTTTCTTGTTAGTTTTCTGTATCCATGCTTAACTTTCAGCAGCACAGTTGGAGCTTAAGTACAGATTTTGACTGATAAATTCTCACTGGGTTAATACAGCCATCACTACTCTCACCAATTCAGTTGTGGCCTTTATATTATGCTTTTCCCTTGAAGAATAAAAACAATCTGAGCACCATGACTAACTTCAACAGGATAATCCAGTTAGGAATTAGGTATCATTACACATTAGAGCAGATCATTTTCCAGATTACTGAAAATTATGAAGTAATTAACTTCTTAGAAAGATCAAGCAAGTTCCTTCAAGTAAAGACTTTTCACATTATCATTTATTAAATGAAGGCAGGAAGCAGTAAGCAAACATGCATTGAGATTTTACTAGGAATAAGGAAATATATGTGACTGCACACATATATAAAACCCTTAATTTATAGCAGTGGGGTCTTCTCTTAGATATTTTTTCATCTTTTCATTCACTTGATGCTAACGAGACTTTTAAATCCAAAAGGAGAAATTACTTTGTCTTCATTTGATTTATACTTTGAATATGGAAAGCTCAGGCCTCAATGTGCCAGTAAGAGGAACAATTCACTTCAATATTCAGAATTTATAAAAAGATATTGTTAACTGCTTATGTTCTTATCCTGTGGCAGCAGTAAGAATGGCATCACACATCCCTCTAGGACATGATTCGAGATAGTGTATTATGTCCTTGTGATGTGCAACTCCTTCTTGTTTACTATGAACTACAGTAAAGAAAAAGAGTTATTTCCATAAAATGTTAATTTATCTTAAAATATTTTAAAATTGATTCAGAACAAAGGCAAAATGTGAAATGCCAAAGTTTAGTATGAAGTGAAACTGCTGACATTGGTACATCATAATATGCCAGGAAATACAGATTGTTGCTTCACCCTGAACTGATCAACCTGAAAAATATAGAGTCAGAAGTCAGAAGCTCTCCCACAAAGGCACCATGAGTAGAAGGGACCTCAGTTTGGCAGAAGGACCACAGGTGGTGAACATGAAAATTTCTTATCTATGAAGTTTTCTCCAGATGTCTAAACAATATCATTGATTTGAATTATGTTGAAGAAAACAAAAAACACTGCTCTGATAATGGTATATAATATTATATGGATGTTAATTATTTGAGTGTACAATTTATAGAAAGACAAAATTTAATTTAATTAATTTTTTGCAAGATATATTTGAAGTGTATGACAAACTGTAGAAATATCTTTTAGCAATGGAAAAAAGAGGGTCCTTGTTTTCTTTAAGGCACTATCAAACAGAAATGTTTAATTTCTTGTGTATGGGTCATGGATGCTTCACACCCTGGCAAAGTCTAGTCCTGATGTCCTCCCTGCTTCTTGGCATGCACCCTGAAGTGCAGTGCCACAAAATTTACATGCAAATGGACAATTACGATCCAAGGAGGGCTACCAGCTCCTACCACAGGCATTGAAATACTCAATGTTTGCATTTAAAAACCAAACCAAATGTTGATTAGAATGTTTTTGTTGTTCTCTAGAGCTAATGTGGCATTGCTATGGCATCTACAGACATGGGAGATGTTCAAATCACAGGACTGAAATTTCAGAACAGCTGGGAGCTTTAGGGTGGCAATGTGATTAAAAAGGAGATTATAAAGGAAACCAGTCTTTTCTTTACCCTTAACATGACTTTGGCAAGCTTGATGGTAGCATCCAGTTCTCCACTGACATGTTTGCAAGGCACCAATCCAATCAACAGCTGCCTGAAAGCAGAGTTTTTTAAAACAGCTCTTAGGTTTGCAGAAGACTAGATTTTGGCATTCAGGAACCAGGTAAAAAGCTGTACCACGTACTTTATCAGGAAAAATCAAAACAACAAAACCAAAATAACCCCCACACCAAGCAAACCCACACATTTGCACTCACATTTCATGATACTAGCCTAAATGTTTGCTTCTATGTTGTTTCACTTAGAAAAAGTGGAATGGGTAGGTATTTTTAGAGGAATTATGGTCTTTTCATGGAGACTCCAGAAAATCTTCAAAAATATGCAAAAAGGCAGCTGCCGAGCTCAACCTAGTTGCAAACAAATAGAACCCTCATAGTCAGAGCTAAACTTTTCCCAAATCTGTGGGATGCTCTGGTGTGTTAGTTTACCTGTTTTTTTCCAAAAAACATCTAAGACTCCTTGAGACCATATTGTGCTTGGCAGAGCGCAGTCACAAAGTGAATGACAAACACTGCCTAAACGAGCTTGCAGTTTAAAGGCTGAGAGAATATGAGCAGAAAAAACAACAAAGGAGTAACAAAGGGATCAAAGTAGCAATGCAATAGAAAATAAAGCATTTTTAAATACTCGACACCAGCATTATGACTCATCCCTTGCATAACCACAGTGGGTTGTTCTTTAAGTAAGTTTCCTATATGTATTATGGCAGAGATTAGTTCTGTGAAAGCCTCTGAAGGAGGATAATCTGGTAGCTCTGTGTATTCTGACAGAGATTCTCACATTTATGAAATAAGAGAAAGGGATTTTGAGGAAGAGGGCAATGACAGATATAGAAGGTGGTCTCCAAATTAATTAAAAAAAAAGCTTTATCAATAATATAATCACATCATTGAGAACTTTAAAAAAATGAAACAAGAACATCCACCAAGTTAAAGGAAAATAAATGAAATTTGATGTTTTGAGACAATTAATTTGCTCTAGCGAATGGCGCTAAAGTAGTAATGATTTTGAGCTATAAAGAAAAGTCAGAGCGGTGACAGAAATAAGATAGTGCCAGTGGAATGACTTGGAGACAGGTTTCAAAGGAAGAAAAATACCCAAGGAAGTTATTGCAAACAGCATGAACCTAAATCATCTCACTTTTGTCTCAGACTGTCAGCACACACATGGATATTAACACAGACTGATTTACTCATGGGAACTTTTGAAAACTTTGGTAACTTGATTATATGTTTAGGACCTTAGGTGAAGGTAAATCAGACTTAACAGTAACAACAAGCTGACCTGTGGTGCTGTTTACTGGGACAGAAAGGGCTTAAAAATTAATGGTTTTAAGGAAAAATGGAAATATAACTTTTGACTGTATTTATTAACAAGCAGCAAATATCACAAAGAAAGGATTTTAAATTGCAGGAAGACAACTCAGAAAGAAAATCATTTAGAATATAAAATGCTATGTGTTGATATAAGAGCACAGACAGAAAGACAAAGATTGGGTCAGCCATTAAATTAAAAGTGGACAGTAAAAAAAGAGGAAAAATGGAAAACACATCTGGGATATCAACAAAAAACCAGAAAGCTAGAAAAGGAAAGAATTTGCAGGAAAGCATGGCAACCATCATCCCAATTTGTCTCAGCTCAGTTAAAAGTGCCAATTTAGATTCTGTGTTCCAGATCGTCAGTATATTTTTATCTGGGATTTTGGTTCAAGTCATTAAGATTTTCTGCATACTTAAAAATAGCTTCCTTGAAAATTCAACATGAAATTCTGTTACCAGTGGAGAATTCTGAAGGAAAAAAAAAAGACTATTTTCCTTGAATTTTATTTTTGATCTCCATACATACAGGCCCTACCTAGTTTTCAAATCTAACATTTTTAGTCTACTCCAGATAAAAACTTGAAGGTTTGGGGGCTTGCTTTCTTGTTCATTTTTTACCTTATTAAAAACTGTGATGCTAAGCATATGCTTACGTTTGCTTATGCAAACTCTTACATATTTTACTATTTCACAGAACCATAAAACATGCTGGGAAAGAGACCCACAAGGAGCATCAAGTTCAGCTCCTGGTCCTGCAAGGGACCATCTCCATGAACCACACCATTTGTTTGTGAGCATTTTCCAAACTCTTCTTGAACTCTGTCAGGCTTTGTGCTGTGACCACTTCCCTGAGGAGCCGTTCCAGTGCCCAGCCACCCTCTGGGTGAAGAAGCTTTTCCTGCTGTCCAGTCTAAACTTCCCCTGATTCAGCTTCAGGTTATTCCCTTGGGTCCTGTCATTAGGCAAGACAGAGAAAAGATCAGTGTCTGCCCCTCTGCTTCCTCCCACAAGGAAATTGCAATTGTAATTGTAATGAGGTCTCCCCTCAATGTCCTCCCAGCTCAACAGACCAAGAGACTTCAGCTCCTCCTCACACAGCTCCCCTCCAGACCCTTCACTATCTTTGTTGCCCTCCTAAGCTCTCTTAACAGTTTAATGTCTTTTTTATATTGTAGCACCCAGAACTGCCCCCAGCACTCGAGGTGAAGCCACCCCAATGCAGAGCAGGACAATCCCCTCCCTTGCCTGGCTGGCCATGCTGTGCCTGATGCCCTCCAGGACAGGGCTGGCCCTCCTGGCTGCCAGGGCACTGCTGGCTCATGTTCAACTTGCCATGGACCAGGACCCCAGGTCCCTTTCCATGACGCAGGTCTCCAGCCTCTCATTCCCCAGTCTGTCTGTACAGCCAGGGTTGCCCCATCCCAGGTGCAGAATTTGGCACCTTCCCTTGTTGAGCTTCAACGGTTGGTGATTGCCCAGCCCTCTAATTTATCAACATCTCTCTGCAGGGCATCTCTGCCTTCAAGGGAGCCAACAGCTCATCCCAGTTTAGTGTCATCACCAAATTTATTCAGTATATCAGTATGCCCTGTGTCCAAGTCATCCAAGTCATTTATGAATATGCTGAAGAGAACTGGTTCTAAGATGGAGCCCTGTAAAACCCCAGAATCCCATTAGATTCCAGAGCTCCATCAGATCCCCAGTCTGGTGTCACTCCATTCACTGTAACCCTTTGTACCCCACCCATGAGCCAGCTGCTCACCCATCACATGATGTGTTTATCCAGCTGTGAGCTGGACATCTTGTGCAGAAGGACTCTCACTGTGAGAGACAGCATTGAAAGCTTTACTGAAATCCAAAAAGATTCCATCAACTGGCTCCCCTTGATCAACTGTGTGGATTGTATTGTCATAAAAGGAAAATAAGTCTGTCAAGCAGGACCTTCCCCTCAAGAAGTGGTCTAGCTGTGACCAACAATGCATTGTCTTTTAGGTGGTTGTCAGTAACTCCCAGAACAATATTCACCATAATTTTACCAGTCACTGAAGTGAGACTGAGAAGCCTGTAATTTTCAGGGTCATCCCTCTTGACCTTCTTGAAAACTGGGACATTTTCCAGCTTCCAGTCAACTGAGACTTCTCCAGATCACCAAGACTGTTCAAAAATCATTCAGAGAGGTCTTGCAATGACATCAGCCAGCTCTTTGAGGACTCTTGGATGAATCTCATCAAGCACCACAGACTGACAGGCACAAATCCTGCACAAATTTGGAGCTGACTGTGAGTTATCATTCTCACAGCCATAGTCCATCCATGCTCAGGGCTCTGGGACCCCCAAAGCCCATCATCAATGCTGAAGTAAAGAAAGCATTAACCATCTCTGCTTTTCCTATGTCCCTGTTTGTCACCCTGTTCTTTTAAAAGTTTTAAAGTTCTTCTAGAATTTTTCTATGCCTTCTGATGTTCACATATTTCTACTGGCGTTTCTCACACTGTTCATGTAAATAATGATTGTTTTGCATTCCTCTTTGTGGGAGGAGAGAATTGACGGACTGTTGGTTTCACCAGCATGGTTGGACAGGTGGCAATTTCATCCTCCAATCCACTGCCACTTTTGTAATTCTATATATTGTGAGGTTTGGAATAAAGTTCCCTCCTTGTGCTCTCTTTTCCCTCTTTTGCATTTAGCATGCGTGCGTGAGTTATTTCGTATCGTAGTGTGACACCTGTTTGTGAGGAATGCCTTGCCTGCTGGACCTCTGACATTTTGAAATTGCCTGCTCCTGTGCCATTAGGAGGTGGTGCCAAAAGAGCAACTAGCACTGATGGACTCAAACTTATCTTCAGCAGTGTTTTCCTGGGAACCTTATTCACCAGTTCCCTGAGCAGCCTGAAGTCTGGTCCCCTCATATCCAGCATATCTAGGGTTGAAGTTTTGCTGGCAGTTTTCCACCTGTTGACAGAGATTTTAAACTCAACTGCTTCATGCTCTCTGTCACCAAAAAGGCCACCAACTACCATTTCATGAGATCCTCTCGTTAGCAAGCATCAAATCAAGGAGGGCATCTTTCCCAGCCAGCTCCCTTAGTACCTGTAGCATGAAATTATCATCCAGATGTTTTAGGAATCTCCTGGACCCCTTTTTGCTAGCTTTGTAGTGATCCCAGTTAACACTTGGCAAGTTGAAGTCCCCCATAAGGACAAGGATGGATGATTTAGAATTATATCTTAATTCTTTAAAGAATAATTCATCAGTGTCATCATCCTAGCTGAGTGCCCTATAGAAGACTCTCACAATGATATCTGCTTTGTTTGTCCCTTAATCCTTATCTAGGGAATCCTTAGCTGTGCCATTGACAACTTCAAGTTCCAGCACTCAAACTTTGTCAGCTTTCAAAGATAACAACTGCTTTTATATATATTTTTGCTTGCTAGTCTTAATTTTCATACCATAAATACAGTTTTTTGTCTGTTTAAATAACTGTCTTTTTTGCCATCTCTTAATTAGTTAGTCTGACAATCAGACACTCTGAAGAAACCACTGTCATACACTAGTTGTCTACTGATAAGTTTATTTTCCAGACCATCTGCTACTGAAATTTTGATTTTCTAGTCATGGTCTCTTGTTAACAACATTTGATGACTGTCATGACATAGAACACTGCCATTTGCTCACCACTTAGATCAGAAGAGGTTTTCTTACCAACACCTTTGTTAAATTATGCATATGAAGACTAAGCAATTAATTAAATTTCCCTCACCCAGGCTCATTGAAACCTCAGGCCCTTAAACAGAGGTTCATCTGTGACTCATCTGTATCTCTTACAGACAAAATGACTCTTTAAGCACCTGCAGCCTTCCTCTCTTTGATACTGCCAGAAACACCAAGTAAGCAGTTTTGCATTGCCTGGCATCATTTATTTCAGGATATAAACATGACAAAAAATATATCCTCATCAATAAGTTGTATGTAAGCCCCGTTTCTAAGTGTGTCAAAACCACATGAGTCCTTGTGGTTTCAGATGTTAGTGCTTTGCTTTGGTCTTCATCCTCATAGACTCATTGAAAAATACCAGGCCTGTTTCTTTTTACCCATTACCTTTCCACCAGGTCTAGCATAAAACAAAGCAAACTACTTGCGATTTTACCAACAGGATGAGGCTCCTTTTTCACTATTTACACATTACAATTACTCTCATCTGATTTCAAGAATACAACAGTCTGCAATACTCTACATGAATGAAAATATCTCTGGAAAGGCCTTTTGTACCTCTTGTTTATCACCTATCAAAATAATCTTGAAAAATTCCCTTTCTTTGGCATATATTTTCATAATTTTTGTTCTAAACCAAAAATACAGCAGTTAACATATAGATTGCATGGTGCCAACTGTTCACATCCATTGGCTCATTTAGATTTGTCTCTAAAATCCACCTGACCTAGTGCCTCCACACAGAGTGGATGAGGGTATCAAGCTAAAGGAAGCACTACATGCCTGATTCTCCCATCTCCATCTACACAGCTATCACTGCTTGCACAGCTCCACCAACTGTCCTTTGAAAGTAGAAGAGTGAGACAGTTTGTGATTCTGAGTCTGCTCATTTTTAGAGCACTATCCCCATCTCTTTATTAAGAAATAAGACTGAAGGCTCTGTATGTTATTGTCCCCATTTTTCATCTGCAAGGCAATGCAAGAATGTGAAGAGTATACACAATACTTGTTTACAACAAAAAATAATAAAAGGTTCTAGGAAACCATCATATAGTACAAAATATACAATATTGAATAAACCTAAATGTATTTTCTCATAGATAAAACAGATCTTGTACTATGGATTTATGCTAACGCTAGAAATAAGATTGCTTAAATGAAGATGGGATGGTTAAAAGGGCAGAGTATGTTTTAGACAACATGGAAACAGAAATGTGCTTGCTGATGAAGATGGTGCTAACCTGATTAGGTTAGATGCTAACCTGAAAGGAAATAAAATATAAATGAATTCCAAAAGAAAAAAATCAAGGAAATCAGAAAAGCATCAAAGGGTGTGGTGAACTTTCATAATTCAGTGTTGGAATATTTTTTGTATTCTGGGACATTCGAAGGTTGGAAAAATACAACAGATACTTTCCAGGATAACAACTGAACTCAGGTTTCTAAAATTATTGCAACCTAGAACACCAAGCATTTTCTGGTTTTCAGCCATAGGAGAAACATCAGGAACATTCCGCTTCAGAACAGACTTTGCCTGAGGAGAGCACATTACATCATATCCCTCACTGAGCCATTTCCTCTTCGGGAGGATATACCACTGGTTGTTCTTTTATCTGTTGTTGCAATACTGAATACTGGCAGAAAATACATGTTTGATTGCCCTGCCACACACACCTGAGGAGCCTAGCTCCTTGCTATTGATAACCTCCTTTTGGATGCTGAGGGATCTCCACTCCAGGCTGTGCAAGCCCCATTCCCTCAGGCTGTATCTGCAAGTCAAGTGATCCAGCTGCAACCATCCTGGCATGCCTCCACTGAATCATTCTCTCTGATTTATCCACATCTTTCTGTTGGGGCACCAAAACTGGTCACAGTCAAGCAGCTATATTCTAATGAATGCTGTGATCATCTCCTTGGATAGAGTGCCTGTACTACTTTTCATAAAGTAATCATCAGTTTGGGGTTTCAAAAGAATCTGCAACAAGAAATACAGTAGGATTCTTCTCAAAAAGAGACAACATACACCTTTGGCAAACCTTCTTTTTTAGATTTGCTGTGCAACAGTCAACTTATTCAAAAATTTTAAGACAAGCAGTAAAGCGACTCACTTTGTTGTAAAGCGGCATTATTAATGTACTACCAGGTTCAATCAACTTTTTAAAATCCCTCAGATAAAGAGATTTCCTCCAACACAACCCGTGCAAGTTTCTGGTTACAAATGAGTCTCCAGCACCTGCAGGGATGAAAGACAAAAGAACAGAAACTCCAGTTCTGCAAGTCTTAAGGTCTCGAAGTATGTTATGCTAACTTTCATCAAAGAAATACAAACAAGCCTATGTCATCCCCAACAATTTGTTTTTTTCAGGAACTGCACTGGCTAGAGCCTGTTTTTTCCTCTCTGATCCATGGTTTGGAAATGAAATTAATTTTCTCCTTAAACTCATACGGTTACGTTCACTCAAATGTTCTCTTTCTTCCAGTTTACAAGGTTCAACCAGTTTCTGCTTGAGGAATTACCACACAAATGTATCAGCTGTACCTCTGCTGCTGTCACTGCTGGATTCCCACTGAGTGACAGGAATATGACAAAGCTGGCTCTGAAATGGCTGCTATACTGTGCTAATTAGGAAAGCAACTCATATTTGGATGAGAGTCCTAAAGATAGAGTGAACCAGGAGCAGCCAAATAGCAGTAGGTAGGTGGATGATGGGCATCATTCAGATTATCCAAAGGATGAGCACCATGACAAAGCAGCAAAGATGGACAAAGCTTCAAGAGGAGAAATATCAGGGTAATATGAGAGAAATATGAGAGAGTATTTCAGGCATGTAAGAGATGGATGGTAGGCCAATAAGCATTTTCTGAACTGTTCCTAGTTCTTGCCTCTCTCCAGTTTAGCAGCAGAGATCACAAAAGCAGAAAGGTATCTCTTCTAGGATGAAAAATACTGTATAAAAATACCAAAAACCAAAACAATTACCTCAATGTTTTTTGGGTTTATCCAGCAGTTCTAGGCTTCTGAATTGAAGCACACAGGTAGAAAGAGAATTCCACAACTGTTTTTTTCTTGCTTACAAGCATTCAACAGGCGCTCTGTGTTCACCCTGATTTACATAAAGTCAGTGCCCAAAGTGTGCATGGATGGAAAAAAACTTAAAAATGCTAAAGAAACCCAAGATCTATCACCTCTCCTAGGTCACATCTATGGCCCATTCAGTCGACTGTATATGCACTGCTATACCACAATTCAAATACATTTGTATTCCAAACACCTCAAAGATTCTCCAGACACAATGCTAGATTCCCTGTTCAGGTAAAAGTCAGAAGTCGCCACTAAATTCAAGACAGGATTTTCACACTTCAAGAAATCCTCCTGCCTCTCAATATTATGCCAGCTAAACTCCATTTTGGAGAAAAAGAAAGGCATTTTGTATCTTATTTATTCCATTTTTTTAAATTTTACATTTATTCTTAACTGATTTCAATTAGACTAAAACACTTATTACAAAATATTGAATATTTTTATTTAAGTAAACCAGAATGTCATTTTTGATTTGCACTGCTCTCCTTCCATTATTCCTTCTGTAAGAGTTATTCCATTTATGATCAGCAATAATTCATACAGTTAGCATCTCCCTTCCTGTTCAAAGTTTTTAACTTTACAGTGCTTAAAAAAAGAATCGCGGCTTATTGTTTCCTTTGTCATGCAGAAGAAAAGGAAATTGTTGTTGCTAAAGCTGGCACAGTAACACAAGTGTGCTCTTTTATGACCTCTCATGTTTTGTCAGTTGTCTGCAAACCTGGATCTTTTCATGATTTGAAAAGGTGTCAGTATTTTTTATTCCTGGTCATTTTCAAAATCATCATAGCCTATGATTTCCCTAGAAGTTCCTTCTTGTTTCCTCTCTTGATTATGCTAAAACAGACCTTATTTAAGTTGAATACCATTGCATTCACATCATAAAATCTATCAGAGAAGTGCAAGGACAACACTTTCAATTGTTACAAGTCAAGCTGATCCACAAAACATGTTGTGTAACTGGCAGGACTAATCTCTCCCACCACACTTACAGACACAGATGTCCAGGTTTATTTAAAATAACCCTAAACAAAACAGCAAAATTTGCAGTGTTTGGATTTTTTTTAAATGTATGCATTTTACTGGAAGGCATTTGATTATAGGAATATCTCAAATTTTATTCCTGTGGTGACAAGGCAAAAACAGCTATAGGAAATGGTATCAGCTTAATTATGTTTTCTCCCTCAGCATACCAGGACAGTCCCATCCAGACCATTTCCCAGATGTGCTTGCCTGCTAATTCCACTGGACCTCTGGATCCAAAGTGATGAGAACATTATTTAGTACTAAAAAGACATGTCTGAGCTGAATTATTAATTTTTCCTTACAAATCTATATTCCTGGCAGGAGAGGGGAGAGATAACATTCATGCATGCAAAGGAAACCTCCTAGATGGCAAAGCAGCTTAATTTGTCAGGAAATAGGTGTATGTGGTGGTTATTTAAAAGAAAAAAGCATTTTCCCTATGTCAAGTTCAAGTGAAATGTCCATCAGCAAAATCAGAATTTCACATATGGTACTAATAATTCCCTGTTCCCTTGTACAGGGAACCTTATGATTTCACTTAAGCATGTCTGAAGGCCACCCATGTTCTTGCCAGGATGTCTGTAATGAATAACAGAATTACAGCACACAATATGAATTATTCCATTTTAGAAGGAATTAAGGGAAACAACACAACTTTCTTAAATATATGGGGTAAACCACAATATGATACATATGATAAATTGACTATATTTGAGCAACAATCTAATATGTATCTCTTTCATACCTCACTTTATAGATATTATCCCCATATTTACATGGAATCCGGATGAAGGCAAAACAATCACAGTAAATTAAAGATTAAAGGTCTAAAATTTCAGAATTATGCTGGGCATGCTTCACTAACAGGAACTAAATCATGGGCAACTGCTGGACAAGATGAAAATTTCTAAGAGTGAGTTTTGACTTATGAAGTAAAAACACTGGGATTCCTCCTTTGTGTCCTGAAGATTTTTACATAGCTTGCATCCTCTCAGTAGAATCAAAGAAAAAAAGCAGACTGGTGGGAGGACATGTGGAGGAAAGGACATCTAGTCCAACCTCCTCCTCAGGAGTACCATATTCAAAGCTACAGCAGATTGCTCAGGACCCTGTCTAGTTGAGGTCTGACAATCTCCATGGATTAAAATTTTTCAACTTTAGAAAGAGTTTTAGTTTTATGTCACACTGCGACACGAAATAACTCACAGAAGCAGGCTAGATGTAAAAGGAAAGAAATATAACCCAGAAAAGTAAACTTTATTTTCTGACTCCACTATATATACAATAACTAAAATGACAATGGATTGGAGGGTGAAACTGCCATCTCTACAACCACACTGGTTAAACTAACAGTCTATCAATTCTCTCCACCCACAAAGAAGAATGCAAAACAATCATTATTTACATGAACATGCATGAGAAAATTCAGTTGAAATATGTAAATATCAGAAGGCATTGAAACTTTTAGAAGAACTTTAAAACTCTCAAAAGAACAGGGAGACAGTTTTTAATCTTTGAAGTTCTAAGAGTAATTATGTCTTAGGATAATAAACTATGAAGTTTGGCATTTAACCTCAAAAATTAGCCTGCTGAGCTGCCTCCACAAGCAGACAGAAACAATTCTGTAAAGATATGTGCAAAGTTTTAATTTTAGTTACATTTTAGTAAAGCCCATTTCTTCACATATAATAAACGTCAAATACCTCCAGTTAAGAGATAAAACTAAGTTTGTCGTTTCCTTTCAGGCAAATATACTTCATGAAAAGACATGTACAGATCTTTTATTTCATACTTGTTGTTACTAAAAGGAATAGCTTTGAAATACTATTTTGTTCTTATGATACTCAACTAGTAGTATTAATGTATCAGCCTTGCTCCCAGAAACTGGCCTTTTATTGTTCCCTCTGCTTAAAAATTCTTGTAATGGTCTACCTGTTCTTAGACTTAAGGACTCAGCTGAGTAGGAAGCACTCTCATTTTGTATTTCTAAAAGAAAATTGTTTTTCTTATACCAATAAAAACTACTTTGATTTAAAGAATTTATTTTTAATAAGAACATCTGTATAGATATTTGTAAAAAACATAGAAACTGCCTTAAAAAAGTAAAAAAAAAAGGTATTAACCCCAATTCTTATTAACTCAATTTGACTGGTTTGTAAGCTCTAACAGAACACTAAAACTCTACCATAAACCATAAAATACAATATGGAATTCTAGAATTTTAAACATCAAAAATTCCTACGCATTGCTAAATTAAAACGTATAGAATCACACTGTGTTGTAAATGATAATGTAAAATGAAATGTGCACAGGAGAATTTCCCAGGGATTTTAATCTTTCATTTCTCAGGAAAAATATTTTTAAATGGCTGGTTCCTATGGTTCTGTAGTTACAGCAATGAAAACACCCAAGTTTTGCTAAGTTTCTCCCAGAAGAATCTTCGACATTAATCTTGTCAGAGATGTATAAAATAGTACTAAAAAAGCATGCTATCATTACTCACTTCAGTGTAAATAAAAGACTGCTGAAAAAAAGAATTGATGATTCCTATCAAAGATGTGTTACCTATCCTCAGGATTTTGTAATTCTTACTCATCAGCTGGAGTAATTACTGGAGTAAAGTAACATGCAGTGTAAGTAAACAAACAGCATTTCATTTAGTCAGTCCTGGAGCTTGTTTATAATTTAGAGAAGACATGTCTTCATGATGATAGATGTCCATGACTTTGATAAAGAGGTAGATAGACTTTTGCTCTGTGATAGCCTTCCTGAGAGCCAATGTTGAATAAGAACAGATTATAGATTTGCACTGATCAGCT
Source organism: Vidua macroura (assembly GCF_024509145.1). Lineage (NCBI taxonomy): Eukaryota > Metazoa > Chordata > Aves > Passeriformes > Viduidae > Vidua > Vidua macroura. The sequence continues at coordinate 19,906,727 of NC_071571.1, forward strand.
GCTACTGAATTTGTTTATCAGATCAAACCATCTTACTTATTATCATCAACTGGACAACAAAAACATATTCCCAAATAGACATAAACACACAGCCTCAACTGTAAAAGAAGAGGAAAACAAAGGGAAAAAAAAAAAAAAAAAAAGGACATGTGCCCCAAAAAGACTATCAAAGAAACTTTGTATCAAATATTCTGGAATGGGATTTTTGGTCCTTGATTTCCCTGTGTGGAAGATTTCTACCAAAATGCCCCTGGACTATATCCAGCCTGCCTACTAGAAGCGCTTAATTGAGCTGTTGTAACTGCTGGAGTTTTGAAAGGTCAAGAGAGCAACAAGCTAGCCAGGCTGCCAGCCACCACCTCACACACCATTGATGGGAGAGTAGCTGTGCTGCCCAGGATAGGCTAAAACAGGCAGCCTGCTGCACCAGGCGAGCAGGCAGGATGGCAGACAGTGCCAACATGCCTTCCTGACTTCAGCTTTCCATATGTGCTGTAGGGAAGTCACGATTTCCATTTTGCACATAAAACATCTTCTGCTAACCCTTCTGCTACCCCTTCTGCTACCTCACATCCATCCACAGGCTAAACAACGTAGACATCAAAATGCATGTCACAAATACTTAAGTGGAAAACAAACTTTAAAGTAATGCTATTATTAGAGGCAGAACACTGGGGTTCCTGCAAGACCTGGATTTATTTTGCACCATATTCATGCACAGCATATGCATGTCCCATTTCTTTAACTAAAGACATTCAAGCCAGCTTCTTCTAAGTATCTCAACCTTTGCATTTAGGGCTCCACCCCAAGCATTATAAATTGATTACTTAAACCACATGCCATTAGTATTTTTTACCCAGGGGACATCTCTGGCTACATAGGTCTCCTGACATTTAATTAAATAAGAACTATGAATTTATGTGGCATAAGAGGGAGGAAGTTGTAAATAATTTCCAAAAGGCTGGACACACTCACACGGTGTGCAGTGGAATCCAAGAATTAAGTATGTAGCTACATAAATCAGGGAAGCCCATCTAACTAGCCTGTTGTTAACTCTGTACTGCCCAGCCTAGATTACTACTCCTACCATTAACACTTTTTATGGCTACATTAGCATCATACAAATTCTTCATTGAAAAATAGCCATATTTTTCTATCAAAGCCTATAGAATAAATGATGAATATGGAATAGAAAAACTCATATATTCCTGATCATGAAGTTATCTGGTTATATTTTTTCCCCAAGTCCATGCTAGTTCACATCACTGAGGTAAAGTGCCTTGTGCAGCATGAGGCTGATGAGTGCATTGCCAGGAAGTAGGTCATTATCATGGCCATTTCCCTCAGATGGAAATAAACTGAATCCAAGACCAATAGATGAATTTACAGATTTCATCAGGCCTGGGTGCTATCAATTCACTCAGAAGCCAGGTCTGGTGAGAGACCTCCTTCCCTCCGTCCCACTGCTGTCTCACAAATGGGAAAGTAGCTGAGGCATTCAGAACTCCCTCAAACACTTTGGTAGGATTTTTAAGTACGTTGATTTTTTTATTTTTTTCTTCATGTTTGTGAGGTGAACTGCACTGGTCCTGCCAACCTAAGCCAGTTTTCACACTCCGTTTCTCTTACACTCTATTTCTTAAACAGAAGTAAACTTCTCCTTTGCTATTTCATCACCTGGAGCTGGTCATTGGGGCTGGTTTCTAAATGTCAGAACTTTCACAGGGCTCCCTCTCACACACACCTCAGGCACAAACCTGCTTCTCAAACATCATGCAGTCACCATGATCCTCTCCCACAATAATAGAAATGCTCATTCCCTTCCTTCATTGCATTCAAACACCACTCAGCACTAATCCAGTGCAAAAGGATCCAGATAAATTGCAGTCATTGACTTGCCTCACATTTTTTGTTGGAAATACCTATTTCTAAAAGTTATTTCCTGAAGGGAGAAACCTTGTCTCTAATCTCCCAGAGCTCCACACTCCCCAGGACCCTACATTAAAAAACAGGTATTCTGAGTTCTACACAGGGGACAGCTGACCCACTGCTCACAGACTCACGTACATAACAGGGACTACAGCTCGTGTCTGCAGCCATGGCCTCCACAGAGCTCCCCACCTTTGTATTGACTGTTCATGTGTTGGATTGCGGGGGCAGAGGTAGGGGAAGGTCAGATACACTATAAATAACTTAAGTATTATCTCAAAAATATAAAAGGCTCCATCCTTAGCCACTGAAATTCAAATTAAAGACAGGAGGCACAGAAATAGAACCTATATGAAACAAACAGTAACATCATTATTAAAAAATCTATTTCACATAAACTACAGGACATTAGATTAAACACTGATTTTCTCTGGGGATAGAAGTATGGTCACTACAGTTGTGCAAAACACTAACTGACAAGTACACTGGGTGTCTTAGGAGTAACACAGAAATGACCAATACTTTCATTTGCATGGGTTTATTGAGATCTTCCTCTCTATTGTTTCCCTATCCTAAACTGAAACTGTTTCAGGAGCCATTCTGCTACACCATCAGAACCAGCAGCTCTCCCAGGCTTCCCTTGGGGAAATCCCAAAACTCATATGCAGTGCTTAAACACAGCTGTGAGGTCTCTGAACTAGTCATGGGGAATGATGCCATAAAGAATGACCCTCATTTTTCCAATTTAGGAAATGAAAACTGTATTGCTTCTACACTTTGGCTGCTGCAGAAAATCCACAGGAAAAAGGCTTGCTAAGGGTGACTGTTTCACAAATCTACATCTACCTCTGGATGTGACCCCATCTGTCTTCACATATAAGCACTTGTTTCTTCCACATAGGAGTTCTTCTCACTAAACACATGGTTTCAGGCAAGAATAACTCCATTTCTTGTGCAGCTGTACAACATTTGCAATTGAAAATTAACCAAGTGCTATTGTCGCTACAAACAAACCAAGTGTCTCCTAAAATTTAAAGATAAAGAATCAAAATGTCAAGGGATTTTTCAAAAGATGGACTTGTGGCTCTGAAGCAAACCTCAGAGACTGAATTTAATTTGACTGCCTTTCAAGTTACACTCATGTGTTGTACAACTTATCTATCTGAACATAGCATTAGTTGTTGTTGCCTTAGGTTGAACTAAGGTGAACGTGGAAAAGTCATTCCAAAATCTTATGGTTAAATTTTTATGGTGTTCTGCCACAGGTAATTTGCCAAACTATCCTTTTAATAACAAACATGCAATTCAAATGAGAGGTTCCCAAAGAAGCAATTCTGATTTATTCAGATACATTCCCATGTCAATCCACAGTATGATGAAAACTATCATTGCTAAAAAGTTACAAGTGACTCTCTCTCATTTTAAACAACATCCTTTCCTCCCTTCACTCAATTTCTGAAATAAGGTAAGTAGCAATGATTCAGAGTAAATACATCACTGTGTTGTCCCTACTGGTTTCTAGGACTTACAATATTTGTAAAATAGGTGGGGTTTTCCCTTGAAAATGTCCTATCAGCAGAATGCCTGTACACACAGAATTGGGATCTGTCTGATTCCTGCAGAACAGTCAAAAAGTAACCCTTCTCAAACCTGAATGACATTTGACTGCTCCAAGATATTCCCCTCCTTTAGAAATTGAGCAGACAGATTTTCATACTTTTTGGAAGATAATTCTGCCTGGCAGGAGTCATGAATATAACTGGCATTTATCAACATCATACTTATTATTCCAAAAGAAGTGCCCCATCCTTCAAGACGACATAGGCAAACTCAATGGAAATGAAGATTTAATTTAAATAGACAAGTTCAAAACTTTTGCCTGGAGAACACAAGTGACAAATGCTCTATTTCCAAGGCAACCAAAACATATGCTCTGGACATCACAAGCAATTCACTGGACTTATAAGAGGTTTCCTACTCTTTTTAAGGATATTTTCCAAGAAAAATATCTATGGAGATCAAAAAAAGCTAAGTTTTGAGTTTCTTAGGAAAGTTAAAAGTTGATCACAAAAATCTGAAAGTTGCATGCAATAGGGTGAATGAAATTCAATGATTTTTCTTAAATGACCAATAACCAAGAAAACTTGCTGCCTCTGAATTACTCTCCTAAAAGAATAGCTTCCCAGTGATTAGGTTTCTCTCAGAAGAAATCACAATTAACCCTACACTTACCATCACAGTGTTGGATCATGCTAATGAAACAGAGCCCAAAGTCTCTGCCAGGGGAGACTGCTGGTGGAAGGAGTGGCGAAACACTAAAGGTGTCCTGTACCCAGCTGAGGACAAGTTGGTGCCATCAGCCCTGGCACACCTCCATCAGGGCCCTGGAAAGGCAGGAGGGATGAGGCTGGAGCTGCCCAGCACACACAGCCCTGGCAAGGCCCACCTGAGGGAGGAAGAGCAGATGTTCTGCAGCTGTGGGAAATGCTCTGCTGGGCAAAGTGTAGCCCGGGGACACAGGAGAGCCTCCCAAACTTGCAAGCACCATCTGAAGTCCCATCATCCCTTATGTGGAACTCAAAAGTCTGTTGGGAGTAAGTTTTAGATGCTTTTGTTTTGGGACAGTAATGCAGACTACGATCTACCAAGCATCTGTGAAAAGGAGTTCCCTCTTTCTGTTTCATTTTTGATGAACTACTCCATTCTGTTTAATTTATTTATATATTCCCTTTAACCAGAGGTTTATTTCACAAACAAACAGGAAAAGGCCTAAACAAACAAGTTACAGCCACAAATGAGACTGCTGGGCCTGCACCTTTTTACAGTTTCCTGTATTTATGAAATTAAATTGCTTACTATAGTCAAACATACCTACTTTGCCAGATATGTGGCAAAGAATGCCTAAAAAGATTCTATATGTTTATTTCATCACTCATAAAGAGCTTAATAAGCATCTACTTAAAGTTTTAAAATGTAATGTGAAAGACACGGTGCATCCCAAGTTAGACCATTTATGGAAATACTAATGGAAATAGGAAAGGACCACTGCTACCTGGTTTATTATTAATAAATTTATTTATTTATTTTATTTATTTCATTTATTTCAAAAAGATAGCTTTTGTGACTGTGTCATGACCCTTTGTTTTTATTTTTAATATGAAGTGGTCATAAACCCCAGCTTTTTTCTTTTGATAACTGATTCTTAAGCAGTATTATCTTTGTCAGCTGGGGTTGGTGGGAGATGGTATCAAAGACTATCATTATCAAAAGTTTATGATTAACAGTGCTGTCAGATATCTGGACTTATTATGCACTCAGAGTAAGCTAATAATCCAATCTTGTTTATACACAGGAAAAAAAAAGAAAGCAAAGTGGATGCAAAAGCTGGTAGTACCAGTCTGTGGCATTTGACTATTAAATTCCACTGAGTTAGAATACCACCTCAGATACTCAAGTTTCTGCAAACGTGTGTGCGTGCTCACATGGACATGTGTGTGTGTGCATATGAAATGCAAACAATGATCACACACAGTTCCATTTCTCAATTTCTCAATTTAAATATTTAGTTTTAAGAGATGGATTTACTGAATTCCTCTAAGAGATGCCTTAATGATGCTATGTTTCTTTTCATCAGTAGTCTCCTCCCTAGGATAAAAATCAAATTTTATATGCATAGCTAGAATTCCTTAAACTTATTTAAAATTGCTTTAAATTAATAGTAAACTTAAAATTAAACCCTGAAATTCTTCACTGTCACTTTTCACTCACTTTGTCCTTCAGTGACTCAAGTAATTGTGTGGGAAGATAAAACAAATGCCTTTTCCACAGTATAGAGCATATGGCTTCATGAACAACAGATCATGTACAGACAGAAGTTTCACATTTATTTAGCTTTTACTGAACAATAAAAGTGTTCTTCAAGCTTTATGTACACCATCAATTCTATTTTACTTATCACTGAGTAAAGCAAATATCTTGGTAAGTCTGGCTGCCAAAATAACACCAAAAAAGTGCTTCCTTATTTTCTCCCGAACTGTCCTGCTTTAAAGAAAATCTAAGAAAAAACCCAAATTATATTTTAATTTGCACTTAGTGACACATTTTATTTGAGGAGCTCATTACTCTTCAGCTTCAGAGACTTCTAGAGATATCAAAGTGAACAAAAGAAAAAAAAAAAAAAACCAAGAAAGAAATAAAAAAAAAAAACAACCCCACACAATTCATGGTGGGCTTCTTACTTTTTCTACTGATGCTATTTCACTTTGCACAACAATGTCATAGAAAAGGGAATGAGATGGCTCACGTGCCTGGGAAAGTTGTCTGAAACATTTAACTACTTTCTATGAGACAGAGTACTTCAATATTTTATAGAAACTGAAAAAGCATCAGAGAAAGAGAATGAGATTTGAATCCAAAGCTCTAACACCATTCTTCAGTCATTAGGTTATTTTCAAGACAGTTTAAAATTTCAGACTTGCTTGCTGTATGAACCAGGAAGTAACTCCACAGGATACAATGGAATGAAGAGCAAAATTCAGACGTCTGTTAAGCGATATTTGTTACCCTTTACAAATAACTGAATGTAACTAATAAAAAAAAAAAAAAAAAGCTTCAAAGTTTGACACTCTCTTCTGCTTTACAATTTTTATACACAAGTCAACATTCTATAGCATAATCATTGCAATGCCCTGTGGGTTACCACTTTGGAAAAACTAAGTTCTTTTCAGCTCCCTAACTTGGTTTGTGAAAGTTTGTGCAAGTCACACATACACAAATGAGTTCAATGTGCATACAGCTGCACTTAAATTATTTTCCTGAATGCCTTCTACATTTGTTGCATCGAAAAAAACATAGCTGGCTGGAATTTAAAAAAGAAAAAAAAAGAGGCAAAAATCCCAAATAACTAAATTAATTCCTTGAATTGTGTTCTAGAAACCAGACTGCCATAAAAGGCCCTTTCATACTTCAAAGAGCAACTTCAATAATCAAAACAAAACATTTGCAATTGCCAGTTGTATGCAAAGAATGTAGCACTTCTGAGCTTGTGAAATTCATTTTGATGTCCTATAGTAGAGTTCATACACATTTTTCACTGTTATTCTTCCCCAAAGCTCCTCAGATTTGGACTCAGTCACAAATGTGCGTGGGTGGAAGAATCCATCCACTTTGCTTACAACGTAGCACTTGAACCACAGGCTGCAAAATTGCAAACTTTTATGTCAGCTAACAGTGTCATGCAAAAGTGTGGAGCTGTTAGTGGTTTACTTCTGGGCTTCTCTGACATCATCAATTTATTTCAAACACTGTTTTTTCTACACAGGTACTTAAGTAAAGAGTGTCAGATGTTAACGCGGGTGTTTGGGTTTTTATAAGCTAGCTCTTTTGATGGACATTGCAGTACATTACAATGACATGCTTTGAACTTTTGTACAAAAGAAATGGTTTGGCAACATCCCCACAAACATACTATTAAAGCCAGTTCCGTAAGCTCCTTGTAGTCTATTTACATTACAAAGTATGAGACAAATTCTGAATTATGTGGAGGCATGGGTTTGCTTAACTCAGAGTCCAAATAGCCTCATAATACTCAGTAGTTAAATACTTTCAATACTGCCACAATTCAATAAACAAGGAAAGTAAATTCAATTTTATCTACCAAATAGTATCCCACTACTTGAAGAATTTGAAGAAAAATGTCATATTTAAAAAGCAATCGAACTGGTGAATACTTAAGTTCAAACGCAGAAAAAAACGATACTGACAGAAATTCAAAGCTGCCCAATAAACTCTGAGATTGGAACATTAAAAGTAAGTAACAAGTAAGAAAAAAAAAAAATCACTAGTTTACATCTTACCGCTTCGTACTCCTCACTGCCAAAAAGGTACATAGTTACTCCTTCGCGGTCTGACAGCAGTTGCCCAGAGCGCCCAGTCGCCTAAAGTCAAATCTTCCACGGCATCTTCAGCTCCCGTGTCCCAGCCGGGCAGGCTTCCCAGGCTGCTTTCCCACGCCTGGGCTGCTCCTGAGGCACCGGGGCTCTCGGGCATGAACTCGGAGTGTGCTGCGAGGGCCGCGGGACCGGCGGGACGGAAAACTGTGAAACTCCGCGGGCGGCGGCGGCAGCCCCGCGCCCCGGCGGAGCCGTGCGGAGCCGTGCGGGGCGGGGCGGGCAGCGGGACGGGGCGGGCGGCCCCAGCTGGGGAGGGGCGGGACAGGACAGGACAGGACAGAGGGACGGAGCAGTGCGGGACAGGAGGATGGGGCAGTGCGGTGCGGGGCACGCAGAGCGGCGGTGCGGGCCGCGGGACGGGACGGGACGGGATGGGACGGAACAAGACGGGGCGGTGCGGGCAGCGGAATGGGGCGGTGCGGGCAGCGGGGGGCGGCAGCGCCGCGTTCCGGCCCTGCCCCGCCTGGCGCGACACCGCCCAAATTGTGAGCGGCGAAAGCGCGGCCGGGAGAGCGCCGAGTGCGGCCCGCGGAGCCGCGGCTCGGACGGCAGGGCCCGGGAGGAGCTGCCGGGGCCGGTGAGGGAGCGGCTGCTGCGGCCGGGACGAGCCGGCAGCACCGGGTGAGCCGCGGGGAGCTCGGTTCACACATACCCCTCGCTGCTCTGACCGTGCTGCAGAAACCCATGCAGCTATCTCACTATTTATGTCTTAAAAAAGAAAAATCTTTTCTGAAAAACAATCAAACAAGCAAACAAACAGCCCACAATAGTTTCCCTTTCGCATGGTTCACTCGCTTCATTGCTTCCTCGCACTGATTAGTCCCGGACTGCTCTGTAAACACGGTGTAACTTTATCTCTGTGCCACAATGGTATTCAGGTAACTGAAAAGTTACACCCGCTACCTCCAGTGCACGGGAAGCGGATCCCACGCAATACCACACCGGGACAGAAGAATCCAAGGACCCGCCTTGCTCCTGGCCAACTTCTAGTCCAGGCAGAGCAGGCAAGAAAGAGTAAAAAAAGCCAAAGAGAAGGATAAAACACAACAAAAAGACTTCAGAGGCCAATTCCCCGACTGCATTCCCAAACTAACATTAAAATGGGGCTTAAAAATAAATCCCATTAAAGATGGTTTAGGAATACAGCATAAAGTAAACCAGGCACACAGAAATATTGCCCTCTGGGAAAGGCTGTTCTTTACGACTGAAGAAGAGGCCACCAGTTGGCATCCAGTAACACAACCCCGATCAAAACTGCTTTCAAACAGCACTATGAAACCTGTCCCTTCTCAGCTCAGTCCTCTCAATTCTTTATAGTTCATACTGATGATAGCACTATATCCTATAACCAGAACTATACATAAGCACTAAGAAAACATATGGAATATGTAATTTCTTAAGGAGGAAATGTGTGGGTGTATGCTTGCCCATTTATATCTATAATCAAGTTAATATAATGTACACAGCATCTCATGACAAGATATAGCATTGAAAATCAGTTTGTGCTACTCAATTTCCTTCTATTCCACAGAAGAAAGAGAACAAGACCTCTTTCCTAACAAAACCAGCAAATTAAGCAGTTCAAATGCATTGTAAATTCTACCCTGTTCCTTCCTCTGCATCATCCCCTTCTTATTTTAAATACATCTCTTGACTAACTCAGTTTCTTTGCGTGAGTTAGTAGAATATTCTTCTCTCAATCTGTTTTCTCTGTCAAAACAGACCTTTTGTCCTCTGTTGACTATATATGATGTGACTCATGAGTCTGGATTTTTTTATGTTCTTGTATGTATCCACAAGCAGAGTTAAACCCAAGAAAATGGTTGGAAAAGGGCAAATCAGAAATCAGAAGACATTAATTTTATTTCCAACCATATGTTTACAAAATAGCATTAGTTTAAATCTGTCAGCTGAACTGGCCACTTTGCATTTTATCAATTGCAAATTATGCTTCAAACAAGCAATACCATAATAATGCATTCCCAGAGCGTAAATAAAACATGCATCGTTCCTACATGGAGGCTAGCAGGCATCAGACACCTCTACTGGAATGTAATCACCGCTTGTCCAAGTTGGTTGCTGCTATTGATGCTGAATGAGTGTGGTCACACACACTTACCAGCTTTAATGTAATTGCCCAAGTTTTCCCACACAGTGTTTTTAGTGTGAAACCACACCTGTCAATACTGGCAAAGCCAGTGTCATCACGCATTTCTTTGCTTGTCTGATACAGCTCTTGTAAGCAATTGAAATTTGGGTGCTGTAGCTTGAATGCTCCCTTTTGGATATGGCTCTCACAACTAATCTGGAGAAAAAGAAAATCAGCAGGAATGTTAGAAGTACTCCTAACATCAAAATAAAGGAAAACATATTGCTTTGTATGTATTAAAAATTATGATAATCAGCTCCTGTACTTTGGCAATGAATATGAAATCAGGGAGGACTGCAGTTCACATATATTCAACGGAGACTTAGGGCATTATTCAGGCTGTCACCGTAAGTGACTTTCATGTCACAAGTAATTCTCACTACAGACAGCACAAGCAGCCAGAGTCTGGCAGCTTGGACAGTAAATAAGCTGAATTGCTCATTGCTGTCTTGAATTGAAACATCATGACAGGTACCAAAGTCTGTGTCAGGGCTCCACAAAGCAAATTTGCATATAGCTTTTATGGTTCAAGAATTAAAAGTCTGCAAAAATGCCACCCCTGTTGAGGGTGTTTAAACTTAGCAAAGCTCTTCTGGATGACCTGTGCTCCTCTCCCAGCTAAGTGAGAGCACAGGGTTTTTGCTGCACATCGTTCCCCCAGTAGCTGAGTGTGGCAAGGGACTGGCCAGCAGAAGGTGGGCAGCATCTCACCAGTGCTGACCCTTGCAGACAGATTGCCATAATCCACACAGGAGTGAGCAGAGAAATGGAGGAGATGGAGGAGCGCGAGGGGGGCGTGGAGAGGGAGAGAGAGGTTGGAAAAAGGAAGCTGTGAACAATGGGGCCTGAGAGGTGATGAGATGGGAAAAGCAGAAAACCAGAGTGCAGAACAAGGATGGATGGCAGCAGTGTGACCCACAGAGAGGAGAGCCTAGAAGCCAGGCTAGAAGACAGGAATTAAGGTTATGCAAGAAAAATGTTCATGGTAGGCAGGGAGCACAACAGGATTTGAAAAGGCCTTTAAAGAGACAGCTGGCTACCTGACTAGCCTGAAGCTAGGGGGTAACCAGGAAAGAGTGGAATGGTGTGGACCAGGACAGAAATGCTGAGATGGGATGCCTGGGCAGAACTGGCTGATCAAGCAAATACGGGCCACTGGAAAACCTGTCAGTTGGAGACTTGAGCAAGAGAAAGTTGCTGCTCTATTTTTGGGACAGAATGGAGTAGGGATGAAGGCAGAAAGTGTCAAAAGCACAGAAATAGGTCTAAAAAATGGTAGATGGAGACAAAGCTAAGGGTGGAATTGTTCCTCTCCCCAGCTGGCACTTTCCAGCAGGACACGTTCTTGCAGATGTGTGACAGAGAGCTACACCAACACGACTTGATGAAGACTGGACCTTAAGAAACAGCATTCAGACTAAATAAAAATAAAATACTGTGACTGTGAGAGTCAGGATTACAGTCTGAAATGATGAAGTAAATCACAAGGATAAAGTAAATCACTTATTCAATGTATACAAGCACTTTTAAAGTAGCTCTTGCTCATCTGTGGAAGCCAACACAGCAATAGCAATATTAATCATGTGTTAACAGAGGCAAACAGGTACAAACACAGGTGTATCAATACGTGTGGAGTTTGTTTTCCCTGATTGCTTCCCAAAGTTTTGTTCCTTACATAAAAAACTATGAAGGTGTGCAGTATCTGGTGGAAGGGGAATAAAGAAGACAGCGACAGACTCTTCTAAGTGACTCCTAACGAAAAGCCAAAAAGAAATGAGTATTGACTGAAGTATAGGAAAATACATTTGGTCACAGAGAATTTTTTTTTTTTTTTTTTTTTTTTGCATGATAGGGTTTGTTTTGTTGTATTTTTTTATTTTACTGAGAGAGTGAGAGAGCACTGTCACAGATTACCCAGGCAGGTTCTGGAGTCTCAATCCTTAGAGACAGTCAAAAGCCATCTGAACATGGTCTTGGGTTACCAGTGTTAGGTGGCCTTGCTCTGAGCAGGTAACTGGAATAGTTCCAGAGGTTCCTTTTTACCTCAAGCACTCTGTGAAATTAAAAATTATCTGATTTACATTGATATTTTAGGGATTCCATCTCTCCATTTTAATTTTCAGGGATTAGGCATAATGACTTTTAAAATTGTCAAAGAGAATAGCATTTAACTCTGGTATTTAAACCCTGACCCATGTCTTTTAAGCATAGCTATGAACTGTCTACACTATAAATAGCTTTGTGTATCATAGTACTTCAACACAGTGCCTTTGGGAAAACAAACAGAAAAAAATGCTGACATGGTTGTCAAGGTTAATAGACTAAACAGGCCTTTCTTGATAAACAAGAATCTTTCAGCTTGTATCCAACAGTAACAACATTTTTTTCTTCAGGAACTCTATGGAAAGCAATTGACTCTCTCTTACCTAATTCAGATTCAAATTCAAATCCCAGTGAAGAATGTCAACAGCTTGTAACACCTTTACACAGCTAGCAACAAGAATTGTTAAGGAAACTTTTGGCAAAAAAAACTCTGAATAAGCTGTTCCCTCTCACATATGGCATGAAAGAGCAAGAGCTATTGCACTTTACCCTGCATCTAGACTATCCCATTCCATCCCACACCAGCACCGAATAATTTCTTAATAAGGTTATTTATATGTGAAAATTATGATTAGCAACTATTTTTTTAGGTTTTTTCCTACAAATTTTAGCTCTCCCATTGATTTTCTCCCATAGGGGTCATTCTAACTGTGGGCAACACCGTTCCAGCAGCATAAACTTAAATTCTCAGGAGTGTTACTGCCTGGAAAGAGCTACAGCATGGATCTGAAGCCCAGGCTGCCTTGTTCCTCTGGACATCAGCACATTTAGAAGAATGGCTCTTTTCCAGTTCTTCTCATTGACACTGTAACTCTCTGAATGCTGTGTGATGGTAACTGCAGTGTCTCAGCAGTTAAGAACAACTCTAACAGGACTCCACATTCTAAGAAACATCCAAATGTTTCATGAAAATGATAGGACTGCCTCAGCAAGGAAGACTGAGAGCATGCTAACCTAGAAGAGTTAAAAGCTTGCTCATAACACCACATTGCTCAGACAGGTTAAGTAATTCAGTTGCTCAGTTTCATGACAGGTTAAGTAATTCAGTTGGAGTTTCCCAGAGTTGTGCTTAAGCATCCCTATTTTTGTGCTGGGGGTAGGCAAGGAGGGGGTTGGCAGGGCCAGGACACAATTTAGACCACTTCCTTCTCTTGAATGATACATTTCTTTCTTTTAAAAACATTCCTCAAAAGAAATAGCATTGTTTGGGGGTAACAATGTTCAAGGTAAAAGGGGGATTTTTTTGTTTGTTTAATTTTCGTATCAGCCAAAGTGATGGGCAGCATCCCTGAACATGGTGTGGATTCCAAATTATGAAGATACACTGCATTAACTTCCAAAAGACTTTGTATTTCTTTCCTGAATTTATCCATTTTACATCCAACCACAAAATAAAAATCCACCTCCTTCCACAAAATTCCATGCATCACGTAGGATGCTTTTAATTCTCCCATACAGATGGTGTACATCTGAAAGAGGGCTGTTAAGTAAAATTTTATTCTGTGAGATTTAGTTTAGGTATATAATAAACCAGTGTCAACTAATTCAAGATGCAATAATGAAACACTTCCTTAAGATTAATGTCACATCTTAAATCTCAAAATCAAGCTTCAAATGAATGAATAAAAAATCTGAAAGTATGCCCATGAAAGTACAGGAATGCTATATAAATTTTATTTTTAAACATTAAAACTGCTTATCATTTGCAGATTGTTATTGGTTATTATGGTTACCATTCTCTAGCACAATCCAATCTGCCTGCACTTTTCTATTTCTGGATGCAGCAGTGATAACATTAACAGCAGACTTAACTTCTCAACTTGAAAACATACATACATTAGGGGCACATGCTATCTCCTGCTGCACTGAAAGATAACGTGAGTATGTTCTCACAGTGTCGCAGAAATAACAAGCTGCTGATCTCCCTGCAGTCAGATGTTAAAACATCTAATCCAACTCGCAATGAGTGTCAGGAACACAGCATGTTTGAAAACATTTGTATTACAGCTACAAAATAAAAATACCTGTTGTATTATAAATCCTCTGCATCACTGAGGTATTGGAGAGGAGCTATAAATGCTATAAAGTTGCAAAATCTGCCCAGAGGTGATTGCTCCCATGTGTGGGCGAGATTTTTATTTTTATTTTTTACATGTGATGTAGAGTCATGTGGAACATTGTCTTCTTAAAGCCTTGCAGTGAAACAGAGAACAGGGAGAGAGACAGAAAGAACAATTCAACATGTTGAACAATTCAACATGTTGTTGCTGGTCTAGGATGGTCACAGAAGTCACTTGCAGCTGAATGTGCTGCCAAACACTTCTGAAACAGCAGTAAACTCTGTCAGAGCTTTAAGGTGTTGGAAGAAAAAAATTAATTCAACAATATTTTAAAGAAGTAATATCTGAGTATTAAAGAGGAAATATTGTTTGTTTTCCTATATGTATTAATTGCAAAAAGGGAGATTAATATACTTTTGAGCACAAGAATTTCAATAAAAGAAACAACCTTCACAGAGAACACTTAATATCCTGACGTGGAATATATAAAACTTACACAACGCTGTAGAAATAGCTTGTGCTCACTATTTTCCCTTTAAAAATACACCTTTCCACTGAAAAGTCACTACTTTAACTCTATAGTATTACCCATACATTAATACAGCATTAAATAAGCAGGGGTTTTTCATCTCAGTGAAAGGCTTTCACCTCTCACGCTCAGTACTCATCTGCCTCTGGGGTCACTGAAATGTTTCAAGTGCCATGGGCAGCTCCATCATGGTCAGATGCTGATTGTCCAGAACTGGAGACTGAGGAATAACTTTGGCTCAAAGCTGTGCAGAGCAGCTACCCGGGACTAATAGGAATATTACCCTCTGGCCACATCCACATCCTGAAAACTGTGGTCCTCAACTTACAGGTTGTCCTCTGGGACAACTGCCCTGCAGTTCCATACTCAGGACATTAACTTAGTAACTGATAGTTCATGGAGGAGATGTCCGAGCCCCTGTGCCTTTAAAATGGTTTTGGCTTTTAAAATGTCCAGCCATATCTCAAAATCACATTTACAGAACTGCTTGTAAAACTTGTGCTATTGATACCTCCAAATTCTGTTCTCATTTCAGAAAATAAAATGCATCTAACCAGAAGAACCACAACAGCAGGCCACAGAAGTCATTTTGGCTCACTCTGCCTTTGCTTATGCATTTTTGGCACAAGCCATCACTCCACAATTCCATCAATTTAAATTATCGATTATCACCAAACATTGTGGTTTCTTTGACCTCATTGCTTCTTCAAATCTCAGTTTCCATTCCTCATTTTTACTGGTTTTGAAACCTGTAATATTTCTGATGGTCACAGTTTTGCACTCTTAAAATCTGGATTAATTATATTTAATTTTTGATGGACTAGCTTGTGCAATTTAATAAGCTCCACTGAAATAAGTTCTGGTGAAATGTGAAAGCTGGAAAACTTCTCTCTACAGAAAGAACTATTTATCTCTTGGGACCCACTTGAGAGCTTAAAATAGGAATTAAGTGGAATTTAGGCAGCATATGTGCTGCTGTAATGGCTCTCTCACCTATGAGGCTGGATGTCACCCTGGCACAACAGAAATGTGCTTTAGTTTAATGAGCAGGGAGCCAGATGTGTAACCCTGGCCAGGAACTCGCAGTGTGCTGCAGTGAAAAACACAGCCAGAGGAACCAGCATGTCAGCTAAGCAGAGACAGCAGTTTGCAATGCAATAAGTGCAGTAAGTTGCTCCTCACAGAGAATTAATGCAATGTGTTACAACAACATGTTCAGAACTGCCCTGATGAGATGCATCATGAAGGTAAGGTACTTTCAGTCAATCTTCCTTATCCACTCAAATTAACAGGATCTTGTTAGCAGACAGTAAGAAGGTGAAGACTTGTCAGAGTGTAAGAAGGTGCAAAGGTCTTTCCTCTTCTACATTGAAATGACTTTTATTCCCCTCAGTTATAATCTAGATACAACTGTAAAATGTAAAAATGTGATTTTTCAATTGCATCTTTCTGTACTGCACATTTTCTTCCCCTCCCTCTTGCCACAATTCCTCATCAGTGTTCATAAAAAGAATGCTCTGAACAGCCTGGTTCCCCCATGCTGACAGCACTGAAGGCTCGTGCATCCGAGCAAAGAGCCTATCTCAAACCACATTTATGTGAGGCTCTCCTTCTCTGTCTGAGACTGCAGGACTCTCATTCTCCAAGAAAAGCATTCAGCCATTTTCTACACCCTGACTGGAGTTTTAAAGGTGAACCTGTCCCTGTGTTCCAAAAGTCATCCCCCAGCACCTTTTACAGCTTCAAATCTATGATACTAAGGTGTGTTGAATGAGGATTTCTGAAGTCACTGAGAAACTCCTCCTAAGTACAAAAAATTTGCTAGACATTTGGTTTAACATGTGGGGAAAAAGTCAGTAATATAAGAATTCTAATCAAATCCATAACTGTTGATCTTAAGATTGGTAGTTGATCTTAATATGGTAACAACCTACAAAAAGACAATATTTTGAATTCCAAGATCCAAGAATTTCTCCTCTCCTAAATTCATAAAACTGAACCTAAATTGTGTATTGTGTTGTCCATGACATGAACAGAATAATGGATTTACACTCAACCAGCATCAATGAAGAAAGTTACTTTTAAAATTTAAGAAGGAAATTATTCTCTCAAGTAGTTCAGTTCTGACACCTTAAACTTCTCCTAAAGTAAAATACTCCTGTCATTATAAGGCTGGTTGCTTTGTTTATGTCTACACAAGTTCTAGTGAAGCTGGGAGATCCATGTGAAATCAGTGATCACATTTTTGTGACAGAAAACATTCAGCCAGAAAGTATCATGATGTCCTAGGAACTCACTAATTTACTCTGAATTTTGCAGGAAGCTACCAAAGTGCGGAGTTTGAAAGTACCTTTTCCAGCATTCCACCATAGCATCAGCTATTCAAACTATTATGTAATCAAGCATTACCCCGTTTCTTACACAACAAAGTGACCCCGTTTCCAAGTCAAACTGGAAATACTGATGAAAAATAGTACTTTAAAACTCAAAAAATTACTTTTTCCAATGCCTCCCTTGATGCATTAATTTAAAAGTTTCTAGAGAGGAAATATTGAAGAGATGACTCTTTCGAATAATACTATAGTTTGAAAATATGTGTTTCATTGTTAGCTCATAGAAAAGACTTTATAATTTTACAAGAACAACAAAGTATATGCAAATGTGACACCAAGAAAACCAACCAAACCTTTCAAATAAATATCAGTCACCTAATGTTGCTTAAACGAATAGGCAAAATCATAGAATCATAAAATATTTTGTGTGGGAAGAGACCTTCAAATGTCTTTCAGTCCACCCCCAATTGTAAGCCTTTTAATAAGAGAGAAAATTTTAAAGCCCAAACATGTTTTGGTCACAGAGATCTTCAAGGAAACTCTATTCTGTAGAAGTGAGCTACTGAACTGTGTACTTAAAACTGTGGGAATTGCACAGGAATGATAATACATACTTGGCTGAGGACTTTGGCAAACTGAGAAGACACCAAGACAATTACTGAGTCTGTGAGTCAATCTTTCTACAGGCATCCTCTGATCAGCATGAGCATACTCAAAGTTAAATTTAGCTTTTATATCTAGCAGGCCTTCAAAATTATATCTTCTTCTGATACTAATATTCTACCAATAGCATTAACTATCCAGCTAGTAATTTTTAAGTGATGAATATTATAAATCATCAAACTGAGATCATCCTTTCATCAGCCTCAAAACATTCAGAAAAAAAGTTTTACTGGATATGTTTATATCCAGTAAAATACTGCAAAATGCAATGTATCATTAATGAGCTGAAGAAAAAAAGTTGTTTAGTGACAGCAGAAGTAATGAAGCTTGGGTTCCCACACACACCTCCACAATACTTTCAGCTCTCTCTCATTTTCCCTACACACCACATGCTGTGTACCCTCAGCTCCCCTCCCCTCCCCTCCCTGAACTTCTCTTATCATGAGCTGAACAGGAGTGAGCATTTGTTTGCTCTGTTGCAGGTAAAGATGATGCCAGAGATGCCTCCTCTGGCATCTGGAAGGCAGCATCCATCCAGCTGAGGAGCACCTCAGCTGGATGGATGCTGCCTTCCAGATGCCAGAGGAGGCCAGACAGTGCTCTACATCTCCCCACTGGCCCATTGAGGAAATGGCTTTAAGAGCTCCTCCAGCCCCCAGGAAGTTCTGCTAGAATCACTCGGTGCTTCTGAGACCTCTGCAAGGCTGTTTTAAATCGGCCACTGAAGTTCCTGAGAAGCACAACTAACAGATGGAAAGTGGGATTGCATAAATCTTTTCTTAGGAAATAAACCTAAGAAATCAGAGCTGTTATACAAAGACTGTCTGTGCACTTTAATACTCAGCAGCTTGTTTAAATATAAGCTGATGCCATGAGCAGCAATGTAAACATTTAATCTGTCAGAAAATTTTCAAATCATCACTGTCACAGAGCATTGGTTGCAGTTATTAAGCAGTTATGAGTACAGTATAAACCACAGGCTTTTGTGTCATGTACATTCAGCACTGGTGGCAGAAAAAAATTTGTAAAGAAACACTGCGCTTGTAACAGTGTAAAGGACTTTAGGGATCAATGATTAAAATATTGCAAACATTTAAATTAATATGTAATTAGACAACTTATTTTCCAAATTCTGGAATCCTCTGTACTTTGGCCCATTGCAAAAAAAAAAAAAAAAAAAAGAGTAAAAATAAAGAATTCCAGTGGTTTAATAGCCTACAAATTGAATATCTGAATGCAACTGAAGTTTAAAGGACTTTACCTCCTGTCCTTTTACACCTTTTTTTTTTTTTTTTTTTTTTTTTTTTTTTTGTGGCAGCTCCACACCAGGGATCCTGGGAAGCAAATAGCAGAATTTGCCCTTTCAAGTTTATGATTTCCTAGGCTTGTTCACTGCTATTTGAAAACTGAATAAAAAATATTAGCAGCAAATATATATCTCACTGATGCCAAAAAATATAAATTCAGGTAAATTTGCGTAAATTGGAAAAAGGCAGGGTGCCGCCTCTCTGCATAGAGGGTGAGGTAAGGACAAAATGTCCTTACACTTTCTGACATTTACTGAAGTTTCCATACTTCAGAATTTCTATGTTACAATGCCTGTTGGTGGTGAAAATGCACCAGTGGTTATGCAGTAAGTAATCCTTTATTTCATCTTACTATAACATTTTAATTAACTTGAACACATAAGGGGTCAACATGTTCCAAGGGACATTCTGTTATCTAGAAATTTAGAAAAATGTACCCATAAAGCAGGTAACTGAATTTCTGGACAATTACATAATTTCAATATACTTTTGATGCAACAACTGCCATTCAAAGACTATCATCAATAATAAATTTACTTAATTATTCATGCCAATAATATGAAAGTTCTCGAGCTATATCTCTTCTTTAATCTTCCTGATTACTTTTCTCCTAGATATTTAAACAATTTTTTTTAAATTAGACAATGTCTGAGGACCAGTACTGCTAAACAAAATGCTAATTTGCAAGCACAGCTTCCTGTAAAATACTTCTGAACAAGAAGTGACTACAGCTAAAATCCACATTAGCAAAACAAAATAGCCTTCCTCTCATGACATATCTGGAGACTAGAATAAAAACTGAGGAAACAGGAATAGAATAGTCATCAGCTATCACTTTGAAAGAAGGGTTGACTAAATACTGAGGGATCCATGTACATGGCTGAATCCCTTTTACTGCTTTCCATCTGTGTTTCACTTCACCTGTCCTGGTTTTTTTCTGCTCCTCAGTTTACAAGGGCTGTACATGCACAGCACCACCCCCTGTGATTCCCTCACCCTGTCAAATGATAACTTCTTCCTCTGTCTAATAGATCATGCTTTATGATCATGTTAAACAGAATCTGGACTTCTCCATGATGGGATATGAGGGAAAAGCTTCCTTTTACTTTATAGACCAGATAAACACAGCTTCTTCTTGCTGACATTATTTGACAACCAGCAGACAGAAAGATGAAAATGCTGCATGGAAACATGTACATTAGTTGTGCTAAGTTTCAACATGGAATTGGTTTTGTTGAGGAAAACAGTAATTTCCAATTTGAGGTTTTTTTTCTTTTTTTAATTTTACAACAACTTTTCCCCACCAGGAAAAATTATGTTCTGATTTCTCCCCACCTATAACTATATTGGGATTGAAAGAGAATCCCAACACATATTGTTTATCAGAAGTCTTAATAATTGCTTGCATATAGATTAAATAATAAAGACTTAAGCTTTCTACTATATTAATTAGATAAGAAAAGACTAAAGGCAGCTATAGCTGAACTCAATTATTTTAAGGGTCTTTTCCAAGCTAAAGGTTCTGTGATTCTATTAGTAGCTGATTTCTACTATTCTGAACATCCATGCCACAAATAATTCCAGTGGAATTATATATAGTAGTTGTACCCTTTCCTGCTTCATGGCACACTTCCTGTAAGACCCACTGTTGCTTTACTTTCCCCACAAACATAAGAGCATAGTCTAATTAGAGAAAAAAAAAGTTATTTATAAAGAAAAGTTGTCTGTAAAATGAGAATAGAATGGATATTAGCAATAACTAATCAGTTTCCTATGTGGAGATCCCTAAATAACCCGGGAAGAGCGATGATCCAAATCTGATTTCCTTCTAGAAAAATACTGTGGAGCAGCTGTTACACAAGACAGTGCTCCTGACTTCTCTCAGAAGAACCCTGGAAAGCTACTGCCATGCTTAAGATACTGTTCTTTTACTGCAATTTTATTCAAATAGCTCATAAATGTTATAGAAAGAAGCAAGCTTAAGCCAAACATTCAGCTTAAATCTATGCTTATGTTAATTCTATTTTAATCCCCATCCTTTTTTCATACAGTGTAAAAAGAGAAAGCACATCCATTTGAACTTTAAAAATAATATTTGTCATCTATTTAAATTTTATTTCACAGCACAGCTGTAGTGGGATGTCTGCTACTAAAACTGGCCCCAGGATACACATACCTGGTCAAATGCTGCCAAAGCAAGACTCATGAATGTGTTACAACCTAACCCAAACAAAAATAATAGACAGTATAATGTTTGCGTCTGTAGAGAGAATGTACTTCAAGCTACTGCCAGCAGAGAGTCCCATTGCTTTCATATTGAGAAGAAAACAATTTAGCACATCCCCAAAAATCATTGAACAAAAGGCAAGCCACTTTTAACTACTTTAATAGGGTCATAGGCAGAAGCCCTCAGCAGCAGCCACCTGCAAGTGCTTTCCCTCCCCCTCAACTCATTTTTTTTGCAGTTTTTCCAAACTGTAAGTCAAGTTAGTATGTTTCAAAAAAGGAAGCTCAAAAGTATGGTTTGTATTTCCACAAAAAAGCTGACACATTTCTCAACATTTCAGCTTGGCTAAATGAGAACAAAGTGAAACAGTTTAATTGCAATTAAGTTAACTTGCAAGCCAGCCTCTACATCACATTGTAAAATTAAAGGGCTCCCGAGCATCTGGCCTGCACTCCTACCACATATGCTTACCCCAGGAGCAATGTGCTTAGTTTGAGGAGACATCAGGCGTCTGTCAAGCATGTCAGCCTCACTCCAAGCAGGCCAGCCCTTCCAGCAGCAGCAATGCTTCTTACAGGAGCACAACCTCCGACGCACCAGCGGGAACTTCGGCCAATCAGCCCACACTGACCATCACTGCCAATACCTGCACTTGCAAGGCCTGGTTTAAAGGGCACAGCTTTGGTCTCTACGGAGCAAGACTGTTTGCTGGCCGTTTCTCTCAGCTGTTGATCTGATACAGTCCCTACGTTAGGGACAGCTCAGCAGAGAGCCTGTCACCATCAATTACCAAGGAGGAGTGGGAGGGCTCCGTGCTCATGGTGACGCCAGGTGCTGTAAGGACAAAGCCTGCACACTTGCTGGAGTAACATCACTCTTTATTCATCTCAGATGTATGGCTGGCAACATGCGTGGCCCCCTGGTAACACACAAGTGCCAGAAACAGGAAAGGCATCTGAGCTTTAACAAGGCATAATCGATTTATCAATATCTGTGGATACAGATTTTTTTTTGTTCTTCCCCCGCTGCAACAGAAATATTATGCTTGTATTTCAAGCTGTAAATATCAATTTAAGTTGGAAATTTTCTGTGTAAAAGAAAAATTCTGCTTGACTCTATCTAAGGTAGAAGACCTATTATGGTAGAAGATACATATAAATGAACCTTAATCATGATTTTTATAAACTATCATCCTAAAAAACTCTCACTAGACATTTCATCATGGCAATACTTTTATATAATAGCCAGTCACCTGAAATCATCAGGAAAACTTACATGCATAATATTATTGGCCCTAATGAGTTTAAGAATTTGCAAGATTAGGGTCAGCTGGCTTAAAATAAGAGCATAGTAAATAAGAATGAGTAAATAAGAGAAGTAAATAAGGATGCATGTTAGTACTGGTCTGAGGCTTCTGGAGATGTAGTAAAGAGGAGAAAGGACTAGGCAGCAACAGGCAAGGAATGGTATGAAGAGAAAAAGAGCTCCAGAGAAGCCATTTCCGCCCTCTGTTACCACTGAGATAACGAATATCAAGGCAGTGATTCCTCAGAGGAGCAACAAGCACAAACATTGTTTTGGCTCCAGCTGCTCAACGAGCTGGGCAATCTTCTCCTCTGCCGATGCCTCAAGATGGTTCTTCAGCATGCAAGGCAAGAAAAGCCCCACAAAGTCCAGCCTCTGGCCCATGAGAGCTGAAAACATTGTCCATTTTCAAAGGCTAAACTCTTAATAGTGACTTTGTGTGTAGACTCTGGAAAGTCAACGGTACTTGGAGAGGGAAGGGCAGACCCTACCTACATGTCTCACAAAGAGTAACAAACTAGTTGTTTTTTTTTTTCCCTGTTAGACAAAGAGGTCAGACTGGCTTCCATTTTCATTAACTGGTTCCTGCACCTTTTTTCACACAGACACTTTTAAGGTATACTAAGATTGACTAATATAAAGTTACGCTCTTAAACCATAATTTCTTATTTCTATTATCTGCATCCCATATTGTTAAAAATTCTCTCTCACTGAAACAAGAAGTGACTTTTGGTTAATACCTGATCAGGTGGTTGTTCATTTGCAGGGGTTTTTATGTTTTTTGTTTTTTGTTGTTTTTTTTTTTTAAGGGGACTATGGGAATGCAGGATTCTTAACATTTTATCACTGCTTCAGAATCCAGTATTCATGTTAGGTCCATTTTGGATGCCAAAAGAGAATTAAACAAGTAGAAACTTTGCCCTTATTTCTCATGAAATAGACATTTCTATTTACCTGAAATAGACTGAGCAAAGAAAAATACACAGAACACTGACAACCTCTTGCACAATTTATTTTGATTTCTATAAGGCATTTCTAGGATGGGTATTAAACTCAAAATGTTGAATCAACTACTGGTTTCCAAGGAAGAAGACAGTAAACTTCAGCAAATACAGTTTTAGAAGGCTGTGAGAAGTACAGCAATTTCTAATGCCATAGTGTATTAATGGTGTTGGGGGGTTAACAGTAAAATTACTGAGCAAGCTTTTTAGCAAAGTTATTATCCTTAAAAAATTTAATACATGCTGTGGGACACAAATACCTTGGGGCAAATCAGAACTACTCTGAAGAACACACAATCACGGTCCCAGCTGGAATATTGCAATTAGGACAGAGTAGCTCTCATTCCAGAGGCTTATTTTCTGCCCTTCAGCAGATTTTACAGAATACTGAAACTAAGCTTGCAAGACCACGCTGTCATCATGGTAAATTTTGGTATCATAATTTTGAAACAAAGGAACTTTGCAGTAGAAAACACAATAATGAGATAATTTAAAAAGTAGAAACAGCAACAGAAAAATTTGCCTGTACCAATCATAGTTTCTAAAGCTCCCTAAATCTTTCAGTCATAGAACAGAAACACCTCTTTTTATTCCTATTTTTTCCTTTTTAATTTTTTTAAAATTATTTTAACTTCTGAGCAGCAAACAGAATGGAACCAGTATGCAGTAAGTGCTAGATAACTTCCACCCTTTTTTGCCCAAGAGGGTGAATCATCACCTAAGAAGTGCCAGATTTGTTAAAAAGTATCTGCTATGTAACCTAACAAATTAGGTGCCTGAGAACAAAGACCTTCAAACCCTTACAGAAAAACACACCTTTACTATGAGAACAGGAACCCAATTAATTCAGATTACGATTCTAATTTATTCTTTGATCCCATATAGTTCTAATGGAGAAGTAGCCTTAACTCTAAATCTTAATAATCTATATTTACACAGTGATTTCATCAGAAGTCTTAATTAATATTAAACACAGCTTTGTAAAATTTTACTGTGTTTGGACTATAAATGTCATTAAGCACATGAGAAAACCAAAGTACTGATTAATACTCAGTAACATACTAATAGAAGCTTGCTTGTAAATGTTTAAGCTGCTTTGGTTTTTGTGTAACAAAGCAAGATGGATGTCAGTCTATAAAAGTTCTTGTTGATAAACCAGATCAAAAAGTAGTTGTTAAGAGATCACACAGTCAGTAACTCAGAACTGGTAAAACCTTAAGACATATGAGTAATTTTTCTCATCACCAAGTTATTGTGCATCAGCTGATCCATATGCGGACATGTGGGCATGCTTAGCATATGCCAAACAAATTAAGGCAATTTATTGTAATTCTACCTCATTATGAATTATGTTATCTGACATTTACTGATGAGTATATGCATGAACATGGCAAGTCATAAATCTGAATATCTAAGTCTAATATATATATACTGGGAAATTTTTTAGTTTTGCCTTTCCTTCCCATTTTAAAGGCAGATAATACATTTGTGTTTCTTCAGTTACTTCAGATATCACATTTGCTTTTATTCAGTCATAAAGTATCTCATCAGTCTTATATGAGTTCTCAAAACACAGCATCATGTTTCTGAGCTGTCTCAGTAGGCCCTTTAGGTATTCAGGCACCCCACACAAAGAGTTCAGGTTGAGTTAACTACAACCCAAGCTCTTCCCTTTTCCTATGTGAAGGTGAATATTTATCCCTTTGCCATTCCTATAAGTGACACATGTTATCAGCTCTTCTCACCTGGCAAGAGTCAGCTTTAGAAGAGTTTTCTTTCCCCTTTTAGAAGATCCAAAGACTTTCCAAAAGGTACCAAGGTATTAAAATCCCTCATTTATCACAAGACAGAAGAACACTGTATATGTCTATGCGAAGTTGATATATATGAATTTTGACATCTAAAATTCTTTGTTGAGAAGGGAGATAAAAAATCAGCCAAAGCTCACACAGAGATAACAATTCATAAGCAAACAGACCAGACTCATACTTTTAAATTGTTCCAACATCTTGTCCACAGAAAACACACAAACCCACCCAAGCCCTGTCAGCAGGAGAGCACTCAGCTCCCCAGCACATGTCAAAATTCACAAAGGTTCCTCAGACACCCTTTCCTCTTCCTGGGTCTGCTTTCCCTCTCAGACCTGTACCAAAGGGCAGTTTGCTCACTGTTGTGCACACTGGCTAACACAGCAGGTCCCAGGTGAGATGCTGGGACAGCAGCTGGGTGATATTTCTAGTCAAAGACAGAAAACACCCAGCACTGTGGGGGCTGAGCTTTAGGATCACCCACTGATCACTTTTCCAGTACACTCTGCCCAGTTTGAGCAAAGGACACTACGAGGGTCTCCTGCCTCTAACGAAAAGTTTGTTCAGTACTGGATTTCAAGTCAACCTCTTGTTTTTCCTTCTGTGAAAAAAAGTCACAGAATAAAGAAGAAAATTCTATTACTCCTAAATATTGTAAAACAGTGTTTAAGGTTTGAAATGGGTGAGTACACAAGCCAGCAGAGTTACTGGTTATAACAGACAGGGAAGAGTTTGATGAGCGTTTTTTAATAAGGGTAATCTAACTTTGTTAGGTACCTACTGGAACAAAACAGTTCACAGCTGTATTTCACAGCTGAAAAGCACAACAAGAGTGCCTGGCTTACAAAGAACTACCTTGATTTTCCTCACTTTTGACGAGCTAACTTGAAGAAACTCTTGCAAATTGTTGCTCCTGAGACCATCAGCTACACCTGAGAGTGGATTATTGCATCTTCATGGCTGTTGATCCTCCTGAGTTCAAGAACACACTGCTTTGCAAAAATAAGTTTAGTGGAACATGAGTGATTCAAGCAGTCTAAATACATTCCTTTTTTTTTCGTAACACTTACTGCAAGATTCACCAAGTATGATCAGCGCACAGCAGCACTTCACAATTAAGTGTTGGTTAGGCAAGCAGGATTCACAGAGTATCTACAATTTGATTTTAGTTTCTGCAGAGAAAGAGCTTCAGCACTAGATGAAATTTTAAGATGGCACTGAGAGATGTATTAGGAAATTTACAGGAATACGAGTGCAGCACATCAAACGCAAACGGTTTAGATGATTTCACGCTACTGCTATGAGCAGAGCTCTTGCTCCTCCCCTGCCCCCCTTCCTGGCACCTCCAGCAGGTGCATCCCCAGCTTCCTTCCCCTCTACCATCCCAGCACTTGTCAGACCCTTCCAGGATGACAGTGATGTACCTGGCTTAGTCAGAAACTACTTGTTTGTTTTGTGGAGGTTTTTTCCCCCCAGTCATTAAGATTAAATTGATAAAAGGGAAAAAAAAAAAAAAAAGCAGGGGAAAGGATGCTGGTAGTGGTGTGGCAATTCCATCACTGCAAAGCCTTACAAAATAACCCAACAAGGGTGTAAATCCCTTATGAATTTAATTTCTGTTTCACAAGGTATGGCAATAGCTATGCAATGTAAAGCTGTATCAGTTTTAAAGCAGAAAAGAGACCTACTTGAAAAACATCTCACATTAAAAATTCTAATAATTAACCACTCCCACACAAATACTTAAGCAAACAGACAAAAAGGATTGCTTTTAAGATAAATATAGTTGGGCTTAACATTTAAACAAAGGGGGTCTTTTTGTTACAGATAATTAATGTCACATTTTTCCCCACTAAAATACAAATTTAACTCCATCCACAATTAATAAGTCACATCCCTCCATTCGTATATTTTGATTTTAGACTTATAATAGATACAGACAATGTTAGCTTACTGCAATCTCCTTTGATGTTAATTCTTCTGAAAATATTCTTATTGGCGTGATCTGAAGCCCACAAGGCTCTCTTTGGTTGGCTTTAGATTAAGCCCTTACATAACTGCAACATCTGGGCCCCATTTCAACTATGCAAATTCCAGCAGACACAATTTCTGTGAGTATAAATTAGTTTTTGTTTAACAGACACCTGTAATTTGAAACAGCTAATACATATTCTCCAAGCAAATAATGAAATAAATACTGCAATTTCATATGCCATTCACATCCAATGTATTCTGGTGTGGTGTTTTTTTTTTTTTAATGTCAGTGCTTTGGAAATTAATATCCATATCTGCACAGAGGATAAAAAGCACAGCAGGCCAGTATTGCCACAGCTGTAACTACTGAAAGGTAGAAGACCCAGGGTCAGTACTCTTCTCCTATATTATTTTTATGCAAAGTATAAAAGTATTACATATACTGTGTAAATTCCAGATTGATCTGTGATTTTCTCAGAAGCCAGGAAAACAATCTAATATTAAAGCACAAAAGACACACTGCAACATTGCAGAGCCTACAAAAAGCATCTGTTAATACATGAGTGAATGCATATTTGTCTATGTGAAACTCCTTAGTGAAGTTTGGAAGGGACTGCTATCAAATAGTAATCCCCACATAACAGTCCATTAAGCTATAGGTAATGAAGAAGTATGATGAATTGTTATAATCTATTTTCTCCAGAAGCATAATTTTTCTCCAGTTAAAAACAATTACAAATTCTTCTTAAATCACTTTTTTTTCCTACTGAAAACAAAAAACGTCACACAAGGATATCTATATCCCTCCTTGTAAATGCACAAACAATAAAATGTTAACAGGATTATCACTAAATCCTTTCAAATAATTCATTTTTACTACTATAGAAAAGAATCTTGCTGAAATAAATGAATAAGTCAGAACTACTACCAGAGTAAGGTATACTGATTTACAGGAATCAGAGAACAGTCTTCAGATTACCGTCTCTAGGATTATTTAAAAAATAGGTCAGTACAATAGTTTATTATAAGGACTAAAAATATGCAATTTTAAAATTATTTTCCTAACTCAAATTAATGCAATAGGAGTGGATTATTCACACCCTTTATTTATTTGATGTTCTCCACTGGAGAAACATTTATCACAGAATACTACAGTCTACAAATATCTGAGATTATCTATCTGTATCAACAGAATAGGTTGATAATGCAGCATTTTCAGTGATCCTTTGCAAACAGCAGTCTCCACCCATGAATCTAAAAGGCACTGGGATTTGCAATTCACAGTTCAACACTACTTATCTGGATTAGGAAAGCAATTATTTGCCAATTAAGATGTAAATAGGCTCAAGAAAATAATGTAACAAGCAAAAAGAATGCTAACTTACTCTTTTTAATAATAGGAAACACTGGACTTTGGATTTTTTTGTTTTAAGGTGGGAAAGAATTATAAAAATCACAGTCATACCAAGCTTAAACTACAATATATTACACACATAACCTACTTTGACAGAAGACTAGACTGCATAATAAAGCAATTTAGCATTTAGTCAACATTAATTGAATTCCCTTGTCCTCACCTACATAATCATATTCCCATTTCCAGGGAGCTCCTACATTTTTCAGCACTCAGACACATGAATGTTTACTGATCTACTATGTTATATACTTTTTTTCTTCTCTTTGTACCCCTGAGTATTTGGGCCCCAGGCCTCCTGGATGTTCTGAAACCCATGTTGTTAACTTTGTTTTTTTTATTTCATGAGAAGCTCATCATAAGCATTATCTATAGCTTCAAAAAATTATCTTCACAATAAGAAGCACAGTAAAATGAAAGAAAACTTTTTTCCAACTCTTCAGATAAGACTTTAAGCAGGCAGAATACAGGCAAAAGGGGACATAATACCACCTCAGTATTTGAAACTGGAGAATTCAGTCTTCTTGTTGCCTGCAGCACCAAAGGTTGGTGTGCTAGAGCAAGCCTCCTGCTCCCAGTACCAGCGTCTCACCTCCAAGCAGCTCACAAGGTAAGGAATCTCAGGAAGACATGAAGAAAATTTGTCATTCACTCACAGGATAATAAAAAGGAAGAAAGCTTTTTTAAGTAGAAGAAAAGAGCTAATTAATGGGTAGAACAGAAATGGAATGCAGGCAAACCCCTTAAGTCAGAAGCATTTCCTCCTCTTGCATTTTGATCTAAAGATCAGTTGTCAAGAAAAAACTTAAGCCATCACAGCCATCTGCCGTGTAAATTCAGAAACCACATTGCTGTTGAGTAAGTAACATACATAGCAGATGACAGAACTGGACCCAAAAAGTGAGTGGACACAACACATTCTTGGAATACAAATCCACTGAAAGCCAGTAAACACGCATTAAATAAAGCTTAGGAATAGCGCCACAGCTGCAGCTCTTGTGCCAGTACTCATGGACAATAAACTGATATTTGGAAGGATATCACTGCACACTTGCTTCATGCTTATATTTCTCTCTATATCTGCTATTGGCTAATATTGCAAGCAGCTAAATAAATTTTTGATCTAATTTGGTACAGCATATTTTATGTCAAGCGCTAAATTAATCAAGGAGGGGAAGAAAGAGAAGAAAAGGAATCAAGTTCTTCAACTTTCAAAGTTAGCTTAAATGCTGATATAAAACATAACTCCCAGGAAATATCATTGTGCTAAGCTGCCCCTAAGCTCCCCTTAGGGCTTAGTGATACCTCTGCAAAATCTTCCAGGGAAGGAGGTTGGTGTTAAATATACTTAAAGTTTCCTTTTTGCTCCTTTTATGTTTTTCTCTTTTAACTCTAGTTCTGCTCTTGTGATCACAGACTTAACTTTCCCTCTGGTAAAATAAAACTCAGACTCTTGTTGTGTTAGAGCACAAATTTTCCAGAAACATCACACCCAAATGTGGGGTACTAAGTGCAACCAGTTCCTTTATATTACTGTACACAGGAGAAAAAAAAAAGCACAAGGAACTGCTGTGCAGTTTCACTGAACTACACAGGCCAGTACAGACATTTGTACTGTCAAGTACTGGGTTATGGGAAGCAGTTTTTCCAACAGCATTAAACAGTGCTTTTTACCATAAACTAGGCAGCTGAGGGACAGCCGAAGACAGCAGGAACTGCCCAGGAAGTTACATTGTCTCTGCAAATAGAGACTTCAGCTGATAGTGTTATTTTATTTTCCTAATACAATTCAGTCCTTTTTTCCCATTATTATTTCCCTAATATTCTCCATGGTTCAAGGACATGATATACTCTACATTTAAACCTCATTTTGCCCATAACAGGAAGCTGCAGCAGACACTGCACTTCATTCAAATTTGCTATATAGCTAGTGCCAGTATTTTGTTTTTAAAACTTTCATTTTCAACACAGAACTTTTGACAAAACTATTTTCAAAAGTAGAATATGGGGACCAAAGAGTCTCAATATTTTTAACAGTTCAATACCACTGACTGCATTTCAGATCAGCTGCTCAGCTAAAAAAGAAAATTATTTTTCAAAGCTTCTACCGCTATGTGAGTTATCAAGCACAAAATGGCTTACAAATTATTGCAAAAATGTCGTCTTGGCAATGCAAATACCATCTTTGATAAAAGAGCAGAAATGGAAATGGTTCTTAATAAATACAGAGGTACCTTCAAGGGCTGGAGAAAGATCTCAACTTTTCCTCCCAGCTCACTGGGCTCCTGGTCCACTCCTTGCAGTTAGCAGGGCAATCACTGCAGAGCCCCAGAAGATCAACTGGTGGCTACTCTCACGGGACACTACTCCTGGCACCTCTTAGTGGAGTTTAATGCATTGACACGCCTGGACAATTCTCCTGAACCAAAGCCAACTCCTCAGAGTTGCCAAGTTAGTATTAAACTGTTAGTATTATCCCACAGTTAGTATTAAACTGACTCTCCTCCCCTTCAGATGAGCATGGCTGATCCAGTCCCACAGAATCACCTGGCCTGTGCTGTCTCCCAGGCGACACCAAAGAGCTGCTTGGCCAGGACTGCGAGTTAGTCCTGGCCAAATGCACACCAGGGACTGCTCTGACAGCTCTGCAGAGTTGTTCTCCTTTGCCAGGAAACCTCCGGTGCTCCTCAGCTTGGACTTACAGAAACAGCCTTAGTGCTAGACAGCTTCAGTAACTCCTGTAGGCAAAGCCACACCCATTTATGGCCACAAATGGATTTTAAAATGCCTTCAGGTGATTGTTTCACCATAGTTTCTAAGCCAAATCAATTATTTCTATTTTATGTCCTCAACTGCTCATCTACAGTTTTCTTTTAAAAGACAGACTCTCGTTCTCCCAGCAGGCAGGGCCAGGCCAACAGCTGTCCCCAGAGCATCTCACATCTCTTAAAGGCTTTGAGATTTTTTTTTCAAATTTGAGCACAGCTAATATCAGCTTATCTCTGTTCTGAATCTTCTTACTTTTTCACTTCTCAGTTAATTATTTCCATAAAGATTTGGTAAAGTATGTGAAAGGAAATTTATAAAACAAAACAAATTGTGTTGGATGCAGCATTGTCATTTAAATGCCTGGTTATTATAATGCAGTTGATGTTTGTTTAACACCTGAGTTATAGATACATCTTGGCATCTTATGCACTGATTTTACCACATTTCCAGGCATTTTACACACAGGTTTAGGTTTGCTGACAACATTCATTAAGAGAAATACATATTTATCTTTCTAAAACTGAGTTTATTTCTATAAACCTTTTTAACACAAATTTTCCCTGATACAGACCCACCCCTACCACTGCTTCCCTTCTCATTGCCTTTCCACACAAAATTTAACTAACTTTTAGATACAGGAATATTCATATCAGTATAACATAATACAGATTAAATCACATGCTCACTTTGGAGTATCTGCAGATAATTTAAAACTTTATGGCTCCCCAAGACTATACCCTCTCCTGTACAGCTGCAGAGAAGAGGTTTGTGTGTGGGGTTTTTTTGTTTTTAATTCTTGGCTGATAAAAGATTTCAGTTGCACAGCAACTCAAACATATAAAGTCTGTGTGCTTCAGCTCCAGACACTGGTCAGAATCAGAAAGTAATCAGAGACAGGAATTAAGGGAATGATTTTGTGTCCCAGATCCAGGGAATACACAGGATTGCTGGGCAGCATTTAGACAAGAGGCTGCAGAAAGAAGCTTCTAGAAAAGAGAATAAAAAAACCATAACATCAAACTAAAACAGAACACAAAACTGCCATTTGCTGTTTCTGGTACATAACAGATATTTTGGGATTAGCTCATGATGCAGAGAGGTGAATATGTTGTAGAAAATAAATAATGTGAATTATAAAAACAATTAGGCTTCTTATGTAACAGAAATAAAAGAAGGGAAGGGGATTAAGGAAGAAAAGAGAATGAATCAAATGCAAGTATTTTCTAAAAGAGCATATTTTACTGCAGGAGTGATTTTGAATCTGATGCCTGGCTGCAGCTTGCTCAGTGCTGCTCTGCCCACCCAACACCCTCTGCCCACCCCACTGAGACACTGAGAGGGAGGAGGGACACCCCTTTTCTAGCTCCTGGATGATGAAGAAACATGGAATTAATCTTTTGCACCTCTTCTTTAAAAGATGAGAAACTAAAATACATTTGCAGGCTGAATTCCTAATTGTTACATATTTGTTTCATTAACAGCACACGGAAGTCAGAGAGGAAGCACTATTTATCAGACTGTGCTGGCTTCCATGTTCTGTGCAAATGTTGTTGGCAACACAGAAAAACAGAAGAGTTTTGTGATGTCTGACAACAATTAATCCTGAATTAAAGCTATTTAACCAATATTTTCCATTACAATTTCGGTACATCTCAAAATATTAAAAGGCCAACAGTATCCCCTTAATGGAATATCTATAAATCAGACATTTTTTTAAGAATTGTCCTGATTTCTTCTGTTTCAAACAGTAACTTCTGCATCAGTCTTTTTTCATCCACCTTTGTATTCAGCCAGCTGTTACTGAACCTGACTTAAAAGCTCACCTTCAATTCAGGATTAATTTTTTCTGTATTATCATTTCCTTCTACCTCTATTTTGTTTGTTGCTGTCACTGTATTTGACTTTTTTTCTAAGCAGTATGATTTTCCTTCCTTCTTTTAAGCCACTCTATCTCAACTTATTCTATTGTTCTCCTATATTGGTACTCCTAGAAAAAGCAAACAAAAAACCTACAAGTAAACCCCTGCTCTAAATCCTATTTTCTTAAAACACCCCCAAAATAATAATTTAATCAAGCAGTAACACAGCTTTTGTTTTAAAGACCTGAACCTTACCTGAGAACTGTCAGAAAATACAGTTTCCTCAAAAAAAAAATAAAAAAAAAAAAAATTCTTTTTTCCTTATGAAATCCAGTAGAGCAAAATAAAGATCCATTACTTGCAAAATTATTTCTGTTGTAAATCTATTAGCTCAGCCCTGACAAAAATGAATTTGTGATGAAGAATATAAAAAATTCTGATACATTGAAAAGTCAGGTCATTTGGAAGGTGCTACATCTCTAGTATTTTTGGTTTAAAGCTGCTTTACAGGACATTTTGTCACAGATACCTTTTGATGGGGTTCAGAGGCCTCTCTCTCCTTTGTCATGTATTTCTCATCTCCTGATACGCTTCCTCATCAGTCTCTGTGAGAAACAGTGCACAAAAGAAAGAAAAGACTCTGCTAACAGTTTGCACCACCGAGCCCAGCAGGGTGATGAAACAGGTCACATAAAAGGCTGCAAAACTACCAGTTTTATTTTGGTTTAAACTGAGATCGAAAGGTATTCTTGCTACTAATCAGAATCACTGCAATTTCCCACCTTCTTTGCAGGGTGGGATTACTTAAAGAAGCAGAACACTGCGACTCTGTTCATCAAAAATCCCCAAACCAACAACATGGGCCATTGAGAGGAAATTCCCATACAGAGCAGAAAAGTCAACTTTCCCTTACATTTGTCATTTTTAGAATTTACTCCCTATCTTGCTGTGACGGGAAATTCAAGCTCAGTCACATTTCAAGCAATCATTTTGACCCAGAGCTCAGTCCCTTGCCCACGCCATCCAGCCCTGCGGCCACGGATGGCTCAGGGGGCAGCAAGGGAGGGAGGGTCTGGCTGCAGCTGCCCAGGCAGAGTGGACAGCAGGCAGGCGTTTGTCCTGGCACCGCTGTGCCCGGGAGGAGCGCTGCCCACCCGCCCAGCCTCCCTCTCCCTGATTGCTTCTTCCTAAGGAGATTTAGGCAGTTTGCGTCAATCAAGGATTTAACACAAGACATAAATGCCATCCCCTCTTAACACAAACAAACAGCTGCCAGCACCTTTCTTGATGAGCCAAGGGTGCATGGGCGGCTGGCAAAAAGTTAGTGATTTCTAGTGAATTCTCCTCTTTTACTATCTAACCTTATCAGTTAATCACAGGACTGATTTTGAAGGTTCATTTCCCTACAGTAGCAAAAAAAGTACTTTAAAAACTATGAAGGCACATATAAATACAAGGGGAATCCTTATGAAAAACAATATGAGTTACATACAGAGCATGAAAACCATTAACAGGGCAAACATAGGCAGTCATTAAACATATTTTCCAGTGCCAATTGTCTAAATAAGAAAACAGATAGACCTCAAATAATGAGTTACTGCATAAGGCTTAAGCCTTGGTCCATGAAGTAGAATACATCTATATCAAAACTGCAGGAAAAATTAGCATTCACAAATTACAGGGCTTCAAGCCTTGTCAGATTTTTTCCCAGTAGATTGAATAATATTAAATATTATTCAATTAGAATTCAGCTAATATTCTTGCTATTCTATATATTATATTACTAAAAATACCATTATTAATAAATATATAAAAGTTTTGATTTAAAATCTTGAATGTCATTGTTCCAAGTTGCAAAACCAACACAAAACCTGCTTCATTTTAGAAGCAATTGCTTTGGGTTTTTAAACCTGGCTATGTTCAACCACATACTAGCAAACCAAACAATTATATAATGAAATTATGAAGTCTTTAAAAGCTAGCTTAATCATTGCACAATGAACTTCAGGAAATTATCATGAAATTAGCAGTTTGCCAGATGCCCAGTAGAAGGCAGACAAGGAAGTATCCTTTCCCCCTGAATGATCTGTCATCCAGCGGCCAGGTACATTTTTTCCCCCTCACTCCTCACCACAAGCACATTTCGGCATTTTTCTCCCAGGTTAAAATGAAGGGGCCTAAATACAGCTCACATTTCCTCATAAAATAATTTAAATACAAATGTCTCTTCTTTGCCCTAGATTCTCCTTTCAGTAAGCTGTTTGGTAGCTCCCACTGAACACCATTAAATCAGACACAGTCATCCTTGTAGCCACAGTTCCAAAAGTTCCCTTCACTATGTCAGAAGCTTATTACAATTCTATAACCTCTTAGCACTTGAACTTTTGATCTGATTTTCTTAAAAATAGCAGAGTCTCAGTTAAAAGAACAGTATTGAAAGTAACAGTATTAATGCTATTTAATCAGCTACATTTTCTTCTAGTCTCTTAAAGCAGAACACAGTGGGCTCTGTATTCTATTCTACATTCAGATTGAGTCAAAGTTGAAAGCTGTGCCTTTGAGTAATTTCATTCTGATACTGTTAAATAGCAATTCAGGAAGCATGCAAAGTATCATGCTAAGATTTTCAGGTAAAGCTTGTCCATCTTAACTTCCCATGTTCTTCTG
Organism: Vidua macroura; assembly: GCF_024509145.1. Lineage (NCBI taxonomy): Eukaryota > Metazoa > Chordata > Aves > Passeriformes > Viduidae > Vidua > Vidua macroura. The sequence continues at coordinate 19,942,775 of NC_071571.1, forward strand.
CTGATACATTTTAGGAGTCAAATCCAAAACTTTCTACCCTCTATTTCCTTCTCTCTTTCCATGCCCCTGCAGAAGCAGGGAGGGTTGTAGGACCGAGTGAACTACCTTGCAGTTTCAGCACCTACTTGTCATTTCGTGGCTTCCTTAGGACCCTCCCTGCCTTTCTGGAAAACCCCATGTAAACAGCATTCAATTATGTTCTAAGGATGTTTTTTATAAACCTTCAAAACTCTAGGTCCTGCTCAAGGGGTAGTATTTCCAATTTCTAGACAAAATTAAAATCAGATGTATTTCTGTTGAAAATAGGGTCCCAAACATATCCTAAATTTCACCAAAAAAAAGCAAATTCTGTGACTTTGTAGAACAATTTTGTCAATGCACTATCTGATTATCTTTTATTTTCTTTTTACAAATCAAAGGTGTATGAGCCTGCTTCTACCTGGAAATAAATAATGTAACATAGAAATGGAAAAAAAACTATACCACAGAAGTTTAAAAAGTAAAATGGCAATCACTGGGATAGTTCTTGTCCTCACTCATGCTCACTCAATCCTAATTAACACTGGCAGAATTTGGCCCGCTGTACAAGCCCCATCTAATCCCTCCACTGTAGTCTGCCACGCCAGAAGGTTATTCCTTGAAACACTCCCCAGTAAGCCGGATAATTCTAGAAATGACATTTCAATGCCACCAGATCAGTTTGCCCAGTGCTACGATTTAATTTCTAAGCCTCTTCCACTTGACTGTACTTGTATGACAATGTAGAAATTGTGAAAATAAAATCTTTTTTAGAAAGAAATCAGAACTAACTATGATTATTTTTGCCTGTAGATTGGGACACTCATTTGGAAATTATTGAGTCTTTGCAAGGGCAGCATCACCCCTCATTTACTGTATGTATAAAAGGTCCCTCACAAATTACAAAATACAAGCAGAACAGTTAGAACGAGAGTAACAGAGCCAGAGACTCATCTAACGAGTAGGATAAAAATAACAAATCAGTTTGCTTCATGTCTTAGAACTGCGTTTAAAATGAGACTCTGGAACAGCAAGAGCAGAGCAGCAAGAACAGAGCAGCTGTTTTTACAATATTTAGCTCCTGGCTTTCACAAAAAGGGCCTGTGAGGGCAGGGGAACATAGGGAGAAGTGATGGGCTGACTATCCCAGAGGCTGCTGGAGCAGAGCTGAGGAGAGTTTAGGTTTGATTGCAACATTTGTCCCAAGGCTGACAACCCCAGAGGCCATTTTCTGAGCTGCACCTTTTCTGAGCTGCACCTACAGTTCGCTACCTATAACCCTGGAGTGAGGGTTTAGCATAGAAAACTATGATGTAAATAAAACCAGATCCTGCAAACAAAGTGGTCTTCTCTACCAAAGAAAAATAATTTTTCTAAATATTTACAGGTTCAGGTCCTTGCTGTGCTGACACTATAGTCTATGTAGAATAAAGGGCAATCTGCACTGGTGCTGTTTCTGGGGAGAAGTACTCTGTTTTTCCCTTTATGCCATGTAGGGATTACACAGGGCCAGCTTCTCTACCAACTCCAGGGTTTTGCACTCTTTGGCAGCCTGGCTTTATCAGCTTCATCTCCAGCTGCCTACGAGGTGAGGAAGAGCTCACCCAGCGGCACTTGCTGTTTCTGCACAGCTCTGAAACACGGGCAGCTCAGCAAGGCTGAGAGAAGACACTACTTTGCCTGATGCTGAAGCTAGGAGCTCCCTATTATGCAGATAAATACACCTACACTTTTCAGGATATTCATGTCTTCACATAAGGTACATGAATGACATAGCTTTTAATTTTCACCGATGCCCCTCCTCAGAGCATCGGCATAACATTTAAAGACCACGAGTTTGGGTTTTTTTTACAGCTTAAATTTCACACAATTTCTTCACCTGTTTTCCACTGCCTTGTTTAAAGCACTCCAATTTATTATCCTTGGTTGTGCTGGTTTCAGCTGGGGTAGAGTTAATTTTCTCCACAGTGGCTGGTACAGAGCTGTGTTTTGGATTTCAGCTGAACATGGGGTTGATAATATACAGATGTTTTTGCTGTTGCTGAGCAGAGCTTACAGAGAGCCAAGGCCTTTTCTGCTTTTTCTACTGCCACAAAGGCAATGGAGCTGGGAGTGCATGGGAGGAGACACAGATGAGATAGGTGACCCAAAAAGACCAAAGGGATATTCCACACCATGTGACATCATGCTCAGGATATAAAGTCTAAGGAAGGAGGAGGAAGTGGGGGGACATTTGGAGTGATGGTGTTTGTCTTCCCAAGGCACCATTACACGTGCTGGGGCTGTGCTTTCCTGGGCATGACTGAACACCTGCCTGTCCACAGGAAGCAGTGAAGTAATTCCTTGTTTTGCTTTGCTTGTGTGTGTGGTTTTTGCTCTTTCTTTTCCTATTAAACCAGTTTTATCTCAACTCATGAGTTCTCTACATTTTTACCCTTCCAATTCTTTCCCCCATCTCTCCAGTGGGGGAGTAAGTGGGGCTTGGCTGCTGGCTGGGGTTAAACCATGACATTGGTAGAACTTTTAACTTTTAACTCTGCCAGTCATCAGACTGCTGTTTGGTTTGGTTTTTTTTTTTCCCTTTCTTTTTTCTCTTTCTCTTTTTTTCTTTTTTTCTTTGCAAAGCAGAAACATAAAAACTTAAAAAATCCACAGTGTAGCAGAATAAGGAAATTCATATCTGCTTCCCAGTCCTCCATAGTCCACTACACTTCCTTGAAGACTATTTTTAGTAAGAAAACTAAGACTATCAAGTCAGCCAAATATGAAGTTTTCTTCAATTCTGACAGATACCTTAACAGATACTAGAACAAATACTTAGGCATATGGGCAACAAAACAGATTCTGATGGGTATTTGATTACATATTCAGCATACACATTTTTTTTTAAGTTTTCCCAGTAAATAGATTGCCTTCGATAGCAAAAGAACTTTCTAAGTTCTGCTAGAATACAATTTTATAAACCATGAACCACAAAAGAAAACTAAATCTCAAATCTAACATAAAAACATTAAAAGACTTTTGGCATGCCCCTCAACAATCAAATATCAGACCACCTATCTGTAAAATACTTGGGGACTTTAAAACCCAAGTATTTTACAGTTGATACTATCAACTGGAAACTGATAATGTTATACCATAAAATATTGCAGCCAGCTGTAAATATTTCTGAAGCTCACCAAATTCCTTAGAAAGGGGACAAGTAAGCAAAAGTTGTCTGCAAAAGTATAAAAAAATTCTTCAGAGCAGAGAAGAAAATGGGCTCCAAGAAGGTCAGTTTGCTGGCACTGGCAAGGCTACTTTTCAGAGGAACTCAGGATGAGGTTTCATCCTTGAATTTTAATACTACTACTTTAGTATCTTTTTCTTACATGTATACAATTCAGACTAATCTATTCAGATGTACTAAGGAAAATTTAGAAGACTTATTCTCTACTAAAATCTCTCGAGATTCATCCTGAAACTGAGACAATACAAAACTTGAAAGGATAAAAACATGACATGCTGACAGCAGTGTAAACTCACTGTATGGCAGGATTTTGTAGAAGGTAGAAGAGAAGAGCAGTTTAAGGAGCTGATTCTGCACCTCCCAGCATAGACCACTGAGAGGCCCCCTGGGCAGCGTCGATGCCAGAAAGCATTGCTTAGGTTTTTCAAGCATATACAAAAATGCAATTGAAACATCTCTCTCTCTCTGGAAATTCAGGGCCTGAAAAATAAAACCTTAGACTTTCCAAACAGTTTTCAGCTCAGTGCTCTGCAGCCCATTGCTGTATCAACATGGACACTCAATTTCAGCATGCCTTTTTGCTCTGAAATATATTCAATGATTTCATCTTTTCTCATGTCAAAATATATGTAAAAGAGAAAATAGGATGTTCAACACAAAACATTAAAGGCTTTAAATGGCATCCCGAGCTATAGTTTTTGAAAGGGCTGCAATCTTCCTGGCACAATATGAAAAGACACTGGAATGTTTTAAGGTTAACATAATCTTAATATTTACTATACAGTATTTTTAGATTGAATTATCCCAACCCTGAAGAAAGGATAATTCATGGCCAGAGAACAGAGAACAGAGAACCTGCACAATGTCCCACCAAGACAGGCAGTGTGGATTGCATTTGGACACACTCACACAGAGCTGGGCACTCAGAGTAATGAACACTGTGCATGGAGAGGGAACCCAGCACTGCACTTGGCCACGTTTCCAGCTCCCCCCTGACTGCACTGGGGAGCTTCTGGCACCTCAGGCCACTCTGACCGGGTCCACGTCCAGCCTGCCAAACAGGCAAGGCAGGCCCATGCCAAAATATCCTGCGCTCGTGAAAGATGGGAGCACCAGATCCGGGAAAGGATCTGGCAATGGGGGAGGTCAAACCTAGCATTTAGCCCTGGAAGCTCCTTCCTGCTACACTTCAAAACTTCTTCTGGGAAAGCAGCATTTACTCCTGAGACAAACAAGAGCCCAGCGCTTGCTGAGATCACAGAGTATCTCTGCACTCTTCCCTTACCAGACCTCACCTGGCAGCTGAGGAGAATGCACAAACAGGAGCAGCCTACAAAACATGAGAAATACTGACACACAAAAAAATAATAGGACAAAAATAATGAAATTGCAGCTATATGAAGAGTAGGGAAAACTGGCCAATTTCAAGCACCTTGTCTGGTGCAGGAAAGAAGTGCTGAAGGTCATGTTCCATCATTTTTACTTAAAGCTTCTTGAATCATTCCTTTTTGGAAGCTGGGGCCAAAACAGTGTTGTGGAACATCACTTAATGTCTTGTAGAACACTAGGAATACACTTTTTTTTTCTATTTACTTTTGCTGAACTACAAATACAAAATTAATAATTTTGAATTTAAAAAAATAGTATTTTAAGAATTGATGTCTGATTCAGGACTTGATTTTTAGAAACGTCCAAATTCAGAGTATATGTTTGTAGAACAAGTACAACTCCCTCTTTAGAACCTTACAGATCTTTGGGTCTGGGTAATGAAGAGTGTCATGAATTCATTGATGATTTCCCTTTGCATCTCAGTAACAGTTAAACACATCTCACATCTGTCAGATGTCTGAGTTTTCAGTTCCAGCTTCCATACTGCATACTCATCACAGTTAATATTAATTGGTAATCAAACAGAAAAGCACCTGAAGCAAAGAAACAGGACAGAAATAACTTTTTTATTCCCACCAGGCAAGAACACAGACAAGGCAATAGGGTAATGTGTTTACCATTTATGTTTATCCTGTACATAATAAAAGACTTGTCCAACCAGAGTGAATAGTCATTTTTTTCATCAGCATTTTTGTTTTTCAAATGGAAGGCTTTTATCATATGCAAAATTGCATTAAGCATGTATAATGATTTATTCAATGATTTGCATAAACATCTTCCATGGCATGCACAAAACTAGACAGCTGTGATTTGCTTTACCCATGCATAAATAACAACAAAATTGGCCCAAAGACTTTTACTTCACATTTTAAATGTGAAGCCTAACAGGGCTAAGAGAAAGGTTATCACTTTCAGAAACACTACTTAGCCTAGACCTAGCAAGAACACACTAGAAAAGAAAACACGTCAAAAAATTGTAAGAAAAGAATTTAAAAATCCCAAATCACAGGAGATTTATACTCAATATATTGACCTCAGGGCTGAATGGGACTAAATATAGTCACAAGGGATAAATCAATATAAGTTTCTTTCAAATGGTAAAGAATATTTTAAGTGTTTTGTGAACTCAGTATTTCAAATAGCCACCATTTGTATACTTGGAAAAGATACAAATATTTTAAAAATTTTTAATTAATTTAAAATATTTTCAAAATACTTTTAGGATTTTACAGTAATTTGAAGTACCTTAAAATACTTTGGTTAATCTATTCTGTGGGTAAATTTAAGATATTTACAAGGAGTAGTCACTGGCTTATAGTAGTAGACTACTACAAGGAGTAGTTACTGGCTGGAATTTACTGAAGGTTTATTATTAGCTTCTTTCTATGAAAATTTCTAGGTGTTTAAAACATGCATTGTAAAGTAAATTTGGCTTTAGTCTAGGTGACTACACCGTGCCAATGGAAAGGCAGGTTTGCTGTCTGAGGAGATGGTTTTCTTTAGATTTAACCAGCATTTAGAAGGTGGGAGGGTATGGAAGAAAATGACTTGCATGACCTTTGCCTTTTTGCACTCTCAGATCTGGACCATTTAAATACTTTAGTTAAAGTATCCTCTTTAAACAATACAGGCTTTATTTAGACAATAAGCTGATCAAGCAGACAGGTTAATTATTTGCCTTCAGCAGGTTATGCACATTGGTCATTGCTGAAAATCAAAACTGCTTTTGCAGTAAGTCCTACAAAACAATAATTTAATGTGAATATAAAAGTCAAAATTGAACCATTCGGTGAAAATCGTTGAGTAATAATTCTTAAATATTTAGAACTAGAAGGAAATTAATTAATACTATTTTTTAAAATTCAAATAATAATATTAGCAGAAATATAATCTGTAAAATATTTTTTTTTTATTAACTTGTGAAAGTATAAATCAGGCCAGCTTTTGGATAGCAATCTCTTGAGCTGCTAATTATTTACTTATTTAGTTGTTTAGCAGGAAGGGAGCAGAAATTATGTTACCATCCTCATGCTAAAAAAAGTTTCACAGCATTTGAGTTAAGAGCAGTCTGGCCTTGACAATAGTTTGCTGTACCGGAAGGCAGATAGCATAGCACAGGAAAAGAGCCTAGAGGCATTAGTGTAATCCATCGAGGTTAAAGTAGGAAAGCTAAAATTATTTAATACTTTTTAAGCCCACAGTACAGTAAATGGTCTGTTGCTAGGAAGCAATCCTGGCTAAAAATACAGCTCTTTTTAATATGCTGACTTTATGTCTGAAGAATTCCAGAAACAGGTCTCACTGAAGGTATTTCTCACGCCCCTCTTCTCACTCCATAGAGCCCCCAGTTCACACTCACAAATGTATGGACCTCAAGTGCTCCTTAGCCTGGAGGTCATGTTTGACCAAGGAAAAGACAAGCTCAACAGATGTGTGATCTTTACTAACATCTTGTCAAGAGAGCCCACATCAGGGGACCCATGGTAATAAGTAAAAACTCTTTAAAATTATAAGATTTAAAGTTCTGATCCCCCAGTCTGACCATAGATTTGCCATCATGAAGGAAGAATTTTCTCCCAGGAACCTGAGAACCTTGAAAAAGGCTGACTTCCTGGGGACATCCTCTGGAGGAAATTGAGGGATGCCACAAATGGTCCCAAAGCCCCCATGATAAATTCCCATAAATGAAAGCGTTTGATTGTCCTAATTTACAGCTGTAAACAGATGAAGCAATCCTTAGACATACAAATTAAAAATTAAAAACCTCAGAAACAGAAAGCAGAATTTGGCAGTACCAGTGCTGAGGAGTTACAGCCATTTAGCTCTCAGAGAACTGACCACTCCTACAGTAATACTGGACCAGTAAGTTCAGCACTGTTAAGAAATACAACACGCCAAAACATGACTTGCAAGGGATGAAAGTGCCCTGAATAACTTAAAAATTGTGACCCCAGACTTTCAGGAGAGTCTGGGTGAAGCCACAGTTGTTACATTTTGTGCAACAGATGGACAGTCACACTTCAGAGGATAAACAATATATTAATGAAAGAATAAGATATATAACACTAAGCACAGACTTGCAAAGGTATCATGAATTACTGTAAGCAACTTGAAGACTGTGAGCACATAGTATTACACTGGCCTGTCTATTCAACAGCGTTTACTGAATGCATTCTTTAAGTACATTGTGACAGAAACCTGTGTTTCTCAGTAGCTTCAAAGTGTCTCTGAAAATGAATGTGCAAGTAGAAATTTATGCTAGCTTTAAAATAAATAGTAAATAATGCATAATGTTTTTCTTTAATTACTAGATAAATTTCCTGTCAACAATTTCTGTTATGGCTGAATTATTTTGAAGTTCAACTCTATTTTTTATGGCTTTACATTGCAATCCTTTCTCCTTTCTAAGCAGCTTTCTGATGGAAAGGAAGATAGGTCTTCATAGCTAGTTCTGCCTTCATCTTTTCAAAAGGTTTATTATTTTTTTTGCTGAAATCCTTTTATGCTGTCTTAAGTAGAGAACAGCCCGGCCACCCTTTTAATTGAGAACCTAGTTTATCACCATCCAATAGGCAGGTAATTGTCTCTCTTATGTTCATAAACATTACATTTGGAATCCTGCACTTATCAGTCAGCAAACAGTCCTCTGCATCAGTGAGGTACAAAACTCAACCTCTTCTCATTCTTTAACACATTGACTACTTGGCATCTTTAGGGAGGAATTTTTTCTCTTTGGATTTTATATTCTCTGTCAATTTGCACATCACAACCACACAAGAAGTGGACACCTAATTAGGCCACTTTTTGTGTAGCTTGAGGCAAGCTACCATGGCTGACGTCAGAAATAACAGGTAACATTCACTTTGGAAGCACAATGGTTTTGAATAGCTTTCTTCAACCTCCTCCTTTTTAGTGAGGCACATTCATACAAGAAAAATCCTATCAGAATGTATGCATTAAACAGTTAATTATGGACTTGAGGAATTATCTACATATTTTTACAAACTACAGTCTGGCAATTCATGAAAATTTCAACCTAAACTATAGTTTTAACAGTTCCACTAAGTCTTGTGTTAATAATAAATGCACCTGGGTCAGGGCAATTGCAAGCAAAGGTACAGGCTGGGCAGAAAATGGACTGAGAGCTGCCCTGCAGAGAAGGACTTTGGGATTGTTGGTGGATGAGCTCAAGACAAGCTGACAAAGTGCACTTGCAGCACAGAGAGCCAATTGTGGGCTACATGAAAAGCAGTGTGGCCAGCAGGGTGAGGCAGGATTTGCCCCTCTGCTCTGCTCTGTTGAGACCCCAGCTGGAGTGCAGCCTTCCAGTACCTAAAGGAACCTGACAAGAAAGCTGGAGAGGAATTTTGTACAAAAAAATGCACTGAGGACAAGCAGAATGTCTTTAAACTGAAGCAGTTTTTAAACTGAAGGAGGGGAGGTTTACATCAGACATGATGAAGAAATTCTTCACTGTGAAATTGATGAGGCACTGAAACAAGTTTCCCAGAGAAGTCATGAATGCCCCAAACTTGAATTTAAAAACTATCACACAACATTGTAATTAACTACTCTGAAATGCCTGAGTTATTGCTAAAGAGCTTTTTCATTCCTTTTCCTTAGAAGTGCTGTATTTACAACAGATGATTTACACAATCACAAGGAGAATATCATTTCCCAGATCTAAGAGGTTCATTACTTGTGATGTAACTTGCAGCATGAGGAGCTCCTTTTCCTTGAAAACTGTATAGTACAAAAATACAGTCATTTCCATTAGTGTGGGAACATGCCACATTTCTCATAGGATTCAAAGTATTTCCCGAGCAACAATAAACTTACAAAAAAGATACAAGATAGTCAAAAGCATTGGCTGTAAGTGAAAAGAAGTCCTTAATTTACAATCATGAGCTAGTCTGGTGACATTCCAATCATAAATATGCAGATATTACTCCAGTGATTTAGACCAATTGGGGTTTAGATTTCCACTTAAACAATTATTAACTTTTTTTTTTTTTTCTAAAGAAGGCAATGTGCACATTTTTAAGATTTTAGTTATAAACACATTTCAAAGGAGGTACTTTGAAAAATAAACCAAAAACTTTGTCCCTTGGAAGAGGTCACTTACAAAACATCTCTTAAAATAATCTCTTTCCAATTTACTAAGAAGATAAGGGATATTTACAGAAAAGGCTGCAATTCAAAAGCCATTTCTTCATGAGTCCTTAAATCACCCAAAAAATAGTTTAAATTAAAACATGTATCCTCACTGGGATCTGATCCCTTAGCACGTTGTTGTCCGAGCAGCAGTTCAGATTTAGAGATGTGCCAGTGCCTCACTTACCCATCAGCACATGAACCCTTTTCCTCCCTCTCCCACCCAACCTGCACATGTGTGCACACAGTGTGCAGGTAACCCTATTGGCAAGGTGATGTAATTACCTGGGCAACACTGTCAGACATACCAAAATTGGGACAAACGAGAAAAAAAAGGTGATTAGGGGACATCTGTTTTTATGGATGAGAATCAGGGTGGGAAAGGGGAAGAACTTAGGAGAAAAGAAGGGATAACAAAAAATGGCTGATTGATGCAGCGACTGATGCTGTTTGGGGGTATTTACCAAGTGACCCGAAATCTGGGTCCTTCCACTAGCAGCTTAGAAATCAGGGTGCTGGTTTAAACAGTGCTAGGCTATTAAGAGGGACTGGCTTTGCTTTGGACAGAGAAGTATTTCCCTCCTCACAGCCACCCCAATCCAGCCATGCACAGCAGCTCAACACTTCAGGGATCCCTCCAAAACCCCACAGAGCAGCAGTGCCTGGTCACACCACACAGTTTGCAGGCCCAGTTTTATTCATTTAAAAGACTTCCAACCCAACAGTGCACAGAGGTGATTGACTGATAACTTGAGATTTTCTGATAGAGGAGAACAGGCCAATAACATATGCATTACAGTGCAGCCCACATCACCTGTCGTGCAGCCCACATTCCCTGTCATCCCTAATGCAGGTGAAAAGACTGAAATGTCTGATCTGGTGACACTGGAGTAAGATGCTGTGTGACTGATGCTATTTTACTCATCACAAATATAGTATAACTATACCTCCCATTGTCTTGCAGTTACACAGCACACAGAGGTTACATCAGAACAGATTTACTGACTTCAAACAAGCATTCAGAGATAATTACTTAACCTTACAGGACAATATTAAGCAGTTGACAGAGCTGACGACATTTCAGATGATACTTGAGAGAACAGTTTGTTCAGAACAAAGTTGGAAAGTCATTTAATAGATTTTGCTCTACCACTGTGTCATTCTGCCAGGAACTGAAGAGCACATCCCTTTCTGCCCCGTCCTCTCTCCTGCTGCTTTGTTGGCCAAAGCACTGGGAACACTTCAAAATATCTGGCAATCCAACACTTTTCTACTTACTCTTCATATAGAAGCTCATAGGACAACTCAATTAAGTTTATGAGCTTTTGTAAGTGACCTTGCAAGGGCCCAATTGTCAGCGCTGAAAAAGCTTGCACACAGATTGTTTAATTTGTTTACAATGGGAAAAAAAATCCTAACACAATTTTCTGTGATATTGAGAAGCATTTTACAATTATAATAAGTCAACAAAAATTTGTCAAAACTCTTAAAAAATAGAGCTACTTAAGTGAAAATATTATAGACCCTATTACTACATTAATAATATATTAATAATACATTAAAAATTTTAATAGATATTTTGTTTGTTTTTCATGAAAGAATACAATTTATCAGTTGCTGAATTAAAACTCTGCTATAGCTGGCAATATGAGATGTTGTTTCTTCTCACAAAAAATCTCCTAAAAATATGTTAAGAGGAAATTAATCTATAGTTATATTTTGCCTCATTAGCTTTATTCTCTATTGACTGTTAATGACTCAAAAGAATATCACAACATATTAATGTCTTCCAAGCATAGTATTCTATGTATGTATACACACCAAGTTTTTACAAATTCCTATTTTGTCAGTTTTTAGAAAGAGATCAAGACATTAAATACAATCTCAACTTCTGTACAATAGAAACTGATAAAAATTACAAGGAAGTGCTGCACTCTTTTCTAAGTGACAAATAAAAAGAGCCAAGAAATTAGTTGTGTGCTCTGTGAGAAACAAGGTACAGTATATGAAAAACTTTAAAGTCTGCAAATCAAGGTTTTTGTGAGGAGAAGAAAAAAGGAGTTGTTGAATTTGAGTGCTGTACTATGGTGCATGTGCTTCATATGCATCTGTCTGAATCACAGCAGACCGTATTAACTGTTGTTCTAATTTCTGACAACTAATAAATGCTGAAGCATTCCAGCAACATCCCATTTCACCAACAGGCAAGAACAGTTCTCGGAGTAGACCGAGATTATGGTTTATAAAGAGTAAACAGTTTCTCAGAAGATGTCATATCCGATTCATGCCTTCCAATATGAAATAAATAAAGACACAACTATCAGCATCTGGGATAGCAGTACTTTGTATTTTCTGTTCCCTTTGTGCTTTTGGGATTTCATTTTGTTTTTTCTTATGTCTTTAGACATTCTCGTATCTTCAGGGAGGAACTTTGAACTTCAAGGACATCTAAGTGGCCCTTTCCAGACAGAGTAAGAACATTTGGTACTTGGAGTTTAACAACATTCACATTCAGAAGTGCAGCTATGAACAAATCTGTAAAATAATATCTTGCATATTAGTGCACTCAAATGACCCAACACACTTATATGCTGGTTTGTTTTTATTTTATGAAAGCTGCCTCTGAGTCTTAAGGAGAGTATGTTCTTTGAATGCATCTATCTCAAATTGTTTACTAGTCTTTTTTTAAGAAGTGGCATTTACTGTTACTTAACAAAAATATTATTCACAGTAGGAGCATGTCTTCCATAGAAGCACATGGGCAAGGTTGGAAGGGATCACAGTGGGTCATCTGGTCCAACCTCCCTGCTCAAGGAAGGCAATTCCAGAGCACAGGATTGTGTCCAGATGGTTCTTGAATATCTTCAGTAAAGGAGACTCCACTCCGTTTCTGAGCAACCTGTTCCAATGCTCAGTCATCCTCATAGTAAAGAAGTTCTTCCTCATGTTCAGGTGGCACTTCCTGTGCATCAGTTTCTGCCCTTTGCCTCTTGTCCTATTGCTTGGCAGCACCAACAAGAGCGTGGTCCATCCCCTGGGCACACTCCATTCAGATACTGAGAGAGGCAAGGTCTCCTCTCAGTTGTCTCTGTTCAAGGGCAAACAGGCCCAGCTCCCTTCTTTATTCAACACGGGGTAGATACAAAGGGAAATCAGACAATGAAACCTCAAAATTATTGGAATACTCAACGGAGTCTATTACAGAAAATATCAAAATGTCTGTTGAAGTTTATCAAATTTAATTTACTCAATAAATTGACTACAAATACTGTGCATTCAAGAAACAGGTTTGATAACATGGGAGAAATCTCACAGAGTGGGATTTTCCTGGAAGAAAAGCCAAGGACATGTTGAAATGAGGAAACAGCATTTGGCTTGAAAATAGAGGAAGAATTCAATATATTTTATCTATTACAGTACCTAGATAATTATTTACCAAAGCCAACATAAACTGAAAGAAATTAGGAAGCAGAATGGGAAATCAGATATAAAAGCCAGCTCTTCAGCCTCTGCAGGGCAGGCCTCCCTGACAGGCTCTAGGTACAGGTCTGGATTTTTCAATTCTTGAATTCTAGAGCTTTTATAGCTCTATTTACTTCTTTCCTGGTTTTCAGGCCAAATTATCTTCACTCCCTCATGTCCTTTGAATCTCTTCTCTCATTTCTGTAATATTTCCACTCGTGACTGAAAGCATCTATAAATAATGTATAATAGAAAAGAGAGATTTTCACTGACAGTGTCTACCTTGACACTGTAGCATACACTTCCACATCAGTAACTTTTTATTTGTACTTTTTTTTCCTCCATGTGTGGCACATCTTTGCATATCTTTGTCCAGATTTATCTAGTCTAGTAATCAACTTATATTTTGTGTTAACAAGTGTGGATGCTATTTTTATCCTAAAGAAGACATCTTACTGACACAGCTTACTGACAGTTGATCATCCAGAGAAACTATGTTAACTGTACTGCTGGGTTTTTTTTTAATTGTGGTAATTTTTATCACAGCTTTTTCTACCATAATAAATAATAAAAATGCATGGTTTATTTGGTTTCATTTTCTGCACAGTGTTACATTCAAATTGCTTCTAAATACTCAAAAAGAATTTCCATGAGGGAAATCCTGGTCATAGTTTCCTTCAAGAACAGGTGCCTTGTAAAAACAAAACTTAAGAAGACTTCCAAAGTAATCTGTATCTCCTATGAATTCAGTATAAAATAATTAATGATTAGATAAAAATATTCTCCTATGAATGAGTATACATAGTAAGAAATAAACAGATACAGAATACTTTGAGTATATATTGACTAAATTCCCATGAAATTTTGATCAATTGTATCCATAAATTTATTACTATAATTTGGGCATATTTCTTGAACATTTCTCATAAGCCTTTTTCATTGTATGCATAATTCTCATTCAGCATCAGACATTACTCAAAGAACACTATAACTCCAAGGGATACACTAACAACAGGACCTTACAAGATCTATACACAAGCAGAATCGCAGCTGAGATGTAGCAACTGCACTGAGGCCAATTATTTTGAAAGGGAGCAAGATGAATTCAAACAGAAAATTATACAGCCTTAACATATAGCACTAAAAGAAATCAAATAAATAAATAAATAAATAAATAAATAAATAAATATCCCAATCAGCTATAACATTAAGCAAGTCCAAAAGATTAAAACTTCTCCATCTTCCTCAGTTTTTGCAGAGTATTGCTAGGTTACAGTAGTCCTAAATGTCCACTATCCATTCTTTTGATTACCCTTCTGTTACCCTTGGCTACCATAATTTTAAGAATAATTTTCCCATTAATGCACTAATGTTTTGAGTGAAGTATTCATAAATGCTTAGGCTGTTACATGTTTAAATTTGTCATGCATCACTGGAAAAATAAACCATTTACACTTTATTCACTCTGGGCCCATTTATGCCTCTAGAAATGTGAGATGTATCTGAGAATTTGGCATAAATTGCAACCCCAGTCAGTTTTAATCTTTGTAATTCAAATACAGGAAAATTACATTATAAATTTATATTGCAAGCACCTCCCATTTTAGTAGGGGCAAAAACCTTAGGAAACTAAACATTAAATGACAATAAAAATAACTAAACCACTGGAGTATACAGCTGGCATCTCTATATCCAGAGTTTTATGTCCAAGGCCAGTACAAGTACTGCTGAGAGAAATAGGCATAATTTCCTTTTGTCCACAGGAAATTCTGTCTCTAATTTCACTTTCTATTTCATCTCAGACAACACCACTTTCAAACTAAGGTTTGTATTTTTTCCCAACACTCTCCTCTGTCCCAGAAAAACTGAAAGATTCTAAAAATTTCAAGACACTTCAAAGCATCTCAAATCAATTGTGACTGGGCCAACAGTTAACTTCTGCTTTTTTATTAACTCTTGATAGTGGGGAAAAAAAAACACCTTAACTTTTACATCTTAAAAAGTGGAAAGCATATTCCTCTTGCCCTCCTCGTTATATCTGTGAGGTTACAAAAGCCCATAGAAATTAGAAGCAGCAATTAGAAATCTTGTGCATGCTGCTACACAGTATGAAGAAGAAAGTACTCTGGAAAATTAACTTCTCCTTACTATATGAAATCAGTCAACAACAACTTTCTACCTTTAACACAAATCACTCTCAAGACTCTTTAAAATTGCTGCCTGGTAGTCACGACCTTAGAACACTGTACAGAACTGCTAAAATTAATGATAGATTCCAATTTGGAATGCACCAGTAATTTATTTTTCAGACTTGACTGCTTAATGTCAGAAATCATGCAGGCCAAGTCAAGCAGTGTTGTGGATGGGCTGCATGCCCCCACGCAGCCCAGACTCGCAGTGCCAGCAGACTGAGATGAGCGCAAGCCCAGCCATGCGCACGAGGCCGCGGTGTCCCGCACAAACTGCCCTCCATGCAGCTCCGCTCACTGGCACAGCCAAGCTGCTCTGGGATGTGGCAGAACCCTGGCTCCCCTGACTCAACGGAAAACTTTCAGAAATGTCAAGGGAAGCAAGTCCTCTAGCTTACAGCAGACTACTCAAAATTCTGCATGTCCTGATGACCTTTCTGCTAATCAGATTACGAATGTAGCTCCAACCAAAAACAGTGGGAATGACACTGATAAATATGTACAAGAAAAAACAGAAAAAGGGATAATATGTAGCTAAGCTTTTTGCCTTTTCTTTCCTAGTCTCTGAATCCCCTGAACTTTCTACAGGACAGCACTAAAGCCCTGTGCAACCAAAGGAAGTCACCTAGCAGCCACAGGAGTTTTCACAAAAGGTTTGCTTCTGAAGGATGGAGACAACCCAGACCTGCCTCTATGAATAGAAATAAAACATCTGGTGCCAGCAGAGAGAGCCAAATGTGTCATAAGAAGTTTGTGAGGAAGCTTGCTCTATTACTTGGGAATGCTAAGAGCTGTCTCCACTAGAAACTAAGGACTTGAAAACAACCAGAAAGAAAGCAAATTACAATTTCATTTCAGTCAAGGATTATTTGACAGAGTGAGTATTGTATCATATTGGCACACAGTAGACCAGGAAAAGACAGAGCCAAAACAGCAAACCACCAATTTACTGAAAAGAAACAGAACTTCATAAGCAATGTAACACACAATATATTTTTTCTGCTTTTCACCAATAACGGTGCATTTCAGATAAAAAATATCTACAGCTGTTTCAGCTGTGTTAATCTTTAAATGCCAAGAGCCATGATTTATCAAAGGATGAAAGTCCTCCACGCAAGCCAGAGTTGAGTAATCAATTAATTGTCTTTCATGCCACATACTCGTGCAATTATTGGGTGGATACACCTTTGAAGTCCAGGGAGATACTGTTGCAGTCAGGAGCACTCTCCATAGCCCTTCCATCGAACCTCAGCTTACCCTCCTTCTGTACCATTTTAAAGAGTGCTATGAAATGAGCAATAGTTTTATTACTGTTTCACAAACAGGTGAGGTGTGCACCTTCAGTACTTCCTGACTTCATGCACTTTTGCAGTCTCTTCACAAGATCAGCACTAACCCACAGCAGAGCAATAGCACTAGCATGCCTGGAAATAGCAGGTGCTTCTCTCCAAGTTTTCCTCTCATCCATGTGCCTCAAGAACCTCAACTGAAGAGAACTCATCCAAGGGAACATTTTGTCCTCTGTTAAAAGCATATCAAATTTCATTTGGATTACCATTATCTTTCATGTTTTAGGGTAAACATGAAATCATCCCCAGATAACTTTCCTATTATTTCCAAGTTTTTTTCCACTGTGTTTTCTTTCGAACTACTTGTTTCATTTCCTATTTTCAAGCTGACCCCAAGTTCACAAAGATAGAGCTCTTAATGTAGGCACATCCTCCTCTTTGTGTTTCTGTATTTGTTTAATCCTTCCTTTCTACTAATATCACATATCTTAAGAGTCAAAGCTCTATTTTCTTTAGTAAGTCCTCTTTTTCTCCCTTTTGTCCCTTAGAATTTTATTCCCTGCTCTCCCTTTTTATTTGCCTACATAACAATCATTTTTTCACATTACGGGATATTTCAAGCATATTTCACTATTTATATTCTATTTTTATTCTTTTCTCATTCACTTTCTGTACCTTTGTAACACCGCATGTTTCACCATGTTACTTTTTAAGTAATAACGTGAGATAGAAATATCAATCTCTCTTATTAGCTGAGGGAATTCAGCAGGAATTATAATTTCATTAATTACATAAAAGTCAGTCTTCCTCTGTAAACTCCACTCCTTCGAACCTGAGTGATACAAGGTGTGCAGAACATTATTAAGTAAGAAGACAGAGATAAAAGATACCGTGCCATCGAGAAGATTTATCTCTTTAATACCAATACTGGCAACTCAATTTAAATAGTAATAAAACCAGAAATATACTATGTGTGCACTCACAAGCATCCTACTTACAGTAACAACAATGCAGCAATTTTCCTGCCCACCCCACCCTGTGTTTCAGGGAAGAAGAGCTACTCTGCAAAAAAAGCCACACAGACTTTGCTCTTTTTTTGCAGTGGGTACCACAATCTATAACTACTGACAGCAGAGCATGGCAGGCAGCTCTACAGCTTTCAGCTAAAGAGCTAGAATTTATTTTGGGTATTTGTGGCTCAATGACCTTTCTGCTCAGTAGGTTGCCTTGGCACAGAGTCAAGGCTTGCAGCCCTCCAGCAGGGCTTGTATGGTTCCAAAGGCCAGAGGACGCTTGGATAGGTAGAAATGGCTGTAGTTAGAACCCTAAAATGGTGCTATCTTTGCAAAGTACATCAGGTCATTATTAAATGTCTTTTACAGAATACTGGAAGGTGCTTACTCCTTTAATATACTGGTATAACAGACTAGCCAAGTAGCTTACAGAAACCATAGGGGAGGCATCCTCCATTAATATGAATAGAACCATATTTTGAAGATGCTACAGTATTCCAAATTTCAAAGTTCCTTTCTTTTCAATTCTCACAACCATCTGCTGCTTAGGTAAAAAACATAGTTTAAAGAAATACACCATGCCCCACAGCCGCATCTTTTGTAGCCTACTGCCTTTTCCACAGGTACAGGTCCTACCTACAGCTGTCACAGAGTTCAAAGGTAGCTTTGTTACATAAAGTAGCAAACAATCAAATTGCTTATATTAGACAATGAAAATTAAATTTGTGTCAATAGGAGTCAATTTAACAAAATTATTCCATTAGGGATAATTAAATGATTTCATTTTGCAAATCAAATATAAAAATCCCCAAGGCACTAGATGACAGATTCTATACAGAGTCATATTGTCTAGGTCAGCCTCAGTTCTTCCCAGTGATTTTCAAAAATACTCACATGTGGCAGCACCAACAGACATTAGAGAGAGAGAGAAGTAAAAACTTTCTCTACATAATTTAAAATTAAAGTCTCCACAGCTACCAGAAGACCATTTAGTGCCTTTAAAAATCCAGACCCCACACGTCTTGGTTTTAGCACAAAACCAAGGCTGATACTCACAGAACCTGGATCAAAGACATGGAGCTCTATCAAAAGGTATCTGAAGCACTTCTGGGAAAGAAACAACAACCCACTAAAAAGTTGATGACTCCTCAGCTCTTGAAAGACATTAGATATGAACTTCTAAGCCTTGCAATTTTTGATGTGAGGGTGCTTGCAGCAACCAGGGACTGTTAGACACACTGGTGCCAAATTTTAGCAAAGGTTGCAGAAGCTGCCCAGTTTTTAAAGGCTATAGAAAGTTAGAGTTTTCTTTTTCACAGGGGAAGGCACTCAGGGAAGCACCTTGAAGCCTTGAAGAGTAAATTATGCAGGCAGCAGGCTTTTTGTAAAAAGATATACCAGCATAATGTGGTTTTTCTCCTTAAATCATTAAAAGCTAAAGATACAAGGAACAAATGCCAACTTCAATTACAGAATAGCAAAGATTTAGCAAACACCGATTCAGCGAAGTAGTTACCAAAAGTGGCCAAAATCTCAAGTTTAAAGCAGGTGAAAATTAAACTGAAATTTCAGTAGATGTCAAAGCATCTTGCTAGATTACAGCCAAAATATTTATCATCCACTTTTATCTTTGTAATTCATCCTGGGACCCTTGTATTTTCATTGTATATGCACAAAGGTCAAGATCAAATCCCCAGACAGGTAAAACTTCCAGAGTCAAAATCCAGATTTTTGAGGAGTTGAAGTTAATCTCCACCGGTTGGGATTTAAACCAAGTGATACTCTGAGCAGGTATCTGATTCTTTAGGGTGCTCTTGTACTTCACTGTAGGGTATCTCAGATTTTCAAAATACTAAAGCATTAAAATAAAACCCACTAATCTTTTTACTTGTTTTAAGAATCCTCAGAGCAATAGGTATTCTTTTTCTCAAGTAAAGTACTGGTCACAAATTATACTTACTAAGGAAGTAAGTATAACTTACTTAGTAGCATAACATCACTTAGTAGCAAATAACTTTTACATAATATTGCAAAAGACAGATTAAGTGAATAAACACACACCCCCCAAGAAAACCAAAGCGAAAGAGATTAATGCAAGACTTAGATAAAACTATCTCCATCCTTTTATAACTACTTATTTCTTTGTTTTCCTCCAACAGCTATCCAGTTACAATCATAAATTACTAATAGAATACACTTAGTTAAGAATGAAGTGAGAAATCCTTACAGATAATTTTTGCAGGTTTATTTGTGGTTTTCATTTAAAGGAAAAAATGGAACATGAAGTAGAAGTAATCCCAGATGCTACAGTGGTTTGGATGCTGCATCTATTTCTTTATATAGCACACAGTTGCAATCATGTAATTTGTCATTTTTGCACTGGAATTTTCAAATCAGTTTATAGTTTATACATATCACATGTGGAATTCTGGGTTTAGTGAAACAATTAAAGGTCATTAATGTCTGCAATGTAGGGCTATGCTATGATAGATAAACTCTGCATCAATCACCCAGTTGAAATGATTACCAAAATTTACCATTTTCATGACAACATAGATCTATTTCCTTTTTTATGCAAATTGGTAATGAAGGGATGGAGAGTAAGAAAGAACTTCTTTATTTTATCCTTGGTGACTATGACACAGAGCAAAACTCTGGGTAAGAGTAAATATTTCAGCATTCTCCAACATAATCACCAGAAAAATGTATTTGAATACCTAAATATATTTTATATTTAAATAGCCAAACCTGAAGCCCATCACAGCTGCAGACTTATGAGTCCACTTCCAAGAAGAGACACTCTGTATGTGGGCAGTTTATACTCAGTACATTAATCGGGGGATACAAACATCTCTCAACTAGGCTCAAATGCAACCACAACCTGCTTCATGGACACACTTAAATTTCTAAGTAACCTGAAACTTAATGAATTTTCACAGCAACGAAGGGAAGGTATCTGAATCTCAGAGCTGGTAGTGACATCCTTTACTCCTGAACAACCCTAGCACTGTAGACAGGAAATGCAGTTCTGGGGAACACTTGGGGCAATATCTGGGACTTGATGAGGTCACTGAAGAAGCCGTAAAGCTATCTACTGAGCAGTTGCCAGCATTTCCAGGACTCTGTGTGGAACTGGGACTTGATGATATTGTGTTTATTCAGTAGAGCAGGCTGTGCACTGCTAGTGTTGTATAATCATACATGATGGGGGTGAGCAAAGGGCACTGTTAACTCAGGAATTGTACTTCATGGCTTACTTTAGTCCCCAGCAGAAATCCTAGTTTCTGATACAGAAATAGTTGATAAGGAAAAAATAACAATATATTTTCTTAATAAAAAAAGAAAAAAAGTCAACAGAAAAGACATTGAACGTGGACTCCCTCATCCCACTGTGTATTATAACTTGTTACAATGTACCGAAACAACACTTGTTACAACTCCGAAACAACACTATTAATAGTTTTTAAAGATGTGAATCATACTAGACAGGAAAATACCTACAAGCGTCAAACCACTGAAGTATAAAAAAATAGAAATTCAACTACAGTTATTCATTTATTCCCTCAAAATCTTAAAACCTTACGTTTTAAGTCTTAAGTCTGCATCCTGAAAGCCACAAAAATTTTTCAACTGATTTAAAAAGACATAACACAAACCCTTTACTAGCATAGATGGAAAGTATATATAAGAAACAAGTAAGTTCAAAGTCTGCCATTATTATATTTCCTGGTAGAGTTCTTTCAAAAACCAGTGCTCGAAATAATGTGTTTTTTCTTAATTCTTAGAAGTATTTCAAATAATTCTGATCTTTAATGACTTATAATACTTTCATCTACCTTACACTCAGTCTAAGTTTAGACTTCCACATATATAGAGCAGAGCATATTTATATATACTTGAAAAATCCATACTTACAGAAACTATGTTCATACTTCTGTACTTACCCAGGACACATTTTTAGCCTTGGGTGTTTTTAGCATGGCAACATGCAAGGCTGAAACGACCAACAACAGCCCCACCAGCATGGAAAGTCAGATGGAGGGATAGTCCAGGTGCCTTGGTTACCCCAGGATGTAGAGTTCCTTGGCCTGGCTGACACAGGCACACTGAGCATGTGGCCAGGTAACAATAAAAAAAGTCATTTTTCCTCCCGATGTACAATCCAATCAAACTGAGACATATCTGTCTTTAGCAGCAGCTGGCTGTATTTCTGTATATCCATGAAATCCAGAGTTTGCTCTTCTCTTTGAAAAGTTAAAACCAAAAGTCAAAGGGACTTACTTTCACAGACACATCACCTGCCCAGTGAGAAAACACAGAGTCCAGTTATCCTCCAAGCTTCCAGCCAAGCACTGATCCCGCAGGAGAATGAAGCCCAGCACTGGGAGCCACTTGCCTCCAGAGGATGTCAAAGACACACACAGCTGCTGGCTGCACTGTTTAACTGCTGCTATGCCTGACAATTTCACAACCTCAGGATCTTCAGAGTAATAAAGAGAACTAGGATCTCGATGTCAGTAAATAATGCATGCCAACAGCTTGTGCAGGTACCTGTTGCACCGTGTGTGCCTGTGGCGTGGTGGCTGCCACTCCAGCCCCGCAGAGGGCACCTGTTCCCCAGCACCCTCCCGCAGCGCTGCGCTCACCACCAGCACGGACACGCGTCCCAGAGCAGCCAACAAAGGCTGAAAATCACTGTTTCTGCTCGTTTCTCTTTGTTCCTCTGCCCTTCTGTCCTTTTACTTTTACCTCCTGTCAATCTAGATTACCAGTGCAGATCCAGGCTAAATTTTGCAACTATCAGTAGTGATTAGAGTGAGTTGATTGAAATCGGATTATACAGGAAGACCTCTGCTTCCTCACTCAGCACACGGGCCAGTACCATTTGCAAAATACTTATGCTTCACTGCACAGTGTGAGAGCATTTGGAGCAGTCCATTAGAAGAGAAACAGCACAGTGGAAACAAGCCAGACTGCACTGTCTTTATAAATGAGAGAAAAGGGATCCTGTTTTCAGTAGCCACATGAATTTTACAGGGGAGTGTTTCAGACCATTTCCAGAGGGAAGAGATTGTTGGAGTCTCACAGATTCACCACAAAGCATCAAAGAGTGGCACTAGGTACCTAAAGTGCTCTGTGTACCTGCTTGCTACTGCTCAGATGTGGATCCAGTCCAAGTGTACCTACGTGGCATCTGAGCACTGAACTTGTGAGAAGCATCATCCTTCCCTGGGATAACATCTGCAAATCCTACTGACAGTATCTACAAAACTCACCAAGAGCATTTAATTCAAATGTGCTTTTTCTAAAGCATACCATTAAATGTACAAGGAAGGTGACCTACCTGAACCATATTCAAATATATATATTAATTTAAATATAAATATGAGCTTTGAGATAAAAAGGTACAATCCCATCCTAAAATAGTGATATGTTATCTTGAAAAGAAGAAAACAAAACACTAAATAGAAAAGGAGGTGACACAAACAAGGGAGCAATCTGATAAAAAGCACTAAAAAAATTACAAAATTAAGTCCAGCTAACAGACACTGTGAATGTGACAGACAGATGCAGTCTGCATGACCACATACCATTTTTCTAGGACTTCCTAAATAATAACTTAATATGATTATCTACTCATGATACAGACCTAGATTATGCTTCAAGCATCATCTGTCACTTTACACTGATTATTTAATGTATTTCCATAAATGCAATGGGTTTATGATTGCAAGAATTCAATTTGTGGATGGTCTGTGATTTGTTTGTGGGTATTAAAATAATATTAAGGTATTTTCCAAGGTGGCAACATAAACTTCTTATTTTGTTAAAAGAAACTCTAGAAACTGCCTATGTGATTGGGACAGAGATGAAACGTGTGTACTTCCCACTGAAAATAACAATCTGATTTTTAAGTAATTACAGTCCTCTGCTTATTTCTAGTCCACCTTGTAGGTAGTCAGAAGCTAAGTCTGGTACACTCTGCATTGCATATACTAGAAAGAAGGTTTATATGCACACAGTTTTTAATTAGATCCCCCTCTTTTTCATAAGTCTACTCAGTCTCATGGAGCTGAAGCACTATCTGTAGCTTTAAATGACTGGGACTCAAATAAAAGAGTGGATGATTGACTTCAATAAGTGCCCTGAAATTCAAACTCTAGTAATTGGACAGGTGGAATACAAAGGTATATGCCTGGATATAAATCCAGCAGAGTGGAAACTTTATGCAGTGAAAAATTCTCAATGATATGTTAAGCAATTATTAGAAACAGTTCTGTTTCAAATATACCCAGTCTAGACATATTAAAAAAAATATTTCATGGAAAAATTACTTTAGTCCACTCTGAAAGTTAAAGAATGTAAGTCTAGAGTCTGTTAAATTAGCATCTAACACAAAGGTATCCTATAGTACTGTCACTGGTTTAGAATGGATTAGATCAGATCTGCCCCTATACACTGTGACAATAAACATACACTTGGTCCTATACATACAAGCTGAAAAACAGCTGGCATTTGAGCTTTCTCTTTCTTAATATTAACTCAGTTCACAGAATTTTAGAGCAGCAGCT
Source organism: Vidua macroura (assembly GCF_024509145.1). NCBI lineage: Eukaryota > Metazoa > Chordata > Aves > Passeriformes > Viduidae > Vidua > Vidua macroura. The sequence goes on from NC_071571.1 coordinate 19,967,090, forward strand.
GTTAATGGCTTGCCAGACGTGCTCAAATAAAATGAACTAAATTTATTCCCTCACACAGAAGGATCTTGAAATACTGAATTTTACTTTAAGCAGCTAAGTTGCTGCCAATAGCATACATAAAAAAGTCCTACTGCTAAAATATAATGAAAAAAAAAGATAATAAAGCTTGAAAATATAGATGCAAACAAGACTAGAAAGTCAAGAAATTAACCCTGTTATAAGTAGGACCTATGGCACAATCTTTATTTCTAGAGGACACAAATCTCATTGTAGAAAACAGAAGGTACTCATAAGAGGAAAAATCCTGAACAATAAACCTAAAATGACAGAAATATTCTGCACCATGCATCCTCTCCTTTCTGATGGGGCACTTTTTGTACAGTCACTGCGACATCCAACAGTTTTTCTGTCTTTAATGAGCATGTTTTCAGAACATGCTTGTGAGGGAAGTTGCTGCTGTTATTCTCATTTAAAAGCTGGAATATATATTCCAGATGAGTCCATTAGTTAATGAGGGATCTAGTCTGAGAGGATTCTGGCCTGATCCTTTCAAGAATTTAACATTCTATAATGCTTTCTGTATTTAGAGCACACTTGTGGACTTTCTCTGCATTGCATACTCAGCAGTTCTGCAAATAAATCTTCATCACTTCCATTTTGAGACCACAGACCTGTTTTAAGGTGAGTATTCCCAGTGGCGGTACACAAGACACTTAGACTATTAACAGAATTTCTGATTTAAGCAAGATGTTCAGCATTGCCAAAAGCCAAGTAAGCACCAAATTGATTTCCTTTTTACTCATAAAACTATCCTTTCTCTTCCTGCCCTACATTGGTTAGCTCTGCATTCAGAAAGTGATGTCTCACATCAAGAAAATTGTTTTTTCCCCCCCTGAGTATGAGCCATCCAGTGATGAAAATAGCTATAAACCAAGAAAAAGAGAATTTGGTTCTTGGTTTTTAAATAACATGTTGCAGCATATACACAGAATTCTAGGATGTTTTAGCTTTCAAATAACTGACTTCCAATCTCAATGCTTTCTTATGCAAGGTTTTCCTTTTTTTATAGGTTTTGATAAAAGTTCCAGCTCCATCTCCACCAGAATAGAAACCATATGAACGTATGCATAGATTTTGATTGCAACAAGATTCACAGCCACTGTCCTCAGTTCAGAACTATGGCTGAAACAGATGCATGTTACCCAAATCATTCATTTTGTCTCTTCAGAAAAAGCAGATGCTAGAATTATTGTGTCTTCTCTCTAGACATGAAACAGAAACAAGACTGTGACCTTGCAAAAAAATGCTGCCAATTTTCTCATTAGAGTTTGTGAAGCAATTAGAACGTTACAGGACTGCACTGCTTAATGAAGATCATTAAAGAAAAGCCTTTGCATACATAGCAAACCATGACATGGGCTGCCAAATCACAATTGTTATTCTTTACACAGAGAAATAAATGGCCAGGCTGCAGAAAGGATGAGACACATGGTCAATCTTCTGCTTACTGATAGTGGAAAGATAACTGCAGCTTTGACACTGTGCCCTCCAGCTGCTGTCCCTGACAGCTCTGCATCTCAATGGTCATCTCCTCCCTGCCACCAGGTGACTCCTGACTGCTCAGCCCAGTTGCTGATGTTCCTTTCAAGTCCTCTGGCTCCCAGTCTCCCATCCTTCCCTGAGCCCCAGCCAGCAGTGCTAGCACCAGTGAGCCTGGCCAGCCAAACCAAGGACAGCAGAAAACCAACTGCTTGCTCAAGGCAAATTCCCACAGCTAAATCATATTTGTAACTGGTGTTTTCGAAGGATCAGCTTATTTCTTCTAATCTCATTCAAAATAAAAATCTTCTGGAATATAGGCCATGGTTGTAGAAAACCTCCAAGTTGCACAATTCAGAGTAAATGTGTCTGGGATGTATGGAGGAGTCAGGCAGCAAGGCAGGAAAGCTGCTGCCCAGCTGCTACAGCCCAGCAGAGAGGGAAGAAAATGGGAAGGATTTACAAAGAGCCTCCACCTGCAAAGCTGTAAAACCAACCAAAATTCAGATAACTCTAAATTTGATTCAAAAATAATTCTTCAGCATTTGTCATAGTTTATAATCATCATTCATACTTTCAAAGTATATTATCTGAGATACTGCAGCTGACTCAGAGATGATGTTTCTCAGGAAGAAATTCTATGGATATTAATAACGTACAGTATCTGTTCCTATAGTTAGTTTCTAAGGTTGGTAGGATAAATACTTCTTTCCACATCTGTCCTATTTCAGCAGTACAAAAAAACCCAAAAGTTCCCTAATAATGCAGGAAAGTGTAAAAAAGTGGTTCACCACAAGAATGGGAAAACAAAAAATATCTGATTTTTACTGGCTTCTGCATCATGGTTTTGAGGTAAATGAAAAATTCACATTAGATATTTATAAGTAGAAAATTAATTACATGCTCACAGCAAAGGAAAGCTTAAAGAGTATGTAAATGCAGTATTTCAGTGGTATTTTGGTTCACTGCATATAAATAATAATGGAAATACTAAAAATACTCCAAGAACTGAAATTTAAAGAGTTGTTGAATGTCACATATTAAATTTCATCCAAAATCACTACGAAAAATGAACAAAAGAAACTATCAGTAATCAACAGCAAGGCAAATCAAATCTTTTTGTAAAAGAAGATGTACTACATGTTAGGAAAGGTAGCAATTCCTGAATTAGTATATTAATTCTAATAATGCTTCTATGAAACAAAATTCCTCAAAATTCCTTGGTGAGCAAAAGGAATTCTTACATCTCTCTTTATAAAATGTATTAAATTGTTTCTATACCTGAAAAGTTTTGTACAATTCTTATATAAGAAAATCAGAAGTACAGTGAGCGCACTATGGAACCTACTACCCCAACCCACTCATGTTCATCCATCATCCAAAACTACAGATGTTAAATGCTTTTTAATGCAATTATTTGAATTGCTGTGTAACAGTCCTTACTATGAGTTACTGACATGACTTGAATATTTTCTTTCTTATTTTCCTGTTCTTTGTCTTATGACCACTCAAATAGTTCCTTCAGAATACACAGAGAGACAGGAGGAAAAAAAAAGGAGCTGACTCATTTGCAATATTTTATACAACAAAAAAATGAAAACATTGCACACACGTGTGGCATTCTGCTGTCTCTCCCGGTTCCGGAGCAGCCGTCGTGCCCAGCCGGGCACCGCGGTTCCTCCGGTCCTGGTCCCACCGCTGTTCCTGGGCGCCACGCGCTCCGGGAAGATGGGTCGGCCGTTTCTACCGCCGCACGCAAGAGACCTCAATAAAGGGGGTGAAGGAAGGACCAAATTCCCCGCGGCAGGAGCTGACAGCATTTTATTGGTGTGCTCCCAATTCCTGTGTTGGGGAATATGGCCGCGTGGCCCTGGCCTCGTGAGGCTTTTATGGGGGGGGCAGGGGTGTAGAATGGGGGTGTCACGTGCTCTGGGGAAGCCAATAGGGACACAGTAGGGGATGGCTCCAGGGCCGGGGCGGTCCTGCAGCGTGGTGTGGCCCGGGGGAGCCAAGAGGGGCACGGCAGGGGCGGCGCCGCGGCCCGGGGCGGCCCTGGCCATGGGGAGGGGTAACGGCAAGAAAGGCCCTACAGGGGGGATGGGAGCCGGGCCCGCATGGTAAGGCAACCCGGGAACCAGCTACCGCAGGGGGGAAAACCCGGGGGAAACACGGGGGAAAACGGGGGTGCACAGAATCTGCTAACACACATCAGAACCCTGATCTAAACCCAAAGTCCGGGATGCAACACACGCACAAGCAAAGCCAGGAAGAGTATAGCAGTGCATGGGGAAACAAAAATTTTAACGTTTTATTTACTTCTAACTCTAATTAAATGCACCATCAGATGATCCTGTTTTCCTGTGGCTATCAATTGAAAAATGTCATGGACTGAAAAGCCAAATATCCTAGACTATAGCAATAACAGAGTTTATTAGAAGTTGCTGTTGGACAACATTATCAAGCATTTCAAGCTGAAATTGCTAAAAACAATGGAGGTTAGAAGATGATACTCCAAATCACTATTAGAACTGTGAAAACCTTTCAGAGAAACAATTTCATTTTAACCTCACACAATGTTGTCTTTTAATCAATGAAATCATCAGTTCAAATCAGTCTGTCCTACTGTGTCACATCATTCCTCAGGGACAAGCAGCATACTGCAAAGTACTGACTTCAAAACAAAAATGCTCTCAAAAATGCTATTAAAAGTAAAGATGGCAATATTGAAGACCATTTATCAAGAAATATTCTGGCTTATACAGCCTTTTTTTAATCTCTCTTTTCTCATGCCTATTTGTATTTGCTGTATGATGGATCTGTACCTCTGCTTCTCATGTTATAGCACCTACATGCAGGGGAGACAGCAAGAGTGGTCAGAGCAGCCAGTCCAGGACAGATCAAGGGAAAATATTTGGCTCTTGCTTAGAGTACCCTTGTAGTTAAAGTCAAAGAGACATTCTGGGGAGAAAAGGCAGAAGTGGGGACAAAGAAAAGGTAATTAAATAAAGTTCAGCTTGGCCAGGTAATATTTATATATTATATACACAGATTATCCTCCTGGGCTGCCCAACACAATCCAATATAATCAAGAGTAGTGTACTGGAAAAAGGCCACAAATTACATCATCCTTCATGCACCAAATTAAATGTTCCAGCAGCAGAGCAAGCTCAGGAGCACATCTCAGGCATTGAGGGATGAAAGAGATCAGCAAATGACACAATGATGGGCAGTGATTTATGGTTAACAGGAGTGTCCTGTTGTAGTAGTGCCAGAGAGTGGTCTCCTGAGCTCAGAAGAGCCAGTGGGACAGACAACTCTGCAAACTCAAAAGAGTTTACGTGAAGGAAAAATGGGAGAGATTCTTATAAAGCTCATAACCTGCCAGAAACATTTTTATCTCAACGTGATTCACAATATGTAACACTGAGGCTGCAATCTATCTTCAGTTTAAGCTGAAAGAGGCAGCATTGCTCCAGCCTCTTCCTTCTCCTCCTCAGGAGTAGGCAGAAAGAGGCAGAAGAGGCAGGCTGGAGGTAGGAAGAGGCAGGAAGATACAAGAGGAGGGAGCTGCAACAGCACAGCAGCAATGGCTTCTCCTGGGGTCTCTACTTTGTCCTCCTTCACAGCAAAGTGCGGCCACTGGCAACATCTTGAAACTTCATTTTCACAAAATGTGGGAAAAGAGATATTCCTACTGATCTCTGAAACTTTAGAGCATTTGGAGAAGAGGTTTACCTAGCACAGCAACAGCCCCTCTGTTCCCATGTATTCCTCTTGGTGCTGGGCTGGCACAGACATCCTGCCTCAACAAGCTGAAACCAAAACAGGAAAACCAGCCTTGGTGGCTGAAAATAGTCATACCTTCTCCAGCTTCTTGGAGTTTGCATCTAGTTTTGGAAAGACTCCATTACAATTCACATCAAATAGACCTTAAATTCATCCAATTTACTTGCCCAGGGCAACAGACTTTACCCTACTGATTTGTGAGTAACTGACACATTTTATTTTCTCATCCACTTCTTACTGGGAAATGTAAACCATTTGTCCAGATGTAAACCCCAGTCCAATGTAAACCCCAGTCCAGAAAGAAGGAATTTCTTATAATAAATTTTTCCTTGGCCCTAATGGTCACTGCTGCTGGCCAGCCCTTCAGCTTGGACAAACTGGTCTGTAATGTCATGATAATGATACCACACTGCACCACTCAGTTTGGGAAATACACTGAGTTCTGAAGTTCAAACTGAAAAAGTTAATCTATTGAAATCACAGCAAGAGTTTTGCATTTACCTCAATAATTTAGTCATATTCATCAAATCACAGAATTTTTTGGTTTGGAAAGGACTTCAAAGATTTTTCAGTTCCAAGCCCCCTGCCAAGGGCAGTATGCCATTCACTAGATCAGGCTGCTCAGAGGTCTATACAACCTCGCCTTGAACACTTCCAGGGATGGGATATCCACAAATTCTCTAGGCAAAATAAATTCTTATATTAAGAACTGTTAATGTAATTTGTAATGTATTAAATCAAGGAACAAGACTGCAGTCATTTGTTAAAAAATAAAATAATTTTCCACCCTCTAGGGCAGAAATACACATATTATGTGAATAGCAAAGTGACAGAGAAGTTACTCTCAACTTGTGATTCATACACCTTCATATTTGGAGAGCACCCCAGAGATTTGTCACACACACAAAAAAAACCCAAAAACCAAAAAAAACAAGCTCTAAAGAAATTACTGACACTACAAGTTTTATTTTGTGGTCTAATTTGTCCCTTTTTTAGCATGCTTTGAATTTACAGCATGAAAGTACAGAAACTAAACAGAACCCACAGGCTGACCGTGTGATCATCATTCAATCAGCAAATTGCTTTGGGTCTCACTGACTTTGGCAGTTTTACAATTTTTTTACTTCCAGCTGATTGAACTGTTCTTGAACAACTTTTTTATTTACTGCAGTAGTCATAAACCTCTTTATTGTCTCATTGTCCACCCATGTACTCTGAATACATTTACTTTTTCTAGAATATATATGACTTCCCTAATACCAAACAGCTACACTATTCCTTTTTTATTTTCACAGTATCTAAGAAAAAGAATTTTTTCTGCCTATAGCCATGCCATTTCTCTAAGAGTACAGAAAGTCTTTCTGTTCACTGCTCCTGAGACACAGCCTCACAATAACAACTGGTACTGTGAGCAAGCTCTGCAGAAGAAGACAGAGATTTTTTCTTTTGAATCCAGCCAGAGCTCTGCCATGAATGACTGCAGAGAGTTCACTGAAAAAAAAAAAAAAAACACCTCTATGATCTCTGCCTGTACCACAGGTAAATTTCTGGAAAGAGTTTTTATCCTCTCTGCTCTGTCTCCTTTTTATTTCTCTCTTTGAAGTAAAAAGTACTACAGTCCACAGTACTTTGGCATTTTCTTCAAAATTTACAAGGGTCATGCTAGTAACAGTACTAGCATAACAACATGATAACATGATGTCTTATTTCTTTGAATCCAAAGCAATTTCAAAAATAAGTATAAAATAAAAGGAAAATATAAACACCACATTTTCAAATGCACACCTGGAGGAAGGGTACCCTGCAAGAAGTCTTGGGTCTGCAGCTGGCTGGAGCTTGACAATGGCAAGGCTGAGCCAGGTCACTGCATTTCAGACCAGGAGAGATTTGCTGTGCAATTCTCCAGCTTTGTGTGTGTGTGTGTGATGGGGGGGATTTGCTGGGGGTTTTTTGGTTGCTGTTTTTTAAACCTTTTTAATTTTTCAAAAATCCTACTCCATATGGATGGGAAGACGTATCATCATAGACCACAACAAGGGAAACAGTTTTAAAATGTTTTCTTGGCAAGCTCACTGGTGACCCATTTAAAAACTGCTGTCTCAGTTCCCCCACCAGTGACTGGGACACACAGACTCATGTCTGTCTAGGACACCCTTTTCCAGACCTTGTTACCATTGGTCACCCTGGACACACATTTAAGTATTTCTTAAAAGATAAAGTGAATGAATTGTTTGACTCACAATAGGTTTGGATGAGGTATGTTATTACCCAGGAGCTTTCCAACCCTTGACACAAGCCTGTTTAAGACTAAAACAAAAAGAAAAATATTTCCTTGAACCTTCCAAAACAGTCAATAGTTAAATTTTTTATGAAGAAAAAAGTAAGGAAGCTGAATCTTTCCTTTTCACAGACGTTCCTCTGTTTCTATTCCATTTTCCATCTTTCTGCAAATCATTACCCTCAGGGTGCAACTCCTCCTATTTTTGGTGAAGCACTTAGCATTTTATAATTAACCTGATCACTGAATTCTCCCTCAATATTTGTCACTGAGAAAAATTTATTAATTTATTTTCTTACAACATACAGAACTCTAGTTAGTTTTCCTCTTAAAACAAATCCTGTTTTGTTTCCTCAGATGCAAATATTTCCTTCTTAGAAAAGGTATCATTTCATGAGCTTGCCTGGTTTAATGCACACTTCTTTACCTCAGTCAGGATAAGGTTTCTTTCATCTCTCCCGCCCCTTTGGTTACTTGATGTCCTCTTCTAAAATATGTTTTGTAATTCATATGTAACCTACACAAATATATTAATCCTTGTAGAGAAAGCCTGTTACTAAACTGCAAATAGATTAATAAATAATGGCACAGTGACAATTCAAAAGATTAACATGACAATGCTTTAACAATTACCAGCAATCATTAGACAATATAGTTTAGCTAACATTTGCAAAAATTCTGCTGTCTATTTTACTTGAATTTTGGTACTGTGGTTTCAGACACATGCAAACATGTATCTCTAATGAAATTAAATATATATTTTTAATGAAATATGCGCAGTAGTTCATAACAATATTAACCATTTCCTCCACAAAAGAAGGTGCCATGAGTGTGACTCGTCTCCACTTGCATTTTCTATACACATGGCAAACCTCCTCCAGGTCTGCTGACTTCTTCTCTTTGACATCTTCTCTCAATTTCTCTTTATCATGACTCTAATTCTTTCACTTCAAGTAGCTTATTATTATTCCATACAAACATAATCTGAATTAATCTGATTTCTAACTTCTCAATTAGATTTTCGCTGGTAAGTTCTTAAAGACTTGCATGACTAAGACTTTCTTTCCTTAGCTATTGGGGAGCAAGAACCAGATTCTTATATTTATTTACTGATTCTGATGTTGTATAAGGTCATGCTTTTTAGCACACTTTCAGTATTCTGTGAGAAAATGAAGACTAAAAAATCGTTACATTAACTATATTAAAACTTTTTTTTTTTTCTTCTCCCTTGGACAACCTTTTACTGTGTTTGATTCTGATTAGGCAGATAATTAATCCCACTAGTCTATCTCCTGAATCTTTTGCATGGCCTGCAGTGACACAGGCCTTAGAAAGAGTGCTACTCTTAGAAATAGGAAACTATCCAGTGTAAGTAAAATCTGTGCCTCACAATTCAATGAAAACAATATAAAGAGGATATTATGCAATATATGCAGCTCACATTAACAACTGGAGAAACAAGAATCAAACAGAATATTTCTAAGTCGGGTAAAAGCAGAGGAATCTTAGAAAACCTTAGCTGTTAGTATTCACAACTTACTAAAAAAACTCATGATCAGAAAATATAGGAAAATTGTTAGTAAGAAAGATATTTTGACTGGGACAGTTTCTGGAATTAACAAATGGAAACAGAGAAGCAATAAATGAAGCAAGAGGTTTCTACTGAAAATAGAGGTATCAATGTCTACTATAGTCAACAAACCCATAAGTGCACAAACCCGTAAGTAGAAAAGATTATAAAATGTGAAGATTGGAAGTGTTATTGCTAGAAGTCTGGCTATAAACTATGAAATAGACTTTAAAGGGATGATGGACAAGATGAAGCATTTCACCAACTGTAGAATAAATAGGTCATTATTCCCATAGAGATAGTAATTTTTATTACTCTGTAACAGATCAAAGCATGCAAACACTACCTTCCAATTATTTATTTCCAGAAGCAACATAAACCCCAGGAGCATTCCTTCTCTTGCATCATGGTCTAATGCCACGCAGATTGCTCCGAGCCACATATGCACATGAGAACATAAATGCATGATTGCAAATACACACTGCAATAGATTCTTCAGCTGTTAAACAAATAGTATTTCATCCAAGTGAAGCAGCAGAGTGGTTCCATCTAGAGGAAGAGTGTGTAAAAACTACTCATCCCTGATGACTAGCTATTTTTAAATAAAGAGTAAGCATAAACCATTACTACAGCACATTCAGTATAAAGGCCCTGTTACCTGCTACCAGAGCTCCATGAGTATTCTGTTTCTTACACAAGTGTGTGCTGCTTGCTTGGTTAACTGGACATGAATTATAATGTTGTAAGCATCAGAATTATTAACACCTATAATCTGGACAATCTGCTTCTACTATGATGCAGCTCAGGATTTCTGGTCTGTGAGTGCACATTGCTGGGTCATGTGAAGCTTCTCATCTACCAACACCTTCTCCTCAGGTCCAAGGACACCACGTCCCTCTCCTCAGGGCTGCTCTCATTCTACTCAGAATAATCTCTGTCCAGCCTTTGTCTATTATTGGGATTGTCCTGATCCTGGTGCAGGTGCTTGTACTTGGTTTTACTGAAATTCAGGAGGCTGGCACAGGCCTGCCTCTCAGGTGGCACAAGGTGTCATCCCTTTCCTCCAGTGTGTGGAGTGCACAACATAGCTTGTTGAGGGAGATCTTCATCCCAACTGGACATATTGCTGACAAAGATGTTCAACAGCATCAATCCCAAAACCCCTTGGGAATTTCACTTGTCATTGATCTCCACTTGGACATTGACCACAATTCTCTGAGTGCAACCATCCAGCCAATTCTGTATGTGCTGAGTTATCCATGTGTCAGATCCATGTCTACCCAGTTTAGAGACTAAGATGCTGTGCTTTGTGTCAAATGCTTTGCACAAGTCCAGGTAGATTCACAGAATATTCTGCATTGGAAGGGACCCACAAGGATCATTGAGTCCAACTCTGGGTGAATGGCCTGTACAGGGACTGAACCCACAACCTCAGTGTTTATTAGCACCATGCTCTGACCAACTTGCCTCATCCATCAGTGCTGTAATCAAATTGTAGAAATACACCAAATCTGTCAGGCATGCTTTGACCTTAGTAAAGCCATGTTAGCTGTCACCAATCATATCTTTATTTTCCTTGTGCCATAATATATAGAATTATGTTTCCCCTTTTCCAGTCCATGGGAACTTCACTGGACTGCCATGACTTCTCATACATGATTGATAGTGGCTTGGCCACTTCACCTGGAAGTTCCCTCAGGATCCACCGACAGATTTCCTCGGGTCCCATGGACTTACCCACCTTCAGGTACCTTAGATGGTCTCAAACCTAATCTGCTACGGCAGGCAGTTCTACATTTTCCCAGTCTCTGCCTTTGCCTTCTGTGACTTAGCTGGTGTGGATGGAGTATTTTGCAATGAAGACTGAGGCAAAAAAAGCCATTAAGTACCTCAGCATTCATGTGCCAAGTACACAAGTCTCCTATTTCTGTCTGGAGAGGTCTCACAATTTCCCTTGTTTTTCTTTTATCATCAATACATCTATAAAAGTTTTTCTTGTTGCCTTTGACATCTTTGAGCAGATTTCATTCTATCAGAGCTTTGTTCAGAAAATTTTTCTGTATTCCTTCAACATTCCTGATGGAAGGGGATGTTTAATCAGAACAGAACAATTACAATACTTTTTCCAGAAATGTTTCTACTTAGTGAAGCACTCTTGCTATGTTCAGCACTTATTTAATCTATCTTTTCCATTCAAACCTAAAAGTGTTCTTTTATTTTCCTCTCATTTCCCTAATACTAAGTTACTAATTTTGCCACTTTGGTTTAGTATAAAGATAGTAGGAAAGACATTCAGCATGATATTTTTCCATAGAGAATTCAGGGGACTCAATTAGTATTGCAAGACAGCCAGTTAATTTTTCATGACTTCACACTCACAAAATTGTTATGGAATGCCAACTCATCAGAAAATTCATTAAAATTGCCAAGACTACTTAAATTTTTCCTCCACACTGAAGTCAGTAAGTATTGTACTCAACAAGAGCAGAAAGAAAAAGTAACCACTGAAAGGAAAAAAATACATTCAGGAAAGAACAAAACAATCAAACCAATAAAACACTACAAACAATGGAGAAAAACATTTTACCAAATGAGGATGGCAAAGTTCAGTGTGCATGAAGTGGGAGAAAAGGCAAAGGAGACAAAGCTGAAAAGAAATGAAGCATGAAAATGGGTTACATTTTACATGTAACAATCTCTTAAGCTAGTTTTAAGTGTTTATTTTTAACAAATACTCTTTTTTCAGGTTTGGTAAAAAATATTTTACATTTGCACACATATTTGTGCAGCAAGATTCTCCTCAAGTTTCATGGAAAGGAAGTGCCCAGGCCTCTATCCATGTGACTTTTTCACAGCCACAGGATGAATCACTGGTGGGTTTGGAGACAGAGCTTACAGATCCCAATTCCCACTTACTAACACCAACAGACTGATCACAGACCATCCAGTGACTGAAGTGTACAGCTTGCTGAAAAGTATGCAAACTTATTTTCAGTAATATATCACAGGTTTCAGAAAACACAAAGCCTTTTTTAAACCACCTCATCTAAACACAGCTTCAGAAAACTAACATTAAAATACGCATAACATTCAAGTCAAGGGTGCTACTGATGGAGGAAGAGGAGTTTACAAGGGAAGCAGTTGGTTTCACACATCTGAGCTTTTCTTGCCAGAAACAATGCATATAATGTCACTACTTTGATATATCCAAATTAACAAGGAATGACAAAATAATGCTCCATTTAAGCAACAGTGAAATAGTGATAGAATTATCAAAGTAAATATGAACTCAGCCTTAAGAAACGAGGGTAGTGAAAAATAGTTAAAATGGGGTTCTCTAATTCTTTACTTCAGTATAAAATTAAAATTTGGATACTGCTGCTGCCTTGAAATTTGACATATTTTAAATCTATTACTCAAGCAGTTACATTATACATAGACTGAAGAAGAAATGACAGTGGGCACTTATTGCAGACATTGTAACAGTATTTTATCCACCAGTCATATTGTTATATAATTTTACTTCAGAATGCACAAAGAGCGGTAAATGTTCCATTTAATTCTCCTAAATGTAGGATTCTTTTTCAAAAGAAGCCTTTTTTGCTAGTTAATAAACTCTAAGGTTGCACCTAAGAAATGCACCAAGAAGAATTTTAAATAAGGCAGACAAGAAAACAGAGGCTTTGTAGTCCAAAATCTATGCTATAAAATCTTCTAAATAGAGCCACAGAGTCAAAAAAAAAACCAAAACGATGGACTCTTAATGATGTTAAAGGAAAAACAATTGGAACACAAGTGTGACATTTAACTTGAAAGGACTGGAGCTGCAATCCAAAGTGTTTAGTACCAATACTACTCCCCAGCATAATGAAGACAGGTTATTAGACAGAAGTAAGAGAGTAAATGCAGATAAAGAGAATTTACTACTTTTAATTTTAGCAGTGCAATGTTTGGCACTCCTGGTTTGGCTGATATACAATGACTAAGGGAGTCTTGGTTCAAATCACTTTCCCTTTAAATATTGCCCCATTGGTTTATTCCACTTTATTCACTGACTCTCTTCTCTCCATGCTACCAAAACAAAAAAAAAAAAATAGAAAATTAGGGTATAAGAAAAATGCAAAAGGACTTCCTGGAGACAACTTAAATATAGAAAATATCCCCCCAAAATCCATAGATTATGAGTTTCTTCATAACAGTACTGACACACCCGTACTGAGGGCAGTGCAGTTACTTAAGCAAGTGAAAGGACTTTTCCCTTTTCCAGCCAGTTCCCTTAAGCTGTAAATATAACTATTTTATGCTAAAATAATTCCTTTAAATGTCTTCATCAGTAAACCACAACTCGTTTATACTTTGGTCCTCCTCCTCAGCATGTGCTTTTCTGCCAACAATACACAAAGAAGAGACTCATGGATGCAAATTGTGCTAACAACAGTTCATCCACAGCTGCCTTAGCCTGCAACTTCTCCTTGTGTCCTTGTGAACAGCTCAAACTTCCACTAAAACTGACAAGAGTAGCAATGAAGAAGAGAGGAATAGACACAAGACTAGAGCTGATGGCACAGGAGTATTAGGGGGGTCACAGAAATAGCCCTGGCAGGTGCCATCCTGGGCTGAGACTAATGTCATCAGAAGCAAAAGAAGTTCTCAAATGTGAAGCAAAATTTTGCAGGTCAAAACAAGAAGTATGGTGGAGAAGAGTAAAAAAGTAGCTCTATGTAGAAAAAAAAGTGTAAATCAGCAATGAAGAAGAGAAAGGGAGGTGGCAAGCAAAAGGAACAAAGAAAAGGACAGCATCTGCTATGATAAAGAATGATTTGGTGAGAAAAATTATTAAGTGATAGATAGAAAAGGTTATGGTCTCAAAAGGAACAGGGGAAAAAAAAAAACCTAGCACAAATGTAACAACACCAAAAAGAGAATGTTCCCTCAGGAGGTCTGAAATATCCTCCAGACACAGGCACAAAAAGTCTGACGTCTGGAGCCCACTCACTGCTGCAGATAGAAAGCTCTCCAGTTACAGTCCCCACCATTAGAAAAGAAGCATCTTGAAACAAAACCATACCAAGGACCTTTAATTACATTAAACTAAAACACACAGTACAAGCCATACCATAAATTTCACTACTAATGTTCAAATAAAGTTTATACTGTTTTGGAATGCATTTTTAAATTTTCTTTTTTCTTTTTTATATCAAATAATAATAGTCCTTTGTTAAGATTAGAGCAAGAGTAATGAATATTTGCCTTCCAGACATCATCTCGATGCTTTATCAAATTAGTTATATATCTGAGAAAAATATTTAAAACATCAGCTCAGACTTATTCTGAATAGTCCTTCCACATAAACAAAAGTCTAATTTGACAATTCTAAAAAAGAACAAAAAAAAAGAATTCCACAAAAATTCAGAAAGTCAACCACATGAGTTTTTAAACAAATCAGTATTAAATTCAGTGTTTGGAAATCCAGACAGCTAAAGATTTTAAGCTATTATTTAAAGTACAATGGATTCCAACCCATGGCTTGCCTATCCAGATTATTGTGTGTTGGTCCTCCCTGATCACACTCACCTACTCCTTGTTTAAACAGCTGTAAAAATAGCAATAAACACGTACTCTGCAAACACACCTGCATCCTGAGAAACCACGAGGCTCTGCAGTACACTGGGATGCTCAAGAGACTTGAAATTACCTGTCTGTATGCTCCAGCAGATGCCTTCCAGATATGGATTTGGTCCTTTCCATGCACAGTGACTCGAACAGTCTTTCAAGAAATTATATAAACCCTCCTCCTCGATCTAACTTGCCATGAATTAAAAAGTTCAGTCAACCCTATTATGTTGCCATAAAACCAATTTTTCCAGTTCTGTGGCAAGTTGAACCACAGCAAATGAGACAACTGGCAGCAGTAAGGGAAGGCAGCACACATACAGTCAGGCAAAGTGGCTGACAGAACTGCTCTGCTCAGAAATATGCAGACTCTGGAATTATCTTGGACTCTGTGTTCAAACAGCCTTCACTTCCAGACTCTTCCCAGGAGAATAGAGAGCAGTACAAGATTTCTGAGTGACTCCCATCAGATTGCAAGTTCTCCTGAAAGCTGGACCAACAATGGATAGACTGGACTAAAGTCTGAATAAGAAATGAACTGCTCATTCTTCAGGCTCCAGTGCTTTCCATACCATGTAGGGAGTAAGGATTGTGAAAACATTTCTGGGCAATATATAATTAGTAGTATTGTTTTAAACTTCACTTCCAGAAAGATACAAGACTATGCACTAGAAGGACTTAGCTGCTCCTCCATACTACTCCAAATAGATCCTATTTGACAAATGGCATCTGACAGACATGACTGATGGAATATGATGAAGATATTACTTGGAATTATCTCCAGCTTTTGCCATGAAAATGTCCAGTATGAAGGTCTTTATTTCTGGAATTGAATATCAGAATGCAGTCATAATGTCCATAACGTCCGTATAACACTTCCTACAAAAGCTGCAGATTATTCCACACCATGTTAAACAAATTGCATTAAATGATACCTTATGCTCCCATCACCCTGCTTACCCATCCAAAGAAACCACAGAAGAGGAAGAGTGGAAATTCTGTGTATTCAGGCATTACATGGTTCAAGGATGAAGGAAGAGTCAACGATCAGGCAAGCCAAGAGAGAGTGCCTGAGCCAGATTTAATTTTGTTAACATTGTGTGATCTGCACACCACTCAGCTGAAAAACCAGGAGAGAAGGTAAAGATGGATACAACCCATCCAGGACTTCAGTTTTATCCCAGCACACAGATGCAGGACTAATCTCTGTGGATGACAGTCCAACATGCAGGAGATCACAGAAAGGAGCAATATATAAATACAAATATCTTCTCTACCAAAAATGCTGCTCCTCCAAAGAAACAATGGAAGCCTGTGTACTAAGGATGGTGATCTATTCCAGACCCAAAACATCATCAAAGGGATTGATTATGCCTAAGATTTGCACAAATTTTAGGACCCAGACCAGAATGACCTGTATTGGTGGCACACAACAGTCAGTTAGGTTTGGTCATATGTTTCAGTTACATTAAGTACAGTACCTTAAACTCCACCCTCCCCCCCCCCAAAAAAAAATCCAAACTTCCATGACAGATCATGTACAACTACAATTCATAAGCAACTTCAGAACTGTAAACTAATAACACAGAATAAAAGTCTAATGTCTTTCCCCAGTGAGTCATACGTTAATAAAAAGGGTCATATCTTGGCTCACTTTAATTTCAGTGCTTTCATCCCAAAAGAATCACACCGTACAACCTCCATTAGTCCAATGCCATAGGGAGTGCCAAAAAATTTAATAATAACAGGTTTGAATAATCAAGGATACAAACAACAGAGAGAATTTTTGTTGTAATTAAGTTATATAAAAACACAGTCATCTTTCACGCAATAGCATTTGGACCAAAAAGATCAAGGGCAAACTTCATTTCACTTGTCCTAAGACTGAGCCACTTTCTCCTTTGTAAACAGTGAGATATTCAGAATACCACAAGGTGCATCAGCTTTGTACAATACCCTTTACACAAAAAAAGTAAAAACTTTAGTACTTTATGAAACATTCACTAAGCACCTTTCTCTCTATTACCCACAAACTTCAAGAAATGATGGAGTTCACGGGATTCTGTCTAGATAATACTGTTCAGAGTGGCTAGTGCTACTGCTAAATAACAATAACAAGGAGAAATGAAAGGGTGGGTGGTGCATCTCAAGAGGTCATTATTATCATATGCCCTAAACTCCACTGGCATGCAAGAGTTACCAAGAAGCGTTTTCAATGTATTTGCATTTCAACTTGTGTACAATTGTGGGAATATTACCAAGTAAGTATGTACATAAGTGATATCCAAGTTTTGATTTTATACTGTATTGATGGTTAAAAGTAACTATATATTGTGTTTTGCATAGTTTATACAAAATACAAAGTTCTTTCCTTTATCTCATCCGATACTCCATACTTCTGCCTGCTTCTTACAGTATCAACTGTTGCAACAGTGAGAACAAAACCCACCCAAAGCCAAATTATCTTTGTGCAAAACAACTATGATCACACCCACATGTCCAGTTATTTACATCTCTGCAATTTGTTCTGAAGGAGAGATTTAGGGGTTTTTAATAATTCAATTCTCTCCATCAATCCTCTACACTAACTTTGACTTAGACTGCACCTATTTATGACCTTGCTTGCTCTGTGATCAATTTTTAAGCATTTCTAAAAGACCATTCTATGACAAAGAGAAATGCACAGTAATTCTGACAACAGAACTATATGTCCTGATACCTTTGCTCTTTTCTTGTGCAACAAGCTACAAGCTGCTTGTTGCTAATACTCAGCAATTTCAATTTGCAGCTTATCCTGATCACTGTGACCTCCTGTTTCTTATCCTGTCTGACAACTGAACAGAAGAATAGAAGAGGAATGTTAAAACATAAATTAATTACTTGAGGGGCATCATGTCAGCTGAGATAATTCAGACATATTTCATCTAGTATTTAATCTTTTTCGTTACTAATACTTAAGCTTTGGTACTGGCCTTTGTTCTGGAATTTATTTGAGACAGCCATTTTGCAAGACAGAGCAGTCATATCATACCTGAGTGTTGAAACACCCTGTTCTGGAAGGCAAATATACCATGCAAAACAACAGGCTATACTTCTGCCACTGTACTACTGCTCTTTTTCAAAAGAAATACCTCACAAGATTATTTACGTATTTCCTCAGGGTCTTTCCAGTAATTTTTTTCCCAGTCCATAATTGCTTATAACTTTAATTGATTTTCAGTTATCACATACGGATAAGTAGAGATGTTCTTTCCTAATAACTCAATTTACACAACAAGATAAATACACAATTTAAAAAAAGAAGTCAAAATGGTCAGACTTCCAGTCTTTTAATACTACAGGTCATTAATAAAAAACAAAACCAAACACATCCTTGAGAATATGAACAAGTTACAAGAAAATAGATGACAAGACTCATAGATCCTTGTGTCTTTGGGATGTAAAAACTTACTTCACAGGTACTTAGCACTCTGGTCAGTCATTCAGCTATGCATTAAAATACCTGCCTCAGTCATACCATATAATCTAATATACTAATAGTGGAACATACAAGTCAGAAACATTCTAATACAAATGCAAACTTACATAGGAAACCCGTACTCGCCGTCGGTGCACCAGCCCACAGCACTGCATGAAGAGGACAGCAGACAACAATCAGTCTGTGCTTTCACCGAGCTTCGGTCATTCCTGTCTCCTCTGAGACACTGTCCATTTCTCTTCACTTTTCAGTCTCAGGTGCAAGGGAACAGGTAATAAAATGGTCACCCTTCAGCTCCAAAACTATCCCTTTAAATTATCGTGAAGACAGATGAAACTTACTTTCTCTGAGTAAATCAATCTCTTCGGTTTCCGATGATTTAAAAAGAAAGGCAGAAAAAAAACCCCAACAACAAAAACCCAGAGGCACGTCTTTATTTCCTCAGCATCCAGTTATTACAAAGCAAATTCCATATTCCTGTACATCCTTTACTACACGTGGCGTAAGGTTTGTACAAACCATTCTGAACTTAGGAGAGACAGAGATGTAACAGGATCTTTATATCTCAGACTACTGCAACCCCGGCTTTCTGAAGGTCTCTTGCTGCTGCTGCCGCTGCTGGTGTTGTTATTGCTGCTGCTGCTGCTGCTATTAGAGCTTTCTTCCCAATGCACAAACCAGCAATAGCATCCTTGCTTCAGCGTTACCTCTGCTCTATCTTAGGCATAGCTGATTTGTTACTGAGCCCTTCCCGACAGCCTGGAAAAATGACAGAGTCTAGACTTGAATTCACTCTGGATTTGCAAGACTACAGAACCACTCTCCAAACAGGCAGATGCTTTGTCTGGCGAGACGTGTTTCACATGAATTGTAGGCAGGACTGCTGAGTGGCCTTGCTACCTGACTTGCATCAGAGGCACAGTCTCCTCTGCTGACACTATTTATAAAAAGAACTCAAGAGAACATTAAAACTCTGAATATGTACTTAGAGAACTAATTAAATACTCGGATAATTGAGACTTACAGATAATGATTTTGAAAAGACAAATATAATGAAAAATTATTATCCTTAAAGCAATAAGGGGACACTTCTGAAATCAGGTCGGATTAAATTAACCTGTTTATGATCACAGTTCATTACTTTTCTTATGGGAGAGACTGAGTATTCCAACACTGAAAAGGCTTAATAGCTACATTATATCTTAAAACTCCATCCTTCACTACTTTATGACAGTGGTCTAAGAGTCTCAAACATCTCTAGTACTGTTTATTTCCTGTCAGATGAATACATGAGGCACTCTTTTTAACACTGAGGTATACTTAACACTTTCAGCACTGGCATTTTGCCAAAAACTAGGATAAGCATGGGATTAAAATAGCTATTAATAAAATGATAGCTATCATTACTAAAATAATAATTACTAAAATAATACTTGCAACATTAACTACAAGTATTATTATACTATAGTATTATTTTAAGTGGCAATGAGAAAATTAGAGATTATACAAGGTATCTCTATCCTGTCTTTATGTTGGCCCTGATATGATGACAAATGAAAGAGTTAAATCTTCCCCAAAAGGTAAAGTTAAGGAAGCCAGTGCTCCTTGGAGATTGGTTTGGATTTCAGCTTGAAAGAGGGGACTCCAAAGAAGGCAAGCTGTGTGGGCAAAATATTATCAGATACTCAAGCCAGTTGAATGGTCAGAGTTTTATTCCAGTGTAAGGTAAGGAGTCTGCCCATTGAAGTAGGAAGCCTTCTGACAGTGTGATGAAATCACATAACAAAGAGAATTAACATTTACAAGCCCAAAGTCTGGCAACTAAATTTCACCTCCTGCCAATTTCAAGTACACTTCTTTTTCATGTGCAACATCCCTCTTAAAACAATAAAAATCAGTGGTGCTAAGCATGTCTGTGTCTTTGGGGACAGAAATGACTGCTTAGCCATTCAAATATCACCAGCTTGACTGGTTTGGGTGGGGGTTTTTTGGTAGATTTTTTTTCCAGTCCAACTAACAACCATCCATTCCTATGGATACCAATGGGCTGACTGGTCTTTTTAAGTCAAATGTACTTTTGGTGTAAAGCCACAGTTGTTAGTGAAGATATATTGCTGATAACTCATCTCAGCTGGACCTGCAGATGCTCTCAGCATCTTAAAAAAAACATAATAAGACTAATAAAATTAAAAACAGGAAATTGTGGATGTAAGGACATAATATATATACCTAAATCTAAGTTATCTTTATTTTACCTCCTACCACACAGTCTGATATATTTTGATTTATCTTTAGCAGAAGAATAGAAGTTGGTACTTCCCAGTGACCCATAAGGAAATGTCCTTGTAGCAATTCCACAGTTCAAAAGCAGAATACCAGATCAATAAGCAATGCAGATCATTAATCTCTTCTGATCAGTACTGCTTATAGTTATTCTAATAAAACCATTAATAATAGCAGTAATGATAACTAGCAGGAAGAACAAAGCATTTTGAAGTAGAACATACTGAACATTACCATAAAAAGTATGGTAATGTATTTCAAAATAGCTAAGGAAATAAAGCTAGACAGAATAATGCAGCAGTAGCTTACATATGTATGTAAAAATCAGTTCTCTAAATTCTCTCCTTATAATGACTATGTTTTACTCTTGGGGAAGGTCTGGACATAAAATAACACAAATATAAAAGCCATGCATCAGCTATATGTTACACATTCAACTTGTTTTAAAGATTTGCGAAACTTATTTGAAAATGATCAATAATATTGGCTTCACATAAGTGTTTCTTGCACTGGTAAAGAAACAATACAAAAGGTAGCAATTAATTTTAGAAGTTTCAATTGTTTATAAGGAACATAAATCCATCTAAGTTTTTAACTCTTCCTGAAATTCATCAAGAACATTCCCGGCAACAACAGGGACCTCTTACAAAACCAGTATCAGAACTCTTACTCAAATTAGTCTGCAACTATTCTCACAACTAAAGACTTCATAATTTAACCAGTAAATCTCTCCTTTCAACATAGGCAGGAAAATTGTTTGGTTGTCTCTCTCTCTTCCAACTCCAAATTACTAAAATACTTTGTCATGACTCTGCGTCAAACAATTACCAAAGACAATTTTTTAAATGTGAGTCTGTGTTGCTTTTTATGGAGACGTAAGGAAAGGATGACTATATGGGGATAGAAGGGACACAAGTCAAACTCATCTAATTGAAATCAGGTAAAATTTAATGTTCAGCAAATATGACTTTGCCACAGTCCTCATAGGACAATACAGTGAATAGACTCAGGCCACTTACATTTTCTGTTAAACAAAAAGACCTCCATGTTACCTTAAACTGAAAGTGTAACAAGGCATCTAACAAAAAAAAAAAAAAAATTAAACCCTGAAAATCTCACTAAAAAGACAAAAAACTACCAAGCCAGTAAAAGGTATTTTTTCCCTGCTCTATCGGGGAAAAAAAAAAAAAACAAAACAACAACAACAAAAAAACCCCACAAAACCTATGAATCTTGTTTTCCTTGTGATGTGCTTTTGAAATGACCTTTCAGTTAGCCATTATCATTAAGACAACACCAAGGTTAATGTACTCAGGGATTGATTTTGTTTTTGCATACAGGGCAAAATGATAGCACCTTCCAAAAAGGAGCTTATCAGACACATACAAAACATTTAGAAGACTCGTACAGACACTTGGGGAGTAGGAAAAGACAGTGAAATATATACGAACAGGTACAATAAATAAGGAGAAAATTTAGAAGTGTTTTGAAGTAATCAGTAAGGCTAATTTTTCAGTTTTTAGATGCAGCTTCTCCAATGCTGAAAGAACATGGAAGAAAGGACAAAAGTTCTTATCTGAAATTAAATGAACAGGCTGGCATGAAAAGTGAAATAGGAATGAACCTTAAGATGGTAAATGAATGATACAGCTATTTGTATTCTCCTCAAGTGCTTCATTACACAGGTTATATAAACTGAAGGGTGAGGAAAGAAAAAGAGGCTGTCACAGAAGTGTTATCATTTACTTGGATTGGTTTCTTCAGCTAACCAGCACTGTCTGGGTGCAGCCTCTGCCAGCTCACAGTCAACTGAAGCTCACGGCCAGATCTTCCATAATGTGATCAAGTGACTGTCCAGAGATAATGAGATGGATCTGAAGTGTTCAGTGCCAGCAAGCTCAAGGAACTGCTTCCCTAGCTACCTCAAATGGCATTGCATCCACTCCAAAGGAGAGCAATGACAAAACAAAACCATGCTGAATCCTTCTCCTGGATGAAAAAAACCCAAAAACACAAGACACAACCTCCCCCTCCAAACGCTCTATAAAAAGTCAGAAAAAATGACTGTCCACCCTATGGTGGATTCTTCACAATCCTTTGCAGTTAAGTTCCATTACCTTATTATTTCAATTTATCCATAAAGGATAAATTGAGGTAGGAATGCACTGCTGGAGATCGAGTCCAACCCCCTGGTCAGAGCAAACTCAGCTGCAACAGGTTGCTCAGGGCTATATCTGAGTTTCAAGTTATCTCCAAGGATGAAGGCTCCTTAAGTTCTCAGGGCAGCCTATTAAAGTGTCCTTGACCATCCCCATGGGAAAAAAAAAGGCTTTATCTTACATGTAACTGCAATTGCCTGTATCTTCTGGCTCTTGGATCGACTCACTCAAGAATGTCCATGTCCCTCTTGTCCCAGGAACTCAGAACTGGATGAAGCACTCCAGATGTGTCTCACCAGTGCTGAGCAGACAGAGGTCATCCCCTACCTTTCCTAACACAGCCTAGAAGGCTGGTGGCCTTTGCTGCAAGGACATGTTGCTGGCTCATGCTCCTGTGGACTCCACCAGGATTCCAGGGCCTTTCCTACAAAGCTGCTTTGTAGATGGTCAGCCACAGTCTATACCAGTGTATGGGGCTATTTTTTCTGGGTGGTCAACATTGCCCTTCCCTTTGTTGAACTTCATGAAGCTCTTGTCAGACCATTTCTCCAGCCTGCTAAGATCCATGTGGATGGCAGCATAACCCTCTGATATATCACCCACTTCTCCCAGTTTTGTAGCATCAGCAAACTTGCTGAGGGTATGCTCTGCATAAATCACCCACATTGTTAAATAAAGAGGTTAAACTGTACTGGCCCCAGGACTACCCTAGGGGCACAAAACTAGTGACTGAATTCCAGTCTGGGCTGGATTTCATGCTGCTGAACACAGTTTAGTCCAACAGTTCTGACAAGTTTCATTCCACTTCACCATCCACTTACTCATTCTATCATTTTGTCTACGAGAGTGTGCTGGGAAACTGCTTGCAAAACCTCACCAGAGGCAGCATAACCAGCATCCACTCTCCTACCCTTGTTTCTAAGCCATTCATCTCATTGTAAAAGGCTGTCAAGGTGGTCAAGCCCGATTTGCCTTGTATAAATGTACGCTGACTACTCCCAGTCACCTACTTATCCTTCATATGTTTAATCATGGTTTCCAAGAGGATTTGCTCCAGCACTTCCACAGGGATCAAAGTAAAGGTGAGCAGCCTGCAGCTCCTCAGATCCTCCTTCTTCTTCTTCTCACCCTTCTCACCCAGGTTATATTTGCTTTCTTCTAGTCCCTACAAACTTTCTCTAATCAGCATGACTCTTTAATGATTATTAAGATCCAATTTGCTGGGATGTCAGCTTTGTGGTATGGATACTCAGTATAAATCATTGTCCCTCAGAAAGGCCTCTCCCTCTAAAACTTTACACACACATTTAGGTCTGATTTTACCAGTTGCATCATAACTTCATTCTAAGTATATTAATAGATTCCTAAATTTACATCAAAATGTTTCTTCTAATTTTAATCATTTTAAAGCTGTTCAGGCTCACTTCTTAGCAGTTTATCCAAGTCAGTGTTTGTGAAATAATGTATTATTTTTAGCTAAATGTTTTTGGCATATTGGTCAGTCTTTAAATAGATTAATTTACTTATTTCCATTTAACATGAAGAACTTCTGAGAAACTGATTTGGGATATTTTAAGCTACTCAGTTACCTACAAAAAAAAGCATTTTAAGTATTTAAGCATCCATGCTAAACTGGAAGGGTCTATGGTGACAGAGAAATCATAACAAAAACATCTCAGAGTTTTTGGCAGAATAAGCTGTTTCTGAATCAATTATTCTGAATTGTAGAGAAAGTGATGCAATCCTTCCCCCTCAAAAATCAAAACTAAATATAAAAACTTAACTTTGCTTACAAAGTTACAGGTAAAAAAACCTGTATGAGATCCTTAAAAACAGTACAACTTCTACAAAGCATTTCCTATGTATTATGCAATAACTCACACATGGGAAGAAGGAAAAAAAAAAGAAAAATTGGTTCTCAGAAACTGCTGGAAATAATATGATTTCTCTCAAGCAGTGTCAGCTTTCTCACATGACATTTTACTGACCATGTGCTGTACTCAATTCCTCCCAAGGCTTTTCAAGAACCTGCTTTTGTTGATGTCCAACTCTTTCACTGCTCAAAAGACCAAAATAATGTTCCTTAGTCAGCTGCTTTTTTAATGGTATTCCAAATTGATAACTCTACTGTATCATCCATATATGATCTCTATTGTCAGGAAAAAACTAACTGAATTCAATATAAAAAAATACTCAATACTAGCTCAAGAATTCTGAATTCGGAGTTTAAATAACAGTTTGCTGATTTAATCACTGACAATAAGCTTTTGCAAAGTATGGCTCCCACCTTCCTGTCTTCCAGAAAAGAATGTTGACTTTTTATTAATGTTATAAATGTCTTCTTCTCTTCCAGTGTTTCTCTGGAAAAGAATATCAGTGCTAAGGAGTCTCCATGTTCATTAAGAGAGCTTCATGCTGGCTGCCTTTAGCTCAGAGCTGTATTGCTTAACTTTTAATTTTATTTTCTTATAAAGCTGCTGAAGTTGCATGCAACTATTTCTAAACAGACTGGAAAAGAGCAAAACCCTTTCAACCTGAAGTATTTTGATTTAGTTATCTATCACTATGCTATTTTTGCTGGCTTACATGTATTAATTAGCAATATTTAGATCATGCTTACAACATCTAGGCACACGTAATTACTGATAAAAAAAAAAAATTCAAAATTATCCTTTAAAAATCAGTCCCTCAGAGTTGATCCTGAAAAGAAGCAATGTATGCAAACCCTACTGTGCCTGTTAATCTAGAGAGGTAATGCAAACTCCAATATTTTCAAGCTCATTTTTCAATGTTAAAAGCTCTCCAATGACAAATAATAAACAATTTCCTTCAGATGATTGCTAACCTAGGTTCATATGAATCTGTCAAGCTATCATCCAAGCTGTGCTGTTCTCATACAGATTTATGTCAGAGAATTGCAAGCAGCAAGTCACAGTTTAAACTTTATTTCAATTGTTTGAAATTGATTTCCTAGAAAGTCAAACAAATAAAATAAAATACTTCTTATGATATCAGGCATAAAATTCTGTGGTACTGCCACTGGCAGTACCACAGATATTACTGGAGAAGAGGGGACAAATTCAAGGACAGCAGTCACATAAACTGACACAAATGTGAGTGGTCAAGGATATAGCCTCCAAAAAAACAAGGAAAGCAAACACCCTCAAAAAGACAACAGGCTCTCTCAGACACTCTCTATCTAGCATAAATTTAACTACAGTTAGACTACTGTACTAGAAGGACCTTTCATGCAGGAGGAGATTTTATGTTATCTGGTATCCAACTACCTAGTCTTTCTTAAATGGATTTCTGCTTACAGACACATGTTGTCTGCATGTCAGCTGAGTTCTTAATGCCTCATTGTTCCCTTCACCTGCAGTTAAGTCTGTCTCTTTTTATCCAGAAACATCAACTGTATTTCAGCTTTTTTTCTTGTGATTCTGTGCTTGGATCCATGTGGTGGCATGGCCTGTGGTGGCAGCTTGCTTTTTGGGTTTTCCTGTCAGACAGGTGTTTGAACACAGCATGTTTCTCTGTGGCATCCTCTCTTCTTTGCTCCAATTTGTCTCCAATGCTATTGCTTCCACCTGAGAACTATAATGCTCAGATTTGTTCTGCCCCCAGTTCAGGTCATATCATGCATAGACAGATGTTATCAGAAATCTCATTAGCAATGCACATTTGGCACTTCTACACCCAGTCATCCTTCTTTTCTCTTTCACATGAAGGTCATCACTCATGCCATCTCACACACTATCAGCACCTCTCCCTTGTCCCCAGCACAAAAGTGAAGGACTTGTTTCTTTCTCATTAAATACAATCTGCACCACCCCCTCCCCTTTTTTCTGGTCCTATGTCTACTTGCTCCTGTACTTTAGGGATTTCTTGAACAAGTTCCAAAAGTTAAATATTTTTTTTGCCCTGAATCTGATAATATGAATGCTATGAAATATTAAGAAGATGTCCATGCTATATCTTATTAGTTTCAGTTCCTTATTGTAGTTTCTCATTGTATGCAGAATGCTCTCTTGGCTCTATTTTGATCAAGATGCATGATAGCCTTTCCCATAGCTTTTTGGATAAGGCTTCTTAGGGAACAAAGCTTTATCTAATTCTGTGATTCTTCCTTTCATGCAGCAGATCCTCCTCCCTTTCACCACCTCATCAGATTCTCCACCTGTCAGTCTATATAATTCAAATAGTGGAAATTTCAAGGATATTTTTTTTCTACAGACTTGGCAACTGCCAGAAGATGGTTAAAGTAAGAGACACACACACCCTCGATAATTACAAAATCATGTTAAATGATAAAAAAAAAAATCTCATGCTTTGCCACAATACTATATCATGCTTACATGTGTAGGAAGTCACCACACATATAAGTGAAACAGTCACAGCACAAGCTGCCACTTGCCTAGAAAGAATTATTGGGATATATGACTTAAAAAGGACATAGAGCAAAAGAAAATAATGATTCTGTAGCTCTGCTGCTCAGACAGCAGCTACTTTTCCCCTTTGAACCTTTCAAGAGAGATTGAAATATTTCATAATTTCACAATATTTCATGTCTAAAAAACTATTTGCTGTAATCATATTTTCCAAATTAAATATCACTGTTAATTTCAAATGTCATGTTATGGATAAAAATGCTTTTTTTTTTTCTCCATTGAAAGAGTTAATTTTCCCTGAAGACCTCTCTTTAAGCCAATTTCTACTAAGTGTATACAAGGTCAGCTCAAAGTGTATGAGGGAGAAAAAAACAAAAGTAGCATTTCTGGTTTAAAAAAAAAAGGTGGGGGGGATGGAGGAAGAGGATTACATACAGATTGGGGAACTGCCTTGCCCATGGCTTTGTGTAATCCAGAGAGAAGACATCAGATGGACCACTGTCCAGAGGTTTAGGGCTCATCACTGCACCCACCACACATTTCTTGCCTACTGCAGCTGTTCACAGCACCCGTGCCACCCCATGGTAGGAAGACTGAGGAAACAGCTGTTACAGAGTTTCTATTTTAACAGAATTTTACAGAAACACGGGCACTGCAACATACAAAATTACAATTTACAGCCAGATCAATTTCTACTTCTTTTGGAGCTGGTTCTGTATCAGAACTAGGAGCAAGTGGAAGAGGAGTAAACAATACTTACACAGTCTTTATTACTCCTACTGCAGACTCAGCCTGCCTGTAAAGCATAATAGAAGCACAAGCACTGCAGGTGCAGGTTTCTCCTCTCTACAATATAGGCATGATAGATAAAGGATAATTTATTTTATATATGCCACAGAGATATTGAAGGAAAAACAATTCACAGTAGATATGGAGACATAAAATTACATCTTTTCATAAGCAATTGTAACAGAGATGATGTTTTTTTCTTTTGAGTCTATTATGAGCAGACTACTTAAAAAAAAAAAAAAAAAAAAGGAAAAAGAAAGTATTGAACTCTCCTGTGCTTGGATACTAAGCTTTTAAACATTAGAAAATAGATCGCTTATTTTCATAACATATTATGAGTGGCTTCAGTTGCATCTGAATATTATGCTAATTAAAAAAATCCTCGAATAATTCAATGCAAAGGAAAAAAAGGCAGCAGTACTGTGCTACACTATCTTTCTTGAAAATACAGAAAACGAGTTGTTCTATTTAATTACACCCGCTAGGTGGCAAAGTTGGCCAAAGAATCAAATGTTTGAAACGGCTGTATCTTTCTATTTGAATACAAAGGGCTTATTTTTAAAAATTACACAGAAAATTAAAGAAGTGTAAAGGAAAAATTGAATTCAGTAATCATAAACTTATTTTATGACATTATCTGTAAGGAATTTAAACTGCTTCATCCATCTATTCAAATCCTTAAAAGATGGTAAAATAATTTTAGTGCATGCTCTTGAAATCAAATGAAGTAATTACTGCACTAATCAACAATAAAAATACTGAATACAAATTTTAACTTTAGAAGAGAACATATACTAGCACATACGGTATCTCCTGACTTGACAGCAGGTACAGTAATGCTAACTTACAGAAGACACAGTACTCCTTATGTTTCTTGGTATAAAAGCTGCTTTTCTGCCTTCAAACCAGCACAGTCACTCTCCATCTGGTTGAATTTCAGCAAATACTTTACAAAGAGAGACAGTCGTTAAAACTTTTCTTTTAATACTTTCTTCTTAACCTTTTCTGGCTAGCTCTTACTTTTTCTCTATTTCAGCACATCTGCTTGTTGATTCATGCTTTAAGTTAAACTCCATGTTGTCTACACTTATACATCCCTCTGTACTGGAATAAGTGGTATCTCCAATACAGCTAAAAGTGACATGAAATGAGCATTAGTTGATCCACAAACTCTGCAAATATACTGCAAAGCAAACCCCATCTGACTCATCTGGAACTCATCTTAAAGATAAGAGTTTGGAAGAAGAGCTCTCCCGTCCCATGGTTCCCAAAGAAATACTGAGCAACCACTTAGTGAAAATCTACTCACAATATTAGTATCTCCCTAAAAAAAAAAAAAAAAAAAAAAAAAAAAAAAAGGAGTGAACAAAGGCAGGATGATCCTGGCTTGTTCTTTCTTGTTTCATAGGACAGCTCTGCTTAGCTCCAAGACAAAAGTATTGTGAGCTCCACAGTTAAGGATTTTGACTAAATTAAACTAATTAACCAGCCAGAAAATTATAAGCATACTGTACTGACTGTGTGTTCCAATGTTCCTCTTGTCATATCAAGCTCTCTACAAGCCACTAGGGCTCCAGCATTGCAAGGGAGGGAGACTGGAGAGAAGAAGGAATCTGAGACAACCACTGCAGACAGTAAATGCTCAACAGTTTTGATGGCATTCTTTATAGTAAAGAAGGAAGATCTAATGCTGAGTATCATCACTATGTAGTTTGCATTTTCTTTTAAATGACAGTCATTAAGAAACACCCCTCTCAGAATAAGGAGGAAAGAAAACAATAAACCAGACTAAGGAGGAGTCATTCCAAAGCAGTGAGCACTGCCCCC
This sequence comes from Vidua macroura, assembly GCF_024509145.1. Lineage (NCBI taxonomy): Eukaryota > Metazoa > Chordata > Aves > Passeriformes > Viduidae > Vidua > Vidua macroura. The sequence goes on from NC_071571.1 coordinate 19,996,800, forward strand.
TTGGAACATTACCAGCTACACGCAGTAGATGTGGAATGTATTTTTGCTCAGTAGCATCCACTCCCATTCCTAGATGTGTGTCATCTTACGTGTCAGGGAACCACTGATCACAGTGAGGCAACTATAAAATCTATGAGCTTCTGTGGCACAGGAGAGGCTAAAAGAAGCAGCCAGAGTGCACTGAGTTTTTAACCTAAACTGCTGCAAGTCTCTCATCCAAAGCACAATGTGAGGAAGGAGGAGGGGATGATAAAGGAGGAACAAAAGAACAAGGCCCCAGCTAAGCACATTTGAGCAGTCAAGTTTCTGGAGCATGAGAGACAGAGCAAGATACTCCCACAGCTGGCTACCTTTGCTTTTCAGCCCCCAAAAAAGCAGGAGTCTGCTGACAGGTCACTTGGAAGCAGCTTACAATAACGTCCACAGTGAGGGCACAGCATGAGTCCCTGTATCTCAGGAGGGCTCCAAGTCACTCACTCACAGCACCTTGATGAGGTGCAGAGTTCATCACACACTTTAAACAGGGTATGATCTTGCAAACCTTCATTCCTTCAAAAAATGTTCTTGTCCAGAGAAACACAGCATCATCAAGACATACAGGGACATACTAGAGTGAGTCCAGCCAAGGGCCATGAAGATGAGGAAAGGCTTGGATCACCTTACATGAAAGAGAGAAAGTTGGTAATGCTCAGCCTGGAGAAGAGACTTTATCCATATCTTTACATCCCCAAAGTGACATCATAAAAAGCACCAGCAACTCCGTGATCCCCTATGACAGGACAAGAGGCAAGAGGCACAAACTGAAATACAGACAGTTTCAATTAATTATTCGAAAGCTATTTTACAGTGAGGGTGGTTAACAGGTTTCCTGGGGAGACTATGCAATCTTCATCCCTGGATATACTCAAAACCCTCCTGGACATGGCCCTGAGCAAACAGCTCTAGCTGAGTCCGCTCTGAGCAAGGTGTTGGGACTCCATGATCTCCAGCTATGCCATCCTACTTCTATCATCCTCTGATTCTACAAACATACAAACACTAAGTACACAAAACACCACAGAATTTTGCCTAAGCTTAACTCGCAGTAGTCTTTTTGCTTAAAGAAAGAACTTATAACCTCCATTTCTTAGACTACTTAATGTTCAGCTTCTAAAAAGCAATAGGAAAGTAATGCTAAGCTACTTCTGTATTGTGAGCAAGGACACAACCAGTGTAAATTTTATTTAAAAGAAGTCTGTTTTTCTAAATTTGTCCTTATTACTAACCAAAGAATAAATGTATTCAAAAGACAATTACTTGATGGTTTACAATTGTTTTGTGAAGCTTTTACAGATATTAAGATGCTGCAACATTTTAAAAATGCACTGCTATGAAAAAGTAAACATAAAAACATTTTTAAAAAAGCTTAACAATACTTTCCTCTTACAACAGTCTCACTAACTTCCAAAGCCTTCTTCAAATATTCACTTCATAATTACCAAACTTGTTGGACTCTTGGAAAACAGCTGTCTAATGTATTACTACTGAATTGTGTAGTGGATTGGCAAACCATAATATAAGGAATGGAGAAGTTCAAATGCCACAAAAACTACACTTTTTAAGAAGATCAGAGGACACAGTGTTAATTCTTTCTTACAAAACCAAGCAACCAAAACCACAAACTTCTTTTTAAATATATATATCCCAGCTTATTTAAAACAATTTTTTCTAGGAAAATAAGTCTAGTACAATAAAAGCAGCTGGTGCAATATGAGTGGATTTTCTGCAAATTATGGGCAATATTTCACTACTTCCAACCAAACAGGATGAAAAATTACCTTTCAGAGTAGTTTCCTAATAAAACTTATGTCTCCCTCTTTGTACTGGGCTTATTTGCTAGTTTTGATAATATTTGACCTCATTAAGCATTAATTTCCTACAGCTTTGCTTAAATGAGTAGCCAAGTAAAAAAAGAACTGTAGGTTCTATAGGAAACACTGAGGGATACACATGGCAACCATTATAAAAAGGGCCTCAATTTTGGACAAAATGCCTTAGTAACTAAGGCTAAATATATTTGAATAGATTTTGAAACAGCAAAATAAATCCTACTTTATTACTAAAATTTCAGTACACTTCATTAAAGTAATTCAAAACATTCTTCCTTCTCCAAACTGACCCAAGACCCAAAAAGAATGTCTGCATTACGCAACGGCAAGTGGAAAAAACCACACATTACTACCAGTTTTGTGGCACTCTCTGAGCTTTGCCAGTGGGGGGATGTGGGGATGTGGCTTCCCCAGCCCTTGTCTCTATGGGCAGCTTCCATACCCCAGACAACGAAAGCCCAGAAATCCTTGAGCTCCAAGGCTGGGGTCATGGGGTAGGAGGCAGAGAGAGAGAGCGAACCACAAGGTACACCTCTGCCTCCCTTTGGGCTCTGCCAAATCAGAGACTTTTCCCAAGTTAGCATTTTGCAAGCAAAACACAACTGAACCAGGAGACCTCAAGTTTCATCCTAGCAAACCCATGACAAACAAGACAACTCCAAGGATGAAAATGTCACAATGGTTGTGCTGAGTATTCTTGTCTGGAGTTGCCTATGTTCCCAAAGTTCCCATGGCCCATGCTGAACACACTGCTGGGTAAAGGCTGAGGGACAGAAAAAAAAAGGGAGGGAGAGAGAAGGATATGCTTCTGGGAATTTTAAAGGATAAATGGATGAAAAATAGGAGAAAGAGAGGCAGTACTTAGAACACAGCAGTAAGCAGCAGAAAAGCTTGGACTGCTTTCATGGCAAAGAAGGGTAACCTGGGCAACTCTGACGGAAACAGATTTTTTTATTATTTATTTATTTTTAATAGAAACTTTAAAATATTTCTCCCCGTTTTATTTTAGGCACTTCCAAAGCAACTCAAATAAAGCACCTTGGATCTCTTCAGTGTCCAAAAAAGGATGCAACATGTGAATGAACAAGAATTTCCAGATGGCACATCTCGTGAACTCAAATAAGACATCCCTGGGGTATTAACTAATGAAATCTCTACTTCCTCCAGCTACTTGTTGCTTGGAAGAATTCAGATGGCACCAAAGCATTTCACTGGAAATGAAAACACTTTAAACCTTGCAGTCCTACTTTGCTTGAAACCTGATGCGGTGTCAGGAAGCCCCTGTCTCCTGAGACAGACTCCATACATGATAACTTAAGCCTGACTAATCTTGGCTTCTCTGTTTGGATGGCATGTTGTTTTGATAACAGAGTGATCAGAAGTTCAAACAGACTGGAATGAGGAAAGAGTAGCAGAAGAGGGAGTGCAGGCTTTATAGCCATGCAATGTATAAATCATAAAGAATACAGCCCATCATTGTGAAATGCAGCATGTCACTATATTTTTTTTTCTTCTAGAGGCATAATCAGTTCAAAACTGTTACCAGTTGCAAACAAAAGTATAATATAGAACTTGAACTGTAGTGCTCTGTGTTGCTAATACTTGTAGATGCCACTTTGAATCCTGAAATAAGTACATTGATTGACGTGAAATGGTGACTAAAATAACCAAAAAATAGAAGCTCCATTCTGAAAAGCAATGCGAGCAAGTAACAAAAAATGTGTCAGGATTCAAACCAAGACCTTTATAAAATATTTTTTTAAACTGCTACAGATTAAGAAAGTAAATTTGGTTCCAATAAAAGGAAAAATCAAACTTTTTTACACAGTTAAACAGTTCACAAAATAATGCATTAAAAACCCCAAACCTTTTGTTTGATCTGTAACAAATTGTTTAGTTTCTGTATTCTTAAACTACTAAATTAAATTAAAATAAAATAAAATAAAAATATGTTGTGCCTTGAAAGCAAAAACTTTGTTTCAAATCTGGAACTTAAACTTCCCTGAGCTAACTTCACTAATTTACTATGTAGCTTAATATCCGGTAGGGCTTTGCTGTCAGCCAGCCAAATGCTTTCCAACTGCCCACCACGCCCTCCCCAGGGAAAGACTTGGAACTGGCACTGGTATCCATCCCAGATGAACAAACATAGGCCCCTTCCCACACCTGCCAGCAGTCTGGCCTGGATGGAAAGTGACTGCTGGGGTGACAGGAAAGCTGGGGACGGGACACGTCTCCCCCTCACCACGAGCTGCCCAGCACAGTCCCTGGCACTGCTGCACACCTGCTAAAATCCACAGGACCTGCTTCAGGAGCAGATGGTCCAGTTTACCCCACTTTAAATTATCCCTGGAAGAAGGCTTGAGGTAGCCCAACACCACCACTGAGGCTGGTCATGAATAGTTAAAAAATGGCAAAGAGAGGCCAGCATACCTTTTCACACTTCTGTGCTATACAACAGTGCCGGTATTTCCATTTCTGCTTCATGAAAGTCAAAACAGAACAAATCTTTATGCAAAAAGATGTTCTGCTATCCCCTTCAGTCTCTCACCTACTCTTCACAGTGCATAAAAACCTTAACTTCTGCTAATTCAGGAGTGTCTATCCTTACTTGAGGACAATCTCTTCCATAAACGTATGCTATAGCTCTTTTAAAAAGCAATACAGTACTTCTGCTATTCTCATCACAGCTTTACCAGGTCACTACAAGCAGTTACATAAATCGTGCTTTCTGCCACCACTTGACATCATCCACTCTTTTTAGAACTTTTCTTCATACAAAAAAGATGATTGTCATAGGCTTGACAGAATTTTCTTCACATATTGCAGAGGGTAGAAGTAAGGTGTCACCTAACTGCATGCAATAATTAATGAGTTTTGGAAGCAGAACCAAAAGACAAAAATAACCTTCCACAACCAATCTTATATTCACACTGTTTTTCCACGGAGGATTAGTAGTGCAGTTTACTTCATTTACAAAATGGCTGATTTAGACTATGACTGCATATTGCTTTGGTTACAATAGAGCACATAAATTATATTAGCAAAGAGGGCAGCTGGATTCAGATCAATTGTAGATGTGTTCCTGCACAGCATCAGGTAAGTTGTGACACTTGGTAACAGGCCACTATCATGTGGCACACACCAAATGCCTGCTCCTGCACAAGTACTAGCTTGGTTTCATTCACAGATGAAAAGAGTCAGAAAGATGTGTTCCAAATTCTATTTGTCCAGGATCATGGACACAGGAAAGTTTGTACATCTTATGACTAGCCATGCTCTCCAGCTTGTCTGTAATGTGACACAAATAATCAAAATGGTATGCTTATGAGCTGATTTTTGAAAAAAAAAAAAAAAACCCAGACACTAAAAAACCCACAATATTCAGAAGGGGAATGAAAATATTTTACAGCTTTACTCTCTTTATACCAGGAATTGAAACTAGTTATGAATTTACAGCTCTTTCTCCTTTGAAACACAATTCAACTATGGTTCCTAAAGGAAGCACTAATAATCAGTTTGTAAAGTGTTGTTTTACATATCTACTCATTCTTACAACTATTTTATAGGTAGAAAATGCTAAAAAGATTAAAGAAAAAAAAGACAGAGGATAAAATCTATACCATAGTCTATTCCCTGATTTTCATCCTCAGGAAAGCAAGGAGAGTAAACAGGAGCTAGGAAGAAGGAGTCCAATACGTCTTTCACATTATGAGCAGCTTGAGACTTTTGCAGGGTAAGTGAAAGAGGATGTGCCTTGAACACACTAAGCTATCACTTCCCTCAGCAAATTAAATGCACAAGTGACGCTGCTAATAAAGTGGCAAACAGGCCCACACTGTGCAGAAAGAGGCATCTCACAAAAAACATTTCTCAACACATCCCTATGTCTGAGAATAAGCAAGAGCACTCTTCGCCACCAGTGACTCATGGAGATGAGTATCTGTCCACAGATGTCACATTGCTGGCACTGCACTCATCACAAGGACAGCAACTCACTGGCAGGCTTACGTTCTCAGGGCTAAACTACCTTGACAAAGACTGGAGAAAACAAACCCACAATTACAATTCCAATCCTGAAGGACTTCTTTTTCCTTTTCTCCTTTTCCCGTCAGATGGCGTGGGGGTTTTCTTCCACCAAGGGAAACGATAGCTGCAGCAATTAGCTGTATTCACAGTATAGGAAATCATTTTATACAGCTGCTGCCACACACACAATAGGCAAGAATGGTTCTGGCATCAAACAAAGGACAAGGCAGTTTTCTCTTGAATGAAGTAATTAGTTGTCAAGCACGTTTATAGACTTCCTGTTTGAATTTATATTATGCTCCAGCAAGTTGCATAGATTTAATTGCTACTAGGAATCTCTATAGTATAAGCACCACTTTTGTTACAATGTAGCAAAGCAAGTTTTGTTTCCTGCAACTTTGACTTGGAATTTAGTTCTGTTTGCTGTATCTTACACAGAAGTTGTAACAGCTGAGCAATGGTGGGAATGCTAAAATTAACCCAAAACAGCTCCAGAATTCTGGAAGAAAACAAATAAGGATATTTTTCCTTTCCCTTTTAAGTTAAAAATATATTTTCCATTTCTTTTCCTTAAACAAAACAAACCAAACAAAACCCAAACAATCAAAACAAAGAAAAAATCACACCCAAAACTTCCCACCAAAACATACAAAAAACCCAACACACCACCTTATTTTAATCTTTTCATTTTCAGTCTACTTTTCACCATCTAAAATATTACTTGAGAGATTATTTGTAATACTTGATAAATTTCATTGCTTCCAACTGTGCACAGTACTTCAAGGAACTCAAACAGAGCAAAGCATGTGTTCCAAAGGGATTGCAAAACAATTTTTAGAAGTAGTACAAAGGGGGGGGAAAAAGCACAAAGACAGAAGAAAACCATTAGTAAAATCAACCAGAACTCTATCACTAAGAATAAATAAAACATATGAATCAACAAACTGATAAAAAGGCTTTTCAGTTAATATTCACAGCATGCTGAGCCACTAATGTCAATTTCACTCTCAGAAGAAAATGATTTAGACCAACAACCATTTTCAGCAAAGATGCAATAAACATAATTTCATGAGCAGCTTCATTCCACTTTTGACTCAACTCTTCAACAGAGAAACTTTAACTTCTAGAAATACATGTATACCTAAGACCACATTCTACTGTGACAAATGTAAGAGAAACTTACCTTTACAGTTAATTATAAAGCACTGCTACATCAAGTATCTCTTAAAAATAAAATCCCTACACTACTGGTAATACTTTGCCTGCAGTAAACACTGACGTAACCCCACAAATCACATGGGCATAATTTTGTGGTTTTGCTCTTAAGGTGCTATTTTGAGTCTAAATTTCTTTAAGAAAAAAAAAAATATAAAGCTTATTTCCATGCTAATTTGCAACCAGACACTAGATGTCTCTCCCTGAAGAGGCACCAATAAGCTCTTACTCCTCTTCTGATCCTATAAAGTCATCCTGCAGTCCTACTTCAACTTTATGACAATATTCTCTGGGTTTTCAAAAGCCAGTACAGCTCATCACAACCAAAGAAGCAAGAGATGTCTCACTTTTGCTGAAGGGGGATAAAGACAACCAGAACGACAGAAATGCAACGGCCTTCCTTGAGGTATAAAGGAAATCTCCATAGGAAGCAGTCTTGTACATAAACCACAAAGACTTTAAAAAGGAATCTTTTAAGGGTCCTGAAAAAAAAACCTCAATGTTTTTTATTGTTAGCTTTCAGGTATTTTAAAAAGTCACTTAAGAACTAAAATAGTACAAACAGGCTCAAAGTATAAGAAATAAATGAAAAATACTTCATCAGTAAAGACTATGTTAATTGCTACATTAGTAGCTACATAACTACAGAAAGTAAAACTATGCTCAAAATTATCAAGACACACCCGAAATAATATAGTTAAATGTAGTCCAGTCAATAACTGAAAATTATTTCTGCCAGCATGGTGCAAGTAACATTTTCTGCTCAAGAACACATTATGTGTGACTCAGTAATGAACTGTGACTCCTGTGGTTACTATGACTTTTCTGTTTTCCATAGATAACAGTGATGCAACTTCATCATGACTTATAAAAAAATAAAACACCTTAGTTTTTTTAAGAACAATCTCTGGGCTACATGTTACTAGATAACCAATGAGCATCTATCTGCATACCTATGTTCAATACTATCCACATGGACATATATTTTAAGGCAAAGATTGATTTTGAAAACAGTCCAAACCATAAACACAGCACAGCAGTCTTCGTAGCATCCTTTGAACCATAACCACTCAAAATAACTCTAAATATCCTGATGTTTCCAGATGTCAGACTCTCAATACATCTTGAATGACTAGGCTCAATTACCTAGATTAGAGGTCTTTCATTTTCATTAGCTCACATACAACAATAACAAAAAAAACAATGAATGAAGTAGAACAAAAACATATGTTGCCCTCCATTTCAATTTTGACTCCTAGAGAAACAGTTTCAGACAGCTTTTCTCAATGCTGTAGTGCCTTGGGTGATTTAATTTTTAATTAAGCAGACCAGTTAAACATAACTTTTTTAATATTAAAAATTACATTGAAATGTGCATTTACTTTACTGTTAGAGGGTCTGCAATATAGTATTGGCTCCATAAGGAATGTACCCTCTCCTTTGTAAATATTAACAAAGTATTACAATTGTGAAAATCCATATTATTAGAATACAACAGAGCACATCCATGGTCCTTACAGACCAGTTCCTGTTCTTTCAGCAAAGTACCCATGAGAAATACAAACTCTGTGAGTGCCATTTGTAATGGGTGTTGGAAAGGGTGCAATTTAGAAGCCAGTTAAACATGATAGACAGATCCCTCTCTCATAGAATAAAGAACTGTGCTTTGCACTTATAGATCTGCAATTTAATGTTTCTCCAAGATGCAAAAATTTGCATTTTTTGCTAAACAAAGGCATGAGACCTAAACCAGAAGCTTCAATTATTAAGGTTTAGGCTCAATTACAATAATAAAGTAGGCTTATTTACAAAACAGAAAAATAAGTGATTACAAAACCCAAAAAACAGTGGAAAGTGTAAGTGCCATGACTACCTCCTGATTCAGCTGCTCCAATGGCAGGTAACAGGCATCTGTGCTATTCAACTTCAGCACTGTAAATCACATTAAGAAAAAAATTAATTCACCACATTTAACTTCATATATTTATTGCATTGAATAAAACAAAGGTGAAGATTTTTTGGGAGACTTTAACTTGCTGGAACTCTGCTGGAAACTCAGCACATAGAAGAGGAGAAAGTATGCGAAGTTCCTGGAGTGTGTGGAACATAAATTCCAAACACAGCCGGCAGGCAAGCTTTCCAGGGATGGTGCCCCCCTAGAAGTGTTATTTACAAACAGAGATGTGGGAGACTTGGTGCTCGGAACTCATCTTGGGCACAGCAGACACAAAATGATAAAGAATTTTTGATCCTGGGTGAAATAAAGAGGGGGGGGGTCAAGAAAACCTCTGCCTTGGACTTCTGGAGGGTGGACTTCGGTCTGTTCAGGACACTGATGGATGATAATGTTTATCTTGTTGCCCTTCCAAAGAGCACACACCACTTCTCCAGAATTCCTCTCAAAAGAACAAAAAAGTTGTCTTTATTCTTCTTTACTGAAGGTTAAAAATCTTAAAGAACATTTCATATCTGAAAAGGAGATCCTGATGTTTACAAAAGTATATCTCATTGCACTTCCAGAAAGCATGTATCACTTCCCAAGAACTCCTCTTAGTGGAACAAGTTTTTTTATTCTTCTTTACTGGAAGCTAAATAATATTAGTAATATCTGAAAAGCGAGTGTCTTAAGATTTTCTGTTTCAAAATGGGTTCTGTTTCATGACTCAAAGTCTCTCCCTTGAAACAACTTTACCAAAGCCATACACAGATGCACCCTGATGGTACCATTTTCCCACCTGAAGAGCAGGGGGTTGATGAAGCCTCAGGATGTAGCTAGCATCATCTAAAGGCTCCTTGCTGTTTATTACTGAAATTGCACAGGGAAAGTGGAAGGAGGATTTTGGAGCCTCTCTGGGATGACAGTACTTGGGAACAAATAAAATCTCCATGAAACGCTCTTCATTTGCACAGAGTGTGCTCCAGGGGAGCATGGCAATGCTGCAGGCTGAGGTGCTGTGCCACCCCAGTGGCTGCAAACTGACTGCTGATGCCCCAGGACAGCCCAGAGGGGAGGCAAAGAGCCACCATGCTCCTAACGTGGGGACTCCTCCTAACACTTCAGATCCAGGGCAAGCTCTGTTACTTTTATGCTGCATTGGCAATTGGGGTTTGAACAAAATAAATTAAGCAGGAGCTACTGCTAACCAAGTCTGGCAACAGGCAACGGATCACTGAACGTTTTGCCATAGTATGTATTAGATATCCTCACTAACCTGCTTCACATAAGACTTTTGTTTTGGATACAATACAACTCTTCTGCATGAAAAATAATCCCATCTTCACCTCTGGATAATGACAGGATCAACATCTTCACTAAGGACTCATTCATGCTACCCTTGTAGCATTTCCTGAAAATTTAATTTTTGAAGTCTGATAGAAGTTGATTTAATTTTAATTTTTAGCTGCCAAAGCCAGTTACGAAGACTGCAACACAGGAGTGTTACAAGTCTTACACCCTACCCCACACTGGTTTTATTTCAGGCTGGCAGAAGGATGAAGGTTGGAGGCCGGGACAGCTGCGCTCCAGCTTATTCACACTCAGTGGTCCCAACTGCTGCCGCCTTTGGGAACTGCCGGAAGGCTACAGCTGTCACTGGCAACTGCAGGCTGCAAAACCAGCTTCTTTGGCTGGTGTAGCCTCCCTACAGACCTGAGGTTTCTGCCTTCAGAGACTCTGGGTGCCTTCTATACACTTGTTCTCAGTTAGGGAGCATGCTACAGCAGGAAAAACAATTCCACCTAACACTGATTTATTTTCTTCTAATATTACAGCATTTAAAGGAAGCTTTGTCTGCCATTAAATTAACTTTGCAACTAATTTCTGCCAAACTGTTGAATCCAACAGTTGGTGGCAGAAAGCATTAATTAGCATGTCACATTACTCTATCTGCTGTTAGAGAGTATTGACTGCAAGTTAACTATTACATGGGGTATCACAAAAAAATCTAAATGACACTTTACACATAGCAGCTCTCTGCACACCATAGCAACAGAGAGAGATTGAAGTAAAATGGTCTGGTTTCTATAGCAACTATCACACAGGCCATCTGTAATCAAAAGAAAACCTAGCAGAGGAAACAAAATGGGGGATTTTGCACAGTGGAAGACTATTCACGTACTTAAAATACATTGCTCCTTAATGTTCATTCTGTTCTAGTACCAAAATAATATTTAAGTGCACGAAATCTACGAAAGCTTCTGAACAAAACTTTTTACTTAAGGAAATACTAATTAAAGCTCACCAGGATTATCTCCATCATTACAAAAGACACCCTTTCTAAATAATCAATGTTTTTCAGACACCAGACATATGACCCCCAAGATTCAGAATCCATGAACTCATTACGTATTTGGTTACTATATTTTATTCTGAAACTCAAATACTGTAAGAGAGATACCAGTACTATACAGAACTGCTTTTAGCAAGATAGCATTTCAGACAAACATTTAACCACACTTTTTCTAAAATATACATAAATAAAGACTTATTTAACTTTTGGGAAAAAAAAAAACAAAAAACAAAGAAATACAGATGTAAGAAAACAACAAAGAAAAACAAAATTAAACCCCCTATAACCAGAGAGGCATTTTTGTCATGCAGTTCATATCCTGAAGAGAACAGTATTATATTAACGCACACGTGAGTGGAAGGTAAATTCAGTGTTAATGATGCAAGGCACTCTCTTCTTTACCTTTCAGTATTTTAAATCCAGAGAATATAAAAGGTACTCATACTTATAGATAGGGAACTATTTTAATATTAAATGTAATTTTTGGTAGAAATTAACTGGATATACATAAGCTTTTAATAAATTATAGAACTAATAATCAGTGAATAAAACTTCTTCTTGACATTGGTCCATTTCTTTCACTTGGGAAAATGCTAATTTGCAGAACATTTATCATCCACATGCTGAAGGTGGGTATTTCAGCCTCCTGGGCTCAGGCAAAGTAGAGAGGGGCAATCTGGAATAATAAAATTCAGTTCTTCAGTATGGAGAAGGGGCACGAGGAGATCACTATGGTGATCCGATCCTGTCAGATTTATTCTTCACAAGAGTTTCCCTGACAGCTCCTTAAACCCACTTCCCCAACATCAGGATGGACTAAACCACAGATGCTCAGCCTGTTCCCTGGATGGTCTGCATGTCCCGCTGGCACTTCCCTGGGACAAGGCAGAAGGATGACTAGATGGCAGCACTGCTGACTGCTCCACCACACACTGTCCTTCCCTGCTCTGCTCTACCTGAGGCACCAAGGTTAGAAGAAACGGAAATCTCTAGACAAGGTGGTGGCTGAGAGAAAATAATTATGCCTAAATATTCATCAAAGTTGCAAACTTACTCCCTGCCTGTATCCAAACAGCACTGGAAAAAGCACCAATCCTTTCCACCCTTCAGACATGAAAGAAAACAGCCTATCCAGGGCTGTTCCTCCCGGTGACATAAAAGCTGACACACAAAAGATTTGGTCTTCTCACACCAAATGAAAAAGAAACACAGTCTAACCCAGACAGCAAAATACGACAGGAAAAAACAACCCAACAATCAGATTTTCATCCCTAGGTGTTTCTATTCCTGCAAGAAACATAGGCTGCACTGGCACTCAAAGCTGTAAGTTACTTGACTGAGTACAGTACTACAAGAGAGTTCAGAATGAGCCTTGTAAGAAGAGTTCAATCCAATGCTAAAGACTGTCTTTCGTGTTATAGACCTTCTTCACCCCTTTTGCAAAGACATCTATATTTATTTAGATGCGAAAGTAATTTTAACACCCAAGCAGTCTTAGCTTGGATCTATAATTATCCTGAAAAATAACAACCAACTGTAGCCAATGTAGATTCTTTCACAGATACAGGGAAAATTGAATAGATCTAAAGCATTGTTTTCATCATTTTGTGCAAAAACACATTTCATGATTTTCTCACGTTCTTAACATCAATGAACATAGAAGCAAATGTTAAGATGCTGCACAACCCTCCTGACAACACATACATGTGGGGAGCAGCTTCCAAAAATATATCCTCTGGCTGCATAAGCACCTTGTACTACTAACAATCCTTACTCTTTTTTTTTTTTTTTTTCCCAAAGGTCAAGAAAAAATCATATCTTCTAATAGATTTGAACAATGTGCAAGGAATGGAAGACTAACTGAAGAAAAACTGCACCTTTATCTCTGATAGTAACAAGTTTTATAAAATATACTAGCACTTAAGGAAGGAAGAAGTGGGGAGATTGTGGGATGCTAAGGAGGAAGCCTTTAAATGGGTTTATCTAAGGAAGTCACTAACACCCAAAGGAGATTATAGTCTTGGCTGCTTCTCCATTAGCAATCATGCAGCACCACAGGAATCATTCAGCAAACCAACAAAAAGTCAGTGCCAATGCCCCTGTAGGACTTCACTGTACACAAAAAGGTTTTTATTTCAGACAAGATTTAATCTTGGACAAAATTTTTATGGGCACACATATGATTCAACCACTAGTTTGGACCCCACTAGAACCATAAAGGATTGCAGAACATTTGGGACACACCTTGAGCTTCTGCTTTTACACAGCTGCCACTTTAGTTTCCTATCATGCTTTATCATAACCATTCTATAATGAGATTTTCTTTCCTTTCAAATTTTAGAATATTCTCAATATATAAAGAAAGAAGACCCTGAAATCTTGCCATAAACCAGAGCTGACTTGTGTCCCTTCAGCAATATCATGTAAATTTTCAGCACAAAGAAAACCTATGAGTTTTGTTCAGTTTTCATCTTTCAAACCTCAAAAGTGGAAACATGAGAGCAAATGGACCATCTACAGAGAAAACAACAATTTATAAAAAACCTACCAAACCTCCTTAAAACAAAATAAAAATCTTCAATAATGCTTACTAAAAAACTGTGTGTGATCCAATTTGCTCTGGATTTTCAAAGTACGTTTCTTACCAAGTTAATGAACATTAATAATTATTATACTCTCAGATGTTCATAGTAACACAGAACTTCTTTAATGCAATTGTACAACTACAATACAATTTATGATATCTGGGAATTCTACGCTGATTCATTCATTATGTCCTAATATCTTTGATGCTATATATATGATGAATGCATGGGCACTACCAGAAAAATTTAAAATTATGAAAATTTTTAAAATATCATGCATGAATCTTGAACACAAAATAATCACATTGGAACAGAGATCTACTTTCAGCATATGATGTTGAAGTTTAAGATGTAATCAAAACTACTCTTTTTAGAAAGTTTGTCTACATGTCTGATATCTGTAACACTGCTGCATGAGATACATTCAATTTTAAATGACACTGCAAAAGGTCAGAACTATTCTCCTAACCTTGTCAAGGCTGGCAAGATGGATAATTGTTTTAGGTAAACTTAGCATCCATGTCATGTGTATTGGACTAAATATAAAATTCAGAGAGCAGAGGGAACAAACATATATTTAGAAATTAAAAATGGAATTTCATTTTCCAGACCAACAGCTCTGTATCCAAAAATACAATTCTGAAAAAATTAACCATTTCACTGTCATCTGATTTTTCTTACAATTTATGTGTAACTTGCACACAATTGCATGGAAAGTGAAAGCTTCATTAAACTTCTTGCTGGTCTACCCTTTATAGTAGAATTTCTTTAGAACTGTGGGGTTTTTTTCTGTAACTCTTTGAAATCCGAAGCCATTTAAGCAAGTATACAGAAAAATTAGTAATTGTGCATCATCTTCTTCCTAAATATGCTAAATAACCATTTACCACTGGCCTCAGCTTATTAAATCTTCCTTTTAATTCAGTGAGATTGATAACATAAATTCAATATTCATTAATAAAATTTCTTTTGTCTTAACTTATTCAACTGCAGAATTTAGAAGATGCAGAACACATTTGCACTGTAGTCAAAGCCAGTTTTCTTCTCATCAGAGCCAAAGTCAACACAACTGACAAATGATTCTCTATAAGCATCCTTGAATAAGTGATTTAGTACTCCACATGTACACACTGCAGCTTAATTCAGATGGAATCAACTAACAGCCATGATTTTGTTTATTCACTGTATTGAGAAACTTTATGAGACATTAAAGAGTGAAGGACAAAATCAGAATTATGGAAGCACATATTTTTCATGCATTTGTGTCCTTAAGCTTAGATACCCCTTGGTTGACACAAGAATACAAGATTGAAAAAATCTGTAACATTTAGGGTCACTGAGAGAATATGTTCTAGATATTATAATTACATGCAGCAAAAGACTTATCCTCGGAGATTTTTTGAAAAGACAATAAGAGGAATCCATTATGCACACACACACACACACACACACATACACATGTTGCTGGCCAGCCCATGCAGCAGAATACATATTAGGAAAAAATTACACGCATACTGGCAGGGCATGGTAACTTCAGTACAACTTTCTCTGTGCTATTCTAATGCCAAAATGACAAGAGATAAACATTCATCTTCAAAGGGACCTAAGTGTGACTGCTGAGCAGAAAAAAAGAATAAACTTATTTCACTAAGTATCTAAGCAATTTAAAATTTTTAAATGCTTTGGCTTTACTTAAATGAATAAAAAACATTCTCCTATAGTAATTACGGACACAGTACCTTAGCCATTAAAAGATTCATATGTAGTATGCTTCTCTAACAAAAACTGACATTTTAGAAACCACAGCTAGAAATATCTTCTGTTTCCCTGAATATATGTTGATAGAGATCACAAAAACAGATTACCCAAATACAGCACACTTTTGTCATCAGAAAAACATTATCATTTACTCCTAAAGAAAGCTATTGTACTTCCACCATGAATATTATTACATTCTGAACTTTTTTTTTTTTTTTAAACTTATAATATTTTGTAGGAAATTCTAACGTTACTTTGCTCTGTAAGTAACTGGCAATTCCTGGGCAGTAACGATTATGAAGAACTACCCCTTGTGCAATAAACACAGGGACACAGCGTTGTGTTTCAGCAGTGATCACAAAGAGAGAAAGAATAACAGAAACCAGCTATAGCAGCTTCTCTAAAATATGTCCCAAATGCACATGCATTTGTGTTTTGCATTTACAGTATGCTTTGCTCAATTACTAGTGAAGCAGTGATGATTTCTTATCCTCTCTCATCTGATTCTTCGATCACTGTCTCTGATTAATAAAGTTAATGTAGCTGAAGACTTATGCAGTTGCAAGAATAAAAATAATTCAAATAAACCAGAGAGAACAAAAAGCACTTAAACTCAAACAACAATATTGATGCTGACTGCCTTCTTTTTTTTTCTTACGACAATTTATCCTGTGTATATTCTCTAATGGTCAAAAAGAAGAAAAGAACTCAAAAAAACCTCTAATTGTATATTCAACAGATCAATCCATCATGTTCACATATCTGGAATAAAGCTTCCCTGTAATAGCTTTCTGCTTTCTTGCCAACTTTCAGTAACACCTTTGAGTACTTTTTATCACTTCCATCAGGATTTCCAGAAGAAGCCAACTGCAGCATGGAGCTCAGCTTCACAGAGTTTACAACTGAATGTGCAGTATTTGTCAAAAAATTAAATGTGAGTTCAGGTGAATTCATTTCCATGCACAGAATAGTGTGTATTAAATGTCATTGTCCATTTTTAAATGTGTCTTCTTTAGTGTTTGCTTTATACATGACTAGATCATTTCCTGAAGTAGGCCAAGAGTAGATCACTGGACACTGATGTTTACAATCTGATTATCTGAACTGCTGGCAGCCACTTTGTAGGCAACTAAAGTGGTATGTTTTGCTGATCAGTGAGGCAATTTATTAATAACACAATATTCATTAATTCTTGCAATTTAGCTCTAGTGCCATCAAATCCCAGCTATGAAAACTCTGTAAGGTCTGACAGCTTTTAATTCAATTTCCTTGCATGGTAAAGAGATACCCCTCTGAACCAAAAAAGAAGAAATATTTCATTAAATTCTCCAGGCAAAACAGGATTCTTGTGGCTATATTTTGAAGGAATTTTCTGTTTAAATAAACTATAAAAATATAAGCTGAATCTCCAACAAAAAATTGCTAATAGCAAACATAATAAAAAAGCTTAAAATGTCATGTAATACTGTACCAAATATCAAAGTTTGACTTGCTAAATACTGTATAGACAGAAATTATACAACTCTGGCCCTAAAGTTGAAATTATTCCTGGCATTTCTTCTGTGAAATACATGAAATCAAAGGCTATGTAACAATTAAAACCATTTGGATATTAGGAGAGAACAGAATGTTGGGGGGTACACATAACCCAATTCCCATGCCATTAAGAAAAGCAGTCTTCACAAACAATAAAATATTCCAATGATTGCTTTTATAGCAGTTTCCTTCATGTTCATGGTAAATCAAACCTACAACACTGGTTTTGTATACACCCATACTGAACATCTGAGTTTCACAGTCAAATGCTCCATGGCCCAGTGTCTTAATCTTAAGTCCCACCTTTATATAGCCATAGGAAATTTCCTATTATGTTAGAGACATTATTAGAAAGTTTACTTGAACACTGCTTGGACACCAGCAAAATATTTATAACAAATAGCTTTGGGAGAGCAAATTCAATGAGCAAATCATTTAAAGAGGGCATGCAACATGAGTTAATGTCTATATTTATATCATAATGAATTATTATTTAGAAGATATTATTTTAAAAAATCAACAGAAAGTAACACAGAAAAACCCAAGCCTGGTAACTTTAAAAAAATTTCCTTTATAATATGCAGCTGAAGGTAATCTAGTATTTTTATCTGTTTCTTCTTTATATACATGTTTAGAAACATTTCTTCCAGAGTGTTTTTAAGAAATAATCTTTCAACAAAAATATCAAATACAGGAACACACAATCATTAAATGGCATTATTCAAAACTGAACCACTGTCATAAAAAAAAATCCATAAAAATTATTATCTTCTCATTGCCATTCCCATTTTGCATTTTACAGTCAGACTTTCTGCACAGCCGAGGATGGGGTGTAAACTGGTGAGCACGATGCCATCCTGATCATGTTTCCCCATGGCAAGCAACAGCAAGAATGACCACACACTACTGCTCTGGCCAGCCATATGGAACTATCTGCAGAAATCTATATCTCTCCCTAGTATCACATGAATAATGCATTAGCTGTTTAACCGTGTAGGATTTATCTTTGAAAATATAGGTGTAACTCTCAAACAGCACTCTAACCATTCTGTCATATGGTACCCAAAGCAACACAACAGTAGATTTCTTCTGCTGTTCTAAAATATTTGCTTGGTGCTTCTAGCTGTGACTATCTCCTGTTAGAACTATTCATTCGGAAAAAATAGGATTTTACAATGATTCTCTTAACTTAAACAAAAATATTTTTCCAGATTTGTGTGTTTTAGTACACTGACAAAAAAATCAAAGCCCAAACAACTACATTTTACTTTAAATATGTAGCCGAGACCCATGACATATTTAATATGTAAACACAAGGATGGTAAATGGGCTCAGATCAGTTCAGTGGAGCTTAATGGCAGCCTAAACCAGGAAATCCTACAGCGGTCTGTCTCAGCCCTTGGGCATTTCCACACCCCAACCATTGCATTAGCCAATCCTAGATTCCCTAAGCTTCTTCATGCACCAGATTCCTGTTCTGGGCAGTACCACAGTGCTCCCTGCTTACACCAGTACCCTCTCCCACCTCTACCTCAGCTTCAGGTGACAGCAGGTGTCTTGAACCTACACATGTGTTTGCTGCCCCACGACAAGCTTCACATCCACTGACCATGTCACCACTGCCATAAAGAGAGGGCAAAGGTCAGATTTCAGCCATCTGCACTGCGGAACCATCCCCTTCTATCTGCTTCCCAGACCCTGCTCTGTTTTTCACAAATTCAGCATAAAATTAACATTTTTAAGATCTCCACTGCACTGCCAAATTTGATGGGATAGACTATGATTTTGCAGAAAAGTGGTCACTTCACCAGTAGGTTAATCTGAAAAATCTAGGATGCAATCTACGTTGGAGATGACACAATTACGTGAAAACTTGGCCTGACTAAATTAATTTAAGCCAAGCACACAGATCTATTTAAAGGGGAACTAGGTAATACTTGAATACTTTGGAAAGGAGCAAACTAGAAAGGATCATGAACAATACTGGTTTCACAGAAAGACTTTTTCTAAGTCTACAGCTTAGAAGGTCAACATGATTTTGAGCCTACAAAGAAATGTAAAGAGAGAGCAAGTAGGTGGTGTTATGGTTATTAGCAAGATAAAGTGATAATGTGTGCAGGACAAACATCCATGCATCTTTTAGGCTGCTGATGAAAACTGTAAAATTTTAGAGGAGTGCCAGAAAAATTACTTCAGGCATGTTAAGGCAGTTGGGTCTGTTTATTGCAGTAAGAAAGTTAAAGAGGTGACTTGAACAAGGATTACACCTAAGCTGGAGCAGGAAGGGCTTATAACAGTAAACAGGTCTTTAATCTAGTAGGAAATGTCAAAACAAAAGCAAAGGATTAGAAACTGAATCTAGACAAATTAGGTGAGACTAACAGCCTTTTGGACAATCATTAAGAACAAATTTAGATGGTACAGCTTAAAAAAAAAAAAAGAGAAGAGGACACCAAAGTGGGTGAAAGGGTTTTCTTAGCATTAAGAGAAGAAATTTTGGTGATCATCATTAACCACATAAATACTGAAGTGCAACAAAACAATTTTGATGCGCTTAAGTAATTCAGATAATGTAAGGTCTAAATAATGTAACTGGAGACAGGATAAATAACCTGATTCACAATGCTGATTTCAAAAAAAGCCTTTTGTAAACTAATCTCAACCTTATAGTTTCTTCTCCTCCTAAAATCTTGGCATTGATTTATGAAACCTTCTAATTTTCATCTAGCATCTGAAATCCTGCATATAACTTGAGTTTGTGTTTTGGATCATTTGGCATTTAATGTGCCATTTTCCACTCCTTGGTTTGCTGAAGGGAGGTTGCTGGGCCCCTCTGAAACTAATCTGCTGTTCTCTGTTTCACAATTCAGTGTCCCCTGAGTCACCACTTATATTTGCCTGAATTATGGCTCCTCATTATGAGCAATGATTCATAATTCTCCAGCTGCTCACACAGGTTTCACATGGGCCTCAGTAGACTGTGACTATGGAAGGCTTTAGCACTGTAAGGTAAGTCACGTAGCACACTTGCTTCAGCTCCTTTAACACCACCTTTTACTGACCATGGCAGGGACAGCTTGTAAGAAGCAGCTATTTCCTGATGGAACATTCACCTTCAAAACTAATGGCTTACCTCAAGTTCAGATATGCAAAGTAATAAACTGCAGGCCAGCTTGAGGAGCCAAATTATTTCCTGTTACTAGCTTGAGATTCAGGATGACACATTCATAAAGCAGGACTCACCCAGGTGACAATCACAATGAAATCATAGAATGGCCTGGGCTGGAAGGGGCCTTAGAGATCATCTAGTTCCCACTCTCCTGCTATAACCAGTGACACATCCCACAACCCCAAGTTGCTCAGAGCCCTATCCAACCTGGCCTTGGACACTTACAGGGATGGGGCAACCACAGATTCTCTGGGCAACCTGTGCCAGAGTCTCACCACCCTCACAGCAAAGAATTATGGAGTGGTGGGCAGAATCCCCTCCCTCGAACTACTGCTCACATCTCTTTTGGTGCAGCCCAGGACACGTTCGGCTTTCTGGGCTGCAAATGCACAAGCTGGGTCATGTCCCACCTTTCATGACACCAACACTCCAAGTCGTTCTGAGCAGGGCTGCTCTTGATCTCTTCATCCTCAGCCTGTGTTGATACTGGAGGTTGGCCAAACCCAGGTAAAGCACTTATACTTGATCTTGTTAAAACTCCTAAGATTCCTATGGGGCACTTCTTGAGCTTGTCCAGGTGCCTCTGGCTGGCCTCCTGCCCTTCAGGTGTGTCAGCTGCAACACTCAGCTTGGTGTCATTGGCAAACTTTCTGAGGGTTCACTCAATCCCTTCATCTGTCATTGATGAAGACAGTAAATAACACTGGTTCCAGTCATACAGGACATTACCCCATGTCCAAATGAACCCTGTTACAATCAGTAGGAGTAATAATCATTAATCCAGACTAGAAGAAAGCTGTCATGATTTTTACCTTTGGATTTACAATTAAAACAATTCATGGAAAACTCACAAAGCATTAGGCAGTCTGACCTGTAAATAAATTCACACATGATTCAAAGTTTGTATACAAATCCTCCTAAGGGAATTGCAAATTTTGACAACATGCTACTGAGTAGAGTGAACACAAATCAGACTGCTTCAGATGCATGATATCCACCACTACTAATTCCTACAAGTTTATTATCAATCTAAATTGCTCCTGATCACAAACAAAACAAGAGCTGCACATTCTTTGGGAAAGAGCAACATCCATTCATAATGTATTCTGAATATATGTGAAGATGAAACACAGCTGCACTCCCCGAAGAAGGCAAGATATAACAAATGTTGGGAATGAGCCAATGTTGCAGATTCCACGTCCTTTTAGGGATGCTTCCTGATTCCATCCAAAGAAAGCACCAACAGCAGAAACTGTGGTATAAATGCATAGATTATGCCAAGGAACCCAGCTGAATTAAAATTAGTTTCTTTAGGTGAGATCTGTTAGACTGACCTGGAGCAATCAATGAAGTTATTCGCATGGAGAAAAGGAGCAGAGCAAACAGTGCAGAACGGGAAACCACAAGAGACTATGCAGAAGAACACCTTGACAGTAGTAAACCCCAAATTCTTGGCTGAGCATTTCACTTGTTCTTAATTAAGCACATGCACACTTTACAGGAAACCATATCGGAAACAATCTTCTCCTGTGCCCCATTCTGGATGGGCTCTCCTAACTGAACACAATTCTGCTATTATTAGGGGCAGTCATTTGCCACTAAGGATTCTCCATTCATCGGCTAAGACTGGTAAGAAATGGTGGCTTTTTCATCTGTATGATGATGTTGGGCTGGCCACTGCCTAGCCTGGATTGTTTCTGGAGAAAAGGAACCAGAATTTCCTAGTCCATTACATTGGCATTTCTTGCAAGCACTACTGGCACTTTAAAGAGAGAATAGTGGAATATCTGAGTCATAAGAAATTATGCCAGAAATGAAAAGGAGGGAGGGAGACAAAGAAACAGAAAGAAAAAGACACTCAAGATCCATAAATCTACCACAAGTCCTTGAATATAAAGGCTGGGGAATAAATAGCATTCATACTGCCTTTTTAGAAAACAAACTGTATTTAGTCTAGGCATCTAATGAAGCTGCAGGTTCTAACTTCTGTTTACTTTCTGTCACCAGGCAGAATCTGCTGTATCTCAAGTTGAAAAGTTCATAAACTAAACATTATTTTAAAAGTTCAAGAACTACACACACATCATTATATAATGCAAGTGCTTAGTGTCCAGAATACACTGAAAGTTTGCCTCTTGACAGTCCTAAAAAGGCAGAAATATTTTTAAAAGCATTGATTTAGCATCTTGTATCCTTACTAACAATAGCTTTCTTTATTTCTTCATAAATGGTTTATTGCTTTCATTTATCTCACATCAAAACACTAATGGAAATCATTCTAAACTTATTTGTATCTAGTTCAAAGCATTAAGATGAAGAAATTTCCTAACAGAGAACATATTTTCTAATGAATTCCATCTTTTTTTTAGCTAAACTAAATGTTCAGAGAGATTAAAGAATATTGGGATATACTTTAGCTGAGTTTTAAAAACAATAAGAAGACCTTCTGAATATAAGCAAAGAACTCCTGTACATGTGCCAAGAATTTTTCAACTCTATCAACATGATTAATTGCTTCATTTTGAAAGGGGCCATGTACACATACAACCCTGAAACACATGAGGTTCTGCACATGAAGTAAGCAACAGCAAAAAGAACTCAGGAAACATTACAGAACTAAACAGCAAGAACTGTTCCCAGCTATTAAACAAAGAAAAGGGGAGGGCTGTGCCAAAGTGGTGCTTTCACAGAGCTGGACATCTATGTTCTGAAAATGTATGTTCAGAAGCATCAGAGAAAAGTAATAAACTATGCCAAGACTAAATCTTAAAGTTTTGAAAATAATCATTGCCTTTTTGTGACTCCATATTTGAAGATGCACAGTGGGACTGATTTCCTCTTAATCTGGCATTAAAAACCAGCCTCAAGAATGTAGGAGACATTATCACAACTGCTCAGTAATCAATCATATCTTCAGCAACACTGAATGTTATCTGGATAAAGAGATATAAAAGTTGCACTGTTAAAGTGCAACTTCAGAATTCCCTCACACTTCATTTTTCTCATTTAGTAAATAAGCAAGTTATTTGACAAATAGGAAAACCAATTAATAAAGGCTAAGATTTAGAGTCTGTTCATACCAAGAAATCATTTTTAGAAGTAGAAAGAAAGCCCTGTTTCAGAAGCATTTGTTCTCCAAAATTTTAGTACCCAAGTTTTTGCATGCCTGCTGGTTTCAACTGGGGTAGAGTTGATTTTCTTCACAGTGGCTGCTATGGGCTGTGTTTTGGATTTGTGCTGAACACAGGGTTGATAATATAGAGATGTTTTTGTTGTTAAGCAGAACTTACAGAGAGCCAAGGCCTTTTCTGCTTTTCGTACTACCACACTGGCAAGGGAGATGAGGGTGCATGGGAGGTTCAAGGAAAGACAGGTGGGACAGTTGGCCCAAAGTGACCCCAGGGATATTCCAGACCCTATTAAATCATGCTCAGTATATAAAGTTTGGGGGATGAGGGGGGGGGGGGAGGGGAGGGTCATTTGAGTGATGCTGTTTGTTTTCCCAAGTCCCCACTACACGTGATGGGCCCCTGCTCTCCTGGAGATGGCTGAACACCTGCCTGCCCATGGGAATCAGTGAATTCATTCCTTTTTTGCTTTGCTTGTGTGTGTGAATTTTGCTTTTCCTTTTCCTATAGAACTGTTTTTACCTCAGCTCACAAGTTTTCTACCTTTTACCCTTCTGATTCCTCTCCCAGTCCCACTGCCGGGGGAGCAAGCGAGCAGCTGCATGGAACTGCATTGCTGTCAACTGCAACAGCATGTCACACTGGTTAAGGTGACAACCATGTCACCCCGACCCTTTGCCCTAAGACTCAAACCTTCAACAAGAAAGAAGAAAAACCCTCAGCATCAGAAGCTCATATTTTCCAGCAGTCAAGGCACTCTGTAAAAAATGTTTTCAGATTTGTGAATTGTTGTAAGACACTCGATAATTTTCTTGTTGTATTATTAACTATTCTTTCATCCAGAAACAAGAGTCATCTTTTCATTCTGACAAGGAATTCTTCCTAACATTTCTTGATTTAAGGGTTTTTCAAAAGAACAATATTGCCGATAAAAGCAGTGAATCTGTTAGCTAGACTTTTAGCAACAATATGATATTTTTAATAAAAGTTTATTTGGGGCAGACTTCTCAAGTTCAAGATAGGACTGGTGGTTAAAATTTCAGACTAAAAAAACACAAAACATTTATCACAAAACAAATATTTAAGGAACAGAAAGACACCCATTCAGGATGTAGATAGCAGGCTGAGATGCAGCTTCTGGTAGATCTGGACTACTAATTTGGAGGAAAATACCTGCAGGGTAGGACACTCACTCAGTGCTTAGGAGATATTTCAAATGCCTGCTGCACTGAGAGCTGGACAGTTCATACAATTGGGGAAATTTTATAGAGAAACATTAAGATGAGAAAACTTCTGGGCAAACCCAGTCCAGCATTTTGGACTTCTGCTTCTTGAAGCACAGAAGAGCAAGGATTTGTGTTACAATGAAAGATCAGATCACCAGGACCAGTCATCAAATCCTGTCTCCCATTCCTGAGATCTTTTCTTCACTTGTTTGGAGCAACACTGAAAAATATTTTAAGTTTGTTCCAATGAAGAAAACCTATTTTACACCTGCTGTACTTGAAGCCCTCAATATTCATGTTTCTCCATGAACTGTGATATCAAAGTAGAATGCAATTTTCTGCAGAGGAACCAATACTAAAAATACTACAGATAGGAACAATTACACTTCTAGCCACAGTCTCAACTGAGGCCAGTCATTTTAACTGCACACAAAAGTTTGTCTCATATTAGGATAGCTTCAGTTTATCTATTACAGATAGTGCTCAGCATTATACCTCTAAGTTGGCTATGTAGGTCAGCTTGCAACAGATACTCTCATTCCATTCAACCCCCCTGAAGATGACAGTGGCATACATAAACTTTTGTCTAGTTAAAGCAAAAAGGGTTCCCATGATATGCACCACCTTTCTGGGGCTTGACAGTTACAAACTTAGAAATAACAGGCTGAATCCATAAAGCCCAAGCAAGCCTTCTCAAGCACAACTGAAAAACAGTATACTTATAATTGCTAACAAATACATTACTGCAACTGTAAAAATGCCCCAGACTTTAATCTACAGTTATCCCTTTGTTGTACCTGTCCAGACCCAGGTTTAGTGTCCTGAGTTGCTTCAGGAGGAGCAGATTCCTGCAAATCCTCAGGTTTAAGGTCTTTAATTTCTTCCACAGCAGTTGTTTCCAGCTCATCCTCAGGTCTAAGATTTAGAGTGTCCTCTAGAATGTCTGAAGTATTTGATTCCTGCAGCTTGTCCAGTGCTGAGCCCCCTGTCTCACCTCCAAGAGCAGATTCCATCGCCCCCCCGGTGTGGAGCAGGACAGAGCGCTCCTTGCAGAGGGAACCTGGTAATGATAACATCAGCTCTGGCAGGGAATGGTTACAGACACCTGAACCCTGCTCCCAGCCAGGGAATGAAACAAGAAACACATCTGCTTAAAACCAGTCCTATTGTAAAATTGTCACTCTGAGCAATCATTTACTCTGCTTATGAACTGCATCTCTTAAAGAATAGATTTATTTTTACTTGAAAGAATTATCTTAGAAGTGACTTATGGTCAAAAGATAGCACAGAGGGTCCTCTGAGAAAAGAGCTCTAGGAATTGTAAGGGTGAGAGAGCCAAAACTGATACAAATTACTCATGATTACTGAGCTTTAGTTCATTGATACTAGTGTGGTCCAAGGAGTCTTTTTGAGGCTTCTAGTAATCATCCCTAGAGTTCACAGTAACTCCAAAATGAGGACAGGAACAGGCATGGAAAGAAATTTCTACCACTGTGCAAGCATCCTCAAGAACACAGAGAGGAGATGGGAAGAAAACTTCATCTCAGACTAGACTAGATACAAACTAGACACTTTTATGATGAGGGCAGTGGGACACTGGAAGAAGCTGCCCAGAGAGGTGGTAGATGCCCCATACCAGGAAACATTCAAGGCCAGGCTGGATATGACTCTAAGCAACCTGATCCAGTTGAAGATGTCCTTGTTTATTGGGATAGCACTAGATGACTTTCAAAGGTCCCTTTCAACCCAAACTACCATATAATTTTATGAAACACTTCAAACTCTGACCTCACAACACCGCTGCAGCTCTCAGGCTTGAAGTTCAAGTAGCATGAAGGAGGAGAGTTACACAGTGGGAATTCCATTTAGTGGTACACCAAACACTACATACAGTGGTAGGAATTTACTAACTAGATTCATGCAGTTTACGTAGAAGATGATGCAAGCTTCTGATAAGATTACCTATTGAATGCAGGTAACCAAATATGTAGTATTAGAAAAGCTGAATGGAAAGGACACACGGAAAAGTAAAGAGCAAACCTGTCTACATCTTCAGTCAATTTAATGTGTTTAATTAGCATTTTTCTGAACTAACAGAATTGTAATAAAAACATATTTGTTTACTTCCTTTTTAGAAAAAAGAAAATTACCTTTTTGCCACATCTTAAAGTAAAAGTATACATATAAAAAACTTAAGTTACGTAAATGAGGTTTCATTATGAAAGTATTGTGGCAACTTGATAATTGTTACAATCATTAGTAATCAATCAGTAATTACAATCATATTAGTAATATTGCTAATACTGCGCAACTATTTTCCTGCAGGATTATTCAGAAGAGGTAGTACCTGGTAGCTTATTAAACAATGCATGCAGACTAACAGTAAAACAATTTTTTAATTTAATTGCTTAGCATACAAATGAAACAACAAGCTATCAATTTTAGTCAGTCCATGATTATTTTGTCAGGATAACATACACATGTCTCATTGCCTGTCACAAATTGTCTATATATATATATATATATATACACATATACATATATATCTCAGCATCTGTATCTAAAATATTAAGGACAGTAAGATAATTTTTTTAGGTTACTCAGAGAAAAATCCATGGAAAATGAAAAGAAAAAATGCTACTTGGTCTCATAATAACAATGGTATCAAAACACACTTTTGGTGACTCCTCTCGTATCTAAAAACAGATAACAAGCATGTTAACTTTTGACATTACTGAGAAAACTTAAAACTCCTCGTTCTTTCATTATTTTATTCCATTACAGTTCATATTCAATTTTGCTTAGTTTTGGAAATAAACCCACATAATTTAGAAAACAATGCACAGATACCTGCATAATATATTATATTATATTATATTATATTATATTATATTATATTATATTATATTATATATATTATATTATATTATATTATATTATATTATATTATATTATATTATATTATATTATATTATATTATATTATATTATATTATATTATATTATATTATATTCATCTTGAACCCAGAGAAGAGAGCATTTTATTTTCTTATAGAGTTTGGCTTCCTTTCTTGTCAAGCCAAAACAAAGCCATAAATTTAAAAGCATCATGACCAGAACCAGTTTGTGTATCTACAACACCCACAAAAGCAAGAATAAAAATGAAATATGTTTAACTTTCACAAGCCTTTAGTAGTCCAGCATAGCAGCCAGCATCTTTAGATCAGGGTGGAAAGTCCAGGCTATTCCACAGGTAAAACAAATAAAGAACTAGCATAAGCTCTGTACAAGGAACAGAAAAAAGGCATGCCTCCAGAATTAAGGAAGAGAAAAAAAGCATGCCTCCAGAATTAAAGATATACTAAGTACACTATTCAGTGTCATCAATTTGACCAATGTTTTGTGAATAGCTGTGTTATCAGCTAAAGAAACAGATGGATGGCACAATTTGATGTGGAGGCAGTAAGGGAAAGACCTGGAGCACAGCAACTGTGGAGCAACACGTAAAACTTAGATGCAGAACTGTTGGAGAGCACTAGTAGGGCAAACAGAATTTTCTTCCCCAATGTTTTGAATAAATATATATGCAAAAAAAAAATACTCTAAAAACCTTAAATGCATACAATTTTAGATTTTCTTCAGTAAATGATGGACACTTATTTTACTACTGTTCTTAACATAGTAGGTAGATTTTAACTCATAGGAAAAAAAAAAAATCAAATACCAATGGCCTAAAGTACTGTGAAACAAAGCAGGGCTCAAAAAGAAAGATTAAGAGCAGGATGTACTAGTTAACAAACCAGTGCCTCTACATCCCCTCACAGTAACAGGATAACTGCTCACAGCCCATGCAGAACTGCAACACTGGTCATTGCAAGGCATCAGCTGCCTCTGCTTCAAGGGGGCAAGAGCCTTTCCTCCAAGAGACAGCCACTCTCACTTGTGTCTATTATAAAGTCTGCATTTCATCAGGAACAAGGAAAGTCACACTTACAAATAAAAAAGTTTTCAGTCTATGCAATATTCTCCCACAATTACAGGTAATTATGTTCATACAATTTACCTGTTCTTCACTTACTCATTTCGATCTATCTTGAACCAAAACATGTTAAAACACCACCTACTAGACTGAATTGCATGTAGGTATACTCTCCAACCTAAACTGGAGGTCAAAATCTCAAATTATAGGAAGTTAAAGAAATATTTCTTAAATTGGAGTTTCTGTGCCTAGTTTGTACTTGCAATAAACAGAAAGTCCCTGGAATGCACACAACGTTGAACAGAGCAGATGTCGTTTATGTGAGCCAAAAAAATGTAATCACTGCAACTCATGGACCATTGCCCTTCGGAAAATGTAGGTTAAATTCACACATCAGGTGCTCACCAGTCTGCCCACAACTTCAGGGCAAGAAAACTACTTTTATGTCCTCCAGAGAAAAAGGAAATAAAGCAAGTACACACACACATATCCTATGGATAAAAAAAAGCAAAGCTCAGCTTCACTCACATGTGCAATTCATCATGCTGTCTTACAGCATTAAAAAAATTACAACCAGGGAGTGTGGCTTAAGTTAAGAACTGTCCATACATTTTACAACATTCAGAATTTTCGTTCTTAGTATATCACCATAGCAACTTCACTACACCAATAATATTATTCCCAGAAGATACAAAAACGCTGCAAACTCTGGCACTTATCCTGAAGGATGTTACAGCAAACACCAAGCTTTTGCTCCAGACAGGAGCTCTTCAAGCTCACATGGAGTTGGGCTGTTCAGATCCCAGAAAGCAGGCCCAAAACTGACCTAGTGTTACTATCTTTGAAGTGAGAGGTTGAAGATTGACTATGATCAAGTGTTTTCCAGTGCTCTCTCCACTGTTTTTGCTTCCTACTTTTTTGCTTGTCATTCCTACAATCTGCACATTCCATTAAAATTAATACTGGGAATGATTGTTTGCTACATCAAATATTATCCTCAGTTTCTCCTCACTTTCAAAAATTTTTTATATGCAAAAATGGGTTGTAGGGACCCTTCATTAGTTCTTTTGGGTTTGGGCTTTTTGGGAGGGGGAGGGAAGCAGGGAAGACATGAGACACTATATTCCAAGACAAAGTAAAAACAAATAGTGAAACAAAAAGATAATCAATTTAGTTCTAAAAATTTTTAAAGTAGTTCAGTTAGCTATGTTCTGCAATAAATTTTTTTTCTAAATGAGAATCATAAAACTAAAGGGGAGCAAAGATGTAGAAGGTTCTCCTTTTTTAAATATTATTATTATTATATCCCTTTATGGACTACCATTACACAAAACAAGAGCTTTAAAATAGTTTTAAAACCAATCTCTTGGTCAATCAGGTGGTTGTCATCAATCTACTAGATTTATACTGAAAAAGAAAGAAAAATGTCACTGTTCAGAAAAGCTTCAAGGTTGATATTAATGACAATGAATCATATGACTAACAGAATGAAATTGAAGCCTCTTAAACTCTTGATCCAATTCTCCCTGAGGTCTGAGCTCCAAGGCATCATTTTTAGGTTTCTGTAAAGAAGTTCTTGTGTTCTATTTTTATTTGCTAGAAAACTACACCTAGGATTGTTTCATGAAGACCATAGTACTATTCCATAGAGTAAAAGTTACCGTGCACCATCTGAACAATGGGCTTTTGCAGTGTAATGTTTCTCAGGAATTACAGTATTAGATAAATGAGATGTGCAAATTTTTTATCAACTCAGTCTCCAAAGCAATGAGTCACTCCTAAATGCAGAACAGCAATACAATTAAAAGCAGCTTATGTGCTGCTGTATTCTACACTCCACAGGTATCAGAACACATGATTAGAACAGATGCAAAAGGTTTCCATTGAAATAAGATGTATAGGCACAGAAAACACTACAGCAATGTGCTAAACAGGTGCTATTAATGCTACACAGCTCCAGAAACATCAGCCAAGAAGAAAGCCTGGGTGTCAGACACAGGTATGAGTAAAAGAGACTATTCACAGCAACCAGCTAAATGAGAAAGCTGTTTCCCTGATGTTCCCCCTGCACTCAGTGGGACTACAATTCCTTCTTCTGGAGAGTATTCCAGAGCACAAGACTAATTTAGGCAATACAAAACTTCTGGAAGAGATGGTCTGTCTCCACAACCATCAAGCACACAGCAGAATGCTGCTAGCTCAGACGAACTCAAAAAGTACTTTCCTTCCTGCCTAATGCCAACAGCATCCACTGGAGGCAAGCAAAAGGAGCCAAGCAACAGAGACAATGTACCAGGTTCTCCTTTCCTCCTAAGAAAATCAGGATAAAAGCAAGGAAAAAAGGATTCTAAGATAGAATAGTTCAAATTGTACCCTATCTTCTCATGAAAAAACAGACAAGCTTGCAAAGTGGATAGTAATTAATAGATACTCTCTTAAATGGCAACGATATTCCATATAAGGAGCAAACAACATTTAGCCAAATGCCTCAGTCACCCTCATTTATGGTGCCTAGAGACCTAACAAACAACAGACTGCTAGCAATCTGATAAATCGGTTCTATTTCAAAATCCCTAGAATATTCTATACAGCAAATGGGCCCTGTAAAATGTTTGTAGCCACACTGGGAAAATTTCCCTTTGTTTAACCTGGTATTCTGGGTTTTCTGCTTACGAAGGCTGGGAGTTCTCTGTGCAGACACATTACCTTCACTTCCATTTCTGTCTGCTTCCTGACCTATCTCAACACCTGCTGACATCATGATTTCCAATGCATTTTTTGTCAAAATATTCTTTGGAAACAGGATTTGAAGTCTCCTGTTAGCAGCTGGGGACACCCATGTCAACAAGACAGGTGTCAGTGTGTGGGAGAAGCGTCCAGCAGTCACAGGGAGAAAATGGTCCAGCCATTGCCCAAATTCAGAAACTCCTGGAACACACAGCAGGTTGGGCCTCCTTGCAAACTGCTTCCCTTCCAGGGAAACTACAGTGCAGGGGTGAGGAAAAAGGCAATGGTGTTTACGTGCATCTCTGCTTGCCATGCTGCGCATAGGGTGTGCTCCAAACCCAGGGGTTTCCCACAGTGTGAGCAAAACCAGAGGGAGAACAGCATCCAAGTTTGATGACTTTTGGCATGATAAGCCCTTCAACCACACTCTTCAGCCAGGGGCCGTCCTGTGTACAGCAAAAGCCCACAGGACCATTCCTACACTCCTCTGAAACAGCATGCAGCACTCGACCGAAAGCAGCACTCAAGCAACCCTCCCTGGGGCTGGAGAGGACACCTGTGGCTGCTGGGACAAAGCATCCAAACGGCCCCTGGCCACCAGCTGAGCAGCCTGTGCAGCCTCACTGGCCCAGCAAAGCAGCACAAGCACAGTTTGGGAGCTGCAGCATTGGCAAATGGCTCTCCAGCAGCTTGACCTCTTGTCTCAGGGTGCCTTCCTTGCCCCCGTGGCTGACAACATTCCTGCCAAACAAGTGCAAAACAATGAAAAGCACTTTTGAAGTTGGCAGAGATGGGTTTTATACACATTTCAGATTTTCATAGTGTTCTGGTTTGGGATAACTTACGTAATAAAACAGATGATGCATTTTCAGGCAGATCCCATCTTATAAGGGAAACTGTATTTCCAACTCTTGAATGACCACTAAAATACCACTTTCACACAAAAATTCAGTTATGCATATAAAGTCAAACAGACTTGAAAAGGAAGTCCATTAGTACAACTAAGAACAAGTTAAGGTCCTGCTCCACAGCTGGAAGTACCACATTGGTAAGACCTTTCAAAAAGAGGTAGCAGAGAAAGGATCCCTAAGTGGTACTCAGAGTAAGCAGAATTAAATGCTTGCCAGATTAACTCTAAGTTGTAGCGGCTTGACTGCAAGCATGTGTTCTGAAAAAACATGAATAATGCCAGGTCTTATAAATACAGTGAACTTTCCTAACATGAAAAATAAAATCTTATGTATGCTGCCAAGAAAGTCTGCCTAGAAACTTTCTCTTCAAGTTTTTTACAACCTAGGAATAGGACTTCCCCCAAGTCCATCTACCAAATATTCAGGCACCAAGAGGAGGTCATTCAATGTCTAAATCAAGGACTCTTCTTTTTGGATGCGTAAATTGATCCAGTATTTTAAGTTAACTGACTACAGATTTTCCAGTGGGGGAAAATTAAAACTGTCATGGAAACAGCATAGATAACAATTTCATCTGGCCAAGGTCTGTCTTTACTTGCAAACAGCCTGCAGAACCAACAGCACTGGCAAGTCTAAACGGGTTAGTACTTTACAGCACAAAAATTAGAAAAACAGAAAAGATCAATGCCACCTTCTAACCAATATGCTGCAGTCTTTAGTCAGAAAGACAGCACAAGGAGATTCATTTCAGAGCAACCCCAAGGGAACCATCTGCGAAGACTCCCTTCAGAACTGGGGCTGGGGCCTTTGTTTTGCAGCGTTGATAAAAGGACAAATGATGCACACATCTCCCAAAATTGTAGCATCGTATGCTTGTTCCATGGGTGAACTTTCTTTTATTTAATGATGCAAACACTGGAACAGTAGTTTTCATTATTATTTCATCTCTTCATTTCCCCAGCTATTAGTAACTCCTAGCTAAATGTAAGCAACTCACAAGTGCTTTGCCACATCAACAATCAAACAACCATAGCTACAGTTACAGCAGGAGACGTAGTATCAAAAATACGCATCTTCCAGTGGTTTTGGGCTCCATTTACCCTTCCAAAAAGGGTTTAGCTGACCCTGCTTTAAGAGAAAATACACGGTGTAGGATAACAAAGAGAGCGTGACATCGCATGTCAGAGGAGACCAAAGGATTTTCTGAGTGTAAGGACTGAGGTCTGGGCTGATGTAATGAACTTTGCCACAGTAGAAAGCAGATTTCTGATAGAAGGAATACCAGATTAAATCCCAAATGCTGTACTAAACAGGATTTTACCACATTGACTTTTAAGCATATTACAGGACCTAATTAATTAAGTAGAGAGTTGAACTCTGAGTAGGAAAAATTCGCAAGACAGATAAAATGTGATACTCCTATGTGCTTCAAACAGCCAGGAATCTTTCTAAAATAAATAAATATCATATGGAGGGTGAGAAAAACTTTGTGCAAAAACTTCAAGTATCATTCTAAGTAGCTCTTGTTTATGAGCATTTAATCAGTATGACTAGAAAAAATCTTCAACCTTCCAGAGTTAAGTTATTTCCTTTAAATAACACACGGCACACTGCCAATTCTTCCAGACTATCGCCAATGAATCACTGCTTCTTGGGCCTCAAAATGATGCTGTCTCTCTTTTACTTGGCTGCATCATCTCATTCCAAGGCTTTATCTCAACACCATACTTTATCATCACACTTATTTATTGTGTAAAACGTTGATTAATTTTCTACATTCAGATTTCAAAGTATAGTAACAACATAATTGTTTAAATCTATTGTTGTGCTTTCATTTATTTGCAATGTCTGTAATAGCATTTTAATTCTGTTCACTTTTCTCAGATAATAACAGGAACCGGAAGATTTTACATATTTTAACCTTTAATGTCTTCAAACTGTTTATGGTTAAAACCAACCAACTCCTAGAGATTAAACTCTATTACCAACTCTGGCAATTTTCTCAGCAATTATTTCAAAGACAAGGCTAAAATAGTCTTTAATCTTTCCTTATTATAAACAAACATTTCCTTGACACATTACTGTTTTCAAAAGGATTCCTAAAAAATAAATAAGGTCAACAGGAGTTGGACAAAGTGATTGATTTTTCAGAGAACTACACATGCAATAAATAACACATTTTTAGAAAAGTAGCAAGGGGAAATTACTGAATATATCATATACTTTCCTCCATTTGTAGGAAAAATAAATCCAACTAGCTATGCTTCACTGTTTCTACAGGAACAACGATGCCTGCCTTCGTCTCTGTCCCCGCAAAAGCGGGATCTGATAAGGACACTTTTGAGAGCCATCTGATCAACCCTGGCTTAAAGCTATATTTCTAACATAAAAGACATAGCAATTAAAGGTAATTTGGCATAAAAGAGAAGGCTATCTTTCATCCTGCAATAAACTCCCCAGGTTCAATCTGCAAAGCAACTGAAAACTTGGAAACAGCAGTGGAGAGAATAGGAGGAAGAATATCAAAGTCATGTATAATTGTACTTCTCCTTTTTCACTTCATTTTCTCGTGTCTTTTTCACGTCATCCATCCTCCCCTCTTTCAACTTCCCGCCTGCTTGCAGGAATTCTCTTTCCTATCCAAGACCTGATTATCCTATCAGTAAACCATCTGATTAAAACCATTTAACACATAGGGGACTACAGGTTTATATGGTGCTTAGAATTAATACTGCATATCTCAAGAGTATTATTAATTACTTACTTCCTTTGGCAGAGGAAAAAGAATTCACATATTATACAATATCAGATTTTAAGGAAGTGTTTCTATATACCTAGGTTTGCTTAAGGCCCTACTCTTTTTCAGGCCAGTCATATTCGGGAACTAAAATATTATCAGTGGAAACAGCACTCACTAAATTGTGCTCACATGGATGTCAGTCTACAATTTGATAACCAAAAAAAAAAATTATTTTAAATTCCTAAGAAGATTTACAATTATTTTTAGAAGTTCTGAAGCATAAATATTTTCAATGAACCTAGTATTCCAGCAAAGTCTGGGTGAGATCACACAAAAAAAGCAACATTCAAGTATACAGGAACATATAATCAGAACTGGAAATACTGTCTAAACACATAGCCCAAGAGAAGACAGATCTCTGCTGCAACTGCCCATAAAACTGGCAATTTTGTGACCAGCTGAATAGAAATGGCACGTATATTTTGCACTGTATCCATTTACTGAGGGATGAAACTAAGCACTCCTGAGTTGAAGCAGGAATGTACTGGTGGAGTATTGTGAAAGACAAAAGATTCAGTAAATCCCCCTGGCTAACTGCAAAGGATCTTTCTTTACTCCCTGAGCCCTGCCAGCAACTGGGAGCAGCTCATCTTCACGACGGAGAGAAACTGAAGCAGCTTGCTGCACATTGGCCAAACAGCAGTTATTTTCCTATGAATCTGCCTGCATTTTGGAGCAGAAGATGACATTTGCTTTACAGAGGATCAAACTGTTCTCTTGTGTTAGGCGTTTGTTCCCAATCAAAACCACACAGCGTAAATGCAAACCCTGAAAATCAATGCAATACTGAAAATTACAAAAAACACTTCAGGAACTAAGCAATTGTTTATGGTGCATTTAAATGTAATTATAAACTGAATTTTGCAAGTGACTTAAAACATGTTATTTCTAAAAAGAACCCCATATTTTAAGGCCTTGTTAAAAAAAATTCCAACTAGATAGGCCCATAAGTAAGAGTTGTATAAATACTGTGTTTATCTTCATAAAACATTTTACAGTCTCTGTACTCACTATAATTAAATCTTCTTCCATTGCAGATATTATGTATGTCTCTACATACTATAAGACATCTATGCTAGCATATAATAAACCTTGCATCTCACCACAAATTTATAGACAATGCTGCACACAAGAACTAGAAACCACACTGAATTTTCTGGGAGAAAATATTTTCAGGGGACAAAATAAAACAAAACAATTGATTCTCATTCAATCCTATTCCTAATTTTGATCTTAACTGTTTACAAGTGCGTAGTTTTTCCTTGGAGCTCCTGCCATACCCCACAAAAGGGAGCAGTAAATACAGGCAAGGAAGTTTCCAGCACAGCTGTAAGGCTTTTGAGATGTTCACCTCTTGCAAGCCCACTCTGATTAGAACAAAGCTGAAAGATGGAGACAGTCAGAGAGCAATCAGCATCTATAACGATATTTGGCCAAAGAAAAAGGCTTAAGCCTAACCCAGTTTAGGCTTCCTGCTCATTCCGTATGCCATCCACTATGATAGAAGAGTCTCCAACTGTATCTTTACCAAAAATCCTTCACCAGTTTCACTAAATGCTTAAAAACCCCTCACACCTCTGCCTGCCCAAACACTTAAGCCCCTGCCTCCTCCCCTTCCTCTGCATGGAGGCAGCTCTGTCACCTGCAGAAACCCCCTGGCTCAGCCATGCACAAGTGCTGTCACACTTTCTGAAGGCCCCACTACAAAATGACAGATCTGGTGCTGCCAAACTTTACTGAGTGATGGTTGTGGCAGACACTGAGCAACTGGAAAGCCCCATTCCTCCTCTCCCTTACAGAACCAGAGAAGCACATAGCCAGCAGCAATAGGAATGCCAAAGAAGGAGGTTCAACAGCTGCCCCACTCCAGGGATGCCACCTACCCCCCTTCAGAGCTTGCATCTCCCTTGTTCTCTCACAGCAGGCCATGTTTGACCTCCCAGACACCTCTCAACACCCACCCATTATCTTAGCAAGCTCCAAAGCAATGCTGGCAATCATCTCAGCAGACATCAGGTATGAGCCCCACCTTCAGAATTTCCACTGATGCTTGGAAAAGGATGTGTTGACTTCAGCTGCATGCAGAGTAACATCAAACACGTACACCCATTAAAGGCTATAGAGAGCTCCTACCCTTCTGTTTTTATAAAGAATTACATTTAGTTGTTTCCCCCTAGTAATTTTCTCTTACCCTGCTACAAGAAGCATAAATGGACGTGTAAGAAGAGCATTAAGATGTTTTGCCTGTTTGTTTTGGTTAGAGGCTGTGTGGGGATTTTTTTAAACACATGGCAACATTTTGACTTCTATTCTTAGAAACCATTTGAGGCAAAAAAGGGCCCATGAAAGAATTGAAGTCCACAAATGAACTTCCTTTCTGACAGCTTTTTCTCAGCCATCTCCCCTCCAGTCATGCCTGCCAAAATCCCATGCTTTATAGGGGCATCTGTTCTATTCTCTCCAGGCCAAAAAAGGAGACTTTTCAAACTCTTACTACAGCTGAGGAAATCTATAGCTCAATGAGCCTAACATGATTTTTCCCCCCATGTTTGCAGCTCCACAAGTGCCATCAGAAGGGAAAGTCCCTTTCTCCCCTCTCCCTTCCTCCAGCCCCATGCTCCCAACCCAGGCCTTGTCTAAAAGCTATCCTCCTCCCACGCCCCCTCCAACTGCTTTTTACCACGACTGAGGAACTGAGAACAATTTACTTACTCATTTATGAGCCATAAATGAAACTCTGCATCAACAGCTGAACTGACATGTTCTTATGAATACCTGTAGTGCTCTAAGTTCTTCACCCTGCTGTGAACTTGGCATACTTCATACAACAAGAAGTACATAAAAAACAGTTGCTTTCCCATGCCAGTACTACTCCTGGAGTAGTATCACAACACAGTGATACTACTGTCTCAGTGGATTTGACTAAGAACTGATTCACATTCCTCAATATAAACAGCAGGTCACCCTGAAACTACACTGCATGCCCAGGATTTGAAGTCACACAGTGGCCTTCAGAGGAAAGTTTGTTTGCTCCCACTATCACCAGAACAGAGCAGTACAGACATCATACTCCCCATGCCAACCTCACTGTAAGATGGCTTTGTCAAAGTGAAATGCATTTCTTTCAATAACTTACAATTGATGGTGAAAAACGTAGGGCATCACAATTGTATAAATTCCCCATGAAATAACAGTTTTAATGTGTCTGAAATAAGCAGACTTTCTAGAATTTATCACTTGTGTAAGTCCTCAATGCAACCGCAGGCCACAAGCATCACTGCTGTGGCTTTCAGTGAAATCTGCAAAAAGAGACCAGAAAAAATCTAACAAAACAACCCCAGACATTTGCATCAGAAATGGGAGATGAGAAAATTAAGCTGAGCAGCAGGTATATATTTTTATGTATTACAATCAGTATTTGCACAATACCTCTAAACGTACCTCACATACCTCATTTTTTAAATGGGTAAAAGCTAATGGCAAGTCTGCAAAGCTCATTTTTCTCTCTTCAAGCAAAACATGTCTCATAGTTTGAGGCACACAAAGGATGTAAGAATATATTAATTGGCAAATGAGCCCTATTTGTAATTATTTATTTAGATTTTCTGGAAAGCCACAATCTTGTTCACATATAAACTTCAAGAAGCAGGAATAGTCCTAGCAGGTTAAATACAGGCAGGTTTTCAGCCTGAGATTTTTAGTACTGGGCATGAAGACCTAAGCTAGTATCTGTGCCCACTCTACACCCGCTCTTTGTGGCTCAGCCTGTAAATGCATAGCCTCACTGGCAGGCTGCATCTATGAGCTGAATGCATAAGCTCTTCCCCTCATGAAAATTAAAAAAGCAAATTAAAAATCAAAGCTGAGCTCTATGTCTGGAAGAAAAAAGGCAATTAAAACAAGAGGAATACATTTCTGACACGGCCCAGTTCTCTGGTGAAATCAAGATTAAGAGGCATGTTTATGAGCAAAACTAAGTCAATATTTTCAAATTGGCTTTTAGAGCAAATCTTAGTTTTACCATTCATAAAATTCAATAGGTAATTACACAGCTAGGCAAAAGTCCTTAGAGGAAAGCAGAAGAATAATGAATTCCCTACATAATTATTTATAGCTGTGTTTTTGAGTGAACACAGTACAACAGGCATCAAGCCAATATTTAAAGGGAAAAAAACCCAGATTTGCAAAACATTAAATATTTCTGTAAGCATTTCTGTAAGCCAGTCCATAGACAACAGCCTATTTCACAATCTAATCTTCCTTTGCAATACATAAAAATCCCAACAACTTTGCCTGCCTCTCTGATTAATCATTACGATTTAAAATAAAACCTTGATAAAGACGGGTCCAGAGGCACAACCACAAAATATGTAATGCTATCAGAACATGCAATTTGCTTAAAATAATGTTCCTGGGAAGTGCCATAGTGTTGTGTGCAAAACATGTTGTCTGATTTGTATTTTGAAGAAACCCTTGGGAACAAAATCATTACCAAGCATCAGTCAAAATGGCAACTAGAGCTCAAATCCAATTCAGTCTTT
The DNA here is from genome assembly GCF_024509145.1 of Vidua macroura. NCBI lineage: Eukaryota > Metazoa > Chordata > Aves > Passeriformes > Viduidae > Vidua > Vidua macroura. Next base: position 20,036,560 of record NC_071571.1, read on the forward strand.
CATAACTAACCCTAAGAACAAGCTGCTTATCACTCCAAAGCTCAAAAAAGATGATGAAAACTATATAACACAATGTCCTTTAGTTCCCTAAAGACATTATTACATTCAGTTAGGAGCTGACTGGTGTGCAATGATGCTTCTGCTTTTCAAATACACAGCTTAATTGCCAATACAACTTCACAAGAAAACAAAGAGGAAAAAATTTCCCTCTCCTGCTATTCAAAAGACAAGCAGTAGCTGCTAGCAAATAAAAAGAAGGCCAAATTGTTGTTATTTTTTTAAGCTCAAATATCATCAATAACATGCTGGAGACAAAACTAAACAAACACTTTTTTTGTAACAAACAAATAGAACATAATCCAAACATTCCCCTAAAGTCTCATATGTATTATAGTGTCATAAGTAAAAATTATAATAAAAATCTATATCAATACATAAAATTCACAGCACAAAGGAGCTCTAATTGGACTGAAAAGAATGGGGGTTTAATTTGTATATTATATACAGAGCTCTTGCTCCAGTTTCTTTTATACACATCAGAAACAATACTGGATAGATTGCTCTGCTCTCTTTCAGCACTCCACAAAACAGATTTAAATGGAAATGATCGCTGCACACAGGGCTGTGCAGACCACATTTCATTCTTCTTATACAACAGCAGGAGTTTTCAAGCAATTTGAATGTTACTTAGTTTCATTTAAAGGAGAGTACAAAGTTGGCATTACTTTTATTACAGTAGCATGTTGTATGCATAGCAGGAAAGTTACCTGGTATATATATTGGAGCAAGAGGGGCATATGTCCTTAAGGAAATACTGAAACCCAGACAATAAAGTTTATCAATGTCAGCAATAAAACATTAAGTCCCTCCCTCCTGCAGCAGCTTTAACTTAAATGCCCAGCAGCTCTATGGCTTCAAAAGACTGAATCCTTTATCCTTGCTCTTGCCAAATACCTCAATTGCCTTCCATGTGCATAACACTTCCTTAGGACTAGATGTATTTGTCTTCTTTTATCCAGCCACAATATATTTCTGTGTTAGGAACTGCCACTTTCCATCGATGCTTATGACAAGAACATGCACACCTCTCACAGCTCCCCTAGCTTAAGGATAGGCCCACTAATTATGACACAAAAGCACCTTGCAAACATTTTCTTCTTTATGAGGAATGCAGACAGATCCTTGTGATAAATGTTCAGGACAAACCCAGGATTCCTTCTTCGGTGCAGAGGGAAGTGCTTGTAGAGATGCACATAAAAGTTGCAGGAGAAGTTGAACAACTTGAACGGCTCTGCCTGTACATTACTTGGTAGGAATGTTTTGTGGGGATTTTTTTTTTAATTTACTCTGGACAATTTCACATAACATATTTATTTATTAATTAATTTATCCATTAACATCCCTTCATTATCTTCAGTGACAATACAGTTTCAAAGTTGAGTTTTGCTTCTGCAATCTATGAAATATCTAATTTTTCACAGAAGCCTACTCATCTTTCAATCATTTGTATTACATCACTTGAGTAACTACTAAATTTTATTTTATGGAAATATATAAATCTCTTCTGTAAAAATCTACACTTGAAGTCACACTCCCTTTAAAGCCCTCAGAAAGATATAGACACACTTAGTCTACAGCTCACCAAACCTGCTTCCTATATAGTTCTGGAGATTTGATAAATTATGCCTCATACTCTGTAGAGACAACCAGATCTCCAGTGACTACAGGAGCCCACCTCAACATCACTACTTGGTTTGATGATCCTCCTCCTTGTGGATCCTCTTTGCCCTGCTCCTCTCCATGACAAGAGGAGCAAGAGGAGATACTTCAGACCAACTTCAGATTTCATTTAGGTAAACAAGAAAGGCAAAGAAGCATGTTCAGCTGGTGTAAAATAAACACTCATACTCTGCTAAAAATGTTCCAGGCTGAAATGAACAACCACAAGGAGCTAAAGAAAACAGCAACACAGAATTCCTTACAAAGATTCCTTGGAATTGGGAGATCCTCTTTCTACTCTCAAACACTACTTAGACTCACAGTATTTTAAGACAGGACAAAATGTCCCAAACAAATAATTTACTTGATCCAGGGTTTCCACCTTGATACAGTTGACTGCCACTGAAAACTCCCATGATCAACTAATATTTCAAATCTATATGCAAGAGACACTGAAATGTAATAAGGGCCTAACTTTATCAAATCCACAGCCCACCACAAAACCTACCAACACAATCACAGCAGGACAAAGTCGAAGAATTTTGTTAACAGAAGATGTGTACTGATACAATCAATGCAACATCAATGGAGTCATTAAATAATTTGGGATGAAATTTGCATGTTCATGCAAAACAAGCCAGTAGAGAAGGAGGTGTTATGCCTGCTTATGGTAAACTCCACCCCCAAAATTCTGCTATGAAAGTTCCCAAATTCCAGAACCTCTCTGAAAAAGATGGCAAAGTCTGTATTGAAGATACCATGGCTTGAATCAGCTGGGCATGAAGAACTGTGTTTCAGACTGCACAGGCTCAGTCCCTGTGGTGCTCTGGGTACCATTTCTACTCTCCAAGCTGTCAAGCACACGCCCATTGACACACACCCTCCATCCTCAAGAGCACAGTCTCAGTAGCACCAGAGCCACCCTGGGCTCTGGATACACTTCCAGCCACCCTCTGTTGGCCAGAATGGGCTGTCCTGCAAGTACCCACATTGGTCTGGTATCCCCACGGCTTCCACCAGGATCTCTCCGTTTGAAGTAGACACACAGACACCAGGGCACAGGAGCCTACAGCACTGCCCCATCTTCTACAGGCTCCTTCCAACATTCGTGCAATGGGGGACAAATGCTGCCAAGGATTTCCCCTCCAACTCATGCCTTAAAATAACACTGGAATGTGGGAGGAAAGCATCTAGGTTAACACTGCCTCATGCAGCACTATTTTAAGCAGGAAAACCCTGAGGACTGGTAGGGTTTTGATTCTTTCTTCCAAATGTTGCCACTGTAGGCACTTCCATTAGACTCTGCCTCCTCCTCCAGCTTTAATCACCTGATAGCATTAGAGTAACAAAAATAAGGGTAACTACTATACATGGAAAGGAATGAGAAATGAAAAAGTATTTTTATGCCAAGATCAAAACAATAGCAACCAAATATTTTTCATTGTGCCAGAAGAGACTTCTGCTATTTCTCAGACTACAGCATCAGTCTGAGCTGACAACTTACAAAAATAAATTAAAAATTATATTTTGAACATTTACACCAGCAAGCAATCCACTCTTTCAGAAGCTGAAAACCCATACCTGGCGTACAAAACTGTTGGAGGTAGTGTCAGAAGATGTACTCCCATCTGATCCTTTAAATCGGTTTTTTCTTCTTGCCCCTTTACCGTAAGACTGTTTAAAAAAAAAAAAAAATTAGAGAAACAGCATTATAGCATTAGTTTGTGTTGCACAGAAAGCTTCCAGTGTCTCCTCGGCTAGCAGGGATTCAGATTATCAGCTTTGTGCCAATCAATAAGCACATATTCAGTAAGTAACTGATGGGATGCATGTGTAAGTGCCCACCAAGCATGGTCAATTGAGCCCTAAATGTTTTGCTGTTGTTGGGTTTTTTACACATTTGGATTCAGAAATGTATTTATAGACTCACATAGATATAGCATTATTTACCTAAGTCACAGTGATTAAAAAGTACAGTTTGTTGTGCAGCTAGTTTAAATAAACAAAGCAGGATAGGATGTACTGGAGCAGCCTCCAGTACATCACAGCTATGAGCCAAGTCAGCTGAGGGAACATCAAACAGCAAGAAGTGACAAACAACTTGTTGATACAATCTTACAACTGAGGGAGACTTTACAATAATAATTTTTTTACAATAAGTTCAAGAAAGTAAATGCAGTATAACAATAAAAAAAAGGACTATATGTGTAACTGGGAAAAGGGTAATATGCTACTAAAAAGCAAGGCATCTTTTATCTACTTTTATCTACTAGGAATTTAAAGAGACATGGAGAAACCTATGATTGCCTGAAACAAAACTTTAAAACTATGGTTTTAAAACCAGAAAATCATGGTTTAGAAACAAAGCAAATGCATATATGTGTCCACAAAAAGCCACTTTTTGTGCATTAAATATGGATCATCAATAAATATGTTTACATTAAATTTCAAGGGAAAAAAAAAGAAGTCATTCAAAACTCTATTATTTGCAACCATTTATTTCTGTGTAAGGGAGTGCAAACTGTGTAGACTGTAAACTCTGCCATGACACCACCTCTGGGCTCTGCAACCTTCAGAGCTTTGGGCTTGAGCTTACTGGTTCTCATGGTAGGGAAGAGTGGGCTCCAGTGCAGGCCAAAGCACTTAAAATCTCACAGAGGCAGATTTTCAACGTCGTGTCTTCAAAATCTGAGTGCTGTTCTTAGCAGTAACACATACGTAAGTGTGATTAAATATTTTGCAGTCTAAGACTATCTGAGGAGGATGACAGATAGCCACTACTAAGTACAGATCATTTGACAAATCCGGTAACTTGCCTCCACCAGGGGCAAGAGAACAATCTCAAACTGTAACTGTGTTGATTCTGGGTGAGTTTGGAGCACTAGATGAAATCTAATACACCAGTCTTTTAGAAAGGATGACTCAAGAAACAGTAGCTCTGTCAGCCGGACACTCAGCCTCGGCAAAAACAGTATCTGTTATCTCACTAACCTAACAATGACCTACAACAAAAGCAATGTTGTATTCCCCAAAAAACAGATTTATGGGAGAGATATTTTGCCAAGCTCATATGGTTTTTTTCAAAACTGCAAAACAGTAAGAAATTTCTGAAAGGCACCCAAATTGATTCTACACATGCTGGTTAGGGCAGAACTATACAAATATCAGCATGTTGAAGATCATGGGGGTGAAAATAGGACTTTCTGATGAGTCTGGGACTGTAACCCAGCAGGTCTCAAAATATAAAATTAAATTTCAATCAGGAATAGTTTTAAATGGTTGTATTTCTAAAAGGAATCTTTTATAACTGAAGAACTTCTTGGTAATGAAAATGTCTTCCTAGGTCAGTAAGAGTAATAGGTAGATTGGAACCACTGTTACAAGCAAATTATAAAAAAAAATTTCCAGTTATAATAGACAGTTCTATCAGAACCGTATTTTTCCACCTAGTATAATATAATTAATATAATATTCCACCTAATATAATATCAAAGTATCTAAAATACATAAAAAGTATCTCAGACAGCAGTATTCTTCAAATATAATAACATCTTTAAATCAAAATTAATATGTTGTGAATGGTTCCCACTGAGTTAATTGTCTAGGGTTACCCACAAATATTCTGAATTCCGTTCCTAGAAATTTTGTGGAAGAATATAGAAATACACTTATGAAAAAATAGAGAATTTCTAACATTCACAAAGGAGCTTAAGAATATAAAGCATCTACATGAAGACCACACGATCTAGGCAATTTCATTAATAGTGTACAGTACAATATTGTGTAATTCCCAAGGAGAAAATTAAAAATATGTACATATATTCTCTCTCACAGTCACACATTTCGTATTTCTCTCCACTTTCTACAATATTTATTTTATTTAAAGTATCATACTGCTCAGTTTGCTAACACAAAAAAATTATGAGAGGCAAGAGAGGGACTGAGTCTAGAGTAATGAGGATAAAACAAATAAGAGCAGAAAAAGAATACATTACAAGCACAGATAGAGAAGTGTGCCTTATATCTGTGTAGCAATGACTAAAAGCATTTATTTCTGGCAACTTCACAGCAAATGCAGCTCAGGCTAAAAGTCACCTTGATTTTTCAGTTTTAGAAGGTTTTTTTGTGCACAGCAACATGCACATTTTTATTCTACTGTTCTATAAGTGAAAACTCTTCAGAAGCACAAGCTGCATACTAACTTTAAACACAAAAAACCTGTTGACATGATGGCAGGCTGTGGCTACAGATTGTAGGCAGAGTCAGTTTTACATCTGCTTCTTTGCACTGCTTCTTCTGAGCAGTTTTCAGTCAGAAGAATGGGGGACAACTTTTGTATGTGGGAAAACTGGGATTTGTTGACTCTTTTCATTATTTTAAAGGATGCTAACTGGAGACTACATTTGTTTTCCATGCCTTTCAAGCTTATTCCCACAGTCAGAAATGCCTGAAACTTTATTCTGAAGATGAGATTAGCTTCCTATAATCAAAACAATCTTATATATTATTAAAAATTATTAATTATCTCTGCCATGTGGAGAAGTTTGCATACTCATCCTGTCACAGTCATTACGTTTTGCTTCTTCATGTGTATTTTTTTTTCCACAAGATCCTAATGTAAGAACAAGGCCTTTGTAAATAAATAAATATATAAATAAAAGAAATAGTGATATATCAGTTACTTTCAATTCTCAGGGAAAAAAAAACAGAATATTTTTGCCCAATATGTTACTGTGAGTTTCATGTTAAAATACATTCCCTTATCTGTGTTCTGTGCAGCAGTTGGCTGCAATTAGGCAGCTAAAAATAAAGGGCTGAATCACGACATGAGGACATTGGCCAGTAAAAAGAAGCAACATGGGGCGGTCATTCCTAACCTGTGTGGTAGCTGTACCTAACAGAACAACCACTGGAGACCAAACACCTCAGCACCCCTGTACACAGCCTCCAAACCCAGCAGGGCAGGGCTGGCACACCATCACTTGTCCCAGCTGATCTGGTTACAACTGACTCCAGCCCTGTGAACAAGCCTGTTCATATAAGAAGTTTGTTGACAGTAACATCAGTAACATTCTTACTGGATGTTAGCAGAACATCTTACTAAAACATAAAGTTATGTATACATGTGTTTACAAATTCAAAAGTGTAGCTTCATTTATGAGTCAGACGTGTGAAATTCCATTAAAATTGGCTGAGTTGCCAAAGACAAGAACTAAAACACAAACATTTATGTACTAAAGCTTCACAAAATACCTGGAAAAACAACGTGAAACCTTACCAAAACCAACCAAAACCAAACACACACCAAAGAAGTTTTGTAAAAACTATTTCATCAACCAAGATTTAACACAACAAAGAAAGACTCTCCTTTCCAACTCTGATTAGAAAGTACATTGTGCAAATGTTATTCAATCCATGTAATCAAGTGAAATATGGGAATCATAAGAAGTATTAGAGTCATACACTGCAGTTTCCTGATAATTAAGTTTTATGCACAATTACTTGTTATTGTAAACAGATGAGATCAATGCTGCTCAGTGAAACTTTTTAATTTTAATGAGGTTCTGGCTCAACACATAAAACACATAACATTTAATCCTGTAACACACATGACAAGCAGAAGGTGTCGTTTATCCCTGTAGGCAAAATACTATCATGTGGAAGAGGAAATATAAAACATTTAAAATTACCAACTATCTACAAACAGGGAACTGGTCTTCAGTGGGAGTCTAAAAATGCCCTTCACCAGTAACCACTCTAATTGTATTTTATAGCAAAGCAGTGGTGAGGACTATACAAAGGATGAGTCTGAACCTTAACTATTTATCATAGGTAAACTAGCACCAGCCATTGAGACTGATGGCAGGTGGCAGAGGTAAACCCCTAAAAACTGGTCTCATGAAGGAAGGGTACAGATGATTTAGGCAGTAGAGTCACTGACACCAAGTCAGGTCCTTAAACAAAGTTGGAAGAAATAAATTGGAGAAAACAAAATTTCAGAGCTACACTGAATCTTACACCATCTCAGATCAACAAGGGACCAACGACAAAAATTAGAAGAACACCTAAAAAGGTAAAAAGTGACCCCCTGAAGGATTAGGGAATTGCTAGAAGGTCAGAAATGCAAATATGCACCAAGTATTTTTCCTTCCCATGCAAAAGCTTAAAAAATATTTAAAGATGAACATGTTCCAGACACAACACATCAGGACAGTGCAGAATTTATGCACCCAGCTTCATCCTTTCCTTAAAAGAACAGCCACTGCCTCTTTAAGCAATTCCTTACAACAAGGAAACAAATGTTCCTGTATGTCAGACCCCCTGGGCCCTTCCTGGCCACTGGCCAGGCTTACCACCACTTAGAAATTAAACCTTCCAGCATCAGCTGCATAGCTGCAACCCCCCACACTCTCACTCAACAGAAAAAGACTTTAATATTTCTGATTTTTGCACCACAAATCATACTAATCTCATAAAGGAGTAAAGCTTCCTGACCACACAGCCATGGGCTGGAAGATGTACATAGAGCTTGGTGATGTGTTCCCCACTAATCCATAGCTCCCTTCCATGACAGGAATGAGGGCAAGAGGGAAAGGTAGCATACAGCAATATATCTTGGCTTGCCTCCACCTCAGGAGCTGGGTTTTGAGACACCCTACGTGGTCAACATCAGCACAGCCCTGTGACAGGCACCCTGCTCTGTGACACACCTTCAGTAAAGGAGTTGCCTGAGGAGCACAGACTCAGGTTCCCACAGCAGAAAAGAATCCCCAGCTTAGGTCTCAAAACCTGGATTTCTCCAAACAAACAACTTTTGCTATCAGGACAAAACTCAGGAAAGACAGGACTTCCCCACAGGAGTCCTATCAAATTGAGAATCTCCAATACAGTCTTCAAGTCCACACAAGCTACAGGGATAGTCTGCAAAGTCCCTTCCACAGTCATTTTATAAAATCCTACCCCTACACCAAAACAAAAATCCATCCAAACAAACAAAAAACCCTAAACCTCCACCAATAATTCAATTCTCAAAACTTGCAAATATAATACATGAGTAAGTATTTGACAGATGATTCATTTTCACCATTAAAACTAATTTCTGCTGAGCAATCTGTAATGGTTAAATCTTAGATGCTCTTTTCTGCTGGCCTGTGATAAAGCCTTGCTAATACTGCATCTAGAAACAGCCCTATTCTTGCCAGTTCCTACACTTGTAAGCCATCTCCCAGTGCTCTCACTCTGGCCTCAGACCAGGTCATCTGGCAGTTTCCACCTGCCAGACAAGAAGCTGGGAACTTGGCTGGCTCTCCTTGTCCCCAGTGGCTTGGGAACCCATCTCAGTGCAAATCTGCTGCACATCTACTTGTAATAGCAGTGATGAAGATGTCAGCTCCCACCTCAGCAAAACAGGAGCACACTACAGCAGAAGGTGCTGAAGCTCGTGCCCAAACCCCACGGTGCCTCCTGCAGCCCTTTAAAACTGGCAACTACAGTTGTAGGCCACGTGCCTGTGCCTCCTCACCTGCCCTCCATGGATTTCTGTATTTCACTTGCACAAGCAAACAGAAAGAAATCTGACTGTGACAGAAGGATGCCTGCAGGGACCAACAGCCAGGAACAGTTTCCCTCTGCTCAGGGTTTGCTACCCTGAGGACAGAGACCAAGGCAACACCTTGGAGGGCAGGGAAGGCAATTTTGCTTCCTTGATTTTTAAACTCTTCTATCATAGTACAGTAAAGACCTGAGTAAAAATAGCAGAAGTAACTGAGACTCCAGAGAAGCCAGCCTTGTAATAGCACAGGAACTCTTATCCATACAGACTAAACAAGACAAAACCAGAGATTGCCTCTAAAAGATAAGTTACCTGATAAATAAATTAGAACTGAAACTGCTGAACTGTTTCAGAGTGATTTTACACTCTAGGATAATGTAAAGAACAACTATTATATCCCATTTATGCTGATAATGTGTAACATCCAAATGGAAAATATCTCTGGAAGAGATGAGCACGCAAAATCACCTTTTATTGCCTGAGTACAGGATAATGCCAAAAAAACCCTAAAGAGCAAAGAATTATCAGAAAAGTAATAGCTGAAACCTGAAGGGCTTTCTGCAGTGAAGGAGTATTAAAATTTATTTTTGTCAGTAAGGAATACAACACTGAAAGGAGATTACCACTTCAGGACCTCTTGCTAAGGGCCATGAGGAAGTCCAAGGAATGGAATTGGATTTTATCTCTTCTTCATTTGTATATCCTCCACTGAATTGCTGCCACATTAGATCTGACTTCTAGGGATGCTGCCAGAAGAGAGTAAAACCTTCCATGCCTCTATAACAAATGGGTATTGTTATTATTTAAGCAAGGAAAGGGATATAAATTTTGTTTGTTTATGGCTTACAAAGTATTCTTGCAAGTCAGTACTGGGAAATACAGGGCTACAAAATGTTTGTTTGAAGAACAGGTAAACAGGTATGAATTGGGATAAATCAACTCAGCTGAAAGCAGCAGAGGGCAGTGTGATTAATCTGCTGAGAATAAATCTCTGGATATTGTTCCATTCCTCATTACCACAAGACAGGCAGTGAAGGGATGGTGCTACATAACTGAGAAGGTAGCTGGAGATTCAGGAAGGACAACAGCCAGAGCAAGGGCCTGGAACTAAGCTGATTTTCTGGAGTCACCACATGCTCATCACTCTAAAATTCACCTTAACATCAATCACAGTTGATACAGATGGAAAACTGAACAAGCTTGTCCCCATGCCTCATGCATTCAGTTTACCGTCTGCAACGCAACCTGAAAATCAAGTCAAGCGCTCCAGGGATGATGAAACCTTTAGACTTGGAAGGCAGAAGCATTTAGCAGTACCATGTAACGGAGAAAATCTAAATGCAGGTGAAAGAGCTGAAGAAAACAATCAAGAAGAGAATTGTTTTCACATAAAATGTGTCAGGTTGTTAGGACGTGCACTGACAGATGATGCATAAGCAGGCAAAAAAAGAACAGGAGGAAAATAATAATGAGGAATAGGGAAGAATTCATCCAGTGTAAGATACCTTCTCCCTCCACAAGGTAGTTTGTAGTTGCTTGATAGAAGGTTTCATTATATTATCTTTGAAATGTCTTTGTGTAATTTACTCATCTGACTTGCTATGACTGTCCCTAATGCACAGCACAGGAAGCTTTTTGATGAGAAAACAGCAACAGAAATTGAATCTAATGATTTTTGAGGACTGAAGGACTTTGAAGAAGGATCATAAGAAAATTACAAGCAAGAGAAAAAAGAAGAGAAGCTAGGAGGTACCATGAAAGGCATTAATGTGCTATGTTATATTATAAACAAATCATAATAGTACCTGGGTTAATTAAAATTATTAAAATGAATATTCCACTAATTCAGATTCCTAAAAAAGGGGGTTCTTTAAATAAAGAAGTAAAGAGAAGACTGAGGTTGATTTAAAAAAAAAAAAAAAAACTGATCATCAAACACTGATACATTTGAACAGTTTGCTTCTCTGCTTTCAGAAAACCTAATGCTTGTTTCATTACTGAAGGGCCACACCTAAAACCACCACTCTGCACTGACATATACCTAGACATTGTGAATAAGTCCACAGTGTAACAGTCAGCATGCAGATTTGTCTGGATAAAACTGGACATCTGAAACTCTACTGCAACTCCATCTAAGACCAAGATCCATCTGAGACTAAGATCACACTGAACTATAACTAGAACTATGTTTTTACAGTCATATGGACCTAAAAGCTGCAGAATTTTAGGTAATACAGGAAAAAAAACCACCAATATCTTGTCCCAGTTGCAAAGAACTTCTTGGAAAAATACAGTCATGATCAACACCAAAAGAGATTTTCTTTTGTTTGCATGTCTTGTTAGGAAAATGCATTATGAAAATAAGAAATAGATTTTCCACATACGTTATCTAGGAATATTTCACATATTTAACTGCCTTTTAAGTGAACTATTTCTAGAGTATTAACTACATTTCACTCCTCTGCCCCATGGTGACAAGTTTGGCCAAAATGGATGGACAGGCACAATCCAAAATATTGACCATGATGTTAAGATAAGTTAAAAGAAATCTCAGCTTTGCAAAAGTAAAATTCTTGGATAAGAGAATTGTTGTGACTTGGTAGAACTCTACAAAGGCTCTTCAGTAATATTTTCTTAAATCATAATTCCCAGAAGAAGCACTTCAGAGTAAACACTTTTAGGAGTGACATCACTCCATAAGTTCACATGCTGGCTTGGGGTTTTTTTCCCTTGACAGATTATTTGGCAGAAATGTTTCTAGGATTGATATTCAACTACCTTAGAGAAAAAAATAGTGGTACACATAACTGAAGTACCTGTAGGCAATCTACTTGATGATTCACATATCCTCATTAAGCCTCTCCTTCTCACTGTGAGTGTGTCTAAAGCAGCAAGATTTTACAATATTGGGGGTTTTTAAATGTTCATGGAAAAAAAATTCAAATCAAAATAATTGTGTCTAAATGAAGTGCTTGCCAAGAAATTAACTTGCAGTATTATTCAGACAAAGGGCTCTTTCATTTCCATAACCTTATTTCCTCTCTACCAAAGGTTTATGTATGACTAAAACATGTTGAGAAGATGATTCCTGTTCTGCCTAATGACTTTGATTCCAAAAGCTGAAAAACATCCCTGAACCAAAAAGGTGCATTATCACTGTCTTAAAAAGCGAATCTTTTTGGCTGTGAATGTTCAGAAACCTGTTTTATAAAACAGAATATAAATGCATTACCTGAAACATAAATAACGTGGGTGTTGGCAAACTATTCTTCCTCTCTAAAGAGAGGTTCTTTAACCCTAGTAAAAAGGAGGGTTGAGAAATCAATTTTATGATCAGTATTTCACATTTTTCCACAGCAGAGAGGTACCATATGATTTGACAGTTGCTGAATCTGTGCTTAGGGTTATAAAGATATAAAAAGGGGCGATTTGTAGGTCAGAAATTAGCTCCATTGACACTGTTTCTGGAGAAGCTGGCAAAGCATATGGCCCTCCTGAATTATCTGTTCTGTGCTTGGAGGCTACTGACATCCAAAGAGACACTTTCTCTTTTTTAGTTTAACCTAGTCTCTGCCTCAGTGCCTGGATTCTGTTCTGCTGTCACCAGGCCTGAGTAAGTAAAGATCAATCACCAAGACTGTTGACAGACTGATGGCATTTTTTTCTGTCAATCAAGCACTTCTTTAATGGAGCTGGTCCACCTTCTCAAACAAAGCATCAGAGATAGCTTTGGCAGTAACAGTAAAAACTGTACCCCAAAAAGGAAAAAAACATCTGTCCTAACAAGATCATGCATGTTTGTAATCTGAAATGCACACAATCAGATTTTAGCACCCTTTTACTGGGCTCAAAAACAGCACTCTGAAGTCTTTGTAGCCAACTATTGCAAACTTGAAGATATTAAGCAGCATTCACACATTAAACAGAAACAACCTTTCAAAATATGAAGTCTTTTCTAAGTATGCCTTACCCTTCCTCTTTCTCATCACCCATCCACCTGAACACTGCACATGAACTGAGTTGTTAAAATTTCTGAGACGACTGTACAACCATCTTCTGCATGAAAATCGAGCAGCTTAAATCTGCAGCATGTTCAACACCCTCAGCCTCCCCAAAATTCCTGCTGAACAACTGGCGTGAATTGCCTTCGCTCACCTACAGACTGTCACCAGCCCGTGCAACAGACGAGGGAGGTTTCAGCCGTGCGTGGTAAGCATCAGGTACAGATACAACAGGTTACTGGAGCAGGGAAAAATAGCCCTACCCTGCGAGTAATACATGTGCGGAAGATCAGCTTAATAGCAATGTATTCTTACATATTCATCCTCCAAATAATCGCAAGGTTCTTTTGACTTACGATGCTTCTACGGTACAGAGCAACCCATATATGCTAATTAAACGGCATTTGAGGGTGGGGGCGAAGACAGGGGTTTCGGGCGCCTTAGGGGAGCCGTCAAACTTTTCTGACGGCGGTGACCGAAGTTGAAGGACGGGCAGCTCCGGCGGCCCCGCAGCCCTGCCCCGCGCCCCCGCCCGCCGCCGCCGCAGCCCCGGCCGAGCCCCGCGGTACCTGTGCTGCCGCCGCCGCGGGCAGGGGGTTGTCCAGCAGCTCCATCTGCACCTCCTGCGCCGGGCTGGGAGGCGATTTGGACATGTCGCTCTGGACCATTGGCGAGGAGAGCGGGTGGCGGGGCGCCGAGCCTCTCGGCGGTACAGAGCCGTGCCGAGCCGAGCCGAGCCGAGGCGAGCCGGGGCGGCGGGCGCCGTTCAGCGCCCGGCCATGCCGAGGAGCGGGCGGCCCGGTCCTGCCCTGCCCTGCCCGGCTCCGCTCCGCTCCGCTCTGCTCCGCCCTGCCCTGCCTGCTGCCGGCGGGGAGCGCTCGGCGGCGGGGACGGGGCAGCGCCGGCGGCGGGCGCGGGGGAGGGCAGGGGGCGGTGCGTGGGGAAGAGGGAAAGTGACAGCGAGCATCTCCCTCCGGCAGCGCCGGGCGGGGGAGGCGCCTGCATCCGCGCCGGCATCCGCGCCGGCCCAGCCCGAACGCGGCCGAGCGGCGAGCAACAAAGTTGGGGCTGTGGACCGGGGTGCAGGGGTGCGGCCAGGCCCTGCTTTTCCCTTCAGCCCTGCCGGGCGTCTCGACCCTGGCCGCACGGCATCGCCTGCTTCAGCGCGCATCGGCTAAGACCTGTGGTTTTAGTGAGCGAACTTCGCTTCGACGGAGAAAGTTCCATAGGTCTCTCGTGTTGATAGGGGTTTTGCCTGTACTTGGAGGTTCCTGTGCACATATCAACAAGAGATGAGTAAGATGAAGCCCACTGTCGAATTTTATATAACTTGTCTATGTACAATCTCAATCGTGCTATCAGGTACCCCACAGGACGCGCTTGAAACACCTGTTTGAAACCTGATCCGGCAAAATCACTCTCCACCCCTGAGATGATTTTTCATTTCTTGTGAATGACAGATCATTTTGGTCCTGATAGAGACCAAACTCTCCGACCCTGTGAAGCCCACAATGGGCTGATACCTTTCTTTCACTGGATGGGATCTAGCTGTGCCCCATGCAGCATGAGAGGGAAACTTATGTTTTCAGAATCACTATGTGATGGTTTGTGAAATCTCCTATCAGCTGATTGTAAACAGTGAAAAGTAAGTCTAGAAACTGACTGGCCTAATGTCACACACTTAAAATCACAACCATTACTGAAAGTAATAAAAGTCACTTTCAGGAAAAGAAGCCAGCAAACCGAAGCCAGCAAACCAAAGTCAGCACAAAAGCCAGATCAATTTCAAAAAGTACTTTCAAGCTTTGTCCAGATTGCATGGTTGATTTATTTCATTTTTCATAATAGCTAATAAGCTTCCTTTCTGAATTAGCTTACCCCTGTGGATTTTCTTATATGAATAGTGAAAATCTTACAGGAACTGCCCATTTGTTTTGTGAAGGAATTAGCTTTGTCTGCAAGGGGAAGTGCTCTGAGGTTTGAAGAACTTTCACTTGTCCATAAAGTTTCATGTTTATTTTTGAAGACAACATTTCAAAATTATTTTCTAGAATTTTAAGGTGTTGTCCATGACAAAACACAACCTTAATTTTAAGTGAAAAGTGTCGGGGTTATTGCTTAACTTTCTTTTAAGTAACTCAATAGACATGTCCAACAATCTTGAAACTATAAAGATGCTAGAGCCTGGACTGTTTCCAGATATTCTTCAGGTGGTTATAACCAAAAAGATATTTTCTTTTTAGACATTTAGTGTGAAAAATGCATACTTCACCATCTAGTAGAGGCTTTGAAGTAGTTATTTCTCTGACACTTACAAATTAGATTGTTTAAATTGAATTACTTTTTGTGACCATCATCATTATAAAGGAATTTACTGAAAAACCTAAACACAGTATTTGCGTAAATGATTGCTGGGTGGTGTATTGTTATTGAAAGATGTTGTCTTTGAATTTCTAACACTTTTATGGCTTTGGAACAATTTATCCTTCTGTATGGAGGCACGCTTTAGGAAAGGCGCTTGACGATCCACCATGATTCAGTACATTTACTTGGTAGATTTTCAGGCATCTGTCAGGGATTGCCTGTTCTCTCTCACACAGAGAAGGGAGTGGAAGTCATTTAATCATGTAACAGTGGCCCTTCATATTGCCTTCTGGATTTTCACTTTGTAAAGAGTGTATAAATAAGAGCATTTTTTAAGTATACCATCCTTCTGTAAGAGTAGTAGTGATTATTTTTGAAACATTACAGTTTCTAAAACCATAAATTGTGAATCTGGATTGAAAGAGTATTTATACTGTCTTATAAATTAGAGCTTGAATATGTCAATTGAAGTTTATTTTTTGGGTGCTCAGTCATATCTTTTATGATTAGTTTGTCTTTTTTTTTCTTATCATTATAAAAATATAATGGTAATGATTTTGCTTGTTTATGTACACACATAGAGGTTCTGTAGAAAGCAAAGACTCAAGAAAGACGTTTCACCCCATATACACAAATAACATCTGAATTTTTAGTAAGTTTATTTGGTTTTTCTTTCTGAGGAAAAAATATTCTACATAACTGTTCTTTAGCAGCAATTATCATTCATTGCTTTGATGTAATGTGTGGCTAGAAGATTAGCGTAGAAAAGTAATTGTATTTTATTCTGTTTCACCCCTTTTGTTTAGCAGTTAATCCAAGTTCTCTAACCTTGAAATGTGCAGTGAAAATCCTTCAGCTGAACACATATGCGTGCAGTCATCTCTCTGCATGCTGGTTTTGGCCACCTCTGCTCCAGGAGAAGGGTCAGTGTGTAAAAATAAGGTGCAGAGACTCTAAATTGCTTGCTTTTTCTCAAGGGGAAAAGGAACCTGGTATGCCTAACCCCTTCTCAGCAGAAAACCACCCTGCTGCATTTATTTACACTTTTATCTGCAATGAAGAGGTGTTGTGCATGCTTATTTGGATTTTTATAAACATGTAAATGTTAGAAAACCAGAAGAAAACACAAGCTGTTTTGTTCATAGGGCCTTTTTCTTTCTTTAAAAAAAACAATCCCAAAAGCTTAGGCTGACAAACAACCTGATTTGGGTGCCAAAAATAGCTGGTTTTTTTGCATGAGAGTTTAGATGTTCTTTTAAAGCAAGGAGGGCTGTATTACTTTGCATATTTAATTGTTCTTTACCATCAGTATAAGAATGTGTCAGCACCACGTCCTAACTTTTTTACCCATGTATGGCAAGTACATGTTTGATTTAGCCTATAACTATCACCTAAATGTGCAAAAAATAGGCCAAGGAGGGTTGGCTGATATTTGTGCAAATGCAGCTAAAATCTAGTAACTTAGACCCAAGGGATTTCATTAAAAACTTGCACAAATACAGACCAGTGAGATTACAATTATTTTTATGAAACTATATAAAATGCTTCTAACTCAGCATATGTTTAAAGCCCTGATACAGAGAATTTCTTTAGGACTTTCAGTTAAAAAGAAATGCTGGCCATCTATTAGTCTGTGCCACCTCCTGCCTAAAATGAATTGTAGCCGGAAATTCAATATTCAAAAAAAGAATTCACTTGATTACCCGGTTTTAATATCTCAAAACAGACGCAGTTCATCCTTTTCAGCGATAAACTGGAAGCTGCCTGTCACAAGTGCAAATTAAAGGGATTCCTCTTATTTTAGTACTTTATCTTTCACACAAGTCTGAACAAAACCACTCCAGACAGGCTCACTTTTGAATCCGTTATCAGTCTGTATCAGAGCACAACACCACCTGGCTGGATTTAATGAACTGATCCATTCTCCCAGCTCGTGTTTATTATGTTTTATTCTTGGATATAAGTGCCATGCACCTAAGAAAGCCTTGATTGATACTGTTACAATGTATTCAGGAGAAGACAGGATTGGAAGGAGGAAGGTTTCCACTAGATGGAAGATAGGAGCAGTATATAAACACTGGCAAAAATCCTTTTAATGCACAGAAAGGCTCACAATACTTGAAAAAGCCACAACACCTACTAAGCACATATTTTCAGCCCTTTGCAAAACGTGTCCAAAAAAGGCACGCTCCCGCTCGCAAGCTGTTCACTTTGCAAGAGGCAAATTTGCTGTCGATGGGTTGTATACAAAGTTCATGTTTGATTAAGCACTTCTGCAGAAGTTGCTGGTTTCAGCTGATATTTTCTTTGCTTTTTCTTTGCTCTCCTGTCATAACTGAGACTGCATATCTCCTTTTGTATCTCCAGTCCTTACCAACTATGGTGTTCCTATTTATAGCATCATTTTTCTCTTATTAAATACTTGAATCAGAAGAGCACAAAAAGGCTTTATAGCATTCTCACCCACAAATATGTTCAGCCCATGTGAGTTACTGACATGAGAGACAGATTTTAATAGATCATGTATGGCCTGTGTCCAAGGACAGCATCCAAGCTGTCATCCACAGCTCCTTGAGGATGGCCTCTCTTCCACCCTTCATTGATCCCTGTGCTCAGTTTGGGCTTCTCTGCTTTTGGGTAGTTTGGTTTCTTTTTCAACCCAACAATCATTTATTTGTGGTAGTGAGGCAAAACTTCATTCAGAATAAATTGTGTAAGAGAAGACAGTGACAACCTCTAGTCAGCGTGAGGATTGCAAAACCACCAACATGGTTGACAGTTAACTCATCGTTACCAAGGCTGCTGGCAGAGTTACTACGTCTGAGAGTATTGAAATTCTTTGCCAATTTATACATGTACAGATTTTGAAGTGCAAATCGATGATGGCACCACTCCATGTTGCCATCTAGTCAGCTTTAAAAGTGAGCATTTGCCAGATGTCATTTCCCACCCTCCTTGCCTTGGCTGCACTAATCTGATCCTCCATGGCACACCGCTTGGCTCTTGGAGCATGAGGGACTCCACTCAAGAACTAAAGGTAAAATGTAGCAGAAAATTAATTACCTTTCCATGGGGTAAATCTGCTGCTTTATCTCCCTGAGCCACCCTACCATGAAGACTCAATAGTGCGACTGCTAGGGTGAAAGGGGAAAGAGAGACAACAGGGAAGCACAACTCTGTGCACAGCTGAAAAATTCCTTCCTGGCAGCACACCAACCCTTAAGGCAGCCTAGCTATAAACATCAAACTGCAAAGGCTTGGTTTTGAGAACATTACTGCAGAATAATGCTGATTTGGTTTCCGAAAAGTAATTTTTGGTAAGTACTTTGAGTTTATGCAACAAAAGAAGGCAAGGAAAGACAAGTCTTCAAGCTTTTGTTTGTTCCTTCTTTTTCTCACATATTGCTAAGGCTCTTTTACTCAACTTTCACCCAATCTTTAACACAACTGAAGTTCTCATTTTGTAAGAAAATGATTTTTAATAAGGCACCCTCCAAGTTTTATAAGAAAAATTATTCTGAGAAATAAAATATTAGCAGTCACATTAATACTGTGATGTAAGTGCTGTAGTTGCCACAGTCAATTAATTGCCATCAAAACCAACTTATCTATTTCCAGAGAAAATTTTTAAGGAAAACCTTTGTGCCCCTAAAACATGAAGTGGTGCATAAGTTTCTGCCATCTTCTCTGACTTCGTGCTGCCCTGAATTCTATTGAGATAACTATCCTTGAAGTGTCCTTCAAAAACCTAAACCCCAAGTTATATAGACGTAATAATTTTCTGTTGTAACATTGCCATCCCATCTGACTTCTCTAGAAAAAAAATGCCAAAAGCCTAATAGCAGCATTCTGATCCCAGGCATGTGCAAAGAAGACAACAGTGGCAAGTATCAATCAAATGTACTATACATTATGAAAGTAAACATATACTTTTATATTATTTTGAAACCATGTATTTTAAAATACAATCTCAAATACTTCCTGTGACATGTTTCTCAAATCTCTATGGTTTCCTTATATCATTACTTGCTAAAATAATAAATTTCCCTTCAAATTTACTAAAATGGTGTATTTTGTAGGAGGAATAGCTTGAAACAGACATACCTTTTTTTTTTCCCTTCATGATGGAATTACACTTATAAAAATAACAGGAGAGGATCGACTTCTAAAATCACATATCTATTAAAAGCAACAGCCAATGTTTTGGTGTCCAAGCCTGTGCCACCCAGGACTTTAAAAAACAACCACTCTGTACTACTCCAACAGGGAGTGCAGGAGATGCTGCTGAAAGCCATGGTGAAAACCATGGTGAAACACATCCCTGTTCACTCTTGGGTTAGCTGCCTGAATGCATCTTTCTGAAAAAGGCGGCAAAGAATGAAAAGGAAGAAGCATTGCTCTTTCAGGGAGGGCACTTCAGGCCATCAGTGACCTCACAAGGCATCCATAAAGAAACCCAAATCTTTAGTATTACTTAAAACAATCCCTAAATAGAAAATCTGATCAGAACTGCTTTTCCTTAGGACACCTGTGAAACTCTGTGGTCACTGAAGACATGTGTTAGTGGCAGACTGCATCACCTCTGGTGTGCCATCTGAAGGCTGCCCAGGTGAATTCAATAGGCAGAGACAGCTCCATGGCAACAAATACTAAAGAAACATCCTGTTAGCCAGAGACCTAATTCTGCAAAGATACATGGAGCGTATTCTAGCACAACAGGAAGAAAAATAAATTTCAAAGAGTGATAATGAACAAAGCCTTAAAAAATTTCCTCCTCAAGAAAAGAAGCAGATCATGGTCTTTGGTAATTAGCCATAAAGGATTTTTCCTGAGAACAAAATATATTCCAGATGAGATTTTACAGCCTTTGTTTGGACAATATTCAAATAAATTTCATGCTGTTGCTTTATTTCCTTTTTATTTTCTTTTTTTTTTTTTTCTGGTATAATCAGTGTGCATCTGTTTATTCACTCAAAGCTCAAGAAGTCCTGCCAGATTTCACATCCACCTGAAGACAGAACCATCAAAAAAGGCAACCATTCCTGCTCAGCTATTACTTAAGCCCTAGTTTCCCAAGATTTGTGAATGAGCTGTACATCCAGGTACCAAAAGGAGTCCTGAAAATCATTCATGAATGTAGCTGTAACTTCATTAGTTTCATAGAACCCTTCATGAGTTACAGAGTGCTCTACAGTAGTTTTTGACTGGACACCGGAATCCCAAACATGATTTCTCCTGCATTGGAAATATTTCAGTATGGCTTATAAACACTAACACAAATCTTACTTCGTGCAAGTTTTTTCTAGCACTTTATAAACAGTAATTCAATATTTACTGTAGCTAATGTACTTATATCTTCTGCACGCTCATCTATTATTCAATACATAGCAAAACCCCATGATTTAGTTTTTACAGGCTGACACAAAACACTTAGAATAGATCAAACACATGAAAAAAAGAAAAAAAAAACACTGTGTATTAAAGTCAGTCTCTCAACAACAGAATAACATATAGGTGAATAGCTTCTTACATAAATAGTAGGGCAAATGTTATAAATATTACTTACCAGTGTGAATCTCTGGGCTCTTCATGTTGGGTCACTGTGAGGTTACTTCTTGGAGAAAAATTTCTGTTGCATGCTTTTACAAAAAACAAACTGTTTTATTTAGTTTTGCTCTATATGTCACCCAGCATAAAGGAAACAACAACAGTAAACATAGTGAGATAGTCAGAACCAAAATTTTAGCTGTTTGTAGCCAAACTATTGTTCAGGAATCAACTCCTGAACTGCTGTTTCAAATCCAGTATACCAGTTTAGAACAAGACTAATTTTTGATTCTTACTTGTATGTTCAGTGTAATAATTCTCTAAACAGTAGACATTGCTGAAGCAGCAGTGTCCTAAAGTAGCAAAGTAGCCAGCTGAATGTGGTCATCCACTCAGCAATTCCAATTTCATTTGCCATGTAGTTCCTTCTGGAAGAAACATCAGTTTGTTTTCAGTGTTTGTTCAGCCATTAGTGCAAACTAAAAGGGCTTTTACTAGGAACTTTTGCCAGAGTGAGTAATTTTTTTTCTTTTTGTGTTCTTTTTCCCCTAAATAAACAAGGTTGAAGTTATAATAAGGGCTTTTACATGTCTTTTTATCAATTAGCAATGAAAACAGAGTAGATACCAAAGTATCTACATGAAGATCATGTAGAAGAAAGAAACTTGTTATATCCTCCTTCCTCGGAGAGTTCATAAACAGATGAGGTGCTGCTCATAAGTGCTCCTTTACACTGCAGTTGAGATCACTACGTAGCTGGGTGTCTGCTCTGCTTTTCTTGGATTGCACATATGCTGTCGTGCAACAAGCCTGTAAACTCTTTTTAATTAGCATTCAAGTTGCTGTTTGCCACTGCAATGAAAGTTCATTTACCACAATCTACTATAGTGTCTATATATAATCTCCATGTGCATCGCTACATTCTGCGTGTTGTAAGAAAATTCACCACTGTTTTACATTTGCTACCATGCTTCAATTAGAAAGGGAATAAACAGCTCTAAAATAGGTGTCTTTCTTGCACAAATATGTGTTCCAGTACATTTAATAATTGCATTATTCTGAATGTCTTGCAGAATTAGTAACTTTGCCAAATGGCTTGCACTGTATAATTTGAATGCTTTTTTTTTTAACATTTTAAAATATAATGTTGATTAGAAATAATAGTATAATTAGCCAGTGAAATTATAACTTGCACATCAGGAAAAAAAAGTACAGAACAGTTCAGTGTTTCCAAGGTGAGACTGTACTGGCTTTTTAACCAAAATAGGCATTGGATAAATTAAGATTTTCTTTAAGAACAGGAATAAAATCTCAGGATATTTCAAACCTCTTGGAGTATTCAAACATCTGACTAAAAATTAATATTTATTCCTTGTCCTATACAAATATGTGTTCAGAATAGAGACCATTTGTAATCATAGACTCATAGAATTACTGACCAGTTTGAGTTGGAAGGGACATTTAAAGCTCATCTGGTCCACTCCCCTGCAATAAGCAGAGATATCCTCAACTATATCAGGCTGCTCAGAGCCCTGTCCAATCTGACTTTGAATGTTTTCAGGCATGATGCATCCTCTGCCTGGGATGGTTACAGGAACTTCCTGACAGATATATATTTTAGATATAAGCATCCTTATTGGAGTTTCTTAGGGAAAAAAGTTACCTAATCTTAGGTCCCAGGTGCAACTTGAAAGAGAAATACAAATCCATCGAGCTGAGTGCCTTTAAGATCACTTTGCACCCCAGGAGGGTTTTTCAGGTTTGCTCTTTACTATTGCTGAACTTCAATTCAGATCCCATTTTATGAGAGTAATCCTATTTTTAGATCAGACCTTACATTTTAGAAGTAGCTAAAATTTCAGACATACTACACAACATCTTTTAGAGAAAATCCACACTTATTGAATCAAACAAAACAAAGTCAATCCCAAACAGAAAAACATGACAAAAAGTATTGAAAACACAACTGGTAAACCTGATCTGACACATCTTAAAGAAGACCTTTTTTAGCTTTAGGTAATTAAACAGATATCAGATTACAAACCAAAATATCCTTAAAAACAGAAACAAATGCTCTCTTAGTGTACTTACTGTTTGCTCAGTAGGTCTGTGCATACAACTATTTTTTTAATGATAACCAACATAAATATTAAAAAGGTAGACTGGCTGTAAATGTAACATACAAGTACAAAAAATATAAATGCAAAGTGTTTTAAAAATAATTCCTTTAACAGAAAAAAAATCTTTAAAAAATGTCCAGGAGGTCAAATGTTATATTGCAACCTACCAGTGAAATGGAACATTTGGCATTCACTAACACTTCCACATCTTCCTTGCTAAACATATACTCCAGTAGGGAAAGCAATGAAGAATAAACTTAGGTATAACATGAAATATAGTTTGATTATATTTTCAGAGCTCAGAGAGTTAGAAGTAGCATTATATTACATTCAAAGGTAATGATCAGACTGGGAGCCATTTGCAATAAGTGTATAGCATCAGTTTAGTACAAAACCAAACATCCTCCCACTCCAAACCAAAATGAAGGCTTTCAAGGCTTAGTATCTTATAATTGTTTGTTGCTACCACTTTTATCTACCAAACAAGTGGAATCAAAAATTTTTTGAATCATTCAATGCAGTTACTTTATAAGTGTGTTTAGCATCTCTACAAAAAAGGAGGACTAGATTTGACTGGCCAATGTTATTGGCAAAATTAAACCCCACTTGTAACCCTTAGCACAGGTTCATCTGTCTGTGATCCAAGGCCAAGTTTGGGAAAAAAAGAAAGGAAAAGAAAGAAAGACAAAAGAAAGAGACAAATGTAAATTCCTGGTAAAATAAAAATATTAAAAACCTCAAAATTTTGAAAAGTGAAAATACAGAAATGTATTTGAAAAACAATTGTTTCCTATAGAATATAAAATATTTTCCAAGCAGTTCCAGGCTTTACTTAGTCATTCAGACTAGCAATAGGAAAATCATGTTGTTAACATAGACATGCTGTGTGGACTCCACCATAAATTGTCTTGTTTCACTGGTATCAGAGCAGTACTGTAATGTCTCAGGTGTGAAGCCCTCAGGCTGCACAGTACAGAAAAAATCTACCTGCTGCAGAAGTAAAATCAGCACCCTTCACTGTTTGTTAGATGACAGAGGCCACATGATCTTTGAATATTATCTTTGTCAGTAGGAAATTACAGTTCTCTGCGGGATCTCAGATTAACAAGAACCTGCCTTGTCAAGAGACATTTTTATAATCTCTATTTCAACTTCTCTGGCTTTCCAGAAAAATACCTCAAGATGTTAATACTGTGAACAAAGACATCTGCAGACAGATTATATCTTTGCATTTCTAGCACAAAACATATGTATTGTTAAATATTTGTCAGTCAGTGGCTTTGCTGAAAGCAAATCACTGCAGATTGGAAATCCAAATTATCTCATCACCTTCTCCCCTGCTTCAAATTTTTTTTGAAAAACTACTGCTGGTCCACAAAGATTTCTGAAGCCAAGGATAGATGGAAGCTTGGTGTGGAACAACAGTGGCTCTGTGACTCCATGGTTTAGCAAAGAGTGTAAAGCTGTGTCCCAGCACTTCCCTGGCAGTCAGAAGTCTGTACTGAGAAAGGCTGAAGGCAGCTGGCAGGGATAACAGGAGAGTGTTGGGATCCAGCCAGGGCTGCACATTCCACCTGAACAAGCTGGTAGTGCTCAGGTGGCTGGCACTCACTGCACTCTGTCCTGCTGGAAGCGTCCTGCCTCTGTGCTGGCCAGCTGTTGTAAAACTGCCTTTGATTTATGGCTTCAGCCTGTGTGATCCTTGGCTAGAGTGGGATATGTGCTGAACCTCACAGGCCAGCTAAATGTAGGGCTCTCAGAGTCTCTAACCCTTCTGCTGTTCATTTTCCTTATTGTCTTAGAGAGAAGGTAATTTAACTGAAGATTTCTCCATGTGTCTATGACTTCACACATGGAAACTGTGAGACCAAAATGCCCTAAGACAAACACAGCAGAATGTCATGAATGGGAAGTGATGCTTGTCTGTTCTCTGGATCCTGTGACTGAGTCCCACACAGAATTTCTGTTAACACTAATTCCCATGCATTTGGAGCATAGGCAGGTTAGACTCCTGTGCTGGCACTTCTCAGATTGCACCATAATCAGGAGAAACCAGCCTAAAAATGTGTGCAGTAAAACCAGTTCACACAAAGAGCCATAAAACTGCAGCATTTTAAGCCCTACAGAAAATAATATACAGTGTCAGAACGGCAAGAACCACACCACAAAGCAAAGACATCAGGACTGATTGCACTAATGATAAAGTTTCTTGAACATCTGGTAATTAGTCTTAGTTTGGAAGGACTGTAAAATGTTGGCTTATATAACCTATTCCCTTTCACTCTAGTAAGTATGTATATGCCAAGAGACCTTTGTTTCTACAGTTCCTCAGTTGCTTTTCATAAAGTTTAAGAGAAAAACCTATTTAAAGCTGTACATCCCACTTAGAAAAAAGTCAAAATGTCAAAAAGCTACATTATGCTGAGAGGTACCACAGAAAAAGTTTTAGCTTTAAGCAGGGCAGAATCAAAAAATAAGTTAATTGACGGAGATTAAGTATGATTCTGCATTTCAGAGTTTGGAATTTATCTGATGACTGCTTATACATACCTACCAGGCTGGCATATTAAGTGCCAATCAACCTAATATCTGTGGTGTTGAAATACTGTTTGATTCAATAGCTATTGAAGCCACCATATAGAATGAAAATAATCAGTTTGCCTAATAAATCTTAGCACTTTCTTGGGGCTAAAAGTGCAAAATCTGCTCTCTGGTGTCTCCTTCCTTTTTCATCAGAGCAACAGTTCCTCTACTGTTCAATGTTATTCCATGTAATTCCATTCCAAATACTTTGGTATTTATTCTGATTGTAATGTGAGTTATTGGTGCATTTCTACTTGGTGAATTTATTATTAGAATTTTACAGCAGCTCTTGTATCAGGGTTATTTTAAGCATATATTGGTTGTAGCACTCATTGAAGCTTCTCAGATTAACAATACTAATGTGAACACACATCTAAGAGCACCAGCCTCATGCACAAGAATGCTGCTAGTAAAAGCAATGCATATGATAACACTTCCAAAAATAGTGTTTCACCAGTGTTACTTCTGAGCAACAAAACTCCCCTGAGAGACTTGTAAACATCATACCCAGTTGAGTCATGTACAATCACATCACAATGTGCCAGGTCTAGGCAAAACTTTTGAAAAAGTCAATATAAATCCAGTCCAGTAAAGGATATCTTAGCAAGCAGGCTAGTATGAAAGTAATAATAATTTTTAAAAAATCCCTTTCTGTGACATCAGCTGTTCTAAAATGACTAAGCTGAGTAACAGCCAATTGGGATAACTTAGTGGTTATTTTGATTGATAAACTCCTATAGCAGAGCTCTGAATTGAGGCAGAGAACAGGCAAGCTCTATTTATTTTAATAATAATTTAAAACAATTATTCTCGACAAAACTCTTCTTATGTATTTTATAAGGATGAACTATTTTGGAATTATTATCATAAATCTTTCAGAGAGAAGGAAAATATTAACACTATCAATATGCACTCTTATTCATAAACAGTCATGTCATTTGCAATCCATAAGGAGTATTCAAGCTATTATAGAAGCATGCTTTAAATCACAATTGTCTTTAAAATGATGAGTCATTTAAGTTTCAGCTAAGACAGCTCAGTTTGTACAGCTGTCAGCTGGGGTAATGAGGTGGGATACACACACAAGCCACCCTTTCCCCCTGAGATTTTTTCAGGAATAGTTTTTAAGTGCTCTTGTCACATTTCACGTTAGCACGGGTGCAAGAAGAGCTCAAATTAGGTCAGGTTCTCTGAGAATTGCCAGATAAGTCACTCTTGAGAGGAGATCAGGTTTTTTTAGTTTGATTGTTGCAGTGCTCTGGGCTTCTATCAAGTATTAACACTGCCATAAGATGAAGTTGGTTTATTGTAGCTCACTAAATTTGCTAAGATTATTGTTCTTCAGAGGATTTACAGCACTGGCAGCCATTGCACAGCCCTTTCTGCATAGTAGCCTGAAAACCAGGTTGGAATACTGAGTGTCAGTGTACATCTCTTCCCAGTATGGATACAACTCTCCTGTACTGCTGTAGCTGGTGGAAATCTGAAACCTGTGGAAGTGAAGTAGCAGTGCCCTGAGCTGGGCACTCCAGGCAAAGCCACTGCTCTCATCCTGAGACTGTCTTGCTCTGCAGGCTGATGAAAAAAAAACAGAGAATGCTGTAGCTACACTACTGCCACCTTTTCAATTTCTCAATAGTAACTTCACATGAATGCAACTCAGCTTACATTGGTAATAAACAAGCAAACAAACAAACAAATACATAAATGCACGTCTCACTTCAAGATATTGCACCAGCCACTATTTTAAATAATCAAACCTTTAAAATTAGATCTATTCAGATAGCCAATATTATTTCCTTACAAAATTTAAGAGACCTGAAATATCCTAAGCTTCTGAATCTCTACAAGATCTTGGGTAGAAAACAAGTTCATAGGTTAGTAACCTTAGCAACCTGTTTTCCACAGCAGCTTCCAAATTTTCTCTTCCATTATGTTAAAATCTGATCTTGCTAGGAATTCCCAAATGAGAAGTAAAAATGCATTTAAAAGACAGGAATGCTATAAAATGAGAAGAGATAGATACTACTTCAACAGTTTTTGAAGGTTTCAAGCCTTTTTCTCATTTGGTCCTGGCACAGTGCAAAAACCCACAACCAAATGTAAATATTTACTGCAAAGCCTGGTTTTGCATATCCAGAAGTTTTAAGGATGACAGCCAAATGTCTTGTCAATTCAATGTGAGAGCCCAAAAAAGGAATAGCCCTTCTTTGTTGTAATATCCAGTGCATAATAATGTAGTAAATTTTCCTGTCAGAAAAATACCCATTAGTTTTCCTTTCTACTATCTTGGATCTGACCCACACCATAAATAAGAGATTTGCATGAAGTATATAGTATTCATAAGAATGCATTTACTATCACTTTCATTACCTTTAGATTTTCTTCAGACCACAAATGTATTCTCAGGGCAAACATGCAATGTACAGGTAGTGATACCACTAAAAGTGTTGGTATTTTCAAATTATTTATGATATGAACTGTTATTTTCTGTGACTTTATGAGTAATATATATCTGACCCAGAAAAAATTACAACATTTAGAAAATGGATACTAGTTTCTCTAGTATCCATTTTCTAGATACTAAGATACTAGAGCAGCCATATCATCAACTTCTGTTTTATTGTTTACAACTAAAAGATGTCAAGAAAAAATATCTAAAAAATTCCATGGTTTACAAACCAATGAGCTAATTTTATTCTAAACCCACTAACTTGTGTCATGAGAAGGAAAGGAATTACACTTCTTAAGGAAATGCCTTTTAAGGATTTACGTTAAACATTTACATGGGATTAAATACTATTGAAACATAGCATTTCTTAGGTGAATAGAAGTAATTCACAATTCCATAGCTGTTTACAGCACAAAAGATTGCCTGTCATTGTACTACAGCAAAGTATGAGTCTTAAGGCAAATAAAAGCTTTCCCTGGAGGAACCAAATTTTGAACATTTTGAAAAAAGTCAATAGGAACAAATGCTGCTGCAATAAGACTGCTGAATACCCTCCCTTCTATCTTGTAGCACCTTTGTGAATGCCAGCTAGTTGTAATTGCCTAAAAAAACCTTTGAGAAAGTGTGTGATGAAAGTAGCAAAAGAAAGTGAAACAGCACAGAAGAATATATTTGTGAACTTCCAAAGATTTAACTTTCATTTTCTACAGAGGAAGTATAGTGCAAGTCTCTACATTTGCAACTATAAATGCTGATAAGTTTTTGATAGAAATAAGCAATTAAGGTTCAGGGTGAGCTGCTTCCTACAGTGATTCTTTAAGAGGCTCTGAAAACTGTTTTAATTAAAGGATTTGAGATTTATAATTTTTTTATTTAAATAAATGCACTGAGATCACCTTTGATATATATTCAGTTTTTTATTGTAGTTCACTCACATTTACCTTTAATTTCTTCCTGGTTTTTCCTAAGGCAATCTCTGAAGTGTAAGGGGCTATTGCTTCAACTGAGGACACATTCATTCAGATAAAGAGACATCTTACAAACTTGGCATTTTAAAGCTTGTCTTCCAGACTTATGAACAGCTTTGTAAAGAGAAGAAGTTCTATCCAAATAGAAAACTTTATCTGATGGGCACATTTTGGCATTAACAAAAGCATGGAAAGTACAGTCAGATCTGTGCAGTGCGGGAAGCCGAAGGAATTTATTGATAGCAAGTAAACTGTTAACATATGAATATAAAACATCATTCTCTGTATTTCAGATTTTCAAACGAGCTTATTAATGAGACCATGTTTGGGTACTTCAAATATTGACATAGCTTTGGCAGAAATTAAGATGGTAGTAAGTAGAGTTTGAACTTTTTATTTTTATTTTTCAAAAATGCTTACTTGTTTAAACTTTTAACATATAAATCTGTAGCTCTAGTGGTTTTTGTACAGCATAAGTTGTACTAATTTGCAGGGATGTGAACTGTCTGGGAGTGTTAGTATAAAATAACTGTGCAATATCTGTCTCATCTCATTCTTTTCCCATCTCTAGAGTCTGTAGCAGCAGTTTGTCAGTGTGCACACTTGGAACGCTATAAGGCTGGATGGAAAAGACAAAGTCAGGGTAAGGTTGCTATTTTATTAATAATTTTTAGAGTTACGTAAGCTTGTTAAATAACTCTATTTGATTGGTAAGCTCCCTAAATTCAGCTTCTGTTACACTCTGTGCAATTCAGAATGTTATCTCAAGGATTCAAGACCTAGAAATTGAGAATTTTCTAGGAGCCAGCCAAGACATGCTTCAAAATTGCCTAATTTGTGAATTATCCTCTGATCAAAAGTATGATCACTGCCTTTCCAGAGATGGTTGAGGGAAAACCACAGATCCCTATTCTTAGGCAAGATATCTAATGTGTGAAGAATGTGGCTGGAGATATTGCCTTGTTGCTTTTATCAGGAGGAGCTTGAGATCTCTGTTTCCTACACCCCAAAGGACTATGCTTACATCACACTTACTGGCAGCTTTGAGGCATGACACTCCTCTATTCTCTTCAGAACTCCACAGGAATTAATTTAAGGTAGTAGGTTGGAGAAAAAGAAAAGAAGGAATGTGATCTGCAGGTGGTAAAGAACTGGGAGTTGAGAGGGATCTTGATGGGCTGGAGAAATTGGCAAACAGGAATCTCATCAAGTTCAAAAATCAAAATGCCAAGTCCTGTCCCTGGGGAGGGATAACCCCATGCACCAGTACAGGCTGGGATCAAGCTGGAAATCAGCTTTGCAAAGGAGACTTTTGCCCTTTTGTGCTGTAAGGATAGGTTGCTGGCTCATGTCCAGCTTGTCCATCAGCATTGCCAGCATTGCCTCTCTACTCAGCCCTGATGAGGCATATCTGGAGTGCTGGGCCCAGTGCTGAACTTCCCAGGACTAGAAACACATGGAAATACAAGGCCAGCAAAGTTTACAAAGATGCTTAAGGTCTTGTAGCATTTGCTGCATGAGGAGAAGCTGAGAGGGCTGGGACTGTTCACCCTCAGGAAGAGAAGGCCTGGGGGCATCCTATTCATGAGTATGGATACTTGAAGTTAAACTGTTGTTGTGCAGAAGACGGAGGCAGACTCTTCTCAGTGTAGGGCTGTGACTCAGTGACAGGACAAGAGGCAAAGTGCACAAATTGAAGCAGGGTGACTGGGCACTGACACAGGGTCCCCAGAGAGGTTGTGTAGTCTCCGTCCTTGGAGATTCTCAACACTTAGCTGGACATGACTGTGGGAAACCTTGTCTAGCTGAGCCTGTTCTGAGCTAGGGTGGTTGGACTAGAGAATCTCCAGAGGGGTTTGCCCACCTCAGTTCTTCTTTGGCTGTTACTCTTCAGCCTGGTGACAAATTTATCACTTGGGAATTCTAGTCTTTGCTCCAAGGAACAGTAGGCCCTGGAGAAAATGCACAAGCAGTATCTGGAAATGGAACTAACTAGTTTTGGATTAGTTTTTGAGTATTCTGATCTGCAATTACATTTTATACAACCTAGCAGAATAGCCTCCTTTAACCAGTCTCTAACAGAGAGGAGTGATCAGACGAAGATCTTTGATAGAAAATGTGTGCTCTATCTGGAGAGGATTACATCCAATTCTTTATATCCAGACTGGATTACCCCTGCAATCCCAGAGGCCTCTCAACTCTAGAGAAAAAAGGTAGGATTAATATATTTTACTACCTTTTGCATTATCCATACCTAGAAACAGGTGGCTTCTGTGCAGATACTTGGGGCTTTTCATTGACAGTTCTTTTCTGTCCTACTGCCCTTGTGCTCCCTTACAAAGTCTTGTGCAAAGATAAGACCACTGAGCTAAGGAAGTTTCTTTTGCTGTATCTAACAGTTTGTCTAATTGACAAACTTTACCAAGCCCTAGGGGTTACTTGAAGCACCCAAAGATGCTGCTTAAAATTGGCTGGAAATCTCTGTGTTTTGAGCTTTCTGTTGAACTCCAGTAGAAATTCTTTCAATTTCCTTACCATTCTGCAGAATTCAGCTGATGAGATAATGTGAGAGACAAGACATGGAAAAAAACTCATTTGTGAAGGAACTCTTTTCATTTGATTTTCTCTGAGAGAGCTTGATTGATTATTCTCTCATTTAAGTAGGTAATATGGAACACTGTATAAATAGAGTGAAAATAGTAGATGTAGCCAACAGGCAGTGTTAAAGACAAGCAGACAAAACTGTTACATTACGATTGATGATTATTATCTGGCATCACAGACATATCAAACACTGCTTCATCCCTGTAACTGCATGGGAAATTGTTTTGTCTTATTTGTCTTACATTCATAGACCTCAAAACCCCAAGGACCCATTCACACTGTAAGGTGCAGTACCAAGTAATTTAGAAGTTTGCTTTCACCTCTTTTTTCTTTCTTTTTTTTTTTTTTTTTTTTTCCTTGGAGCAGATTAATTATGGTAGAAGTATTTGTAGCAGCCTATCTGTCACCAGAAAATAATAACACATGGCAGCTAGAATGGTGGTGGTAGACATACTGGAAGGATATTACATGATCTGGTTAAACTTAACAAATTGAATTTGCTTTTATTTTGTTAAAAATCAGTTTCACAATGGATTAGCTAATGAAGTGTCCTTGCGGTGACTGAAGGATGTAAACCAGATATAGGGTTTTTGAGTTGGTCTGTAGTAGAGATGTTTATATCTCACATTTTAAATAGACATAGGGGACAAATGAACATGCAATGTGTTTTTCATCAAACATACTGCCTAGGAACTTTGAGTACTTGAGAAACAGTGCTGGTTGCCAGCTGTATTTCAGATGATCTCCTTATCATGTAGATCTCAGTAACAGAGGCACTGTGCAGACTTAGGAGTTTTGTTATAAAGAACCCAAAAGCTAGTGTTGTCTTTTTTTTTTTTTTTAATAGAATGAAGCAGAAATTACTACTTTTAGTAAAATTTTGCCAATATAAAACAAAAAAACTGAGAATTCAGAAGTGGTTTATTCTTTACATGCTGCAAAATCTCACTGATTTTAAGAGCATTAGAGAGCAAAGTCTTGAGTCTGACATCTGATGCTGTTTTGTAACCATGAATGTAGTGAATATAAATGTCTCTTCTGCCAAAACATTGTATGTCTTACCATATGAACCACCAATTTCCCTGGGGAACAAGCTTGGCAATTCTTTGTAAAAGGTGGCTATTTCTGAAATAAGTAGAAAAAGACAAAAGTGCAGAAGACAGGAAAGGGTTTTTTTACTGTTCAAATAGCCATTTTGAACGTACAAAAATGTAATTCATGAGAAAGCCAGGGACCTGCAGGTTTGTTCTTAATGTCTGAGATAGCCTTTGTGTTGTGAATTCTGAAGGGAAAAGCATAGAATATTTCTTACTTGAAATCAATACGAGATACTCAAAAGCAACTCTTGTTATTGCTGCAGTTTACATTCATACCAGAACTATAAGCTGCAAGAGTGTATTGCAAGTGCATATCTACTTCAAGTCATCAGCAATTTTCAGTTTATATTGTCTAAATCTAATATTTATCCATTATTAGAAACTGTTTTTCTGTGTCTTCTTCTGTAATACTAGTAGACTGTGGAAATGAAAGTGGTTAGCAATTGTTTTACTGAGAATTTTCAAAACATTAGGCACATGCCCAGGGTCAGCTAATATGTCTCAGCTGGGAAGCAATAGCTTTAAAAGAGTGATTGCAGATGTGCAGAAGTCCTGATCACTTGCAGTCTAATGTAAACTGGTGAATACCAGCATTGGTATTTACATGTTGACATTTAATTTTTTTGTTGGGGTTTTAGTTGTTTCTTTTCTTTTTCTTTTAAAGCTGCCATATACTTTCTAATAACAAAATAAAACAAGTTAAAAAACCTCAAACAACAAGCCAACCAACCAAAAAAAAAAAAAAAAGAAAGGTAGGAACCTCTTGCTCTATTTATGCTTCCTCAAAATTCAAACCATCCTTTCTGAAGTCTCTCTTGCCCACGATCCAACGCACACTATAGTAAATGAAATGTCTCTAAAAAAATCAGGTTTTCTCCACCAAAACTGAAACTTAACACATAGTAGGAATTATATTGGTGGGAGAAAATAAGTGAGAGAAAGGGAAGGAAACAGAAAGAGCTGCTTCACTCAAGTGAAATACATTTTAATTATTTCTAGAAAACTAAGTTGCATGAGCAGAAATCCCAGTCAAGAATGAGGGTTAATTGTGTGCACTCCAACCTAAGAATTTTGATTCTAGCATGTATTAAAATATTATATGCTAGAAAGGAATTTACAAATAGTCATGTGCTTTCTTAGTCTACCCTAATCATGCCAGAAACATCAGATATTCAGTTACTCTGTTGTCTAGACAAATGGCATATTGCTAATTGCAAGTACAAAAAGCCAATTTGAAAACCAGGTTTTATGGTAGTAGGAAATGATAGAAAATGGACTATGCACTCGTAAGCTTTTTTTTCCTCTAATTACTTGAGATGGAATTTACATCCTGTGCACAAAGTTACACTAATTTCATCAACTATGAATATGTATTTTCCAAACTACATGCCTGTGACCATACAGATCATATTTTCAATGCCTGTCTCAAGTTTAAGAGTTATTGAAAGTCATCTATTTTGTAAAATGTGAACTATTTCCAGTGCTAAAACTTGCCTTCTTAGCCACAGTATTTTCCAGCAACATTTGAGAGAATTGTGTGGGGTTTGTGTTGGTCAATGAGAAGGTACTGCAGTGAGGATAGAGTAATTTTTTATGTATTTGTTGTTTGTTTTGCCATTTACACCTGTACACATTACACATCCATAAGAACTTTCTTCTGGACAGTTCCTTGTTCTGGCCTTCCTGTTCTGTATCAGTTTTGCCCTGTTTGTCTCAAAGTGAAAAGGGAGATGCTTTGCATGTGTGCAGGATGAGGAATCACTGTGCAATTTACAGCACATTGCCACTTGTGTTCAGTTTTTTTCCATATTATGGAAGAGACCTTATTGTCCATTTTATCCTTTTCTCTGAAACCTTGTGCAAAAATATCATCAGTGATGTTCTGGAGTGTAACAGAATG
The DNA here is from genome assembly GCF_024509145.1 of Vidua macroura. Classification (NCBI taxonomy): domain Eukaryota; kingdom Metazoa; phylum Chordata; class Aves; order Passeriformes; family Viduidae; genus Vidua; species Vidua macroura. The sequence goes on from NC_071571.1 coordinate 20,071,467, forward strand.
ATTTTAACATGCGTGGGTCTTCTCATGTGGATAGTACCTGGGAAAAGAATTGCATTCATGGCTATAGCAGTGTGGATGTTTTCTGAATGCTGCTGTGTTGTCCTGGGCATACTGAACTACCAGGTGTATATTACCCATTTACAATTTTCTAAACTTGCTGATAATTATAGCCACCTGCTCCTGAGTCACTATACTCTGCATATAGCTGGCATTAGGTTGTATACTTAAATTCAATACCTATCTCCTTCTGGATTGGGATGACAGTCAAAAAGTAGGTTTACGCTTGCTCCAAAGCTCATACTATGCCTTTGCACAGGAATACGTAGATGGCCTTTGAAGTCCTGAAACTAGGGCCCACTACCAGTTGTTAGTGATAAAATCAGCCAAGAGCACCAAGATAACACCAACACACTTCAGTGTGGAATCAAGAGATGACTTACTTGTGTTTGTGCTCAGTACTCACAGTAGTGTCTCTCCAAAGATGAGATGCATTACTGGTACCACTCTGTACCAGTACCTCCTTCTGTGTGGTTCTCAGTTAATTCTCCTACATTTTGTTTCCCTTTCTGAAGAAATAAACTGTGGCAACACAAAAACCTGTCCAAAACCATCTGCATGGGTGATGGACAAGAACATATAACAGCCTATGTCATATGGCTTATGGTATTTGCATAGCAGGTGGAAGGACAAACACTAGAAAGCCCTTGCCAGAAAAGCTAAAATGATTTTTCCTGAGGTGGTGTACTGGTATCCACCAGCAATGGTGGACACCAGCAATACAGGGACACCTGGGATACTCTGAAACACTTGCCAGGCCTGAGCTATGGCTGCTGTTCACCTGGGCAGCTACCCAACAGAGCAGTGCAGGCATCGTCTGCTGCCCTCCCTGCAGCATGAGAGTCCATGGAGGACAATTTTGTGTGATCTAAAATCAAGACTGGAATATGTCATAATAATTGACCAGTCTATTTCCCTATGCATATCTCTTTTCATCTGTCTTGGATGGGTCAAATTTGGTCCTTCTGGCCCCTGGGAAAAGAAGGGCTGCCCAGCCAGCTGCAGTGGAACAAAACGATGTCACGTATAGACACATCTATAGCACTGCGTTAGAGCTGGTCGGCATTATCTTGGGCCAATATGTAAATGGTTACTAGGCAGATTCAGGTTGCCAGGTAATCCTGTGCTTAATGCTCTCTGGCAATGACAGAGATGAGACCCTGGAAGAGAGAGGCGCTCCGTTTGGGTGCCCTGCAGCTGTAGCGCGGAGATGGACCTCCCTGGGAACCCCTGGGATCACGCTGACTGCGGGGATCCTGCGGATCATTGCCCTGCCGGAGCCCGCGCTCACGGGCTGTCGGCCGGACCGCTTTCACAATAGTTTTCACTCCCAAAGCAGGCAACGTGCACCAACGTGCCCTGCGGCGAGACAGCTGTAAACCCTTGGATCCTCCCGCTGCAGGCGCCGAAGTGCCACCCTGCGCCTCCCCCTCGGGAGTCCCCGCCTGCTCCGTGCCCTGTCCCTTGCCGGGGAGCGGCACCAGCCCTTCCAGGGCCCTGCTCCCCTGCCCCGGGACGCTGCTCCGCGCTGCCGCCGACCGGAGCCTGGCAGGGACTTCAAGGCGTCTGTGCAGGGGCTCCCGTTGTGCTTGGTCCCGTTATCAGGGACATAAAAGGAAAGAGGCACTTCTTACATTCCCCTACGTGACCCGGAGCAACAGCTCCATGTGTGGATTTTTTGTTCTTTTGGGGAGAAGGGAATGTAGGTGGGTCTAGTAAAATAAATTGCAGGACTTTTTGTTTTGATTAAAGCCATTGTGCAACTACTGCTTGTATTTTCTGTAGTCACATTCCTACAGCTACACTCACAATAAAAGGCAGCTTATTTTTAAAATAAGAGGAAGGCTTGACAAAAGGTTACAGTAAAGAAAGACAAGCTAAGAACATTGATATCAGCCCTATTCCATACATCAGACTGATATAAACCTGTTTAAAACTGCTACAATGATAATTTGTTTTCTCAAGTGCAATGGCAGGGTGATAGAAAAACAATTCAAGGGTAAATGCCAAAACTAACAATGTTTTCTTATAAGAAAAAGGTATTTTTTTGTCTCTTCAGAAAATGCCACATTCATGTTTAAAGCATAAAATACAGTAAAGGAATAGATTGCAGCATTTAAAACATGCAGATGAGCTCCAGAAACTTGAGAGCATTACTATAACTGACTGTAAAGAAGGAACTATTTATCTTAGGAGTCACTGGATAATGTGTAACATATACAGAAAAGAGAGGTACAAGGTCAGCTCCCAGGAGCGCTGGTAGTTTGGAATTGGAAGTATTCTTTATGAGGCCCTCTGCCATCTAACTTCCAAGAAAAAAATACTGTAGCAAATAAATTCTTTCAACCCTTCCTTTTCTCTCTAGTTTTCTGTGTAGGAAAGCAAGATCATTTCATCTTAAGGGTGCCTGAAAACTAAGAATAGATGAAAGGGTGAAACACTGAACAGCTTCTTCCAGAAAAATTCCTTTATCTATAGATTCATGTATTTAAAGTTTCAAAGGAACATTATGATTATCTAGTTAGAGCTGCCTGACTGGCTGTAAAACCTCACCAAGTAATCTCTCCATCAAGTACATAACATCTGCTTGAGTAATTGCACACCTCTTACTGAGGAACCTAGTCCTGATTTAAGGGCTGCAAGTGATGAAGTTCTGCAGTCCTTACTCAGGATTTGACTCAATGAAAACATTGGCATATTATGCTCTCTGCCTGTTAGGTCTGAAGCAACAGAAAGATGTACCTGGCTTTAAAAAGAGATCTGTTTCAAATCTCTATGAACAAACTCTACAGATGTAAAACAAATGAAAAGAGAATGTATCATAAGAACACTTGTGCTGAGTCTTCTCTTTTGTAAGGACACAAAAACATATTCTATTATTTTTCTTGGAGTTTTTAGAGAACATTGACCAAAACAATTAAGTCGACAGGTGAATCTCTTTGGAGAAGAGATAATAAGAAGCTTTTATTTAGTTTTCTGTTTTAATGATCCGTAGGAACAGTTTCCAGCCCTCTGTAAGGCTAGAGGTCTTGATTTACATGTGGTAATACTCCACCTTCAGTATCTTTGTAAAGACACTAGTGTAAAGAGATTTGCAGCAGAGGCACTAAACTTAAGTAGTGAGATAAATTGTCTCTAAGTGCCACGGGAATTCAAGCTTTCATATGCCGATGAGACTTCAGGTGTTCTGGTTTGACACCAGGGCAAAATGGCCATAGAACTACTCACTTATTGACAAACACCACAAAAGCCAAAGAGCTCTGTTGCAGAAATAAAGATTAACTGGCTTTCTGATCAATGTATCTGTGCCTGTGGTGGAAGCTGTATAAATATATTTGGTTGTTATATGTGATCAAGATGCCTGATAAGCATACATAGCCAAAAGACAGCCTTTTCTTAATAGATGTGGATACAATACGTTCATATCTGGATGGGAACCTATGCTCATATCCAACTTTAAAGTACACACTGCCAGAAATTACTTGCCCTCTTTCAGACACATTAATAAATAGTAGACAAACATTCCAGAATACAATAACATTACTAAAACATTATCATATTGATAATTTTGTTTTCCATGGAAGCAAACATTAGGCATACAGAAGCATCCAAACTATGGTAACTCTTCTTTTTGAAATAATGAATGTTTCCAATATTCATTTGCACCACCTGATACAAGAATAGATTTTGCTTACATCCAGTGATGCCCAGCTATTGCTTGAATTGGCTGTCACAGCTGAAGGTCATGAAGTGACTTGGTGCCAATACAAACAGATGAAATACTGAGAAACCACTTTTTAAGAATACTACCTTAATAAAATAAAGTACAAGCTCCAGGAAAAAAAGTAAACTTTTAAAACAGAAGCATTAGATATGGCTTCTCATTTCACCTTTCAAAGTTACATTAACATAAAAAGCACTTGTAATATTTGCACACCTAAATAAAAGAAGGAGGACTGTACTTTGGACCTTAAAAAGAGCTCAGTTCACTCCCCTGTCAGATAGAGACTTCCTGTGTTACCCTGGATAAATTGTCTGGGACAAGGTTTCTGAAGGCATGTCTAGAAATTTCTCTAGATTTGCATTGGGGTATTTGCTACACCTTCTCGTAACTAACAGGCACTGAAAATGAATGCATATCCACTTCTAAAATTATCTCTAAGTTTGGTTTTCTTTCCCTGAGGGTTAGTCAGTGATTGGTTAAGGCTGACAAGCCCATGAGTGTGGGCTATCATAAACAGTGCAATTCAGTATTTTTTTTCACTTTGTATTTTGATAAGTTAGTATGGTGCCCATGAAGCTTTTGAGAACTATCAGGTCTGACAATCTGCTGTAGGAGAATAGACTCTGTTCCCCTCTGTAATATGAGAATAATTTACCTTCACTAGGAGCTTTCAAATAAACACAGGACACATTGTGAGACAGTCATGTTGTGTCGTATTGTAGAGATATTTCAAGACAGAGTTTCGATAAAGAAAACTTCCAGTTGCTTCATAAAGAATATATGTCTGTTCTGTAACTTGCTCTCCCTATTTCCACAGCTCATCAGAGGAGAAAGAAAGAACATAATTTAGTTCTCATACAAAAGTATAAATAAGGTAGGGGAGAAGTCCTTGCACCAGAATTTGAGATAATGTAAAGAGCTGAAATCACACAGTTGAGTGTGGCTCAATACCTCCTGGAAGCTGCTCAGCATATCAGAATCAGGGCAGAATTTGTATATTTGTTTCAGACCCAGTTCTGAAAAACTAAATTAATCATCTCAACTTATGCAGAATTAACTTGAAATCAAGAGGACTAATTACACAAAAAATCACTCAGGATGGGAGGAGTTGCAGTGAGGCTACATGCACTCTAGACAATTGAAAAAGCTCTTTCCACAATGCACATCACATAACTATGATTAAGCTAATTGCTGACAGGAAGGCAAGTGATTATTGAATGGGATGTCTCAGAAGCAACAAGAAATATCTTCATTTGAGGAGCCTGGAAGGAATATCAGGGTAAAGCAATTTAAACATATTTTTTATAATGCTTCATAAGCAGTTGCTATAAGCAACCACCAGAGGTGAGATAATACAAAAGGTGGTTGGTTACTCCAGTGCTTGACTGTCACAGGTTCCATCACACATATGAGAAATTGTATTATAGTCCAAAAAGAGTATTCCCAAATTTCTCTATCCTAAACTTCAACATATACACTTGTCATTTTTTTCCTGCCACAGTGGACCAGTGAGATGCAACTGATAAGAATCTTTATGTTGACAAAGTAGAAAGTGCAGACTTTATGAGATGGCTTTATGCCATTTAGCAGTTTAGCTTTGCTATGGTTTTTAAATTTAAAGAAATAATTCTTTGTACTAGAAGGCAAAAAACATTCCATATTCAAATTATTCAGCTATGGTTAGTCCACTTTAATTACTGCATATAAAAGTGTTCTATTCTTTTCCTCAATCAGACTGGCAGAGATCACTTAGAGCATTCAACTAGAACAGTCTCAATAAAAACTAATTAAAAGCTCCTGTGAGTTTGAGCATGGCATCTGGTAAACTCAGTAACAAATAAAACATAATTCTAAACATTTATGTTTACAAAAAATAATTACAAAAATCTGAACAATAAGTTAATAAAGTAAAATAGTTATCTACTGTTCAGATATAAAATCCCAGCAACTTAATTTACATATTACTATGGCAGACATAACAAAATTGTGAATAATGCTATCCACTGTCACAAGTGGTACTTCGAGATTTCCAACAGAAAACTTATATTTTAATTTTCTGTTCAAATACAGCCAAAAGTAAGAGGCAAAGCCAGCCTAATAGTAATCCAAGGTTCTGTAGAAGAAACATCAACCAGGGTCGCCGTGTCTGAATATGAGTCATTTCAGGAAGCTAAAAAAAGAATAAGACAGCAGAATGAGAGCCAGATACATTCATCTGTGGGAAAAAAAAAGTTATGGGAAAACAACTTCATTAAACTTCATTAAAAAAAAGCAATTTTCAAAATGCTGAGCTTCTGACTATAGTTATTAATGTGTAGCATTTTCTGCACATTTTGACAAAGCTGATCTTGACAGTGAAATATATAAATTAATCAAATTCTACCCACTTCGGTTATTTTCCTAGTACTGACAAGAATTATAAACAAGATTCTGAAATTTGTTAACGTCTCAATATTTAGTAGTAATTTTATACAGCTGTCTGTAAGGAAATGCTTATTTAGTAAAATTAGTGATTTCCTTTTGTGGGAATAAACTAGTTGGAGTATTTTTTGTTTCAGTACTATATATAGGGTCAATCATGCTTTTTCTGAAATAACTGGCAACACTTCTATTTACTTGGGCTTTAGGAAATGTACAAGTAGAAAACAGGACTTTTAAAATATGCTTGAAAAAAACATATTTAATATTTTTCTCTGTGAGTTTTAAATCACGTAATGCAGCAACACTTGTTTATAATCATAATAAAAGCTACTTGCATTGACCTTTCACTCTCACAGTGTATTTTATCAAAGGTTTAAACTAAATATGTGCCTAAACAGAGCTTGCAGAAATGATGCCTCAGGCTCAAATTGTCTTAATATTTCTGCTTTATTCAGGGCAATCACTGATGATTGCTAATACTGTCACATCAACTCTGCAAATAACTAAAGAGCAATAGTCTGGTGCTGACCTCTGGTTTTGGTTGTGTGTTTTTTTCTGTGCTTGAATAAAACTACTGAGTTCCTGTGCACTTTGGAGACTTTTCACAGTAGCTGTAACAGGAGTAGCCACTGGGAGACAGTGGAATGGTGCTGACCAAGGAGGTTAACAGGAGTATTTGCTATGCTTGTGCTTCCCTCTGTCAGAGGGGGGTCTCCGGGGCTGCTGCTTGTGCATTCTTCTTTCTCTAAAAGTTGGCCTGGGCCCCAAAAAAAAAACTGTGCTGAAAAATCTGCCTCCACTTTAAAGTTTTGCCTGAAAAAAACCAGGGAAACCCAAATGCCCTGGATCTTCATTACAACACGGCAGTGGTTTAAATTACAGTACAGAAACGTATGTAGTTAGATTTGATCAGTGTTTAAAGATAATCATAAATTTTTAATCTAAAGCAAGTATAAACAACTCAAAGTTCTTATGTAAATCAAAATCTGAGCTGACAGTTTTAAGTGCTCAGAGCACACAGTTTTTCTTGTATATAAGTACAAACTGTTACTTAAGACCTAGCCTGAATCCAGGGTTCCAGTCGAGATATTTAATCTTTCTTATTTATCCTTATAATCAGTCTATTTTTCCCTCTTCCCCAGTGCCTGAGTGAAAAGTTTTCCAAACAGGAAGATTTTCTCCTCCCACTGCAAAATTGAATTTTCATTTTTGTCAGTGACAATTTAGGAGCTACACACATGCACAGTAGGTTCCTAAGAGAGTTTTCCAAAGGAATTCTTAGCAAGTAGTACCCTTTCCACATCCAATGCTGATGTCTGCTCCCTCCATCTCACCTACATGCATGTAATCAACACACAAACCAATCTCTATAGCCACACCTAGTGTGACGTCCCTGCTTATCTGTTAGAATACATGTTGCTGTCACAACATCAACTATGGTCACCCAACTCTCTCTGAACAAAAAAGCCTGTGGTAGAACAGAGAGAATCTTCTCATTTAAGAAGCGTAAACCTATTTAACTGGCAGATGAAAACCACTTCACAAATTAAGGGAACATAGCACCACATCCAAGCTGTTGGAAGCTATCACACTTGCTAATGCTTCAAGTCTGTCAGCGGCAAAAGAGGTACTGCTAATCAAGGTGCTACTGTTCTACTCCAGCTCATGTTATCATGAGTGCACAAAATATAAGAAGAAATAGGAAGCAGCACACTAAAAGAAGGCATGAGAGGCTCTCAGGCATGTACTGGCTAAAAAAGAGTTCTTACCAAGCTGGGCACATGTGGCATGGCTGCTGCAGTGCAACAGTCCAGCAAATTACTTTAGAAACTACCCCCTTATCTTCAAAATTTGAAACATTTTTTTAAATTAATCAGAGTAAACTCCAGTTTTGTATGATTTCTTGGTGAAAAATGATGGATATAAGTGATTTTATCTTTTGTCCCTTATTCAGTTTCTGAAATTATTAGTCTACCCTGCTTGCTAATGGAGTTACAATGCCATTTGTATAACTGAAAAACCTTTAATTAACCACAGAAGTAGATTTGTGCTACTTTGTCTATGGTGGCAGTCTCACAGTGCTGTTCTGTCAACAAACCTCTACTCACACCCCTCAATATTCCTCAGTGCAGAAACCAGTGAGGCTGTTCAGTTTTATTTAACTGCTATTCTGACAAGCACATGAATATCAGAAAGCCCATAAAACAAGTACTGAAAATAACAGTCAAACTTTGTGTACTATTAAGTGTATGTACACTATTGGCAGGAGCCCTGATGACTGTTGTTTGTAGATGAGAGTGCAGCAGAGAATAGAACTTATTTCTATGCAGAAAGTAGAAAAATACAAAAAGAATGGCTCATTTTTCTCTTGAAATGTATAATTTTATCTTGAGATGTACTATACAAACACAAAACTTTTCAGATCTATAGATGCCTGCAGTGCTACATATATATTTTTTAAATAAAAGAATCCCATCATATTTGACACTGACAAACAGGTGAGCCACCCAATGCCAGTTCTTTTCACAAAATGCAGAGAAAGGCTGATAAGAGTCTTATTAATAAAAGACATTGAGAGAAATAAGATCCTCCCCTCTCTCTCCCTTCTTTTTTCCCTTCACATCAAGACTAAGATTATGATGACAAGCTGAGAACAAGGCAAAACATGTCCCTGTCTCTGCCTGGAACTATATTTTCTCTTGAGATTTACAGCTGGCACATTGCTTTGAAGACTCAGGGAAAAACATGGTATTGTTCTAGGAGCTTGTGGATCCTTGATGGATGCTGATCCTACACTGAAGGAAAAACATGTGTACATCGTTCTTAGCCCCATTTAGTAGAACCATGCCTAGACAGTAGGCACCCTCACTTCCAAATTTCTCTGTCAGAACAAACTGCAACTTGGTACACAGTGTTCTTCTCTGTTATTTACTACCTCAGTCAGGACTGTTGACACATCCACAATCCTCTGGCCGTTCCCTCTTAAGCTCTTAGGTGAACTTTATGTTCATTTTACTTTAGCTAACAACAGCAAAAATAGACTAAAATACTACCAAGGTCTAAGATTAATTACTATAAGTAGAATTTTAAATAGGTTATAATACTGGAATGGCATATCAGGTTTAAAGTATGATGCCTGAACGTGGTAAAGAGCATCTCAGGCATGAAGTGGTAATGAACACAAGGGAGAGACAGACAGCCTTGGGAAAAAACAAAGTAATAATTTATGAAAAGACTTCTTTTTTTCTCCCTCTTGATCTGTTCACTCAAAACATTCCATCTTTGTGGAGGAGCTTGCAACGAACTTTACATCAACACATGATGGTTAAAGACCCATGTGACAAAGCTGGGCAGGCATTTAAGTTCTGCCTTGCTACAAGTGTAACAGTTATCCATCTCTTCAATAAATTATGTGGCCTGAGGCACCAGCATGAGCTATGATTGCCCCACATTTTTGCTCAGACCTTCCTCTTACCTCGTATCTTCACACTTTAGTCTTCTATAGACAGAGCATTGCTATTGAACTGGGAGTATGAAAAATATTGGGCAACTATTAAAAAGTTAAGGTAATCTGAAGGCTTTTTTATTACTTAAGATCCAATTGAAACCTCCCTAGGACAAAAAGGACGTGTTCAGGATAAGCATCTTACATTTTAGTTTGAAACAGAAAGTTTCATTTGAAATGAGTGAAAAATATATAAAGAAAAGGGCAGAAAAAGAAAAATATAACCAGTTTTTTCAAAATCTTAAAACCCCTGAAGATTCAAGTATATGTTTTATTAAATAACTAAAAATACATTGTTTAAAAGTCTTTAAAAGATTTTAATACTCTAAAAGTCCATTATGCCATCTCTTATTTTAATCTCTTAATGGTCTTTGTTTCCCCTTTTCATTGTAATGACACCTGGCATGAGAGTGACAGAGTAGAAAAACAGATTACTTTTCTAACCACTGTACACACACAGGGCAGACAACATGCTCTTTCCAACAAGCTCTTTTTGTCTCCAAGTTCATCCCCCTGCATTTGTCTGACACTCATCTATGATGTGGCTATGCTATAAAGAAAATATAAAAATAGACTGAAGTTCTCACCATTTCTGCTAAAGATAAATACAAGAACATTCCAGCTGTAATAGTAAAGATCCAGTTTTGAATGGATGGGTCAGTCGATAGAGAAAGGCCAATATAAAGTCCTAAGAATGCTGTTAGTGCACTTATAAAATTCATCAAAATTGCAATCTTCGTTGGGAGCCCTGTACTTAGCAGCACAGCAAAATCTCCTGCATAGAGAAGAAGAACATTTATTATTTAGCTGAAAAATGTATTTTTAAGACTCTTGGTAATAAAATATGAAGGAAAATAATTAAAATATGCACAAAGATAATGAATGATGGAGACCTGCCTTTAGGATTCTGTAGAATTAGTTATAAGCTTGTCCTGTGTGAAAGAAAAATCTCAAAACAACAGTGTCATATTGACTTGTACTTGTTTAGCTGTTCCTAAAGATAGCATACAGTATTGAGGAGTGGCTTTCTGTTAGTTCTCTATGTTCCGTGACATTTCCAGCTTGGATACATACAAAAGTGAAGTCACATGGTTTCCCAGAGTTTCTAAATCTTTCTCCACTGGGAACTTGCCAGTTCAAATCATATATTTGGAACATGGTCTTTGAGTGTTTTACAGGTGCTGCAAGTCAGAGTAATCTATGACAGTCTGATTGAGTTTAATCCCACTGATTTCAGTCCTAATCAGTTGAAGTTGTACATCAGAATTCCATCACACATTTTTCTTCTAAAATGAAAGATTTCATAACAGGCCAAAACTAGAAGATTTGAAAAATTTTGCTCCATGACTGTAAAAATGTCACTTTGACACTGGGGCACTACTGCCCCAGAATTAAGGTGTCTTTGGAGGTAACTGTCAAGTATTTAAATTTGCTTCACTCTGCAAACAAGAGTTACCAATTTTACAGCAATCCTCCATCCCACCTTTTTGTTTGGAGGAGTTTTCTACACAGCACATGAAATCTTCAGTCATTTAATGATAGAAATGAGAACCTGCAGTTCTCAAATCAAACTTCCCAATTCATAAACATTCACCAACACAATGTCAGGAGCAGCTTCAGCCATGCTGGAAGTTTTACCAGAAAAAGTCAATCAAGGGCAGTATACAACAGAACAATCCTCCTGTCCTGTCCAATAGTAAAATAGGTCATACAACTTTTATTATCTTATTGTTCTTGATAAGCAGCAGGAATGAGGGTAGCAAGAGGAATACTTGATTAAATAGCTCTGCTGCATATTGAAATTCTTGGATAGCCCATTGTGTCAGGCATGGCCATTAGACACACCTGGGTCCTGCTTACAGTTTATTCTTTTTTGTGTCTGTACACATAAGAATAACAGGTCACATCTGACCTGATGTCATTTGCATCTGGAGAAGGTCAAATGGGAAGGCATCCAGTAATGAGTGCAGCAGCCTCCTCTGGTTTTTGTGAAGAGCAAAGAAAGCATCAGTCTCAGACTGTAATGCTGTAATTCATGATGCTATAAGCAAGAAATACCACAAATGTCATACAGGAAAGAACTTTTTGGGAAACCTGGAAAGGCAAAGTCAAACAGGAAAAATGCACACATATATTTCTTACCCATTTCATGGGGAATTTCATGGCATAAAATAGCAACAGTCGTTGTCACACCTGTTTCTGTTGAGGATGAGAATGCTGCTCCTATTACCAAGCCATCAGCGAAATTGTGAAGACTGTCACCCACCAGAACCATTATTGCTAACAAGCTGATTTTTTTATCTAGAAAAAGAAAAACAAACAGATAAAAATCCCAGTATTTATCCAAACAAATATTGCCAGTTTTGTTATGTTACAGAAGATTTGGGGTTTTTGGTGACTTTACATATAACATTACAAAAAGTCATAATAATCAAAGGGAAATAGTGTTTATCTGATTTGTCCTTGTTATTACACTTCCTTCAATACATTTGAAACAAAAAAAGTAGGTCCCAGAACAATTCAAAATGCTATGTAAATACCAAGAAATAACTTCCTTATTCTTACTAGGTCAGCTATTAGACAAAAAATTAGGTTTGTGTCCCATCTCATGAAGCATCCTAAGGCTCTTTATTAATCTTTCTTTATTTGATGAATTTCACACGTTTTCTAGTTGTTATTTGGAATTCTTCCACCACTGCTCACAGAATTGCAGAGCTTTAGTGAAGATGAATATTTGGTCTCACGCAGCTGATTGTTTAATTCTGTAAAGCTTGATACTACAGAGTAGTATTTCCAGGGTCTGGTTTTTTTATGCAATTGTATTACAGTGAAAGATAGAAATGAAAGACAACAAGCCTCAGAGTATCACTTATAGTACAGGGTTACAGCATGCTGATATCCAACATTTGTTCCAATCAATTAATGGCTGTTATGCTCATAGTATCCTATCTGGAGCACTACTCATGGGTGTAGATAGCTGTTTGTCTTTCCCATGCTGCTCTGTGACCTTGTTTTAGAGTGGAACTGTATACTGGCTGTTCATGGCATCATGTCATCTGACATGAGTGGAAAGGTGCTACTAGTGATGCAAGTACTGAAATCAAACTAGAGAATTAGGGACAGTCTCTCTGCCCAGCCGTTAACAGAGACAGCTGGGTGGAATGCTGAACACATTCCCAGGGAGGCAGTTTATCTCTTCAAGAAGCAGCAAGGCTCCATATAGGTTCAATGTCTAAACTTAGCAACACACAATTGGCTGTCCCATCCTGTATGTTTTTTCATTCATTTAATCCACAGTCTTACAGTCAGAGCTGCCTAATGTCTGTCAAGAAACTCATCCAGCTTCCCTCTACACAGAATGGACAGAACACTTTGAAAAGGATTTGTTTCATGCCTGAAGGAGCAGGGTCATGATTTGGGCCTTAAATATGTATTATTCGGATTTTTGGTGACCCCACATAGACATAATATGACAGACTAAGGAGCAAACATCAAGCTGCACCGATCTGTCTGAATACAGTTATTACCAGGTCTCACTCCAGTAATATTTCTCTGAGATGACCATTTTACAGTGATGGGTGAGATATTTTTCTCACAGAAACTGGCTAGAACTGAAGTCGTCAGACTATTATAAAAAACACACAGAGCACATAAAAGCCTAACAACTGTATTCAGAAAATCCTCCCTGGTTGTCTGGGAGCTCTGTGGGTTCAGAAAAATTGGCAGGCATGTTAGATTTTGCTGCCAGCTTACAGAGCTGGACGTGGATGTCCCCAGTTTGCACAGTACTTTCTAAACACTATGGGCAGTTTATAATCAATAGTGCAGAGCATGAATTACATAGAAATAATAGATTGCTGCCTTACATTAAGTTTGTGATTTGTAATAAGCACTGGCAAGGATGAATTCATGGCCTGCCCTGAGGTCTTATTAGTCTGTTTTGTTCAAGTATCTTATTGCTGGAGATGATACACCATGATTACTGGAACTCATTCCAGGGTGTTTTAGCAGGGATAACACAGGGATCAGGTTAACATTGTGGAGCAATTACAGATATAAGCTTTGTGAACTTACTTGACAGAAAGTTAAGAAGATACATGTATAAACAAATCTGAATGTTTATCTTACTTTACTTTCAGCCTATTTTAAAGCAACTTTGTTACTGGCAATTATCTCGCTGCATTATATTCCAACACAAACTATTAACTATTAACTTAGTACCTTAACTCTTTCTACAAAGCCTCCTCTTCTCCAACAATCTTACTTTTTTTCTTTGCTTAAGTAGGAAATCAGAACTCATAGCAAATTCTATTCTATAATTTTCATAAAACTAATGGGTAGAGGACTCAGTCATATAATACACTTTTAAAGTTTAGAATAAGAGTTTAAAGCAAGCATTTATCCATAAATAGATTTTTCCAGTGTTTCCATGACTAACACAGAAAAAGTATTTCTAGTCAATGTGAAGTACAACAAATATAAAATGCTACTGTTTGGTCTTCTCTGATATTGATAGAACAAGTATGGATAAATGCTGAGAGGGCCAGTCAGACATCTTTTTCTTTCGAAAGTTTCTTGCTTTCTCAGTTAGTACCTGACTATCTATGGTGATTGACTCTTTTTGCATTCCTACTTGACAGGCATTTACAATGAAGCTTTGCAGTTCTGGAGTTGTCAGGCTTCTCTCTTAGGCCTGCAGATTCCATTCAGTTTTGGGGAAGAAACACCTCACTCAGTATCAAGGTACCCAAGTATGTTTATGCTCTTAGCTATTTAAAATAACTGTAATGAAACAAACTTTTGTAATTATGTATTCCCAAAAAAAAAAAAAAAACCAAAATAACCTCCCACCCTTCCCTACTAAGGTTTCATTTATGGAGGTAAGACTGAGGTATGAGGAAAAATTAAACTAAACAAAGATTACTGAGAAGCAATCCCAAATTTAGTAACTTGGAACAAATAACATTGAGATCACTAGAAATTTGTTGGTGCTTAGCAGATGATGATTGAACTAAACAGAAATATCTAGAGATGAACTATGTAGTCATGTTCAAACTGGCACCGGATTGTGTACTACTGGAGAGGTGAAAGAGAAGAAATTAAAATCCAGATTTCTAATGCTTCAGAAATAGAAATGAAGTCCACAAGAACAGAAGAGAACATTAAGAACCTAGAAGAAGATAATGACACAATTAAATAAACCAAACTGATGACCAGAGATCACAAAATAAAGGGGAGTAAATTATAGTAAATAAACTGATTTCAATTAAAATATTATTCCCTCAGTTGAATGACTGCAACTCTACTGAATTTAACAAGGTCACAAAGTACAGTTAAAGGCAAAATTTGGTTTATACTCTATTTTCATATTTTTACTAAGCAGCAAAAAAACACAGAAGACCGGAGTCACCTAAATTCTCAGAAGCAAACAGATTACTCTAAAACTGAGAGCCATCATGAGGCTATAATTCCATACCTGTGATGAATCATTACTGGTTAAAAGAGTCTATTGCTTTACTGTGTAAGTGAAGAAGGATGCAGAATTATATTAGCACAGCAAGCCTACAAAAAATGTTTCACCACTTTCAGAAATAAAAGCCTGAGCTAAGTTTAAAATTATAAAAATATGTTTTGTATTCATTTTTGACTATTTCCCTTTAAGCAAAGACTTTAGGAAAATAGATTCCAACAGTGAGACAGCAAATACTAAAGCAAGGACAGTGTGAGATTAATGAACTTCACAATTACAGGGTTGGCAGCTGAGAAAGTCTTTAAGCAGAGATTAAATTATGTAGCCAGGCGCCATCAGATGTGATGATGTGTCACACTGCAAACACAGAGCTAGGCCAGCTGCACTCTTTCAATTCCATCTTAGGTCTGAAGGATTTTCCTGTCTTATCTAGTCTTTTTATTGATACTAACTTTTTTTGCTGATCACCTTGCTCTCTGGAGGAACTTCAGCAGGTTCAGAATCTTCCGGGCTTCTCTAGTTAAAAGCAAAGATAATGGGTCAGTGTTAAGGGTGTCTTCCAGCTGCTGCCATAAATACAGGAAAATATCAACAAAGTTCAAACAATGAATTAAAGACAGTCAATGGTTATTTGCACAGGTGTCATTAGAATAATTTACTGGCCACTGCAGTGTGATTGGTACTGCAGAAACACATAAGAAAGAAATCTACCTCTCCCAGAGAGGGTTAAGTCTAATTCAGGTAGGAAGAAATATATTCATAGGCATTGTTGTAGCCCAAGAAAGCCACACTTCTGTTCGAATACACAAAAATCTGAGCCAAAGACTAGAAGGAGCATTATAATTAAAATTGCATGTTTTGATTTTGTCATGACTGGATGACTGTATTTTCCTGGACAACGTGTCCATAGGATTTCCATGAAAAAGAGGTAGAGTCTTTTAGGCACTCATCTTCTTCACAGTTTTCTTGTGAAAATACAAGACTAAAAACTATCATCATCAGTAGGTTTCATCCCCTTTCAAAATATAGGGGTTCTTTTTTCAGGGTGGTCTGTAGTGTCTTGTGTCTTGGCTTTTAGCAAGGGTTTCATCTCAGCACCAGGCAACACTGGTTGGGCATAGCAGCACTTGAGTACACTCCATGGTGAAATTTACCCTTACTTCAACTGAAGAAAGTGACAGCATTTTCCTCCTTATCCTAGAGAGATAAATTGATGCACCAGCCCTACTATTTAATCAGTAGATATTGCAACTGTTGGGAGGTAAGGGAGAACATGAGTAATCTCTCACTGTCCTTCCTGTCCCCCTCACTGTCCCTACCTCCTTGGGGCTTTGCTTTCTGATTGGAGAAATTATTTGAAATTCATGTGAGGGAGAAGCCAAAAAACTAGTGTGCTTGAAACTAGAAAGACTGAATTTTAATTTCTGATTTTTTTTTTTTTTTTTTTTCCCAAAAAAAATATGTTAAAACCTATTATTGCAGCCAGTGGAGTCAACAACAGCACAAGAGCTCTGTGTTAGGGACAGCAGCCACCACTCCAAAAACTGTACCAGAGATGTGCACTGGCTACAAAATAGGATATGTTTATTGGTTGGTCTTAGCTTGGTTGTGATGAAGGATACGTTCTGCTGAAGCATGACGAGAGATGGAAAAAGAATTGTTTCTCATATTCTACATTTTAAAGGAAACATAAATATCTCTAGTTCCCATGATTGCAGCCAGTCATATGAATTCCAGTAATTGTTGCACTTCTCCTATATTTATTCACATGCCACTTCTTTGAACTGTGAGTCAAAACTGCAAGACTAATTACTGATCTGAAGGATTTATAAGTTTTTCTTAGTCAACCAGTGTTTGTCTTAGTATTACTCACATGATTCTGAAAAATTGGCTGCTCTTGTACAAACCAGCTCAGCCAGGCTAATTCTATATAGATATTGTGATCTATGTAGAACTCTGGGGGGATCTTCCATCTGAGAGGAACAATTTGTTCATTCATTATCATAAACAGGAAGCTTTGACGAGTCTCACAAAATAGTAAACATGCTTCACTCCTCTGTTTGATCTGGTTTTTATTGAGAGTTTTCCAACTGTGTTTTAGAGATTAGTGGTGACTCAAGAGGTTCTTGCCCATCACAACTACATTAGTAAAATGGAGTTCACCTATGCATTGAGGTACTGGATATAAACTGAAGACATTTGTTAAAAGAAGGAGAAAACGGTAAAATTTATGACTTAATTGAATTTGCAAAGATTTATCTGTCTGTATACTATCCACAGACAAGTATAACAGCATGTAATTTCTTATAGGTAAGCACCATTCCCAGATATCCAAAGTGTTTACATTACTCTTCAAATCTGTGGAAAAATGCCCAAGAACAGTCCAGGATTTAATCTGTTCACTAATTATGCATTTAACTCTCATTGCAGGAAATTCCAAAGTTTTTCCTAAGGGAGAGTCTGCCTTTACATATGATCAATGTATAAAAAGAAGGGAGAAGGAAAATCTTCAAGAATTTTATCAACAAAATGTATAACAATACAGGAAGCATATTGTTATATCAATCTGATACACACTTAAGCAATGTTATTGTAAAATATCTGTTCTTGATATATCTGTGAAAGCTCATTATAAACTTCAAAATCTAGAGATTCTCGACAATCATGTCAAGTAATAAACAAAAAATCAATAAAGACTGAAAAATAATACTGATTTATTACATTAATTTTGTTCATTTCTTTAGAGGAACAGCGAAAGAAGAATTTAAATTTAGGGAATTATGTCATATTGGTAACCTACCAACTGTATGGTTGAAGTAGATTTGCCTCTGCCTGAATGTTCATTTAATTCAGACTCCACTGGAAGATCATGGGAATGTCCCCAGTGCCCATTAACTAAAGAAAGGCCCTGCTGAATGAAGATGCTTTGCAATTAGTTCTGAAACCCAATGAACATAGGTGCAGCATTTCTCAGTCTTTTGTGAAAATTTAGCATTTTTAATAATTTTTTTTTTCCAAAACAAATGTACTGAAAAAGATCACTGGCTGGCATCAACATTTCCTTATGCTTATTTTATTAAAAGCCCTGAAAATTGAATCAGATATATCAGTGACAGTCACAAAGGTTTGATAAAACTTAATTTATTTCAAAAATCAAATTCAAATTTGAAGCTGAGATACATATAAAATTAAGTCTGAGGATTCATCTAGTTCTCAGTAGAAAAAAATTTAAAATTGATGGGATGATGATAAAACCCTTCTCTCAAACAAGGAAGAAAAAGGACTCCTTTTTACCAAGCAAATAAAATATCACCATCATTAAAATACTCTCATTCTATTAATCTCACATTATATTCTTATGGGTGACTCAAAGGTAGTGGGAATAGGGAGTCATTGAAGCCTAAATCAGACCAGTCTTCACACACTCTGTAAACAGAACAAGCAAAGGTTTAGCCTTCTTAAGTGACATTAGGGTTGTCTCATGCTTAGAAACTTAATGAGCCATCACATTTTGTGCTACACTCTATCCTTGTGCATAATCATATTTTCAGGCTCCAGCCATACGAAATAAAGTAATAGAATTACTGTAAGCATAGCAGTGAGCAAGGAGATCTTATTAATAAAAATTGGGTCCTACTGACTGCAACACACATATTAGATCCCTGGGATAGGGATCAAAAACAATTTGGAAATTTTAAGATATCATTCTTGAAAATATCTTATGCTTGCATCTATCTTTCCATTGCATCTTGCTCCTCTTTAAACAGAGCCTAGAGCAAACAACAGTCACTGCTATTTCATATGGATACACGCTTTTCACCTGCTCCAGTGTGACTCATGAATGCAGGCTTATGGAACATGTTCGATTAACTGTTCCATTCTGGAATTATAAATATATGGAACACACTCATGAAGCAAGCAAATTCCACAAAGCAAAGCAAAATAGAAACTGAAGGTCAATCTGGTAGGACCACTTTGGAAAGCAATTATCAATGCTTCATTTAACCCACAGAAATGATAATTAATTTCCACAATCATTTTAACATTCTGTGCACTGCAAAATCTCAAAATACAAGAGGTTTTTTTTTTAAATGGCGAATTGTACAAAGCTTTACCTGGTCACGAGGTGTTACCAAAAGAAAGAAACACTTTTCTATCAGAAAAAATCCATGAATTCCTCCAATTATTCCCAAAAGTTTCCAAATATATTCTTTTCCCTCATAGAAATGTTCTATGTCTTGTGCTTCATGTTTATGCAAACCAAGAATCTAAAATAAAAGAGATAAAGTAAAAAAAAAAAATTAAAATGGCAATGTTTTAATTTTTGCTACAGCAAGCCATAATGCATTAATTCATTTTTTTTCCCCAGAATTTTATTTTTCCAGTTCTGTCAAAGTTAAATTGTGTTTTGAAATAATCAGCCGAATAATAGAGGATGAAATTAATCATGAGGAGCACAGCTACACTTCTTCATCTCTCAGTGGTGAAAGTAACATTATTTTTAGGGACTGTTTTATGAAATCACCCTTTATATATATGAGATATATTTTGTTTGCAATATCATGATGCTAAAATTTATAAAAATTACTTGCATTATCTTAATATGCAAACTTCAGATCAAAAATAGAAAAGGAGCTACTGGAGAGGGTCCAGCAGAGGCCACAAAGATGTTTAGGGGACTAGAGCATCTCTCTTATGAGAAGAGTCTGCTGGAACTGGGCCTCTCCAGTCTAGAGAAGAGAAATCTGCGAGAGGATGTCATTAATGCATACAAATATCTCAAAGGTGGGTGCCAAGAGCCTGGTGCCAGGCTCTTTTCAGTGGTTCCCAGCAACAGGATGAGGAGCAATGGCCATAAAATAAAACACAAAAAGTTCCAACTCAACATGGAGTAGAACTTCTTTAAACTGAGGGTGGCAGAGCACTGGCATGGGCTGCACAGGGCAGTTGTGGATTCTCCCTCTCTAGAGACATTCAAAAACTCCTTGATGTATTCCTTTGTAACCTGCTCTAGGTTATCGTGCCTTGACAGTGGGTTGGACTAGATGATCTCCAGATGTCCCTTCCAACTCTAACTATTCTGTAGTTCTGTAACTGTGATTCTGTGAAAATAATGCATAAATTAATTAATGCATAATTAATGCAAAAATGCATTTCTGTTGGTGGGTATGCTTCCTTCTTTTCCCTAGTGTCACAGCCTCCTTTGCTCTGAAAGTGAGGGCTCTAAAGACTACTGGATACATCACTTAAAACTGGTGAAGGAGAATACTTTCACACTTAAAAGGTGCTGCTGAAAGAAATGCATTTGTCTCACATTCAGTGAGAATTGCCTTCCTTAAACCATTCTCCCAGTTTTGCTTCCAGAGATGATGCATTGAGCTAAAAGAAAATTTTAACCAGAATCTGAAGTAAAGCTGCGAATCTCTTTCTGTGACCACTAGAAGTCTGCTCATAACATCTCTGTCATATCAGGGAGACTGTTAAAAATAAATGAATACACAATGGAAAACTTGGTTCTGTTTTGCATGTTATCCTGTTCTTAAAATTTAGATTATGAATTTAGGAAAAGATCATGCTGCCCATTTTATTACAGTTCTAGGCATCAGGATTAATTTGGCTGTTAGTGCCTGGTTCCCTGGAACAATCTGTGGAGGGGACTGTGGATGGCTCATACAACCTTAGAACAATTTTTGTTAAAATATGTTACAGAATCTGCTTCATTAAATAAATTAATACCCATCTAGAATGTGCCTTGCACAGGACTTGTGGAGTTTCTGAATTTCTTTTCGAAAAATAGGAACCTTTCTTTCTTTGAATTAATCAATCATGGATTTCTACTTATTATTATTTTTAATCTCTCTCTGAGCTACAGAGTGCAAATGTAATTGGGGTGCTGGGGAGATTTCAAGAAAGCTTTATTTATAACCTGATAAGCATTATGCAGGTTTAAATGAAACCTTTATCTTCATATGTGTCAACATTTTAAAAAGCACGGAAGTGTCTATTACTTACCTGAGGAATAAGATGTAGCAATGCATCTCCAGAAAGGGTTCCAACAGCCAAACCGACAAACAGCTGTAAAATGAGTGTATAGATTTCTTGACAGGAGTTAAATAAAATGAGAGTTGTACCAAACATAGATCCAATAGTAATAAGTAAAACCGCAACAGTGCTGTAACCATATTCTGTAGGGGAAAACAAATGAAACAAAACAAGGACACCTTTAATAATCCAAATATTTTTATTTGTATTTGAGTATTTTTTGTATTTGTAATTGTTGTTAAGGGTATGTTTTCATACCTCTATATACAAGCATGCAGGAGGAGTGATTCATTTTGACACTATCTGATTTAATTAGTTAATTTTCCTAGTACCTGGTACAGGGCAGTGTTTTGGATGCAGGATGAGAATAATGTTGACAACACACTGATGTTTTGGCTGTGGCTAAGCTGTGCTTACCCTGAGTCAAAGACTTTCCAGTGTCTCATACTCTGAAAGTGAGGAGCTGCACAAGAATCTGGGGAGGGGGGAGGAACACATCTGGGACATCTGACCAAATTGGCCAAAGGGATATTCCACACCAGAGAATATCATGCCCAGTGTAGAAACTGTGAGGAGTTGGCCAGAAGGGGCTGATTGCTGCCCAAGGGTGAGCTGGGCATCAGTCAGCAGGTGGTAAGCAATTGTGTTGCACATCACTTGTTTATCTTGGGGTTTATTTCCCTCTCTCTTTTTTTTTTTTTTTTTTCTTTTGTAATCTTCCTTTCCATTAGTAATTGCAGTAGTAGGAGGAGTAGCATGAATTGTATATTTTACTTTATCTAAATTATTAAATTGATGATAGCTCAACTGATGGGTGTTACCTTTGTCCTGCTCTCCTCCCCAATCCCTGTGGAGGGAGGGAGTGAGGGTATGGGCAAGTGGCTGCTTCATATTTAGCTTCTATCTGGAGTTAAGCCACAACAGCCACATAGATTTTTCTAGTCATGTGTGAACAGATGACAGAATTAGAAGCCCAGAAAACATTCATTTTTTCAGGCTTTATATGTAATAGTCTGGTACTTCCAAATTTCAGACCTTAAGAGCTAAACAGACTGTGGCTATGCAAATCAGAGGCACTCAGAGCAGCACAGTGAATACTGCTCTGTATTTGCTTCCTCTATTAAAAGATTTATGCTTGAGATTCTATGTTCTTTTATGCCACACCTGTGTGTCTTTACAGTCAACACCACATTTTTAACCAAATCATTTTCTGTAAACAAACGAAGGCCTAAAACCTCAAATAAATGTAGCAATCTAATTTAGGTTCTAAGCATAAACATTTTGGTACAAATACAAATCTGCTGTGGAAATACATCCCTTCACTTAATACACCAGGACCATCAGCCTATTTTTCCAAGATTACTGGGAGGTTTTTGAATGTTAGTCTTCTAATTCCTCAGAGTTACACACTGCTCACATTTCCAACATTTTGCACAACATGAATCCCAATTAATTTCTATGGAAATCTTATAATGGGAAGTAAAACACTGATAAGAAACACACATAAAGGAATTAATGCCAAAATATTTAAAACTGTCACCTAACATTTCAAACTTCAATAGCACTGCAAGTGCTTAGCACCTCATAAAATCAGACAGCTAATTTCACAGACTGCACATCCAAATATACAAGAGTATAGTAGAAATATATGGAATGTCAGGCCTTGGTGACTTAGCCAAAACAGCACAGCCTGTCAGTAAAATAGAGTTCAGAATAAGACTAATGAGACTTTGCTCAGGTCACTAGGTCACACATAGGTCAAACATGGAGTTCTTTATCTGTATCAAGACAGCAGAAGTGTCCCTGTGGTCATGGAAACCTTCCTTTGCCAAAAAGCACAGGGAAAGGGCTTCAGAAAGGGCTCTTATTAATTCTATTCTGCACTTGAATAGTTCAATTTTTCTCATCTCTCACCTTTATGAGATCAGTAAAATGTCATTGATTGGGCCGATGGCTTTAGACTTGGAAGAATCCCATTTAACAGTGAATTTTTTATGAACCTTGTATGTGACCTGGGTAAGTTCCTTTCTTTTCTTTCTTTGTCCCTTGATTCCCGATCTTAAAAAATGGTCATGTCTGTGTAGCACAGAAAAGATCAAAGCAGTAAAGACTGCAAAGTGTTCAGGTAATGAGCAGAGGTATAAGATAAGAAAGGACTGCTGCCTATTGAAGACCCATAATGATTCTTCCTACCCTGTATGTCTCTTTCTACTATAACAATACTTCGGATATCCATGAGTATTCTCCCATGCTTTTTACTTCTGGGATATTCACATGTGTTCTTTCCTGCTTTTTAATTCATCTGCTGTTCCATAAGGATCATTGGGCAGGAGGATGTGGGGAAAACTTACTAGCTCCAAAAAGACCTAGTCATCTAAAGCTAACCATGTAGATATTAAGATAAAGGTATTGAAGACATTGATTTGTAACCTAAAAAGTGCACCTCTAGATGCATGCAATTATGGTTAGATGTCTATTCCTTTCTGGTCATTCCCAACTCCCAAATTCCCCACCAAAATTAATGTCTCTGTTATTATGCCAGCACACCTTGTTTTGTAACCCAGATATCACTGGCTTGAAGTATGGAAAAAACCCAGAAAAAACATTAGGAAGCCCTTAGGTCAGCTTAGATTCAGATTTTTCTTTTATAAGGTGGACTAAGGATTGACTACAGTGGAATCCATAGAACAGATGGAGTGGAAAACACTGGAAGCAGAGGCATGTGAGGGCTACAACTGCAAGTGGAAACAACCCAATTATACCCTCAGTCAATTCTTGCTCCAGCTCTATCACACAGGTCCTGCAGCCCTGTTACTGTTTTTCTGAATGTTTTTCTTACCCCAATAGTATCCTCAAAGCCTCTCTGATATAAAATATCACAAGCTGAAACACCAGTAGCATTCATGCAAAATTTATTTCTATCAAGCATTTGCCACATCATGGTATAAAATGCCAGCTAATGTAACTTAGAAGCTATATGTAAAAGCAATGCAATGACTACAATAGAAAACTGATGCAAATTTCACAAAATAAGCCCTTACTGCCCAGCAATCCATAGATGAGGACCTGTTATTGCCTACCTGCTGGCAATATCAAGCAGTTCTCTAACAAATGAAGAAAATAACAGGTGGAAATAGAATTCCAAATACTATAAAATTTAGACCATTGAATCCCCTCACTTCTCAATATAATACTATTATCTGACATGTATGCTATGAAATGACAGAATGCTTAAATTACAGATGGCATAAATCCCATGTTTTGGATTGTTAATGAATGAGAAGTCCCCAGAAGTCCTTGCACCTCTTTATCTGAATTTAAATAATAATTTATTAACAAGAACATAACTTACTTTCCACAGTTGTTGGTGGAAGCTTTGTCTGTTTGAAGTCAGGAAGCTGACATGAACAACTTAAAAGTTGTTGAATGATAGCTGGACTGATTTGCTTGAAGTGGTCCTTAGAAATGGAGGAAGAACTGTTTTTCAAAAATATCTTCACAAGTTCATTGGCAGAGAAACAAACCTTTGTAGAAAAGTATATTCAGTTACTAAACATGCTGCATTATACCTGCATTTAGTTTTGAGGTTAAATACAGAATCTTAGAAGAACAGAGGACACTCCAGTCCTAGAAGAAACCTGCTATATATCTGTACTCTTTCTTGTTTAAATTAGTTTAATTACTTCAATTACTTGACTTTTTTTTCTGTGTAAACTTGATACTACTACATATTTCAGAAAGACCAGAATCTTTGGGATAAACCAGATCAATTTCTGTTGAAGCCGCTTAATGTCATTAAGATCTTACAAAATAATATATCTCAATATTTAATTCCTATATGTGCTAAGAAAAATGTTTTAATGCTAATACGAACCATATTCTTAGTTATTCTTGTGGAACTACATTATTTGCAGTAATAGTGCTATTGATACAAGATACTGCCTAATTCAAAGCAATACTGAAATTCGTCCTTGTACTGGATCTTCAGTAAGATATAGAAATAAGTTAGTTTTTTTAATTCATTAAATGAGAGCATGTCAGCAAACTAGATGTTACATAGTCTAAAATCGGTCTAAAGATTGCTTAATGATTGTATTATTAGAGGCACTTCAGAATTCCAACTACATTTTTGTTCTTGTTTGGAGCATCTCTTTGTCAAAAGAAGCAATTTTTCATGGAAGCATTATATTTCAAAAATTTTCATGAAGAATTAATTGGGTTTTCCTCTCCAGGATGAAACTTCTAGTAAAAACATGAGCAGATAACACAAGAAAAATTCTAGTGGAAATTTCTGTAAACACTTTTAAACAGAAGAACTCCAGATCAAATATGTTGTCTTAATAATCTTCATTTCTTAATCTCATCTGATGAGCTGTGATTCAATATTTAAAAACCAAAAAATTTTCTTTAATATAAATTGGTCTGCATCTGAGACTCAAGGGATTCCTAAATACTCTTTCTCTCATTACTGAAGCTTAAGCTTCTTTTGAAGTTGTTAAGTATAATTACTTTTAAATAATCCAGTCAAACCCCAACACATTCCTGCCTTTGCTCATCCATTAGTGAAGTAAAATATGCCTTGTGGTTCACTAAGAAACTGAATTAATTGAGCACTGATATATTTTTTTCTGAAAACCACATTCAAGTCTTCAGGATAACAGGTGATCTTGTCACCTGGACTGAGTGTGTTCTGCCTTCAAGCCAAAGGAGAGCATGAGAACAATTTAGCAGCTACCATACTGTAAGACACCTTAATTTTGCCTGTTCTAGGCAGTGATACTGACTCTAGAAGTAGGAACCACTGACATCTGGTATCAAGTTGGAAGACTAGGATTTTGGCTGGTTATGAGCAGCATTGCTGACCAGTCAGAGCAGGGATATTACTTGACACCTTCACCAACAACTTGAGTGATGGAACAGAGTGCAGCAGGTGGCATTCACAGGTGAAATTCAACTGGGACCACTAATCAGTATGTTGATGAATGTGGCTGCTATTTAGAGGGACCTTGACAAGACAAAGAAATGGGCTGACCAGACCTTCATGAAGATCAGCCAAGATAAACTTACTGTGCTTCACACAGACTAACTCCATGCGTCAATGAAGGCTAGGGAAAACTGGCCAGAAGGAAGGCAGGATTCCAGAAAAAGCCCTTGAGGTGGGTCCTGACAGGAAACTTGAACATGAGCCACCAGTGTGCCCTTGTGGCAATGACCACTAACTGCACACTGGCTGCATTAGCAAGAGCAGAGCCAGCAGGTACTGGAGAAAGAATATTGCCCACCACTCAGGACATGGGAGTCCACATATGGACTATGTCCAGCTTAATAACCAGCAGTGCAAGAAACTGGCAAATTGAGAGAAGTCCAGTGGAGGTCCACCAAGATTTCTAGGGAACTGCAGCACATGATGCACCAGGAGAGGCTGAGGGACCTGGGTTTGTTCAGTTTGGGAACAGAAGGGTTGGTGGGTATCTTAAGTCTTCAACTCTCTAAGGTGGTTTAGAGGGAAGATATAACCAGAATCTTTTCAGAGGCACACAGAAAAAGAATGAGAGGCAAAAAGTATTAGTTGCAGCAGAAAAAAATCCAATTTGCTATAATAAAGAAGGCCATCAAGATGAAGGCAATAAAGCACTTGTGCAGGTTTCCCAAAGACTGTATAAACTCTGTTTTTGGAGACATTCAGAATTCAACATGGCTCTGTGAAACCTGATCTGACTTTGAAGTTGGCTCTTTTTTGAAAAGTACAATAGACAAGATGAGGTCCAGGATCAGGATTACTGTGAACCTAAATTTTAATGTGAATTAACCACCATGAATTTTCAATGAAAAGCAAAATATTATCTGTAAAAGGAAACTGCCCACTCTTACATAAAAATAGCGTTAAGGTCTACTTAGTAAAATGTTCTTGTAAGATGTGGGGCATGAGGACCTGCATCTTTTCTAGCTACAAGCCCCAGCCTTTGAAGCTTTTTAACATAAGGAGGCAGAGAACTGTCTCCATTAGAAAAGCAACTATGTTGCTGGAGGATGATAACAAAGAAATAAGCACATTGTTTTTGCATATTTTCATGTGAAAAACAGGATGGATGGATGATTTAAGTTTCCAAAATCCATGTTTGTTTAATGAGGAAGAGTAAATGAATACATAGACGTTCTGACATAGTTTAATGGAATTTGAGATTATTTATCTTATTAGATCATTTGCCACTACATTTTTTATAGGCATTTTTAATTGTAGAGACAATGATGACTTTATAAGAAAGCAGTGACCTTTTTTTTGTGGTAATGTTTCAAATAATTATTCCTATATAAAAATTAAATTACAGATCTTAAAGCAGTTAGCAAACACAAGCCATAGACAAGTCAATGTCCTGTATGTAGAGGAATCTGTTATTAATGAAGCACAATGGCTAACATAGGTGCAGAAAACAGGAGACAAAATTAGCGACACTGCAGTGAAACATGAAGTGTTCTAATGGAAATATGTAAAGGAAAATAGGCATTGCTAAAAAGAACAGAAATGAAAATAATTAGGAATTAATGCAGAAGAGAAATTATCTTCTCTCCAGATGTTTCTTTGTGGTTTTTTTTATATATACAGACTACTTGGCTCTCAGTTGACTCCTAACACTCAGATAATGCCCTTGCACACTTATCCTTTGAGTTACAGCCAGTCTTAGAAGTTCAAGAAATCAAAAAACTGAGCTTTAAAAATACTT
Organism: Vidua macroura; assembly: GCF_024509145.1. Taxonomy (NCBI): domain Eukaryota; kingdom Metazoa; phylum Chordata; class Aves; order Passeriformes; family Viduidae; genus Vidua; species Vidua macroura. The sequence goes on from NC_071571.1 coordinate 20,099,408, forward strand.
TAGTTGCTGGAGAATTTTACTTCTTTTACAGATAGAATCACTACTGATGTCTGTTCTTTGTAATTTAAAATTCATATGAAACACATTTAAAATGACCTTAATTTAAGATTATTTTGAGACCTCAATAAAAGCCTCATCATGCTGATCAGCATGATCCTTTTTTGTGGTCAGTTGCAAATAAAGAAATGTATTGATAGAGTATGCATTTCAAATGCAATACAATTACACAGATAAATATCTATCAGAATGGCTTTTAACCAGATGAAATTTGTCTCAGCTACCCACCATAAAATGACCACACAGAAAAAGTCAATTGCACATCACTCAGTTCTCCTAAATCGAGAAGAAACATTGCCACTGAGTTCATATAAATGGTAAAGGGTTGAAAACAACAGAAAAGTGTTCTTTGAAGAATATATTTCAAATGTATACATCAAAATATATGCCAATTATATACTTTGAAGTCTCCTTTTTTGTCTAAGGGATGATACCCAGTCTAAAGGATGGAAGTCAGTTACCATCTTGATTGTTGCCATAAACAAAATTTATTTATTTTCAAATTCTTAGGAAAAGGATAAAATCACCTGCAATAAGCCAGTGTCCTTCAAAGTTCTCAGAGAGAATACTTTGGAGTACCTAAGGCTCTCTTTTACAGCCTTTATACTTTCTAAAGAAGGCTTCTGGATTCCATAGATGGCTATGAAAAGAGTTTGAAAATGTCCAATCCTCAATTTACAGAAGCCTTTTAAAATCAACTTACATGGAAACTTTAATTTACTTTGTTTTCCTTAGTGCAAAACAATCCCTCTTTCTACCAGGTCACTTAAGGCATCTTAGAAACTCTGTGACATAAAACCACAAGAAATCTCTAATAACTGTAAGAAAACACCAAAACCATCAAATTGACATCAATGTTAATTCAGTCCTCTGTGTCTTGAAGAAGCACCTGACTCCATGTAACACTAACCATTGTTAGCCCCTCCCAGTGACTTTAATTGTACATTCAACATCCACAAAGTTCTTTCCCTGATTAAAATTTAAACAAATATACCTATATAAATATATATATTATATTATATTATATTATATTATATTATATTATATTATATTATATTATATTATATTATGTTATATTATATTATGTTATATTATATTATATTATATTATATTATATTATATTAATATAAAAATATATATTTTCATCTACATCTACATGCCTTTTTGAAACTAATACATTTTACCTCAGACATTTTGCATGGTTTGCAAATCAGTTTAAACTTCTGACAGTGAAATTCTGTCACCAACACTATAATAACATAAAAATAAATTAACCTGGTCCCAGTCTGTGTTCCTTTCATGGTCTTCAAAATAGCCTTTCAGATAATCTCCTTTTGTATGGTTTCCTTTGACTGGAGGATTTCTTCTTCCAATATCTCTGATTGCCATACTGTAACGTCTTCTTTTATGACTGTGAAATTGTCCATTTACAGTGCAGGTCCTTTTGACTCTAAGCACATTGAGTAGCTGTTCTAGTTCTGGTAATTAATTAGAGAACAGATATGTTACCATAGGAAAATGCACACTTAAAAGACAAAACATTTAAAAGACAGTATTTTTTTTCTTTTTGTTTGTTACAACATTGATTCAATTCCTCATTTTAATACTCTTTTCTCAGTTTGGTACTGGAGGCAATTTCTGCTTAACAACTCTGGAACTTCCAGACACCCAGATCCTCAGCCTTTCCTTCTTTACATATCGCACTCAAATGTGACTGGAAGGCAATTCATCTTTTATCAGCATCTCTGACAAATTTATCCAGCAATTGCTAAATAACTTCACTGTTCTTAAAATATTCCTGTGTAAATGGAACTCCACACTAAGCTGCCACAGCCAGGTATTTGGATGAGAAAACAGATCCTCTATAGGGTGTCCTGAAATCAATCTTCAGGATGCTGTACTGTCCTTGCACTTCAGAAGTGAAGCACAGGACAGTGATTTTTTTTCTCTCCTTTGGTTAACAGGGAAGCATGCCTGTTCACAGTACTGAAACAAGAAGGAGAGAGCCAGGATCCCTAATTCAAATCTGAGATCATGCACAGATGTACCTCATGTCATAGCTGGGGTGCAATGGGTGCTTCTGCTGATGGGATGCCTGGTTATTTGATGGGCAGGCCCTATCCTATCTTCCTTATCACCTTCCTTCACCCCTGCACTTTCAAATGAAGCCATAGCGATAATTCCTGTAAAACTTAATTTGTCCATTAAAAAGTGGTCCACAAATTCATTTTAAAGAAATTTAGATTAATGGGAATGTTTCCATATGATAATCCTTTATTTTTTTAAATCTTGTTACTCGGAAAATGCAAATGGTGTAATCTTAATGGTAAATCTCACAGAAAGGTTTCTGATAAGATGTTTCACTACTTTTTTTTTGGCTACTTAAAAAACTTATCTGAATGGAGCTATAGTTGCAGGTATATTTGTTTTCTAAATGTAGTAAAATCTAATTTACGTTTTCTATTCTTCCAGATTCTTACTCTTTCCTGAAGTTAATATTAAGAATTTAAATAAATTTAAAGGGACAGTATAATGAGCTTAGACTTAAAATAGACTTACTCTGCAACAAACTGGTTAAGAATAATTTTTTATTTTTCTGAATGACATCCTAACTCCACCAACCATACAGTCCTTCTGTTACCTTCACTGGGGCCCAGCTTTCACCACACACAGATGTTTAGTAGCACTGTGCTGAGATGGCTCCATTCATTCTTTTGAGAATTATTTTACAAGATCTGGCTGGGCAATTTTAAAGGCAGGGCTTTGCTACCAAATCAGTTTATGTAAGTACAATCTATAAGCCCCAGTTTAGGGCTAAGGATTATTATATTTTTAGTATTTTTAGTATTTATTTCTGTGATTCAATGTACCTCTGTGTAACCTATGAATGTTAAAAATGTTTTTACCTATGCTCAATTCAATTTTTCATCCTTTTGAACCCATACTTAATGTAACTTTCTAAAAGTGCTTTGAAAAGCTTGTAAACTGTTGCTGTTAGCAGTTGCCACAAAAAAGGAAAAGTTGATGTCTTATAACAACTTCTATATCTAAATCCATGCCAGGTCCCTGAATTGATGGTGTAGCTTCTCAAACTGCTAAGCAGGCACAACCTTTTACAGAAATTAATAACTGCTGCTGCTGAGAGCTTGGCATTTGTTTTGTTTTGTTTCAGATTTTTTGTTTTGTTATTTTTGGGTCACTTAGAGCTCTCCTATACTTCGATTTATTTATGGTTAAGTAGCATTTCTGATAAGTCCAACAATAAATTTTCCTGAAGAAAATTAACTTTTTAACTTTTTTGCATACTCCAGCTTACCTGTCACTTGGAGCTCAGTGGTACTATTTAGAGAACTGAAAATATATTTTATAAAGAATTCTGGGGAAGGCAAACTTGCTTTCCCCATACAGACTCCTTGGAGAGCCAGAGTAAGGATTAAAGCAGCCAGGCGTGGAAGAGTGTTTTCATCAGCACCATCTCTGTCCATTATATCAGCATTTTTCTCCAGAGTGCTCACATCAACACACTGAAATCAGGAGGAAACAGCATGAAGACAGTCCTGCTCACCTCCATTTAAATAATCAAAGTGACATGAGGAGAAACTGGGGAGAGCAATTTCACAGAGAGCCAGAGTAGAAAAAATGCTAAGATGTAAGCTGTAATTGCCAGCAGGACAGCTAATAAAAGGACATTTTCAGGAGAACAGGCATAGAATTAAAAATCTTGAACATTTACTCAGTGTCTAATGAGGAAAAAGTACAGTCCGTCATTCAGGCTATTTTTGCTTAGTGTTATTTTCCTGCTGTTTCTATTGTTCCAAGTGTCCTCCTCAATTACATCTAAATCTACTTCCAGAAAGTGGAAGAAAGGGGAGGAATTTTTGTTAAGGCACGAGAAATTGGCTCAAATAATACAGGCTGTAACTCTTCATATCAAACTTCAGAAAGAATTCTTTAAATGCTTTTAGTTCCTTACCTATTCAATAGAATCAATAGATTTTTTTATGGCATAGTTATCTGGGGAAAATAAGGAAAGATATAATTTTTCTGATAAAGGGTGACTTTCCTGCTGGGTGACCAAATAAAAACAGTAGTCAGTAGTATACAACCATGTATATGGAGGTCTGAAAACTCACTCAGTTGCCTGGAAATTTATCCCCCTTTTCACAGTTTTGTCCCTTTTTTCCTTTCTTGTTTATTTTCACTGCAAATAGTTGGGTTTGAATGAAACGACAACAACAAAGGTAAAAATTACTTAATTTTTGTCTAACTCATATTAACAAAATTAAAAGGTCAGCTAGATGAGCCATTACCAAGTCATTTATTTCATACATACTCATCTCCCCTTATGTAGGCCATAAACACTTCAGAGAGGAGGCTGCCATTTCTTTTCCTGCTCATTCACTATACATTAAAATTTTCACAACCCAAAACTTAATCTCTCATTTCAATCAAGATATTACATGCTATGACTAAAGAAGAGGATATTTTCTGTGAAACCAAAACACATAAGAGCCAATAAAAATGCTTTTCTTCTATGACTACCCTGCACCATTGTCCCTTTTCCACAACTCAAATGTTGTGATTCCAAGTATTATGCTATTGTGTTTTGTGTACCTTTCATAAAAGAAATCTCTTTTCCCTCAAGTCAGTGAATGGTGAAGTCTCAGTCACTAGACAGGCTTGACAACTGATTATACTGCCAGCATAAACAAACAGAACCCTCAGTAAAGCATTTTATGGGTTGTTATTCTATCTTGACATTCCAAATACCTTCCAATGCCTCTTTACAGTTGCTCAGATACCATTGGAGTCCTTGGAAATCGGCACGTTCACCAGGACTCAGAACCAAAAGTACCGATCAATGAATAATTTATGGTGGGAAATGACCACACAAAGAAGACAGAGAGAGGAACTGGAGGCCCTCAATATTCTGGACACAGCCAGGTCTCTTACCCATCTTCTTTTTGTGCAGAAAACCCTACTACAGTATGTGTAAATTAAAATCTAATGAAATGAAAAGGACAAATTTGAGCTTTATATAAACCTAATTTAACTCAATACATGGAACAGATATAAAGAGCTACAAACAGGAGGTCAACCTGTACTTTAGGAGTTATCTAATCTGGCAAAAACCTGTTCTATTGCCCATTACAAGGAAAAGTTTTTCGTTGACTTTGAACTCCAGAATATTATTCTATTATTTTATAGATCTTATTTGAAATAAGGAATTCTAAACAGCAGTGAGAAAACACACAGCATGTTTCCTGACTTAGAAATTATGATTTTGGCTGAAAATACTCAATAGGCTTTTTTTTTTTTTTCAACTTTAAATTTAAGCTTATCTTTAGCAATCTTTCTACAAGGCATATCCATGGTAGATAATTAATCACAAATGTATGTGTTCCTACTGAAGGAAACCATCATATATTTGGACAGATTCCTCATTCCATCTAGCTTTGGATAGACATGGAAGTGTTGATCCTGGAAAGGACTTCATCACAGCAAAATAATTCATTATCTATTCTGCTTTATACCATTAAAAATACTTCAACTTTGAACTCTATAATATTATTCTATTATTTTATATATCCTATTTGAAATAAGGATCTCAAATAGATCCTTATAGATAGATCCATCTCAAATAGATCTCATAGATCACTGGTAGTGTATCTATGCTAGTAAATATCAGAGATGAGAAAGTCTTTTCTGCCCTTGGAGCCAAGTGCAAGATCTTGCATCAGAAGACCCTGTGGAAGTGGTACATACCGAAACAACTCAAAGAAAAGCATTAAACAGCACATACAACACAATCCCAGAATTCAACCTGTGCTCGGACATTTTCATCTACCAGTCTTCTGGAGGACTGTAGTACTGGCATAGTCTCTGTACTAGCATAAAGGCATTATACCTGTAATAAAGATGAAGTTATTTTTACACATACACACACACACACACACACACACACACACACATTTTCTTTACCTGGTTTTCAGAAGTTTTAAAATGTTGCCTTACTGCAGCTAAAATATCTTCAGTTTCATTCCGTGAAAAATAGTAACAATCTTCATCATGTCTTAAACTAAGCATACTTTGTAGGTAAAATTTATAATCCTTATCAATCAAGCTGAATTCTGAAGAACACATATCTCTATGATGAAGAATGTAGTAGAGAAGAATAAGAGAAATTCTCTCAAATACTTCTTCACTGAGATTGTCTTCTAAATCTCCTCCAGCTATCAGTAACAAAGCATCTGGTTCAAGGCACTGTGAAGAAATAAAAATAAATGGAAATTCAACTCAAGTGACACCCTGCCAGGCATTTGCAAATACAGATAGGAAGGACAACAGGAAAATACAAGTTCTATACTTAAGGGATCAAACCCAAAACTACACAGATGCAGGCTGATGGAATGGCAGGAGGAGGGTGCAGGTAATTCTTCAGGGTTCTGTGGCTGCAAGATTAACCATATGGTTTTTTTCCAGAGCCCTTTTTATTTTTAAGGAAAGTCGAGTGTCTTAGAGATGGCACTTTGAGCAACCTGGTCTATTGGATGGTGCCTCTGCTCATGGTAGGGAAATGGAACAACATCATTTTTAAGGTCCCTTCAAACTCAAACCATTCTATGATTCTGTTCTGTAATTCTATGATTTAGTGGTTTGAGACTCCCTACAATTAGGAATAATTCTGATCCATCATTGTAGGGAGCGAAAACCTTCCACTGGCTTCAGCAGATTACATTTCTGGTTACAAATATATTAGATAAGGGCTAGGCCTATTCATATTTTCATCTGTGCATTCTACATATGTTTACATTATAAGATAAAAGCAGTTGCTGAACTGTAGTTAATTGAGGTTATATAAACAGAAGTTATACCATATTCAGTGCACTGCTGAGAGACATAATTGAGCCTGTAATCACACAGCTATTTTTATGTTTCTCAATGAATTCTGTTAACTGCAACAATGAGATCCAGTACAGAGCGCCAGCACAAGGTCTCAACCCCATTTAGTCCTTCAAATGCATTTCAAGAGGGACTGAAATGACATATTCACCTTGTGCAGGCTTTACATCTGAGCACAGATTTTTTAATATGTGTAAAATTGTAGATATTAATAGCCAAATTAACTATTTATACACATAAATAAGCTAGATTACATATGATTCACTGTGTCCTGTCCTGCCTTCATTGCTTATCAAGGTCTTTAACTTTTCCTAATGCAGTCTCTGAGAATTACTCTTTTGACTAGGAGGAGTCTATTCTCTTTTTTGTACCGAAGACCTCAAGTCAGTCAACCAGCCTTTATGAACACTCAGTAGTAATACAATAAACATATGGCATGAAGTGGAAGATTTTCAAAGATTTCTGTAAGATTTTAAAATCCATTGAAGATATATTGCAATCAGTGAGTCCATTGTTTGCTCTTGCAAGGAAGATGACTGAAAAGAAAATTGCTGACCAGAAGGAAACAGATGCATTGTAAAAGATGCAATACTCCATAATATATGGGTAGCCTGTGGTGAGTGACCCCTAAAGAGATATTAAGAGAATATAAAGTGCTTTGTCATTAGGTTGGGTTTTTTTTTTTTTTTTGTTGTTCTTTTTTTTTGTTGTTGTTGTTGTAGTTGTTTTTGCTGCTACTAATATTTTTACAGGAATAACCATCTGTCCTTGATTTAGAAATTCTAAACAAAAAAGAAGCCCAGAACTTTGGCACTGAAGTCTTAGCTTCTTTTCTTTAAGTTGCCAGAAGTTAAAAAAAAATTTCTTATCAATGCAAGAAATATATGACTTCTATTTGCTTAGGAGATAAAGAAATGTCAGATGCCATTCAACAGCTGCCAGCTCCTGCCCAAAGAGTCTTAGGGCTACTACATAACAACAAACCAGAAGAGGATCTAAAGAAAGTGTTAAACTTTACACTTCACTGCTTTTAAATGCCCATTAGAGATATCATAAAAAGAAAAAAAAAAAAAAAGTCTGAAAACAAAGTCATGTGGTATAAACAGAATCCTGGATTTAGAAGGGAAATTGAATCTGAAATCAATTAGTGACTCCCAAGAAGTACGAGGAAGAAAATGCCAATATAAGGTGGGGCATTCTGTTTCAAATTTTGATGTACTTGAAGGATAGTACTTCTTGCACAGTTTTTGCTATCTTGGTTTTCCAAATCTTCATTACAGTACCATGTGGGCACCATGTGACTGAAAATGCCATGTCTCTCTCAAGGATTTCCTACAGAAATCACAGGCCTGTGGTGCTGGCACAGAAACACTGGCAGTGCAGGACTTATGCAGTGTTTCTGACTCAGATCACACTGAGGAGTGCTAAAAATGGTAGCAGTCCTCAAAGTCTTACTATAGAAAATTTCGAAGATGAAGCTTGAGCAGAGCAACAGTACTGACCAAAGTAAGCCCCAGCTAAGTTTCTCTTAGATTTTGTCCATCAAAGGACACCAGCAAGCTCTCCAGAAATACATCACAAATACAAGAAAAAACCATGCCACTAGAGAAGAAAAACAAAAAGGGCAATCAAAAACTTAGTCCCCTGTTTTGTGAAGTTTAGGAGGCCTATATAGCCATGTTTAATATGTTGTTAATTTCAATCTGGGCCTGTATCTGATGCATATTCATTGCCCATGTGTGAATAACCTCCTTCATAAAAAATTATCCAGTTAGGTAATGACAGGCATCTACAATATTTATGTATGAAATTTCACATTTGGGTTCGTATGAAAAATGGGAGCATTTTTAGAAAGGGTCAATAAAGTGAGCAGCTGTCTACTGCACAGGATAAAAAGATTCCCACTTCATTGGCTTGGCAGATTGCTGAAAACAGCACCTTGTAAAAACATTCACCTTTCAGACCATCCTTGTAAGTGTGGTATAAAGTGACACTGCTGTATGTAGGTCACTGAACAGTGCCAGAGCCAGAGTAATGAAAGCCAAGGCTGACCAAGCCCTTTGTCGTCCCTTTTAGCTAGGTTGCTCAGTAACACTGTCCCTGTCCTTTCTTCATTGAATCAGGACTGAGTTCTGAAAATATTCTCAAGTAGACAACCAACCCCTCTGTGCAACTGTACCCTGGACTACTTCCAGTTTCAATTTGGATTTGTAGATTCATTGTTCTGCCTTTCATTTTCCTTGACCTGAACTGCTTACAAAACCCTCTCCTTAATCTTGAATATTTCAGTGAAGTGGCACATAAATCCAAGACAATCCTGTCTGGGTTTTATTTTTATGAAGTAAAATTCAGAACGACAACAAAAAAAGTGGCAAAACTGGTCCCCATGAACCTACGTCTTTCCACAGTGTCTTTTCCTGTGCCCCAAATTCAAGCTCATGTTTTTGTTCTTAGCCCAGATTTCAGTAGAAAAATTTTTGCTGGAAAACAAACACTTGGGAACTTTAAAAGGAATGTCTGTCATGTTTGGAATATCTCTTCATGAGCTCAAACAATAAATAATAATAATTCAAAAGGAAGCAAAGCAGGAACAAATTTTTTTGCTGCAAAAAGAAGTTTTTTACATGTTTAGAGGTATCGTATTCAGGACAGTATCACTCAAACAAATGTTAGAACTCACTGATGATCCTGTAAAGATATCCCTCATTAATTGAAGCACTAACCAGATTACAATCCTCTTGCATGCCATAAATCCGTTGTGGGCACTCAGCTCTCTCCAGTAACATTTTGACCAGTTCTCGTGAGTGGTTCATGTGGAGCTCAGTGTTTTCAGCTGAGAGAATGCGTAAAACTTCCACCAGAGAGCCTCTGCTGGGAGGATTGCTGCCATCCTGCCCATGCTCTTCCCCAGGCTGTCCTTCAGCAAGGAGCACGCTGAATATGAAAGCAGAACATACCACCCCAAGAGCTGGATGCTTGGTCAGAAAACACATCTCCTCTTCCTGCAGTGTGTGATCTGCACTGAATGTTGGATTGTTGTTTGCGCTGCACAGCTTAAACTGGAAACCTGAAGAATCTGAATGGTAAAGGAGAAGAAAACCGAACCCTTTAATTAGTGTGAATGCAATATGTTCGAAAGGATTTATTAATTGGTCGGCTAAGCTGATTTGCAGTGACAAGCTGTTTTTGAACAACAGGGAGCCTGTAAGGGCTTTACAGCACAGAACAGCAGGAAACTAAGACAACCATGGCCTCAAAACTTCTTTAGAATTACCAATAAGAGGTTGTCTCAAAGTGCCCTTCCCTCTTCTTAAAAATAAAGTCTATGGCTTTCATTTCAGTGTTATGTTATTGCATTTACTACTAATTTTTTTCAGTAAGAATAGGAAAATACCATGGCTTGCACTTTCATTTCATCATGAAAACAGGTTTTTAGTAACAAAAATAGCTGTAAATAAATATTGCTAGTCTAATACTAATATGAATGTGCAGTAATTACGTTACATAGCAATAATATAAAGCAGGTTATATTGTCAAAACACTGTACCAACATCACTAAATTCCAGCTATACTGCACAAAAAGAGAAGGAACAGGATGTATTTAAAAATTAGTGATCACTACTCAGACGGAAGAATTACAAAGCTGAGGTTATGATTTCACTCAAAGAACTCAGTGAATAAACAAGACAAACAAGCTTAACATGTTAACTCTAGGTGCAAAAGACATTTAGTACTATAAACCTCTCTTGTTCACAATCCTTCCTAATAAACCACTCCTTCTGCTTTAACAGTAATCTATCTCGATATCAAAGCACAAGAAATATAAAATAGTTTCACTTCTGTTTTCCACAGAGGTTTTGATTATATTGATGGGCAGATGCTGGCAGTGATATACATATTCAGACAGCAAAGCACATGTTAAACAGCCACATATATGTTCATCTTCTTTGAACTGCAATATGATATGCCTTATTTTAAAGGAAACTCTGCTAACAAAGTATTAAAATTGAAAAAGTACTGCTGAATTCAAATGGGCATTTAGTCAGAAAAAAGTTAGTATGTTTTTAGATATTAGGAAATCTTTTGGTGTTTAGATATATTTTATTGTTAGGAATATGTATCACTGTTACAAGGATATTGTGAGCATTTACTTCTAAATGTTATTTTCTTACCTTCTGAAGGAAAAAAGAATGCTTGAGTATCTAGCTTTGTGGCCTTCTGAATCCTCAGAAGTATTTAGCTGCTGGAAGTCCAATGTTTTTAAAATTCCTTGATGGTGCTCTGGAAGCTGGAGAGGATTAGTTTATTGCTGCCTTGAAAAGTTTTCAGTTGCTATGGAGAGAGCTGCCCTTAAGGTGACAATGGAGGTGGATATGAATTAGTACATGTTCTTCTTGTACTTGCAAGTTCTAAGCATTATATTGTTGAATTTATTTCACATTTTCTAGTAGTTATCTTTTTATGTAAACAGGCTATTTTAGAAATACAAGATGTAAAAAATCTACTCAAGAACGTATTCCATTATTGATGGATAATATATGCAAACACTCATAACTGTTCTCTGTGTTACTAAATTATTTGATCAATGCTAAAACAAACCTCAATTTTATTTTTTTCATTAAAATATTACTACTTCTTGAAAATATGAGAACACAATAGAAATAGAAATCTTTTCAAGCACATCCATAGAAAAATGATACTTTTTCTTTGCAAAACACTGCCCATAGAAAACAGCCTCTTTCATCCCCACTTATCCTGTGTCACATTTGCTCCAACTGAAAAAGCTGGGATAGCTCAGCCTGTGGTGAAAAAAACTGTCATGCACCCACTCAGATTCTCCAGAGGGACGCTGTTACAAAGTAGATGTACCACACTATTACAATATTACTGCACTGGAAGTTAGTGAAAACTGTCACAACTGACAGATTTCTACAGAGACCAGCACACCAGTCATATCATTCTCCCACCTTCCAAATGGAGGACTATCATCTCAGCTGGCTCATCAAATCCTGTGAAGCAGTAAGCCTGTAGTAATAGAAACATCATAATTCTCTTTAAAGCTAGATTAACAAAAAATCCAGGGTTCTAAAATGTCTGTAATGTCTCCTACAAGGTGGTAAGCTCAAAGGCAACAGCCTTGTTTTAGCAAGACTGAGAACTGACAACTGATGCTGACTATAAAAGAATTCAACTGACAATGCCAGCTTGAGGGAAATGCAAAATGTAAACAAGTGTTCTCAAAAACACAAAATACAATTACATGTACAGATTCTTGTGTGATGATGGCTGACTATTTTAAAAATCAGTCCTACTTTTAAATATTCTTTTATTTTACTTCATAAATTACGAAAGATATTTATCAAACTAACATTTCTAAATATACTACTTTATAAAAACAAAAATTACAGAAATTTTTCATATAAATATTTTTATAAGAATGACTGAAAAGCAGAAACACATGATAATATGCATTTCCTCTGGCTTTAATATAATTTGTTCTGTCAAACAAAGCTAACCATGTCCAGATTTGTTCCACTAATAAAAATAATTCCTCAGATAATGGAGGAATAGCTTCCAGCATTTAATTCTGGGGATTGCTTAATCTCCAAACAAACATAGAATAGGTTTATCTGTATACAATTTGATATTTTGTGTGTAATTACAAATTGAAACTAAGAATTCATTCCATCCAATTAAAGTGTACAAACAGAGGGTGAGTTGTTTCAGTTTTCTGAGAAAAGCTAACATTTAAAAACACATTTGATGATTCATAACTATTGAGAGCTTCTGAGAATTTGCATAATAATACTGTCTACAATTTACTTTAATATTTATATTACAAAGTGATGGTAAAAAAAAAAGAAACTATTCAGTACATTAAAAAACAACAGATAATGATTGGTACAGGCTACAATGGCTGATCTCAAAGGGGAATTCACTTCCCTTTTTATGACTAAATGTTGCAAACCTCCCCTGGCTTGGAAATGAGCTTCTCAGTGGTGGCAAAATCACTGACAGTGACTCAAGGCTCACCCACTGCTTTAACCCTTGACACTGTGTTTTCAGTCATGCCACTGTCCTTAAAGAACTATTATGTCTACGCAGCACTTGGATTACTTCTTCTGAAGTAATTGTTGGCATCAGTTGCTAAGTGTTTTGTTCAAACCCTTGTGCAGCAGCATTATTCTCCCACTACTCAACCATCCCAAAGCTATGCTAACTGATCAAATGGGACCATGGCAATTACAGAGCTGTGTAGTTAGATGCCCATTAGAAATTTACTGATACACAGAAAAATCTTTTATACAGTTTAATATCTTAAAACCTTCCAAAGCACCTATCACTAATATTGTAACTCATGTGTTATGAGATGAACATTTTGACTCAGATTTTACTGCCTTTTGGACAATTTTGATAAAGTGGACAAAAACTCCATGAACAATACTCATAAGCCAGAGACTCTCCATTTACTGTAGAATGACAATATGCATGGAAGAAAACCTTGATAAGAGCTGGAGAACTGGGGTAACTCAGAGTGAAATACATTACCATTCTAACATGACAACAGACATTCTAGCAGACTCTATAGCGAAACCAAAGGTAGGATGAATTTTCTGATTAAATAAACAATTAAAAAAATGTTATTCCATTTTACACTTACTTACATACCTTGGCATGCTAAAGCAAGGATCTGAGATCAAGAATTTTCAGAAAAAAAAATCAATATTTTTAAATTAGTTTGAACAATTACCATGCTGGGGTACTTAGTTAATTACAACTAATTGCTGACAGGCATAGGTGTGTGACCCAGGAAAAAAAAAAGTAAAAGAAGAAATAAGATAAAAAAGAAGAGTGATAAAAATGTGAACTTCTCAAAACTTTATTTCATTACCAGATTCATTATCCCAGACAACTGCATATAATTTTTTTTCCACCCACAATCTTTTACGATTTAGAAAGCTCATACAGTAGCATCTTATGCTCTTAGTGAAAAGGAATGAAGACAATTTAGAAATGGCATAACTAGACATAGAACATGCAGCAAGGCCTCTCTGGTCACAGGGATTTATTTAGTTAGTTAGTTTCAATTTTAAGTGAACCAGTAAAACTAACTGCAGCTTATCTGGTTTCTCCCACCTTCACACCTGCTGTGGGAACAAAAGCAAGTTGCCCATTCACAAATGCCATGGATAACTGCACTCTGCAATTTACTGGGTTTCAAATGACTGGTGAATAAATTGTGTAGGAATAGGAAAACTCTATTGAGGACTCACTCTGAGATGACAAGGGCATTTCTATGAGCCCTACCAACACGACAAATGGCTTTATTTTATTTTTACAGTAGAATGGTTGAAGATTTAGGCAGAATTTTAGCAAGACCCCTGCTGAACTTCACATCATACTGGGTAATGCAGCTATACAACTCTTATTCATTCAATATTGTGTAACTTGCTTTGATGGACTAAGCAAATGCATTTTTTTCCTTTTTACTAATGGCAGTAATTATGGCAAATAGAAGAGAATCCTCTGGCACTGCAGCTTTCCTCCATGTTATTAATGTGATGTGTGCACACTGTATAATTACAGCCATAGGCAGTATATTGACATATGAAAGAACTACATTTTGCAATGTAATACCAGGGTGCTGTAATAAAAAATGTCAGTACTTTAAAATTACCACAGTCAATTAAGCTTTTTTTGGCATCACATGCCAATCTTAGCAATATCATATATATTAAAGTTGCCAATGAATTGAAATAAATTAATATTACTGAAATTATCGGACTTACATGTATAAGCATACATATATATATATATGCCTGGAACAAATCTTGTTTTAGTTCAGGATTACAAAATTCACTTGTTAGCAGAAAGTTTTCCAAGACAACCTGGAAATCTATTTACATTAAAGAAGAACATCAAGAAAGAAGTTATAGATTACTATACACTCTAGGCCAGCAAATCCTCTTACATTTTAAGAAATATAGCCCCAGAGGTGCCTTCTGACATACCACAGTATTAAGGTGACATTTATTGTCCTAAAATATTACTGTCATGAAAACCGATCTGAAATTAAATGAAAGTGTTCACTTATATGGAAAGTACGATCTAAAAATTATTAATTGTCTCCATCTGACTACAGACTTCTCCCTTACACAATCTCTCTATTGCTCTATCTGGTTGTGTTTAAAACAAAACAGAAAAAGAAAACCAAAATCCATTTGGATGTAGGTATAACCATCAAGACTATTCAGTGATAGCAATTATCAAGAACTTAGTCAGAACAGGAGATATTAGTATCTTGGGTATGAAAAAAAGGAGATTTCATAAATATGGTTATAATGTTGCTAATTTTTTACTTAAAGAACACATAGGTAAAAAATGTATTTGTATTTACTGTTCTTAGGAACATTAGAAACCTAACTTTTATGAAGGTATCTAAACATTTAACTACAGCACCAATTCAGCTTCAGTTATCTCACTTCCTCTTATACTAAAGAGAGGCAGAAATCAGTTTCTAACCTTTTCAGTGCCTATTGTTTGGTTTTGTTCTGCAGTGTTATCAGACTGTTAATGTATATTGGTTTTTTTTTGTTGTTCATTTAGGTTTCCAAAGAAACTGGACTCAAAAACTGAGTTGATCTTACTAAGAGTGTTTTACCTGATCCAAAGCACTTACAGCCCTACCATGTATGTTGAACTATTAATTTAAATATACCAAATGAAATATTGTGTAGTAATACAGCATAGAACACTAATATTTCAATAAAAAAATAGAGTTCAAAATTTAAGAACAACCTTTTGAAAATTATACTGTTCATCTTGTAGGAAACTGACATATATTGTATGTTGCATCATTTTAGCCATTGACTTCTGACCTCAGCAAAATGATGTTTTTCCTTTCCTGCTGATATTCATCAACTTATACTCAAACAACTCATATGTTCTTTATGTACTTGTGTATTTTTTCTTTACCTAAATATTCATAAAATATTTATAAACAATTTTTACTATAAGAGAAATCGAGATAACAAGTGATTTCTCACTTGTTTTTTAAACTATGACTCAGTGTTCAGTTCTAAAGAAATTTTCACAATACAGAGGAGTAATTTCAGGCAAAAGCCTGTTATCTGAAAGACAACTGTTTCTCAAGGTCTTCTAGTCTACCCCCAAAAAACAAACAAAGTTTCTTAGTCATAAATACAAGCCAGAATGAGAGGAGACAGTTTCTCTCCATCTCTTTGTCTTAAATTCAGGAAGTGTGTAAGTGGCACCAACAGTAAGAAGAGCCTACAGAGTGTTTGAGTGATTTAGATGGGCTTCAAGTAACAGATGCTGGAGCAATAAAGGTGAAAAGGACAAAAAAGGGGAAAATCCTAGAATGGAAGGACAATGAAAGAACCAGTAGTGATAGAAAACAATTTAGCCAAATACAAATTTCACTGCATGACCGTGATCTTACTTCTACCCTTATTAAAACTACTGACAAACCACTCTTTCTCCCCTATAACCTGGTATATTCATTGTTTGAAGGCTTTGTAACAAGAGTATTGAGAACGGAGTTCATAATAAGAAATGTTTGTACTTTATGAAAGAAACTTTATCACTTTTAAAATAATTCTTTCTCTCTGTATAACCATACCAGTGTATGAATACCAGTATTCACAATAAATGCACATATGCAACCATTGGATTCTAAATTAAATAGAATTGCTTTTTTCTAGCCTATAAGAAACATACAGAAAATACAAAATTGACCACTGTTTTAACTTTGCAAATAAAGTTTGAGTTAAGCACACCATATATCCTTGTAGAATTTTTCTATCCAATTTAGGAACAATTCATTTTTTTTATCATAAGAGGACACACTGTTCATTCTGCTCAGTGTTGGCCATAGAATTCTTTGTATCACTAGCTCCTAGAAAAGAATTGTTTTAGGCACCTGTAGGTATCAACTGTTAGTTCAGTGGCCAATCCACTTCCATCGGTTACTATAGCCTTTAATTTGAATTAGGCTGTATATATTTTGGTGGGTTTATGGCAACAATAATTTTAGAAAATCCTGAAAAGCTATCTTCAAAGCACTATGCTAAAGATAAGCTCAGCTTAAAGCCAAAAAATTTATTAAAATTAGGTAAAAAGAGCAAGAGCTAGAAATCCACACAAGTGTAAGTTACATCTTAAAAAGCAAAACAGCAATCTGCAGCACAGCGACAATTTGGTACAAATAGTCTCACTGTAAAAATTTTTCAAGCTTTTCCTTCTGTTGAACAAATTCTTCCAAAAGTACAAAAATAGAATTTCTCTTCTGCTTTGGTCCTCATGTCTCCTCTCTATAGGAAAGGACAAGAAAAAATCTGTTAACAAAAAAAAAAAAAAAAAAAAAAAAAAAAAAAAATCAGGTAGTCTTGAACTGCGCTCCGTGCTAACTCTCTTCTAAGCAAGTGCTTGTACTCTGATTTCTCTGATTTAGCAGAGAGCAAGCCCTCATGTGTGCCATGGATTTATACTGAAGGGTTCAATGTGAGTAGCTTGTGAATACTGAAAGCAGAAACTTTCCTGGAGCTGAGGGTCAGCTACAAGCAAATTACCTGTTTAGTATGACACTAACCAAGCCTCCTGCAGCTATGATTTTGCTGTGTTTCTTGTTCCCACACTATCTTCCACACACTTGGAAATAGATTTTGAAGTATGCAAGAATAAATTTATTCTAATTGCCCTTTGCCCACTCCCTTTCTTAAATATACACACACCCCTACCCCAGGAATTTGAAAAACCATGTAAGGTGTAATCTTAATTTTCACATTTTATTTAGATGAATTTAAGGTAAGTAATTATTAACAATTAGATATGCTTTCTTACATTTAACAATTTACAATCTGCAACCCAGTGTGAGGTTCACAGTAGCCAAGTAGAACAAGTCAATGGCTGGCACTCATAAGCTGGAAAAAGAAAGCATAAGTGGATTAGTATGCAGAGCATTAGGGCATTGAAGTAATTTTCAAAATTAACTCCCTACAAGGAGAGTTGGGGGATTTTTTTTACCAGAATTTATTTTTTTTCAACTTTTTTTTTTTTTGCAGAAACCTTGAAAAGAACTAAAGAAGAAAGCAAGGCAATTTTATGTAAGTGGAAGATAACTAAGTCTCTTCATAAATCAGTGACAAAGTGAAGAAAAAGGGTAGTGTGATCCTGTATGCACTTTCAGATAGAGAATGGATAGATCCAATGTACTGGTTTTCCTCCCCATCTCCTAAGTGATGACTCATTGCACTGTTTCTATGCCTGTTTTTGAGGGACATGGAACTCTTCTGCAAATAAATGTTACCAATTAAAGTCAATAAATGATACTGGTATATTGGCTAACTTCTTTTCTGTGTATGTATTAAATTCAGTTTGCTCTCTTACTGCAGAAAGGAATCTGAGATACACCTCCCAAAGACTACCTTTACTGTCATTGAAAGAGGAAAATACATGCATGTGAGAGGGCAAAAAATAGACCCCATTTCCCTTTGGCATGCTCCTTTATGTTATCTCTTCTCTAACATATTGATAAAGCTGAATTAAATCTTTCAGAATACAAATTTCTAGCTTTTTGTCAACGAATCAATTCTTTAAAAATCTACAAACTTTACAGTAAAGCTGACATCCTTAACCTGCCTGCAGCTCTTTGGTCTCTAATCTGAATATTTTCTTTAAAAGCATAGTTCCAAAAAGCCTTTTAACATATGCATGGAAACCACTAATTGTCTTTCACCCATGTTTTTTTAAAAAAAGAAAACACTTTGCAACCTTTATTATTCATAATTGAGTGTAGTCTTAATTATTTATCTTTTTCTTTTATTTTCATTTCCCCATTCATTTAAAAAAGGAGGTTTTTTTTTCTTTTTTTCAGTGTCATCTCCTGAATAAGTGAGGCTAGAGCTCACAAGATCTGTGTAGTTAAGATGGGTCTTATCTAAATTTGCAGTATATGGAAGTATCTGGACCAGTCATCCTAGGATCCCTGTACAGTCATTGGAGACTGAGGCATTTTAGGAGGCAGTTTGCCAGGCCTATTCCACACCAAACTTTTGGGTGAGAAGAATTGCACTGCAGCCTCTGTAATTATAACATCCTTGACAGCTAAAAGAGCCTTGAGAGATTTTCTTTGCTGTAGACACCTGTACTATTAATTACATTTTGCCAGTTAAATCCCTCCCTGTACGAATTCCCTCACACCTTTCACCCCAGTAAGTTATTAACAATTTAACCACTTCTAAATATATCTGACAGAAAAGCAAAAATATCCAAGATTCCTGCAAGTTTTATGCAAAACAAGGGCTAGAAAAAACATTCTAATAGTACCTACACGCAAGAAAGCTGCAGACATAGGACTCAGCTATTGACATGAAATAAACAAAAAGAAATGCTATGAAAACCATAAACCATGCTATTAAAAATGAATCCAAAGAAAAGATCCAAAGCCATTGTACACAAACATCTTCATTGCATCTGATACTTGTTTAATTTATAAAGGCTTTCCAATATTTTTATATTCATGAAAAAGAATTCACTGATTTTGAGGCAGTATAACAGGATGTTGACCACTAGAATGTAATGAAGCAATCCCTAATAAAATGCATCTGTAGAAGAAGCAATTTATGATCTCAGGAAAAAAAATGTCCTTTTGCTAGTTGAGAAGCAGATCTCATATGTTTTTTTTCAAAGACAAATACAAATTTTACAGGGTAGAAGGTTCAGGGATCTTTTTGTGAAGTGAAAACCACAGTAATTCAAGCCCAGAATTTAGAAAGTATGTATGAAAATATTTTTCTCTTATTAATGACAATAAATGCTGACATTAACATAATCAAGAAGACAGAAATAAAATATTAACTTGGTTTTCTTTTAGCAGGTTTTTTTTTTGTTTTTGTTTTTTTTTTTTTTTTTGTTTTTTTTTTTTTTTTTTTTTTTTTTATTACTGGCACTACACTGTATTAAAGATTATAAAAGTAGGCATGCTGCAAGCACCTCCTTGCTACACCATTTTACTACTGCTGCCCTCTGCTGCATGGAACAGTTTGCATGTGTCTTCATTTCATATTAAGCTGGTGAATGACTAGTTTTAGAGGTAGATGTTTAAGTGCATATGCCAGATTGCTTTTGTTTATTTCTCTAACTTGCAATGAAGTTTATTTGTCAGCAGAGGAATGTGAATTTTATAGTAGGACTCGAAATTGTCAAAGTAAATAAATGATTATCAAAGATGATATATGATACAATGAAGAAATGTATTCTCAATTTTGTTTTGCAAAGTAGATTGACTTACTTCAAGAGATATTTTGACTCAATTAAACATGCTGCAATATCCATGACATTAATGTTAATGTCTTTTTAAATGTCATCTCTCAATGAATGTTATAAAGGAGGAGGCAGTAAGAACAGAAGATCCAACATGAACAGTCTATGAACAGTCTACAGTACAGTTTGTTCCAACATTTCTCTTTCTTACTCTTTTTTTAAAAATCCATCCATCCATCTGTACATTTCAGAAGAAAGTGCTACTCTTCAATACCATACTCCCAACGATAATAAACCTATTATCAGCCAAGATGTGACTTGCACTGCAGAGTAGCCCAGTCACATTGTGGCATAGCATAGCTTTGAAAACACATCCTCAAATAGGTACACATCCAACTACTCATGTATTTAGCTAATAAAATGCATAGACAATCACGTGATGATTGCCACAGATTCTTAACAATATCTTAAAAATGAAACATTTTTATTTTTACAGCACAAACCTTAGCTTAGGTACATCAGTAATTTAGCCATATTCATAAATTATGAGGCATGTTTTTTTCTTCCTGTGCATTTTCTGAAACATCCATGGTTTTGTTGGAAACCATGCAAAAGTCTATGGCTTTTGTCCATTTTATTATGTTTAATAAGTATTTGCAGTATATTAAATTACTTTTTGACTGGAATAAGCAACAAGCTCCAAGACATGGAAGAGAAGGATGGAAAGTGAAATTAAAGGAATAAGCCAGAGCAGATGACCACAAGGGCTAAGAAAAGCTCTACTGCCCTTAAGCATTGCTTTACCTTGCTCAGCATTATATCACAGCAACAGAAAATGCTATTAGAGAGTGCATGCAAGCCTAACACTGTTTGGGGTCCATTCCCCTCACACCCAGCACATGCAGTCATTAGAATGAGCTGTTAGAGAGCACACACATGATTTCTGCCTTTAGTAAATGCTCATAAACATTTTCCACACATTTAGCTAATCCACCTTGGCACTGCTTTCATAAGATCCTGTGCTAAAATATTTTTGAAATTCCCCACCTCATGTGTAAAATAGGATTTTCTTTCATCCCTTTCAAGTCAATTCCCTCTTAACTTTTCCTTACTAATTTTTTAGCATACTGTAAAATTCAATCAATAACAGTTCTGTACCCATTTTATTTCACAACCTTCCTGATTTTGTAATCATTACCAGTATCTCTTATCAGCTTTTTCCAGTCCAGATTTAGGTATTTTCCTTCTAGTTTCTCTCTCATAAGAGAGTTGTTTTATCACTAAATAATTTTGCTTTCCTTTATATCCATTCAAACACCATGTCCTTCCCATTTCAAACAATACTCAAGATGTGAGTAGGATACTACACTCCTCATAGCTGAAATTCAATGTACTTATATTGGGCTTTTTAGCAGAACCCTTTTTTCCTCCTGCATTTCCCCCTGCCAGTGCTAATAACAAGTATTTGATTTAGTTTATCACCTTAATATAATACAGCTCCTGGAATCATACTGTTTTGTAGGTCATCTTAACATTGGTATCAATGCATAAAGTCAGTAATCTGCAGTAGTTTTCACTGTTCTTCCACATGTTCTGCAAGGTACCTGGCTCTAAAAATCAAAAGAAACATTTGTGCACAGGTGGGGAAGAGGTAGGTAAGTATAGCTTGATGGCCACTAAAGCTTATGGCTAGTGAAGATGAGGGCAGGAAAACACCTACCTTTCTTTCCAAGAGTCCTGCCTCACAGCATATGCATTGCAATCAGTAGGAGCATTACAAGGAGATGCCTCTTGCTGCTCTATGGTTCACCTGGTGACTAGTTAAGCATTTTACAGGAATTTACTCAAACTGCAAATAAACCTTGCTTGGATTTACCAGATTTGCACATGAACGTTGCATCCTGTATTGCTCAAGAAATCTTGTTTCTAAACATTTTCCTTGTGTCTTGGGGCACATTCTCTGTGAGCCATTCCCGATGCTGTGCCTGATGCACGCCAGGACACGGTTGGCCCTCCTGGCTGCCAGGGCACTGCTGACTCATGTTTAACTTGTCATTGTTAAATTGCAAGCTAAATGGAATCCTGTTGCACTTAAGAAAATATCATGTCCCCACATTGAAACTATTAAGTTAAACTGCTTACTTCGAAGCTGTTTGCAAAGATATAATTTTCCTTTTATGTTACAGTCTTTCAGATTTCAGCTAGTTCTGTATAAAGACAGGATACAGTCTGCTTTTGTTTTCTTCTGAATTTTTAGCAATACAGACCATTTTCAACAGACAAGTCAATTGAAAACACCATTAGTCTAAAATAAAAATAAATTAAACAGTCTAAGTAGTGATTCATGTGAAACATTGTCTTCATTTTTGTAGTGGCTGCTTTCAGGTGCTCTTACCACACCAGTAGCATGCTATATATACTGGAATAATTTATTGAGAGTGTTTATTTGTAAGATAGTGACACAGCATGCCGATAAAGGCTTGAGGAATGCTCCACAAATAAGGGAGTCACCACCCAAGGGAGTTTAGAGCTGTTACCCATTGCACCAAGCACCCAACAAAGCTTCTTTGATTAAGATTAGTCTAATACTCTCCAAGATCTCTAAGCCTGTACCTAAACAGAAACTGCTTAAACTAGGAAACACCGGACATATGTACAGACATATCCTACCTTGTCAATCCTGGCTGATTCTGTTGGCTAGGGCTGCTAGGGGAATAGAACTACTAATAATACACATAGTTCAGCAAAGAGCTGCTGTGGAGGGACCCAGTGTGAGGGAAGACTAGATAAATATACTAACTTCCTTTGGAGACTCAGATATTATTCTCTTATTTGTCAGCATGATTTCAGGTGGTGTTTACAAGAGATGGGATAGTTGAACTAATAGGCAGTGACACTGGCAGCTACAGAAGCAGTGCTGCATACGAGAGCAGATGTGCCTTGTCACGGGGATTTGCACAGGTGTGGCAGTACTACACACTAGTACAGTGGGCATGCTACCACTATGAGGTAACACTGCTTGAAGGTGGTAACTTTGAGTGCATACATCAAGCTGGCCTTTGTTCTGTCAGCCTGCCTAAAACACAGTCCTTGCCTGTATAAAGACATCAGCTGACAGCTTCCTTTACAGTCCTGCTGTTCTCAATCATCTGTACGAGAAAATACTGTTGGTTTGGCTGTTGACTGAGAAAATACTTTTCTGTTTGGGATGCACTGGAGTCATCACTGATAAAATTTTCAAGGTTCCATTCCTCAAGAAAATGGCCATTCCTGCTTTTAGGTCTGATGTCTTCTTACAGTGGCTACAACATAGACTGCTCTGTAACAGCACACAATTCCAGCAGCTCGAAGAGGAATCCAGCCTTTTTCAACCAGAGGAAGCTGAACAGAAGGCTTCTACACTCGGCCACATTCCATGACGTTTTAGTTAAGTAGTCCTATCAAGTAAGAGTTTTTGAATTTCAATTTCTAGCCTTAGCTATAACTCAAATTGGGAACTCATCCAGGATACTGCCCAAGGCTGAGAATCTCAAACTGATGTGTAAAACATCTTCATAAGTGGTTAGTTTAGTGAAGAATCTATTTAATTTGATAAGAATGGAGCTCTTAAATCATGTATAACGGAGGACCATACATGAAACATTAAGCATCACAACAGCATAATAAAAAAATAGTATCAATACAAAGAATTCATTAGTTTGACTACATATAATTGTACAAATATGGAAGACAGCTGCAACACTATCACTAAAACCTACCAAGCTCTCATTCTTAATATGGTAATTGATCTTATAAATATTAATGAACTATAACTCGTAGTGATTCCACAGCTCATTTGTCGGCCATGTGATTTGCAACATTGCCATAAAAATCCAGACTAGTAGAAAACTTCAAAGAAAACTAACAGACTGCAAATTTCCCTTCTTTCCAGATTGTCTCTTACTCCCTATGCAGCAGTAAAGTACTATACTGAAGATCTTGCGCAGATTTAAATTCATGTCCTTTTGAACAGGGAAAGCAACAGAACACAAGAGAAGTTTATCCTTTAGAACTCTATGTCATTTGTATATATACTTTTTTCCTGATTCATCACAGTTTAGATTGAATTTTTTTGCTTAAAAAGATGGCACTTTCAATTATCCATAACTTATCTACTACAAACACAAACTAAAGATGAAACAGTAAAATTACTGAACATTCCAAGTACTGCACCTATAACTTTGCATAATGATTATTTAATCATGGCAATAATTCTTGATTACTTTCTTAATAGTTTAATATAAAGTGCTGGATTAATTTTTAATATAGGAAAAAAAGCCATTCTAATAAAAATTAAAATTTACAACTAGATAATAAGTGATTTCTACTGTATAATTTGAAAATATTTTTATGTCCAGAAGTTATTCATTGATGAAAAAGTCATCGTAGTTTGTTACCACAGTCTTTAACAATGTTTGTTTTAAGAATAAATTGTGGGATATGCACACAACATAAAATCACTGAAACCTTTGCTGAATTTATAAGACTGTAATGGGATTTCCCTGACAAAATCTGCGTAAGTGCAATATATGCCATTTCAAAACCAATTTAAATACAGAAAATAACTCACTGGTTGGGACTGATATTTGCCATGAAAAATCCATCACAAAAGATGTATCAAATTCCCTTGAGACACTTTCTTAAGGAAAGAAAAAGTACATCAGCTAGATGCTCACAAATTATTGGACTTGAATTCACCAATTCACCTCATCTATCATATTTCTGTAGGGCTCCAGTCCTGCCAGTTACTGCATGATGTGCAGCATAGAGCATTTTCCTAGAGTGAGCAGAGCCTACACAGGAGCACATACAAATGCAGTTTGCATTAGGCATAATAAACCCAGCCTACATTTTCAGCAGCAGCGAGTTTCAAAAAATTTCTCAGGAAGCAGCTGTACATGACTACAGGCTCGTTTACATGTAGTACTCTTATGCCAGTTTTTAAAATGATATTTAAACTGGTTTCGCTAAAGCTGAAAAAAAAAAGAAGTTTAAGTATAATTTGTTGTAAACTTCAAATTTTTGATTTTAAACTGATTAAAAGACACCTTTTAATGAATATGAGTACATCCACAAGGCACACATATCTGTACAATTGATAGGGTGGCTGAATGGATGGTGGTTGGAAGGCTGCTATCTTGAAAAGCATTATTAGCTGCCCTATCCTAGGTCTTTATAGGTTAAGTAAATGGCATTCCAAGCATCCTAAGATTTGAGGGACAAAGTATTTCCAGCATGCTCCACAGATAAACACAGTGCTGGAAATTCATTGCTTAGTCACAAAGCAAGATTAAAGGATATTTTTAATCTAAGCGAGAAGGAATAACAGGCCCATGAAGGAAATCTTGCAGGAAATAAGAGCATATTTCTGAAACAAAGCGGATGTTACAAGAACAAAGCAGGGAGACAGTTTAATGGGTTTCTGTTGTTGATGGTAGTGGAAAAACATGTAATCTCTGTAAAATAATCAAAAGATATAGGAGAAGAATAGCTTTACATGAATTGACTCAGATCTAAGTCATACACTCTGGTCTCTGATTAAAGAAGGCAATTATCATGCTGTTTTCTGACCTTGGAATCTATTAATCACTTGTGTTATATAAATATGTATTTGAATACAAGCAAGTTGCCATAGCCCTACATACTGTCTAAGTATCTGAATCAATGGAAAAGTATACGTGGAATCATAGAACCATAAAGCAGTTTGGACTTGAAGGAACTTTAAAGATCATCTAGTTCCAACTGCCCCATCGTGAGCACTAGATCAAGTGAAACACTCAACATCTTCAGAATACCAAACATATGGATTTCTACTCATGTTCTGAATTCTCACTAAAGCACCAGTATGGAAGTCCTCAAGACAGAAAACAGAGCTGAAAGTCATCCCAGATGAAGTACATAGGCTTTTAGTGTTACAGAAAGTGTCTTTTTGCTAGTCAGTAAAATCTATCTCCATGAATGATTCCATACAAATAAACAAGTACATATTTAGGGCTTGCTTTCAAATGCTGGAAAACCATTATATAAGTAAGCATGGAACTTGAATGAGTATTTTCTGCAATAGAATACATTTGGCAATGTCTTATGAAAACATAAATTTTCTTTTCCAAGACAAAATAAAACATTGCTATTAACTGTCAGAATTCCTGACAAAGAAAAGTTAGCTGAGTATTTTAGACAGTAAAGAAACACTTTAAAGGAATCACTCTAGTGGATACATGTGTGAGAGAGAAATACATTTCAAAGCTAATGTTGCTAATTTTAGCTGTCACTGAACTTGTAGTTTAGTTTAACTTTCATAGCACTAAATTTAGTTTCCATTTTATTATGTCATAGCTTAGCAGTGGAAAAATCTTCTGCAGGTATTTATACTCAAGCTCTAGTTTTGGCGACCACAAATACATGTGAGTAATCAAAAAACCATCATGACCTCTTTCTTCCAGGTGATTTAGGACTCTCTGAATAGGGTATGATCTATATTCTCCACATTTACCGTATCCTTCTAGTAGAGTTGTTAGGCCTAATCTTCCAATACAAACCCCATGTTTACTTTTCTGTAAGTTTTCATAGCTATCTCCTAATTCTTTCCTTATTACTGTTTCTATCAGTCTACCTTACAGAAAATTAGATTAGCTACCTTAAAGTACTCAGGAATCAAAGAGCTTGTTTTAGAGACTGATGTAGTATTTGTGTCTTGCTATTCCTCTGGCATTGGTAATGTTTTCAATAAGAGATTATACAATAGAGCAAACAACAATTTCTAGCTCTTTCAGAACAACTTTTAAATTTTTTTTCTTAACATATGTAAAATGTGAGGAGTATATAATTGATGTTAGTGACCTTCACCCAGCACAACACTTACAGGGCCTTGTGTTCTTACGGTGGATAAGCCTTCTGTTGTGAGCTTTTGCTACAAAAATCAGAGATGGACCTGCACATGTGCTATCTACATGACTACCCACTCATACAATAATCATTGTGCAGATAACTGACTATGCTTGCTTCATTTGAAGTCTTTCAATCTGTTGTAGTCAATACCATCTTAGCAGTTTAAAGAGACAACAAAAACAGAAGTGCTGTTTGCAATTACACTGATGCTCTCTGATGTGTCAAAACCATATTGCTTCTAAGTGCAACTCCATTTCACTTCCTCAGAAATCTGTAAAGAAATAAATGTACCTCATTAAAGTCTGAAAAAACCCATAAAAACAACACAATGGACATTTACTGAAAGACAATAAATGGATAATTACAGAAAAACAAGTGATGCAGTCAGCAAAATATCTTCATCCTGACATTATGACAAAAATGTTGGAAATAAAAGTGACCATATTTATATCCCCAAGAGGGGCAAGTCTGGTGTGTAAACAAGTTTCTGAAATTGAGCCAGGAGAATTCCTGTCAGTTCTGTATCTCTAATGATAATAAGCTAATGTTCTTTGCATTTCTGCAGTCTTTTCAATTTTAAGATTTAAAAGCAATTACCTGATCTTGATAATGCTTTTATGAGACAAACACACATTATGCCTTTATTAGCAAGGGAGATGGAGGCACACAGTTTTTCATTTGCCATGTAACGAGCTGCTAACCAGAACCACCAGTGAATCACTCACATTCTCTCTCTCTGTTGCTAATATTGTTTAAACTGACCCTAATGTCATGTATGATGATAAATGCCTACCTGGAACACTGCTGTGATGGTCCTACAAGACTAGTGAGAAGGCAGGAGAAAAAGGTAGAAACAAAGGAGAAATTGAAGAAAATGACCATTATTTTACTAGTTTTGCTTAAATTACAGGTCAAACATTAAAAAAAAAATATACATACAACCTTGAGCTAGAAAAATAGACAACTTTAGCTGGAGAGAGAAGACCAGGTCATTATCTCATTCCTCAGCTAAAAAATTAATGATGGCTCTCAAGCCGTTCCCTCTCATCCCCAGGGCAGCCCATTCCCTTGGGCCCAGGCCGTGCCTCCCAGGGCCTCACGCGTCCCGCTGGGATCAGCCCGCGGGGCAGCGCAGCGCGCCCGTGCTGGGGCACATCCCGGACACCTCGGCTCGGGGATCCGCGCCTGCCGAGCAAAACTGCCCCCGCCGAGGCTCAGGGGCTGCCCTTGGCTCCGGGCAGCGGCAACAACCGCGGGCGAGCCCGGCGCGCCGGGGCCCGGCCAGAGCTGCGGCTCCGCGCGGGCTCGCTCACTAGATGGCGCCATGGGCTGCTGCGGGCCCCGGCCCCGGCCCTCCTCTGCCGTTCCCTATCCTGCCCTCCTCTACCATGCTCTGCCCAACTTTGCCCTGCCCTTCCCTCCCCGCCTCTACCATGCTCTCCCTTCCTCTGCCCTGATCTTCTCTATCCTCTCTTCCGCTCTCCTGCCCTCCCCTCCCTTCATCTGCCCTGCCCTCCTCCCCGCTCCGCTGCCCTCCTCTCCTCTGCCCTGACGTCGTCTGCTTTTCCTGCCGCTCCCCTGCCCTGCCCTCCCCTCCTGTATGTGCTTCACCGCCATTCCCGGCTCCCCGACAGACTGCGAGCCCTACACAGCCCCACTGGCTTCCGCAGCTCCCATAGAGGCGGCAGGGGAGGCTTTGCAGTGCGTGTAGGGCAGCGGGGCCGCTGCTGGCGGGTGTGAGGTGCGGGCCCTGCAGCCGCCGCCGGGATGATGCCCCGCGTCGGGGAAGGCTGCGGGATTTGGAGCCCGGGGCTTAATGAAAAGGACCGAAGAGGGTTCAGTCTCCCCTCGCTCTGGGGCGCTGTTCCTTTCTGAGGCTCGGACGCCAGCGTGGCTACCCTGGCAGAGGGAGAGAATGGCCAAGCCACCGAGTCACCCCGGGGTGGGGTTGGAAGAGAAATCACACAGTCCAGCCCCTGGCACCGAGTGGGGCTGTGAATATCTCCCAGCCTGAAGACTCCACAAGCCCGCAGTTCCAGCCAGTGTCAGACTTGGAGGCACACACCAAACCTGGGTTCCTTCATTGTTCACAAGATACACTCTCCAATGGCCATTCCTCAGCCCAGTAACCAGAGTAATGAGAGACATCTAGAAGTACTCCAGGATGGGGAGAATCCTTCTTCACTTGCTTTGCAGTTACTGGAGGAAACAATAGAAGCTTACTTGTCAGCTCGTAAGCTGGTCTTCAATGAAGCCTTATCCTCCATGCATGGGTCACGGGAATATTCGGATGCCAGTGCCAACTTTTCATTTGAATGTCAGTGTGGGAAAATACTTCTCCATTTTGCAGCTTCTGTAGAAATACCTGGAACCTGACTCAAAGTCCAGAATAATGTAAACCATTCAATTTCTGTTTCTATTTAAAAAGGGATCAAGTAATGAAGTTGAACAATTTCCTCTGAATATGTAGCAAAGTTATAAACAAGAAATTACAAAGTTAGGAACAGCTGGGAATTGCAGAAACCCACTAGTGAGTGGACAAAACTAATATTCAGTTAGGAAAAAAAAGTCTTGTTTGGTTGTGCTTGAGTGCTAAATGAACATAAACTGTATCATATGTCAAATTTCAAATTCTCAACCATAAAATTTGCAAAATATTCTTAAATGTTTAACAAAAGTGCTGAGATTATTACATGAAGACCTTACATTTAAATATTTTTCTAAATGTATCTTCTAAATTTGTATGTGGTAGATAGAAAGTTTGGGTAATGGAGTTCTCTCTTAGAGAATCCTACAACCATATGACAAATTAGGTAACGGCAGTCACCAGTTCACTTTTCTTGATGTAAAAAGAGGTACTAAAAAGCTGTGGTGTAATACTTTGATCTCCTTCTAATGTTTCAGTTTTGAACTTAATAATAAAATCACAACAGGGGAAGAAAATTAGAGGGAGAAGAGAGGTTCTTCTTAAGAGAATGGTTCAAAGCTGTGCCAGGAAAAGTTCAGACCAGACATTAGGAAGCATTTCTCTACCAAGAGGATGGTCAGACACAGCAAGAGATTTCAAAGAGAGGTGGTCAATGCCCCAAGCCTAACAGTGTTTCAGAGGTATTTGAACAATGGCCTTAACAACACACTTTTTTCAGACCTGAATTGATCAGTCAATTGGATTAAATGGCCATTGTAGGTATCTTCCAACTGGAATAATCTAGTTTACTCTGCTCTGAAATAGAAAGGAAATAGCCTAGATATTGGTGGTAATCATCACTGCCAGTAACTGGAAGCAGTTGGCTGCTAAAAGATATCTTGGATGTATTTTGAGGGGTGGAAAGCGAGTAACTGGCATTCCTTTGAAAATGTTTTAAAAAATAATTGTTGAGACAAAATTTATAAAAATGGCATGGTTTGGTAGAGTAAAGAGAATAAATTGGGGGAAAGGAGAAGAATGTAACAATAAGTTAATTTCATAGAATTTCCCACAATTCTAGAATGGGTCATGGGTAGGTACACCTTCCACAGACCAGGTGCTCGAAGCTGCATCCAGCCAGGCCTTGAACACTTCCAGAGATGGGGAACACTTCCATTACTTTCTGGGCGACCTGTTCCAGTGTCTCAGCACATTCACAGTCAAGGATTTCTTCCTAACATCTAATTTAAACCTGCACTATTTAAGTTTAAAGTCATTCTCGCTTGTCCTATCACTACATGATCTTGTAAAAAGTCCTTTTCCAGCTCTCTTGTAGTCACCTGTAGCTTAGGTGCTCTAAGTCTCCCTTGGCCTTCTCTTCTCCAGACTGGAGAACCCCATCTCTCTCAGCCTGTCTTCATAGCAGAGGTGTTCCAGCCCCCTCATCTTCTTGGTGTTCTCTGGACTTTGTTCAGCAGGTCCATGTCCTTCCTGTGCCAGTGACACCTGAGCTGGATGCAGCACTCCAGATGGGGTCCCACCAGAGAGGAACAGAGGGGGATAATCACCTCCCTTGCTCTGCTGCTTACACTTCTTCTGGTGCAGCCCAGGACATGTTTGGCTTTCTGGGTTGCAAGGGCAAATGGCCGGCTCATGTCCAGCTTCTTATCCACCATCCCCAGTCCTTCTCAGTAGGGATATTCTCAATCCATTCTCTACCCACCTGTATCTGTGTATTTGTGCAAACAGTTTGAAGATTATTTGTTAATACAGTTTAATGAGCCATTTCTGATCACTTTTTACCAGTGGAACATGGCATCATTTGAAACCATTAGGAAAATAATGCTGTATAATTCAGGAATGTTTCCTACATTGCATGAGGACAGTGTGAACAGGATGGTATTGTGAACAGAAATGGGGCTTACAGAAATTAAAAATAAATTCTGTCCAGATTTAGCTGAACTAAAAATTGAACAATTCTTGGTAAACAGCAATTATCAGCTTAGCATCAAGATCATGGATACAGAAGGAAATAGATGGGAGAAATAGAATATACCCAAAGTAAGTGCAGTGGTTTTATGGCAGTCTGTGCAGAGTAGGAGAGGGAACTTTTAGCAGCAGCACTCTGTATGGGACTGAGCAGTACTTTTATGCTCAGTTTTTCTACTCTATGTATCAGTAGTGGAGACAGAAGTGGCAGAGCCCTCATTTCTGATGCTCAGCTCAACTTAACCTTCCCAAGGGTTCACTGGTGTGACCACATCAGTAGCTGCTCAGGGAAACAGTTTAGTGTGCATTAAACACAGAGATTGTATTAAGATTATGAGCAGACACACTTCACTGATTTTTCACTTGTCCTGGCACTAGTTTAGGACGTGTTTATGGAGGTACCAAGGCAGATGCTTGCCTTGGAACTTTATTTGTAATTTTGTAGGAGCCTCTGTCTGTGTTCTTAACATGTGCTTAAGAAATGCTACCAGTTCAGTCTCCATTATGAATTAGTATGGAAAATAAAATCAACAGAATTTTTTTAGTTTGACATATGCTTTGTTTCCAAAAGTAATGATTTTCAAGCCAGGGGAAAAAAAATCTACAAGGAATTGTTTTGATAGCAGTTTTCTGAATAGCCTGGAGCTATTGATGATGAATATAATCAGCTAAAAGCTATTAGTGTGTTTTGTACAAAATTGCATAAGATATCAGTTAAGAACTGGATTCTGCAGAGCTCATTTACTGTGAGATAATTGTTTTAGGCTTTGTGTCAGAGAGAGTCTAGTGTTCTCTTCAGTCTCTAGACCAGATCAAGTAATTGCACCCTAATATGCATCCTTCTGTGCTGACCATAGTGATGACCTTGGGTGAGTAGTTTAGCTAGATAAGGCAGCATTTTAGATATCTACATTATGTGAGATGAAATCCATCACTTTCAGGCGCCTTATATAGCTGAGCCTACATATGAAAGAGATTATGTTGTCATTGCAAGTAGTAATGATTAAAACCAGGGAAAATCAGGCACCAAATAATTTATGAAAATGAGAAGAAAAATCCCACCTCACACACATTAGTATGAAACACATCAGTGATGAGGTGTCTTCTCCTCTCTGAATCTAATTTAAACAGCAGCATTCACAATAGGCAATTTTTTTTCCTATTCCAAGCACTGAACTGACAGGACAGTGATTTTAAGTATAGAGGACTTTTTGGAAAGAAAAGAGAAATATGCAAACAACCTACTTGAGCAGAAACACTGGGATTTGGGATTAAGCATGAAAAGATGTAAGGGCCTTTTTTGTTTTGTGGAGTTTAACCAAGTGCAGCCCAGCCCTCTTCTGTGTCTGGGCAATATGTGAGGTGTGTGGGCAATGTCTTACTCATATCCACTGTCAGGTCCAAATGACAAATGCAGAAAAGTCTGTGCTCATATGCATTGATCTCTTTCCCAGTGGCTGTTCAGTTGTTTGAGAGACCATAGGCTGAATGATGTGTCCTTGCCCTGGCAGTGCTGTCCCACACTGCAAACAGCAGCCAATGATGACAGTGACTACCAGGTGTGAACAGATCTGGTCAGGGCTATGGCTCTCAGCTCCTGTCCCCAGGTGTGAGCACCACTGTACTGTACTCAGTTTCACTGCTGTTCTCACTACAGTGCTCTCTGTCTTTCTGTAGGAGGCATTTTGGATCAGACTCTGGTCTCTCAGTACCTTGCAGGGGGATCAGCAACATACTTCATGTCTAGCCTGTGATCCTGTCCAGTTTTTGTTCAGTCATGATGTTCAGTCCAACTATAGAGTAGCTAGACATAAAAATATACACATATCAAATTATTTTCATGTGATAATACATAGAGCTGGTATGCAGAGCAGCCTGGCTGTTGAGCTCTCCATGCTTCCTGTGTGGTGGTGATACCAGCCAGGCTTCTTTGAGGGCCCCAGGCTGTGCTGAATTTGGTCACCAGAATACTTCTGTTACAAACTCCCAAATTTTATAGTTTACTTACAAATACCTTTAAAAAAAATAGTCTCTTCTGTTGTATGTTTCCTTTTTTCTTTTGGGGAAGGTAACTTATTTTTATGCCTAAGTTGGGCATAAATACAGTAGGACCAGCAGCATGTATCGTTTACAAACGTAGACCAGGAAAAGTGCTTGCCTTACTGACTCATGCAAAGGGCAAGCAGAACCGTGTATTCCCAGATATCTGTAGTACTTACCAGGAAACAGTTTTATCTCTAGTCACCTCCATGGGAAGCAGGTGTTGTTTTTCTCATTTGCACAGTTTTGTGCAAAGCTCTCACAGCTATTTCCTATTTCCTCCTGAAAATGGCAATGACTTTCCTTATTGCAAGGAGTATTACAGGACTTACTATAGTAACTTAAGGAACCATTATGTGAAGGCTGTTATCTCTGGGCTTTACAGTGTTCAAATGACATAAATTGTAAAATAGACTTACGGTTTACTTAATTTTTAAGTCTATTTTAAACAACCTGTGGATGGGAGTTTTGTGTTTGGGTTTTTTTGGTGGTTTGATTTGGTTTGGTTTGTCTTTAACCAGGTCTTTTATGTACGACTTTACTTGGTTAAGTAAGAAAAGGAAAGCTATACATTCTTCAAGTATCTTTCTGTTTCTGTGATTGATGAGAGTTTTTACCAGCTTAACCAAAGGTGTAGAATAATGTGCGGAATAATGTGTGTCCATCCAGCAAAGGAGTGCTGGGGAAAATTGAACTCTCAAAAGGAAATGCTACCAGAGGTGACCCATGTTTCAAGATAGCCTTTGTTAAAATATCTGAAATAAGTATTCATAGAGGAAGGGGATACTTCCATTCTAACTATCAATAACATTTTTAGTTAGAAACCTTTATTGCTTGACAGATATCTAGAAGAAATGTAAATAATAGAGGTAATTCAAATGTATTCTCAAGCTGCTCAGGCATAGACACAGAAGTCCAGCTGCAGAAACCTGTTCCACTTATTCCAGGTATTTTTATCCCTTGCAGAGATTTTTAGTGTGGTCTCTTTTTGTCAGCCAGAGACCATAAGCATGTAGAGTGAGAAATTCTGACAGAAGGGACAAAGAAGGAATCTGTTGCCCAATACATTCATTTGGTCCAAGCCCCTCTGCTCTAGTCCTGCTCCTCCATATGGCCTTCAGTGAGGCCTGTTAGTGCCACATGTCCTCTTGTGGCTTGGGGAAAGGTGTTTCCATTTCTCAGGAGGGGTGATGCAAGTCTTAAAATACCCAGAATGATAAACTGCCCCCTGAGGCAAGCCCTGCTACTGTGTACAATGGAAGAAAAGCTGAGAAGGGTCTAGGCAGCACCTTGTCAAATGAAATCGCAACAAAAAAGAAGGAATGTATTTTCAAAAAGTATGTCAGTGATTTTATATCTCTGCACCAAAGAATTACAGAATGCACTATAGGACAGCCATTTATTATACATGCTTGGATTTAGAAAGGGGCAGCTCTGCATACTAAAAGAATCATTACTGAAATAAAACCCAGTGGAAAGATCATCTCCTGCTTTATCTTTATTATTAATCTGAACTGCAGAAAAATAGAGGTATTTGCAGAATACTAGAATAGTGCAAGGCCATAGGAAATGGTGTAATTCAAAAATTCAGACTGGTAAAATTAAATGAGCCTCCTCAATTTTTTCACAATTTTCTTTTTTTTTTTTTTTTTTTTTTTTTTAAGAAATAATACTTAATGCACAGATGCAGGCATCATAACAGTTTTTACATGAATGAAAAGATAGTATCATAAACTATGAAGCTGAAAACCTGAAATGAGCAGTGTTTCATAGGTTGGACTTGATGATCTCAAAGGTCTTTCCAGCCTAGTTAATTCTGTGATTCTGTGATTCCCATCATAGCCTAGATACCACTGAAGTAACACACAGGGAAAAATAATTTAAAGTAATGAATAATGACTTCCCATGTGTGTAAAAAGGGAAAATTATTACACTAAGCTAAATAAAGTAATTTTCACATCATAAATATCTGTCAGACTTTCCCCATAACATCTCTGGAGCCATCTTTTCAGCCATGCCCATTTATATAAAAAACACATATACACTCCCCAGACTAAACAACACTTTGGAAGGAATTTTGAAAGATGTATGTGTATTTGAGAAGAAGACCATTGTCTGGGTAGGAAAACACAAACCTGGGGTAAGATTTCACTGATTTATACCCTGGTTTTTGGTAATTGAATCACATGGGCATTTGGTCAGACTACATGTCTAAATGTGTGTCTTTTACTTGAATATCCACAGTTGCTTCTGATCCACTCATTCTGGTTGAAATATGTGGCAAGTTTTGTCTTTTCCTCCTCAACCAGAAATAAATTATACTTCCAGCTCCAACTATAGAAAGGGCTAGAAGAACAAACAGCCAAATGATGCCAGCAGAAAGTACTTTCTCCATTTTCTTTTCTGTAAAGATATACAATGAAATAACCTCTGAGGTTAAGAAATTCCAGAATCTAGTAATAAATGAGACTTCTATAACAAGAAAGCAAAAAAAATTAATATGCATGTAAATTTTCAGTTCAACATGTGCTTTGGGTTTTTTGGGTTTTTTTTACTAATACCAAACAAAATGGAATTAAATGTGATCAAAGCCCAATATTAAAAATATAAACATAAAAGTAAATCAATTTTTACTTCAGGATAACCTCTATATCCTATATTGAGTTACAGAGTAAAACTTTAAGGTCTTTTTATTTTCAAACTCTCTCAAAACAAATACTGTGAAATTATGTAATTATATTCCTGTTTTATTTTAGCATGCTCTTATTATTCTACTTAAGAGAAAGTATGCTTACCTGTGTTTTCTGTTGACATTTCTTTGTTTTCGGGAGCTTTTGAAATGAAAAAAAAAAGTTTATTCTGAATGCTTAAAAAAATTAAAAAAAAAAAAAAAAAGTAATTTCAAAGTTCCTAAGTACCAGTATTTCTGACAATTCCCCCTGAATTCATGTGTTGGTGACAACCACTCTTCCAGATGGATGGAACTAAGCATGTGTAAAACTCTAGCAGGATGATTGGGTCTTTCATCCTAAGGGCATCTGACTTCCTCAGTCATGATACCCAAAACAACATGTAGAGACAGATTTCTGTTATTTCAAAAATGTTTATTTCTGAGAATCTCCCCACAGTATCCTTAGTCATTTTAAGGTGTTTCCTGAAAGGAGGTCTTGAGTGTTATCAGTGCATCATGAGCATTTTACTTGAGCTGAAAAGACTTTTCTATTGATGTAGCCCCTTCTGTGAGAGACAACCATTCCATGTGGATGTGGTTCCTATGGCAATTGCTCTTCCTGAATTTAGCAGGTACAAAGGTGAACAGAAATATGAAGTTTAACCAAACAAAATGTCTGTGTTCTGCACTACTTTGATTTAATCTCAGTTGGTAATCTAATTTATGCATTTTCTTACAGATGATAATTTTTCTATCAGGATACTACCAGTATTTTATAAATCATGATTCTATCATATTGTAAAGAGTGCCACAAGAATGTTTGCCATGGTATTCCTGTAATCCATCAGATCAGTGGTCAGTGAGGAAAGGAATCACCAATTCCAGCATTTATACAAGGCAGTTTGCATTGCACTCATCAGAACAAGATTTTGTTTGAGATTACATTCAGCTATAATTAGACAAAATGTTGCTTTTGAGCTTAACTTTCAGCTAAACTCAGGGGCCTGAAGTATTTATGATGGCTGCTCAGAGGAAGTAGGGGAGATTCAGCCTTTTGAGAAGGCAGTTGGAAGCCATATGGGGCTTCTCAGAATTCAGGCAGCCATTAGAGTCAATTGGTTTTGCACACAGAGTATTTTACATTTCTGTGTTGTACACTGAAAATACATTATTAGACATTATTAGCCTTAACATACTAAAAACACTACTTACTTTTAATTTTTTTACAGATATATCCTTTTTTGAAAGAACAGAGGTTGGCATTCCAGGAGCCAGACAATGCACATAGCTCTCCACAGTCTTTAAGCCTTTGGTTTGATGGTTCTCCCAATTGCCAGTTGACAAAATCCATTGCAGATTTATCTGTCCATACCCACTGTCCTAATGTTAAAAATTAACATTTATGTATAAAATACATGGGTCTAGACAAATAGAATGAGTTGTAATGGAGAAAACAAAAATGTATAACATGAATAGCTAGTTAAATGTTTCAAATATAATTTTAAGCACATTTAGGCATATTTTGAAATAAACTTTGTGTAATTTATATATATATAGATGTACTTTCAAGTGTACAAAGTTGATTTCTTTTTAACATAACGTGTAATTTCATTTGATAGGGCAACATGATAAAAGATATTACCTCTGTCACTTTTCTTTAGCCCTACCCAAAAGTTCAGTGATTTTCCATGGAGTATCTTAACGGTTTCTGACAGAAACTTTGTTTCACTATAGTCTCCTACTGATACCAAATCAGCACCTGAAAAAATATTAAGGAGCACATCACAGTGGGTCATTTTCTTAGAGCTCAAGTCAATAAACACATAAAAGATATGCAAAAGTATATAAAAGACACCAACTCTTCTATATTGTTCACTAGTCTTATCGTGGGTATCATATCACTGTATGGTATTTTTTTCAGCATCACTGTGTGTTGTATGGATGCAAATCTGCACAAAGATATGGATTTTCTGAAATTTTCTGGATTTTTTTTAGTCTTTGCTATTTTAGAGAAGAAAAATTGCTCTCCTGCAATACTTTTTGGACAGGCCTGACCACATCCCAGATTGTGGTGTTAGTAAGCTGAAACAGGTACATGTGATGTAGTCACCACCATGCCTCTTGCCACTACAGCTCTGTCCCTCATTGGTGGCTGGGCAGCAGTTTTGGCAGTGCCTGATGATAACAGGTTAGGTAGGATGTGTCAGCAGATGGAGGTTGCAGTCCAGAAGACGTCCAGAAGTTGATTTATAGTTGTCATATGCCTTGGCATTGCAAATACACAAAGCTGTGTTGGGAACACAAGGAAATGACCACTTTCCTGGCCTGGCCAGTGGGAAACAAGCAGGCAAAAGTGTAGGAATTTAGAACACAGAGCAGTGTCCAATTTTAACCTCTCATCCTGGTTATTAGTGTAATGTTTACTTTTTGTAGTAGTTATGTGATTTATCTTTCTACAAAACCACTCCAGGAATTGTTGTACAGCTGTTGTTGTACAGCTGTTGAGCAAAATGACTTTACAAAGCTTTTTTTCTGTTTACTCAGTTACAGGTCAATGTTTTCAGATATATGAGGAAGTGCCTTTAGAAATGCATAGGATGTTTCTTATTATTACTCACACTGAAATATGTGTTGCATTGCACCAGCTCTCAGAAATTTGGAGCAAAGTGTCTTTTCCTTCCCTGATGAAGGTACTGCTCTTCTTTTCATGGGGGCAGCATGGGGCTGTTCCAGAGCAGGTGAGCACACCCAACCAGTGTGTTTTACTGGTTCATGAAATATAAACAGCTCCTCCATCTCATTTGTTGTCCAGCCACTGAGATCCACTTAATGAACTGTGTTGTGGAACTAACACAACTATCCTATGACTTTGTGTCTCCCAGATTGTGCTGCATGTGGAGTCCCTTTTGCTTGGGGAAGAGCAAGCCAATCCTGCAGCCTGTGCCTTAGTGGGTCTGTAAAAGTGTTTATTTCTCTACCTTTTTTTTTTTTTTGCCATAAAACTAGTAGGAATTTAATGTTTGGTTTTTGAGGTACTCATATTTCACCTGATATTTCAGATATGAGATGCTGCTGCCTCTGACAAAGGTTATGTTTATTGTGTAAAAGCATGCTCAGAAAATCAACCGAAAAAAGCATTAAATGTGAAGTTTTAAAGCAATTTGAGGTTTACTTAGCAATATTATCCATTATTTTATGTATTTAATTACATCATCAATCTTTCTAAGACTAAACACTTACCTAGTTGGGCACATTCCTCATGAGCTTGAGACCAACTTCTTTTCTTGGAGGCCTCAAAGTAATAGCAGTGGCCAGAGAAAGGTATCCAAGATTTGTGTCCTCTTGATTCAGGGCATTTTCCAGGAAGTTGTGGGGGTTCAGTAGGGGCCATTACTGATAAGAGATCAGGTAGTTGGAGTCCAGCTATTTTATATTACTTATTTTTCCCATTATACTAGTACGACAAAACTAAATTACTATGTTAGGTTTGTAATCTTAGAGGAAATGAGGCCTTTTCTAAGAAGAGCTTTAATATGGTTCTGACTTTCTGTTTGAGACAATATTTTCCTTCATATTTATCTATCAATGTGACTTGACCGTATCAAAACCTTATAAAACCTTAGAGTAGAAACTGTGATTGTGAATGAAAGTGTTGGTATAACTAAGCACAGCTTGCAGGACTTTTTATTAAACTGCATCCTGAATACATTCCATAGTGACTGATATAATAGGAAGATATTGGATGGGTAGATAAATGCAGATGGTATGTAAATTATGTATTCTGCCAAGTTACCTTTTCTTCCTGTAAGTCCTCTACAGTCTGTTGCTTTCCCCCAAGGAATACTTACCTCTCAAATGAGATTTCCAACATCATAAAGTGAAAAGAGACATTATATATGATTTTTGAGGGGTTTTTGTCATATTAAAACATCTTAGAACATAATATGCCATGTGATTTAAATTTGCTAATGATTCAAGATCTTCCATAAAATTGAAAAATTCAAGAATATAGCTAAATTTTGAAATAATATTTATACTTATTTCCATATAAAATAAATCACAAGATTGTGATTGGAAGGCTTTCCAAGGGGTTATTTACTTCATCTTTGTGCTCACAGGTGACATGAAGCTGATCTATTGTTTTTGACAGATATTAGTCCTGTCTGTTCTTAGCAAGCTGTAGTGATGGTGATTTGCTGATCTCTCCAGAGTATTTATTAAAGACTTTTGTACAGATAAAATTAGAAGGTTTTCCTTGCTGTATTTAAATCTGTTACCCCTTTCCAACTCATATCAGATACATAGAAAAATTAAATTCCATCCTGTAAGACTCATTTTTTAATATTTAGTATTGATAGTATGGTTTCTTGTAGTCTTTGGTTTCTTAGTCTTTTGTCCAACTCCAATCTTTTCTTTAAATTATTGTTATCTCATGATCTGAAAACCCAAGTTGACAGAGAAGCTTTTCAAACTTTGGTACCCCAAACTGGATACAGAATTTCCTATAATGCCTAATAAAAACAGAACTTATAGCAAGTGAATTACTTTTCCTAATAGGATGAATAGTTTAAAAAGTGAATATTCAATCCTTTGGTTCTTAGGCTTTTGGTAATTACTATGAATCAATTAACTTTTGGAAAGAATTCATGTCAGTATTTAGAACTAGTTAGGTAATCCTGTCTTCCTGTATACTGGTGTATTAATGAAGTATTTTTCCAGTGGCTTATTGCACTTCACAGCCTCTAGTCAAGATGCATGCATGGAGTTACTCACCATCTGATTTTTTACAGACAGAAAAGAATTTTTCCTCGCAAGAAGCTGTCTTCCAGGTGCCATCAGTGTCTAGGTAGACACATGCTAGTGTCTGCTTTGGTTCTCCACTGGCCCACTTGCTGTAAACTAAACTCCACCTGTCAATCCATTGATACTTGCCATTGGTCTGGAAAGAAAATCTATATGGTAATTTCACATTTGCTTACAGTGACACAGCTACTATACAGGATCCTCAAGAGGACTCTCACATAACCTCTGTAGAATCATCTGCTTACTAGTGCCTCTTCTTAGCTTGTAAGTGCTAACTGACTAAACTGACTAAAATATAGTGTCTGTCATCCACAAATGTGAATGCCTCCAAAAAATATCTAACATTAATTCAGAACATTAATTCTTTCAAGCATTAGGAAATGGGAGGGGAAAAAAGGGGGGAGCATGAGAAAAGACATAAAACTAGGAGTCAGATAAGATACCATGCTGGTATGACCACCCAAACATCTGCATGGAGAATGGGAGTGTGTGTGGGAGTGCTCTTAAGCAGCTCTGATCACCATTGCTTTTGTTGTAATTGTCGTGACTGTGATTCATGATGAAGAGCGTAGCATGTCAAAACACACCTACCATCCAAATGTTCACCTTCTCCTGTCATACAACTGATGTAGACATCTCACAAACAGAAAGGATTATTTTTCCATAATATTCTAACTTCTAATGGGAGCAGTTACACCAATTGCATTTTCAAATTAAAAAAAAAAAATACAGCCATGGTCAATATGTACCATATAATATAGCCCCTTTACTAGTATTTACCCCAATTTCTGCTCACCGCTCTAGTTTGGTATTGCTACCATAAATAAGAACACTCTAGTAAAATGTGTGAACATAAACACACACATAAAAATCATTCCCCCTCAGGTGTCAGGTATGTGACCTCTGATACCTTGTCACTGATCACTGAAGTACATAAACACATGGCAGGAGGGCAGGATGTACATTGTGCCTGGAATCACTTTTAGATTAAAATCAACTCAAAATGTAGGAAATTTTAAAATTTATATCCAAGATACTTTAAACTACTCCAAACAACACACTACGCTGTTTTACAGGAACATTTCCTTGTGCTAAAGGAAATCTCTACTGTATGAGTCTTATTTGAATAGTTCCAGTGGCTGTTACATTGATCTAACATGCTGTTTTCAGCACTACACTGGCAGCAATCCCAATGGGCATCAAGATGAGAGCATAAAGGAAAATCAGGTTCTGTGTCAGCCTGACTGTGTGTATGCAATGCCTTTGTTCTTACCATGTTGCTGTTAAGACCAATCCACAGAGGTTCTCCACATTCCTCTGCAAGTAGGAACAACAGTGCTTGGCTATATGGGTCTAAAATGCTGGCCAGTTCTGAGGCATTGTTGTTGCAGTTTTGGTGTGCTTCCTCCCAATTCATTTTGGAATGGGTGACAGAATAGCTAATCCCACTAGAAGGGTCAAAAGCAAAGTCCAGCACTGTTGCTGGTGATTTAAAAAGTTCAGGATCTGTAGGAAAAGGGAAAAAAAGTCCCATGAGCAGTTAAATCTGGAGTCACATATTTGACTTGAGCAATTGAGTAACATCATTATTTACAAACCTAATATAAAATTACTAATGGAATGGCTCTTCTTAGCTGTTTATAATTAAATATATCTTCAAAACAACAGTTCTGATAAAAGAAATATATTTTCAACCTCTAACAATTTTGAATCAGTAAATGCACAGTATTTTACATTGCAGAGGTGAATTTACTCCATCATTCAAAAATAACACACCTGTCCTGCCTGCCTTTAAAATACTCTTTGCAGCATAATGACTATCAGGTTTATATGGGTAAGTGTTAATCTTAATACTTTTGATACCCTATAGATCATTATGAATATATGTAATTAAAATGGTTTTGGGCTTCATCTGTTAAATTACACCTTTAAAAATAAAATCATTTTCTTTTTCTATATTCTGCTATGTTTTCTGAAAAACATTGCTAAGTAACACTGGGAGGCAGGATGGCCCTTAGATTTTACTGATCCTTTACCTAAAAACCAAAACAAAATGAAACAAAACCAAAACTAAACTCAAATAAGGTATGTTAAACAAGAAAATTTGTTTAATCCTTATGTTATAATTTTCAAGAT
Source organism: Vidua macroura (assembly GCF_024509145.1). Classification (NCBI taxonomy): domain Eukaryota; kingdom Metazoa; phylum Chordata; class Aves; order Passeriformes; family Viduidae; genus Vidua; species Vidua macroura. The sequence goes on from NC_071571.1 coordinate 20,142,625, forward strand.
TAACAATACAGAGCTCACCACTATCCTTCTGGCATATATACCCTCTGTACTTAAAACACTCCTCATTATTCCATTTTCCTGTGTCATCAGCAGGACCTCTCTTCAGAGAAACACAGTCAAACTGTTGGAAATAAGGAAAAGAATATATATGCATATTAGAAGTTATAAAACAGAGTACTATAACTGAATAGTTTCAGGTTTGGATTTTTTTTTAGTACTGATGATGTAGGGTGTGTTACAACTCTAGAAATACCTTTTATTCATCCTTCTCTGTCCTTCCTGACCTCCCTTGTGGTGGCCAATTCCCCTGTCGTACCCTCTTCAGCTCAGCCTGCTTGTTCATTTAGTTATTTTCCAGGAGAAATAGTTTAAAAGATGTTATTCTTTTCAAGAAATTTCTTCCACATTCTCTATCCCAACTAATGAGTGACTATCAGTAAGGTTTTGAATAAGAATGAAATGGAAGTAGTGCTTTGTATTTCACTTGCAAAGACAGCTATAAATAGTGCTGATTCTTGACAAAATCACCTAGATTGCAGTCCTTGGCAGAGCTCTCATCAGCTCTAGTTATTAGAATTTCTCTTTCAGCTACACGAGATCAGTTTAAGAAGCTGAAATGTCAAGTTTATTACAAGCTGCAATCTCCTCTGCTAAGCTCTTCCATGGAGTAATTGTTGGGCCTTTGAAAAGGATCCTCTGAAGGAGAGAGCTGTTAGTGTCTTGAAGGTGAAGGAGAAAAGTAGGATGTACCTTTACCCTTTTGTTTTTTTTTTTCCCTGCTTGGTATTTCCGAATGTTATTAGAGTTGCAGTGGAGCTATGGTTTGTGCAGTGTCATTTATGTGTTCCTGCATGCCTTGACCAATGTTTACGTGGGAAAGAGCAACATGAATTGTCTCAGGTGTATATTAAGCTGGTTGTCCAGATCCCTGACTTCTCTAAAGGTATGGATACAAAAACTATGGGAGAATGGACAATTAGTGGAATGACATATTGTAAAGGGCAAATTTGGAAAGCAAGATATAGAAATAAATAGAAGTTAGGCAATGTGGGTGTGCAAATCAATCTGTATTCGTATGGTTATGTAGAATCCTATTTTATTTACAGCATTATGAGGTTTAATTTAAGTGCTAGCAGTGAGAGGGTTTGATGGGCTTAGAAAGTAGTTGACATCTACTGGCCCTTAGTAATTCAATTACAATTTTAAAAAGGGAAAAAGTTAAAATGCTGAACTCTTTCCTCTTGCATCCTCTTCTCCTTCCTTCACAGACATGAAAGTAATTGTGTGTTGACTTATAAAATTCCAATGTTGCATTTATATTCTCTGAAAAATTAACAATTTACTATGAAAAAGAAAGCTTTATTCAATAACCAATCTTTTATTCAATCTGTCCATTGCTGCAATTTTGCCAAATACTTAGACAAAATTACAACAATGCCATTTTATGCTCTGAAATAGCTAGAATACCCAAACATTGAAAGGTTTTCTGTCTAGTCCCAGTGTAAAGATAGATGACCAAACAATGGAGAAGGCTGGGGCAAGGTCTGTAGTGAAGTGAGCTGCTTACTGGGAGTGGCATTGCTCCTCAGATTTAAACTTGATGGTAAACACTAACTAATATTTACCTGTTGCCGATTTAGGCCGTCTTCTGGATGCAGACTGTCATACAAAATAGGTTCTACAAGTTTTGGGGAACCTTTAGCCCAGTTTGTATATGAGACAGCACTTCCGTCCGACCAAACAAAGTTGAGTTCACTGAGCATATCATTCAAGCCAATCCAAAGATCATTTGAAACATCCTTCAAATGGTAAGTGAGAAAAGCTAGAATTAAAAGCCAATAGAGGAGAAAATTAATGTGTCATGTGATCAGTCAAAACATCAACTCATAAACAAATACTTAACTGTTTTTTCTCATTAAAGTCTTATAAAAACATCTTAATTGTATTTGATCAGAAATTTACCTGAGTTCATTATTTCAAGGTTATGCCAAGACCTTGCCCATGAAAAATCTCAAAGAGTCAAAGTATTTGGGAACAATGAAGCAAGATTGGAAAGAGGAAAAAAAAAAAAAAGCCTGTCTGACCACCATGATATCTAAAGAGTTCACTTATTTCAGCAGTCAGGATGAGCCACTTGACTGATGGAAATATGTACAGCTGCAAATGGAAGCCAGGAAACACAGCAAAGTGACAATACGCCTTTCTCTGACATTCTACTAAATTAAGTTGCAGAATTTAGGCAGAGGTATAGAAGCATATCCCATTCTATTTCTGGCAAAAACAGACCATGCATTCTGGTTTTTTCTCTGTGCCTAAAGCTATAAATGCCAGATTAAGATTTTTAATTTCATCCTAATTCATGCCTATAAATAATGTAAGACACTTTGCATGTAACATGAGGAAGCAATCCTTAGCATCACTAGCATGCCCCAAACAGATTGTTCAGTTCTAAAAACATTTCATGCCATGGCCATATAATCATAATTTGAATATACAGATTATAAAAAGCATATATTTACATACTGACACTTGCCTTCTTTGCAGGAAATGTCCACTGTATAAAGAGAAAAGGCTCTCTGTTACCTAAGGGGCTGTTGCACTATACCTTGAACTTGTTCATTAGGTATGCTTGCCAAGTTTCCTCCAAGGCTCATGCATACTCTTCTCCCAGTACTCCAGTAATCATAGCCAGAGCCAAAAAATTTGTAACACTAGGGAAAAATAAGTATAGACTGTTAGAGTGACCGGACAAAGAATTTAAGTATGAATTACACTAGTTTAAGTAAAAATCAGCCTAATTCACACCCCAAAAATATTTATTCAGTTAATTTGGATCTGTAGCCAAGTCAAAACCATTTACAAGTTTTAAATTTGCTCTCTGTCTTCCTGCAAGGTATTGAGAAAGTTACAACAAAACTCAAATAGCTATTTACAAACCACAGTAGGAGTCTGATGAGAAACTAATGTTTTAACTAACTCAGAGATTTTGAGAAGCCATACACCACCACAAGTAAAAGTGCTAAATAACTCTGTAGGAAATACCCAGCCCAGGTGTGGAATTGCTGGAACTTCCTGAAAACCCTTTTTGACCTAGTGTCTGTGGTCAGTGTATTCTTGTGTCTATTCAGCCTTCTTCATTATACAGCTCTCTTATTAATGGAAGAGTATGACTAATTTCTTAAAAACGGTGTAGCCGTCACATTACCAATACATATTCACCCTCAAATGTTCTGATAATTACCAGTGTGCCTCATGTGCCCTCTCCATGTTTGCAGCTCACCCTCTGCTCTGTGTCATGCCAGTAGCACAGTCAGAGAATTATCTTGCAAGGTTTGTGGAAAATAATAATTTTGATTACTGTAACCTGGCATCAACTCACCTGGTGTGATATCTGTGGGTGCCTTCATAACAATGTTGTATATATTAGAAAAGAGAACCCTTGCTTATTAAGCACATCAAGTTTGTCCCTTTTGGGAAGAGGCAAGCATTGCATTGAAGCCTGCTCAGAAAAACTTTGCCTTATTTCTGATTTGTTCCATCTCAAATGACTGATTTTGTGCTACGCCCAGGGCTTTCAGATTAATCGAGTTCTTTGAAATATATATACAATGTAATATTTTGTAATAAATGTAAAGTTTTCCCAGTTTGCCTCAGGTGACCGCTTCTCAAGAAAACAAACATCTGTAAAACCACCATTTTGCAGTAATTAGCCAATGGGTTCGTTTTTTAATGCAACTGACAAAACTGTCAACTGACAAAAGGCCTCTGGTATATCTTTAAGTACCTTCCCAAACAGTAATATCATTGTGCTTAGATGAAAGTATCATACCTGATTTTTAAATAAAATCCAATCTGCAGGACATCCTCCAGGAGCTGAAGGTACTACTGAAGGAAAGGTTGCATTTATAAAACTTCTGTGCCTCTCACAGATATAGCCATTGGAAAAACCACAGTTGACATCATTCCACAAGCCTGAAATCAATTAAAGTTTAGGGACTAAGACACTGAATAAGATTGAAATTTGTGGGAAAGTGAACTAATTTCTGAAGTTCAGAAGCAATCTTCCTGGGAATGTGGGATAACCTGCATTAGCTCAATTCTGCCTCCCATTGTCTCTGTATACAGAGGCACTTTGGTCCTGCTGTGACTGGGGGAGGTGGCCAGATGAGATGGCCTCTCAGTGAAACCTTCCCAAACAACTCTGTTGCACTGAAAGATGCAAGTGTCAAGTAATGCCTAATCAGTGAAAGCACTATAGAATGTGAAACTCTGTATACGTTCTATTCTTTTGCTAACTATTCTCTTACTACTAAAAATATTATCTAATTATTAAAAAAAAATATAAAACTGTTATTATAAATTCAAATACTTTCTATTATTTGGAAATATTTTCAATTCACTATTAACTAATTATAATGATTTTAAAAAATAATTGCTGTTGATTTGAATTGAACATTTTCTTTGTGAAGCTGAAACATCAGTGACGAAATTGCCATTGCATTCCCCATTAAAATCAATTTCTTACACTCCAATTTTATGGATAATATCGCCCCTGAAAAAAACTCAGATATAACAATGATTCTTTATAATGAATGTTTCTCAAGATTTCTGGTAAAGAATGGGTGAAAATTGACAAGAGATTTTAAATAAACATTGGAAGAGCAGCAGCCATAAAATCACTTTAAAAGCCATAGTTGTGTAACTCACCATCTTTTTTATTTAAAACCACACAATTTTCTTGAGCTAGTGCAAAGTTGGGCTCACCCTGTGCCCAAGCTGAATAGTGCACTGGGCTTCCACTCATCCAGCTGAAAAACAGTAATGGTTGCTGAGACAATGTCCATGAAACTGTTGAGAAAAATCTTCCTTAACATACTAAAAATATTTTTGAAAAATTACAGCTGAATATCTCTGTAAATTAAGATTCCATTAGGACTAAAAGACCTTATATAATGAAATCCCTGCATATCAAGTCAAAGACAATAATACCTTTATTTTTAACAGATATTATCGACATATTCATAGCATACAAAAATTCCATTTAGAACTGTGTTTGTACAGTGTAGTTTAACCAAGGGAGAGCACACATTTCAACAAGCATTATCACTCTCTGAATCTTCATTTAACTCCTTTGCAGTAGTTCCTCCAGAAGGAACTCTGGGCAGTACAATACTCCTACAACTGCTTGTTATGGATCTTGATGTAGTCTATTTACCTACCTGAACTGTTGATCAGCATTCTGGATTAATCCTATGAGATATGAGTTCAATTTGCCATTTTTTAAGATCTAAACATAAAAATATTTTAATTAGTGTTTTATAATATTTATTAGTCATCTAATAAAAAAAGGTGTAAATATTGTGCTATGGAAGCAACAAAATGAATACATATTCTTTAAATGATTGTGCACAGTCACCTGAGATACCATACAACTTATAGTTCTGCTTTATTATTATTTTTGTTGATACATTCCCATTTTTGGCTGAATTACTGGTATGATCAAAGCTTTTAAAGTTCTGTTCTCATTTTAAAAAGAAAAAGTCATAGAAGACTTGAGAAAAACATTAAGTATAAAATTTTTGATACTTTCCTGGTTGTAAGCAGCTATGGAATTCTTGTGCCTCAAACTGTCTGAGCTCTCCTCCTGTCATATCCTTTCCCACACAATAAAAGCAAACATCTAGTAGTGTGGCTCAGAAAGGTGATTGTGTGGCTGTGTTGGTATTAGCAAAGCAAGCAGGATTATGGCTGAGGTTTGAGGTACCATCCATGCTATTAAGTTGTCAGCATTCCCCTCCTGTGCTTTGGACATGGTACAGGAAAACTAATCCATGAAGGACTGTTGGAATGATCAGTCTAACCTGGACCAGTCTAAGCCTTTCTTTGAAAAGCTGTTTTGGAGAGCGACATGACCATCAGGTAGGACTATCCAAGCTACGCTAGCAGTTACCTCACATCTATGCAACACTGTGTTGTAGAATAAGATATTCAGAGTAGAGGCAGCCACCCTGTCAGAAAACTCTGAGAATATACCTACCCTGCCTGTTCATTGCTCCTTATGTATTTGCTCAGAACTCCATTCAGACTAGAATGGACAAGAATATACCCATCCTAGTAAACATCAAATTATTTTACATGTTTTTTTTCCTAAAGTGAAGATTCATTTCATAGTATTTTTTCATAGAATAATTAAACCTAATCCTAATAAAATTTTAGTAGTTGTAATATTTGGTAAAAGTGGTAATATTGTGCAACAAGCACATTCTTCTGTACTTCACAAGCAGAGGATATGTACAAAGGGTATATGAGCCGTGTAGTGTATGACATAACAAAATCTCCTCTTACGTATTTCCACAAAAATTTTCTTTCACTATTATTTCCAACAGTAGCAAGATTTCCATGATGGTTTTTGCAGAATGTTCTGGCTTTATCCATAGAGGTCTTTTCTGGGCTGAAAAAATATTGTTTGTCTCCTTTTACAATCCAGCCATCTTCTGTGACTTCATATGCTGGAACACAGAAGAGAAATCTCTACATTCGTCTCAGTTCTTACACAAAGCTGGTGGTGTTACATCGCATCACCCTTTAGGTAAGTGAAAATAAACAGAAGCTTACTGGTAGAAGGGCCCAGAGGTTCTGGTTTCAAGCGTGTCCCTGTAATGAAATGGGATAAAAAAAGATGATGTAAAATATTTCCCAAACATTGTGTTTGGAACACATAAGTGTTCAATAAATGAAAATTATTTTAATGTTTATTAACTTTTCACATTTTACATATTCAATGCAGAATATATTTATATAGTCTCTTCGGTGCAAAGTTAAGAATGGATGCTCGGGGAATAAAAGATGCATTGCAGGCCTACATCTCTGTCTTGGTAGATTTTTGATAAGTGCATCTTGAACATCTTAAATATTGCCTAACTGGGATGGCTGAAGTTATTCTGAATGACTTTGTTTTTGAAAGAACACTAAATAGAGAAAAAACTCCAACATTGGTAGACTTTGAACAATTCTTTACAGACATTGTGTGGTATTTGAACAAGAAATTCAAATACTAAACAAAGTTTTGCTTTTTTACATATATTTATAATTTATATTTATTATTTATATTAACATTTTATTAGTATTTATTTATTAGTTAAACTTTTTTCTGTGTAGCTGCTTTGACAAGAATTACATTACCATTTTTTGAAAAATTTAAACAAAAAAGTTCCTTATCACATGAAGTGTGATATTTGAGAAATGTTTCTCTAGACATGTAAGGCCAAGAGCTATAAAAATGTAAAACAAATGTCACCTATACAAATGTCCAGGCCATCTGTATGGGGCTCTGAGCAACATGGTCAAAGGTTGGGGAACTAGATGATCTTTAAGGTCCTTTCCAACTCAAACCATTCTGTGATTCCATGTTTTTTTCTCACAGGAATTTATTGCAATGTTTGTGTTGTTCTGTGTATAATTACATTTTATTAAGTGTGTGAACATATGCTTGAGTTAAAAACAAGGTCAGCTTTTAAAAATAATCCATTGTATGGTTGGTTACAAGCTAAACAAGAAAATGGATACAAGATTTAAAAAAAAAAACACCCTAATATATCTGCTCTGCAAGTATGAAGTATTCTGTCGATTTCAGCATGCCATTATGCACTGCTGACTAATGATGGCAATTTCTTCAGGCTGTAATTTCTGCCATTCATATGCTACTACTAATTAACAGTAAACAGCTACTATTGACACTTTGCTAATGATTTTTAGCTGTGGTGATTATGCAGGTGAGAACTCACAAAGGAGCTTAACAGGAAAAATATCTTCACAACATCTCTCTGAGATAGAGGTCTATGATTATTACTTTATAAGTATGAGAAGCTGAGACTATGTGCCTTGGTTAGAAAATTGTTTTGAATAATTCAGCAGCACAGAAATTATGTTTTTTAGAAAAGTAGTAATTGAAGCTAGTGTGAAGGAGCCCAGGGAGCCACCAAAGGAATATTGCTGTTACTGTGGGAAGGAAAATATGTAGCCCAACACATAGCTATTCCTCTCTAATTTCACTGAATATTTTTCCCAACAGTAGCTGAGAAAAAAGGGAAGTAGAGATTTTTCTACTAGTATGTGATGAAGATGTGAAACTATATTAAAGTATTTTGAAGCTTTCATTGCCATCTTTTTGTTACAGCAGGCCTGTTGTTACAGGCTTGTCTTTACATGTCATCTTACAAAAACAGTGATTCTATGATGCTGGTAGTGTTGTTTAATTTAGAGTAGGTGAGTATTGTGCTGTTGTGTACCAACATCTGAGCAGAGGATTGAAGTTTCACTTCACAAAGGATATGGATATTCAAAATAATATTTTTCTTTTTATATTTTTTTCTTTGAATTGCAGTCCTCTCTTCCTCCCTCAGACAGAATTTCTGTTTTGGCAAAAATTTGCTTTTGTACAGAGCAGTGAATATTGCAAGGTAAGCTCTTAGGATTGCTTTCACCATATTTTCTTTTTTTTTTTAATATTAAATATATATATATATGATATTTTCTTTCATAATTTTTTTATTTTAATCATATTATTACACAATTACATAAAAAGTGTAATTTTATTAAAGGTTGTCATGGAATGTGCTTTTTATAATGAAAAAAAAAGTGTATGGTTAACAGCTGAAATCTTGTATTCTGAAGATATTTATATGTCTTGACCTACTTTTCTGTGTGCAAAATTCCTGTGAAATCAACAAAATTTTCTACCAGTATGTTACTTGTAGAGCTTCCTGTTATGATGGAATGGATTCAGCTTGAATTTCTTCCTAAGGTGAGTTTAGAGTAAAAGGTAACCTACCTTTCTTTATTTCACAAATCCAGTTATGACTGTATTCACAGTGCTCCTTAATCCATGACAAGGAAGGGTTTTCACTGATTGCTCCACAATCTTGAAATGCAGTATCGTAAAAATAGTCTCTTGCTTTATAATTCACCTACAGAGAAAAAAAACCCTGTGCTTTTTATTTTAATCTACAGGAGGAAAAACTGTACTCTGTAAGGAATGAGAAGTAAAGCAAACGTTTCCAAACACTCCTTTTCCTCCTTCTCTGTCTGTGAAGCCAATGTGAGCTACTAAAGTAATTACAAACACTGCAAGAGGAAAGCTCTGAGTTTATGCAGCATCTAACAGACTGTAGAAGTCCCACAAAAACTGGAATCAAATGACATTATAAATAAAACAGGAAAAAGGAACATGGCAATTTATCACCAGAAACCAACAATAGTCAGGAGAGACCTTTCTCATATATGTGTGACTTGGATAATATCTGTAGCTGAAAGTAGTCCTTTGTCTTATCACTTTTGTGATGGTATAACCTCAGGTTTTATTTTGTTTTTTTCCAATCTAGTATGAAGAATAATGATTCAGAATTACCCATTTGCAAAATAGACATTTTTGGAAATTCTTATACACTTTTTATACACACCAGTCATGGAAATTTCTCCAACAGAAAAATGTCAAAACAGAAGGAAACTGGGATGGTGAAACACTCACCGGAGAACCATCACTCCAGGAAAGTCCGCCGTCAGGATCCAAACACTGCAAACCTATCCAGAAAGGCTGAAATGATGGGGATTTCTTTCTAGAGTGTGAAAAAAAATGTACAGTGGAAGAGGATATATGTTGTTAGCTCTGCTCAATTTTAAAAGTTACGTGGGACAATAACTCTGACACTTATTGAACACTTCAGTGCAGAAATTTTAAAAATAAAAAGTACTGTTGGTCAGCAAACTCCCATTGGCAAGTACATGAAGTTCACACCTTAAAACTTCCTTCTTCGCAAATGGTTGTATTGTAACCACAGCATGTTGGTTTTCTACATTGATGTTGTGATTATAGTGGTTTTTTTCTCAGAAATAAAATGTTCAGGCTATTGGAAGACAAAATTTGGTTTCAAAATGATTTGCAAACAAACTTAGAATAGGGTCTGTGGAGAAACATTCAATAAATTCTGTTGTTGGGTTGTTTTTTATCTGAATTTAAAATGTTTGTAGGTTATGACACATTTTAGGAGCTCCAAAAATTCTTTGAAAACATTGCTTGTATGAGACATTTTCACAGTTATTTCTCTTATTGTTATGGTGAAAACCAGATAGATTTTAAAATAATTATCTCAGGAGCAAAACAACAGTACCATTATTTTTTACTGTATCATGTGTTGTTACACCAAAATAGCAATTATTAGACAGTTTGCTTACTTACTTTATTAAGTTTTCTATCACTGTTTGCTCTTCTTCATTTCTAATGGCAGCCAGGTCTCCTCCTATTTCTCTGCAGAAATCTCGGGCTTCAAACCATGTTTTCTTTTGGTCTTCTTCTCTCACAAAGCCCTGTGAAAACACTGTGTTTTCAGTGTGCTAAACATAAATCTGCTGGTCGCCTTGAATAAGAAAAATGAGTAACCATTCCATTACAATTATCCATTATAATATGGATTCAAAAGTAATTGGATAACCTTACTTATCACTGATAGAATGAAAACTGCAGTGATATTTGAATAGTTGTGTAAAAGCTTGCTACATTGTTCCATTCTGTGATATTTAGATTGCTTATCTATTTGGTGCTCTCCTGTTTCCCAGGTAGGATTATAGCAAGAAACAATACTTACTCTGAAGCATGAATTAGTGCTATTGCTTGTATCCCAACCCAGGGGACATTTGGAATCAGAAACTGTTTCAGATGCAGCAGGAACAGTGACTTTTTCAGCTAATTTTTTGCAGAGAAATTTTGCCTTTACTTCACAGTTCTGAACGTCCCATAGTCCAGCTACATTTCCAGTCCTAAGGGCAACGCAACCAGCTTCCTTCCCTTTATGAGATAAAAAAAGAAAGTTGAAATGTTTTTTAAAGAGGCTCAACATTTTATGGCTCATGTAATTAATTTACAGAAGACTATTTGAAATATTAAATGTAGTGTCCACTCAGAGGAGGAGCTTTGTGAAAAGAGGAAACCAGCAAGTCCTTCATCATCATCCCTTCCCTTTGAGTGCATGAACAGCTCCTTGCCCACCTCTTTCCTCTGCCACTCATGACAAGTCTTTGGCAGCTCATTGCCGAGGCTGGAAGGGATTTCATCCTTTCTGCTCAGTTTGATTTTGCTCTTGGAAAAAATGAGGAGTCAGGAAATAAATATTTTCATGGCATCATAGAAAATCATAGCATGATTTAGGTTGGAAAAGATCTGTAAGATTGTAGAGTCCAACCATTAACACAGCACCACCAGGCCTACCACTAAACCATCAGTGTCACATCTACACATCTTCACATCTTGTAAATACCTCCAGGGATGGTGACTCGACCACTTCCCTGGACAGTCCATTTCAAGGCCTGAGCATTCCTTCTGTGAAGAAACTTTTCCTGGTATCCAATCTAAAGCTCTCCTGATGCACCTTGAGGCCATTTCCTCTTCCCGTATTACTTGTTACTTGGGAGACGAGCCTGATCTCCACCTCATTACAACATCCTTTCAGGCAGTTGTAGAAAGTGATAAAGTTTCCTCTGACCCTCTTTTCCTTCAGGCTAAAAAACCCCAGCTCCCTCAGTCACTCCTTGTTAGACTCATGTTCCAGACCCTTCACCAGCTTTGTTGACCTTCTCTGGACACACTGCAGCATCTCCATATTTTTCTTCTAGTGAGGGACCCAAAACTGAACCCAGGATTTGATTTGCAGCCTCACTCGTACCAAGTACATCAAAGACATTTTAGTTTCAAAGACAGAATGTTCATATGTGTCATCATCAAAGTTAGAAAACAATTTAGAATTAGGGAACACAGAGAGTTCCGTAGTAGTATATATTTAGTCCAGTGGTAGTGATGCCTTAAAGAGCCTAGAAATGAAACAACATACTTTTGAGATAATATTAGAATAGGAGGTAATATAAAGGCCGGTCTCTTTCAGGGACAGATATGAAAAATGCCCACAAAATTCTCACCCCACCACAGGGTGAATACAGTTTTACAAGTTTAGCAAATTAACATAATTTACAAAAATCACCAATAAGAGACATAAGAAGTGAGGTAATATCCCTCAGTTCAACCCTCTCTAAATCACAGAATCACAGAATCACTAGGTTGGAAGAGACCTTTAAGGTCATTGAGTCCAACCCATGCCCTAACACCTCAACTAAACCATGGCACTGAGTGCCATATCCAGTCTTTTTTTAAGCGCATCCAGGGATGATGACTCCACCACCTCCCCCAGCAGACCATTCCAGTTCTTGATCACTCTTTCTGTGAAAAACTTCTTCCTAATATCCAACCTATATTTCCCTTGGCACAGCTTGAGACTGTCAGACTGTTTTGTCAGTTGCTGCCTGGAGAAAGAGACCAACCCTCACCTGACTAAAACCACTTTCAGGAAGGTGTACAGAGTGATAAGGTCACCTCTGAGTCTCCTTTTCTCCAGGTTAAACAGCCCCAGCTCCCTCAGCCATTTCTCATAGGGCTCATGTTCCAAGCCCCTCAGCAGCCTCGTTGCCCTTCTCTGGGTGCGCTCAAGCTCTCAACGTCTTTCCCAAACTGAGGGCCCAGAACTGGACACAGCACTCAAGGTGTGGCCTCACCAGTGCCGAGTACAGGGGAAGGATGACCTCCCTAGTCCTGCTGGCCACACTATTCCTGATACAGGCCAGGATGCTGTTGGCCTTCTCAGCCACCAGGGCACACTGCTGGCTCCTGTTCAGCCAGCTGTGGACGAGTACCCCCAGGTCCTTTTCTGCCTGGGCACTGTCCAGCCACACCGTCCCCAGCCATAGCGCTGCAGGGGGTTATTGTGGCCCAAATGCAGGACTCGGCACTTGGACTTATTAAACTTCATCTTACTGGACTCTGCCCGTTCATCCAACTGTTCCAGGTCTCTCTGCAGAGCCCTTCTCCCTTCCAACAGATCAGCACATGCTCCCAGCTTAGTGTAGTCTGCAAACTTAGTAATGAACGACTCAATCCCCTCATCCATGTCATCAATAAAAACATTGAACAGAGCTGGCCCCACCACAGACCCCTGAGGGACACCACTGGTGACTGGCCCCAGCTGGATGCAGCACCGTTCACCACCACTCTCTGGGCCCGGCCATCCAGCCAGTTCCTAACCCAGCAAAGAGTGCTCCTGTCCAAGCCGTGGGCTGCCAGCTTTTCCAGGAGTATTCTGTGGGAGACAGTGACAAAGGCCTTGCTGAAGTCCAAACAGACAACATCAACAGCCTTTCCTGCATCCACCAGGCAGGTCATAAAAGGAGATCAGGTTGGTCAAACACGACCTAACCCTCCTAAACCCATGCTGGCTGGGTCTGATACCCTGGCCAACCTGTAAGTGCTGCGTGATGACAATATAAACTGCTCCATTACCTTACTGGGCACTGAGGTCAGGCTAACTGGCCTATAATTACCAGGATCCTCCTTCCCACCCTTTTTGTGAATGGATGTCACATTGGCCAGCTTTCAGTCATCTGGATTCTTACCAGTGAGCCAGAACTGTTGGTAAGTGATGGAGAGCAGCTTTACAAGCTCATCTGTCAGTTCCCTCATCACCCTGGGATGGATCCCCTCTGGGCCCATAGATTTATGAACATCCTCCCCCTCAGACAGAAACTAAACTTTGTTTATGAAAATATATCTTGAAGAGCTATTTTTCAGCCTTGGTTCCCAGAAAAAAAGCAAGATAGGATAGGGGCCTTGTACCCCCCGGGGCTTGGAGCTCTGGAATATGTTTTGTCCTTCTGGATAGGGAAAAGATAGGGAAAAGCACTGGGACTAGCTTCTAATACCATAATAAGCTACCATATATATATATAACAAATATATGTGTAAAGAATACAGAGAATATATAAAAAGGCAAAAATCATTTGGCATCAGTAGAGTACCAGGCATTGCTGCATTCCAGTTTGTGTACAGAACACCTTCACCAGTCACCCACTTGAAAATCCCTTGCTCTTCCATGTCTGAGAGACCAATCCAAAAATACTTCTCAGAGCTCAGACCAGTGAGGCTGGTCAGGTAGGCTTGCTCATATCTGAAATGACAGGAGTCAGATGGGATTAAGCCTAGCTTTCCTTCTATCTTCCACTCCTCAGCATCCAAACTTCATACAGCTAGAATGAATAGATTTTCCATTAAATTTCCTCTTATGAGGAATGTGTTGTTTAACTGGGTCCCAGCTGCAATAGGGGGTGAAGTTGTGCTATACTGAAAAACTATCCCTTACATAGCTGAAGTTGCTGTTGTCTGTTCTTTCAAAGTAAAGTACTAGAAAACATCGATGTGTAAATTATTTTTAGTAAGAAAACCATACTGCGTTTATTCTTTTTTTTTTCTTCAGAAAAAGGATATTCTGGGTTTTTTTGGTTTAGGTGTTTGTTTTTTTTTTTCAAAAAGTTCTCAACTATTTTTTAAAATTCCAGTATTATTGCATCAGATATACAATTTTTAAAATCCTTTCATACCTGTCTCCTATACTTGTTAAATAACCATTGCTCCTTTCACAGGTTTTCTTTGCTTCTGAAAATGTTACAGAGGTATGTCCAATCAGGTAACAGTAAAAACCATATCTTTCCCAACCCTGCCAAGAACACATGAAATAAACTTCCAGTTAAAACCAACATATGTTCTAGTACTTGAATTTCAATTAATACACATAAGCCAACATATTTTTAATATAACTTAACACTATTATGTATAAATTTGAATTCCAGTGTACCAATGGAAATTCAGCTTAGCAAACATTCAGGGCAGAAAGAAGAGATTTAATGCCCATGAGTCTCATTTTTTTTGACAATAATGGATAAATTTTTACTGGTAAAAACATCAGAGGGACACAGAGATGAATAAAATTATACCTTGCTTGGAACAAAAAAAGAATAGTCTATATTATAATAGAGATGCTGATTCAAGTTTCTTATGTTTTTGAGGCTAAAGGAACAGTAAATACACTAATTAATTGATTTAATACATCAGGTCACCTAAAAAGTCTGACTGAAGAGGTAACATAGAAACCACTGAAGAGCAAAATTCTCAAAATTACAGCTGAATTACAAGTCACTTTTCCCTTTTATGCCATCTCAAGATTTGCTTGCTGCACCCAAGAAAGGCAAATAAACTCTGCGTTCAGTATTTGGCTGCTGCTTAACTCCATTGAGCACAATGAGTCTCAGCTCTGTTCCCCATATGGGCTTGTGGGAAAGATTACTAAATATAGAATAGGAGTAAATAGAAAAGTATAAAGAGGGAAAAGAAGGGGAAAAAAGTGGTAGGATAACTTGCTCAAAACAAATTCACTTATAAGAAGGATTTGATTGTTTTGATTTGGCTTCGGTAGTGAGATTTGTCATCATCTTGCATCATGCTGCCTAGTCCAGAATTGTTACCAGTCCCTACTACATGTTCAATAACCACAGATGGTTGCAGAACAATATAAAAGACATGCAGACAACCACAGAATTGGCTTTAGCCCCTTTCACAGAAAGTTCTGAGAGGTAATAGGTCTGACTTATTCCTCATATGGGAATATAGTGAAAATTATCACCCTGAATTTGTTCTGGAATAACACTGTTAGGGAAGGAAAAAAAAAATCATTTCAGTGTCAAGAGGAGCTTGTGAAATTTTGCTAAGCAGATTCTTGGTTATGCTTTCTTTACCTTCAGGCAGGCAGGATCAGTCTTTGGTATTCCAGAAACTCCTTGTAGTGGGTCGCTTCTGCAGATGTAGCCTAACTTCCTGTCACAGTCACTGTCTGCCCAGTATCCATCCTAGTTGCAGTTTGGGAAGGGGTGAAAAACAGTGAGGCAGAACCTTTTTACATTAGAAACATTATCATTCTTTTCAAAGTACTATTTCAATTTGAATATCTGTACTTTTTAGTGCATTCCAGGTATTTGAGCTTGGAGGTGAGGTTATGTTAAGCTAAGTGGCACTGCCAGACTGTTAAGGATTAATTGGCATGTAATGTACACTCACAATCAGACAGGAACATTTACTATTTATATGGAATTTCATTTAAATTTAATTTAGAACAACCATATGTCTGAGTGAATAAAGATAACATTCTTTGATTCTATGCAACTTAGGAACTATGCTAAGTCGCATTAAAAATCTCCCTAGAAATGTAACCTAAAGTCAAATAGTGCAGTGCTGTACTGTATGATTCATGTGGAATGATTTACCTTTCCTGCCATAATGACACAATCTTCTTGGCCAGTGACTTCATGGGTTGGTTCTCCAGGCAACCACTTGGTATATGTCACAGGAGTCCCATCACTCCACTCAAAGTACATTTGAATTTTGAGGTCGTTCAGGCCAATCCACAGCTCATCCACAGCTCCTAAGGACAGGAATTCATTTGTGTTATTACCCTAGTTGAAACAGTCCATAGGAGCAAGATTTTATGGAGATGAGCTGAAATTGCAGTGTTGCAATGCAAATTCATCTGTATTAAAAGACAGAGTTTATTTTAAAATGTAATTCTCATTTTTCTTTCAGGAAGTTAAAAATGAGATACAGGCAGGAAATTAGATTTGTCAGTTTTATCAGTAAAGTACATTACTGTATCTACAGCTACGAGGTGTCTGATGCAGATAATCCACTCAAATGCTTCAGTGACTAGAGCTGTTATTTCCTTCAAGCTATTTCATGCAGTGAAAAACAAATGAAAATCAAAATGAAAATAATTAAAATGAAAATTAAAAGACCATAATGACTCCTCTTGTGTGTTTTTGGCTTTCAAGTTTTTCTAACGTATAGATCTGTGACCTTCCCTATAAATATTGATGAAAAGTAAGAAAGAATTATTTTATTTAAGTCCTGTAATATTTCTAGTAGTGCAGTTCTCTGTTTGTACCAAACACTGCCCTGTAGAAATACTCACTGTAGCCAAGCTGAGACAATATGAAGCCATGCTCCTCAGGGTTGTGGATACTGGCCAGGTCACCATTGCTCTTATTGCAGGAAATTAGGGCTTCTCTCCATTCTTTGGGGTCTCTATGAACCATGAAACAGTGACCTCCATAGGACAGCCATTCTTCTGGGCATTTAACAGACTCTACATCCCCTCAAAATCAATAGATATTGATTAAACTATTGATATAGTTTTTAAATGGTGCAAACTGAAGTCTAGAATAATTGCAATTACATTTAATATTTAGCTAATTAACCAATTAGAATGAAAAGGAGGCGGTAACAGATAAGCAGTACTTCATTCCTCACACATATATCTTAGTCTGTATGTTGCTGCTCATGGTACTTTTGCAGAAAGCAAACTTCATTTAAACAAAATAGGAAAACAGTGGAGCCAGTTGTTACTGGGCTTCACTAATGTGAAGTATTCACTGGTCAGAAGAATTCATGTGCAGCATTTCCACACAATATACCCCACCCAATTACATTTTTTATATTTCATAAAGGAAAGGCATTATTACTTCAGCACAAGTAATTCTCTGCACACATGGCTTTCCATGCCAACTCTCACAAAATAAACCCAAGAGAAGTATTGTAGAAAAGTGGTCCAAAGGAAGCTCTTTGCTGCCATCTTTCTAGACCAAAATTTTAGCAATATTTATAGATATCTAAAAAGATTGCCATCTTTTTGCAATCAAGAATTTACTCTGAGCCTACTGATGCCATTTTCACAAGGCTTCTGTGACAAACCTCAGTGTTTTCATTAGAATGCACTGCAGGAAGGGTGAAGCATCTCTAAGTTTATTTTCATGTCCATGCAGACCATGATACTTTCATGAAACTCTATGGCTTAACCCAGTGCCTCTGGAATTGTGAACAATAACATAAAGTAAAAAATGCTTGTGTGGTTAGTGGGCTCCAGGAACATTTTCAGTATTTAAATATATTTTGCTAAAGAAATAACAATATGCTTTGTTCTGTACCTGTCATCATAGCAGAAAAACAAATTTCAATGCTTGCTTTCTCTTTTTATTTTAAATAGCCATTAAATTTAACTTTAGTGACACAAATTATGCCTTTATCAAAAGGTTTTTTATTTGCTTGACATACCCGATGGAAGAATTGAAGGATCCTTTGCAGATGTTTCCTTTTTACAGATATAGCCAAGTTTCAGCTCACATGGCTGATTTTCCCACTTAGCATCTCTTCTGGGGTTTAGTACTGCACAGAGTTTTTCAGACTCAGGTTCAGGGCTTCCTTCATGGGATAAAAACACAAATTATTTTTATGTAGCACAGGGTTAATGTCAGCAGCAAAAGGAGCAATTTACTAAAGGTTATCACCTTTTCATGTGTCAATTATGGGCGCATGATTTCACTCCTACAATTATTTTTCTACCAGAGATAAGGAAATGTAATTTAGAAGTACCCATCAAAATATTTCTTTTGATGCTTATTGCATAATTCACACATTTGATTACAGAGTAGTGGTCCTTTCTGCATGTCCCTTTGGAATTTCAATGCAGATTTGCTCCTTGCTGCAAGCAGAACCTCCTGACATTCCCTCACAATTGCTGTCTCTCCTCTGCCTGCCTCTTCCACCAACACCCCCAGAGTTTTTCCAGAGGACCACTATCCCTGGGGAATGGTCAGTGTTTTCTTCTCAGAGAGGCCCACAGTATGATGAATTACTTCTTTTCCCCAGTCCCCACAAAAGTTACAACTTAATTCTGCACTGAACTGGAAGTGTGTAGATTAAATCATGCCCACAGCCATTGCTTGGGGATACAGGAGCCTTGGGGCTGTGGGCAGAGTGACCTGAGAGCCACCCTCTTAGCCCTGCAAAGCTTGAGGAATTTGACCTCAACAGAAGGTAGAAAATCTTCCACCAGACTCAGCAACTCTGGGCTTTCCCTTCATCTTCTGTGCCAGGTAAAAGCAGGTGGCATCTCTGAGTCTTGGGAAGGCTGAAAGTTGGACTATGCCTGCATTTATTCAGAATTTGCTGCAACTAGCTGTTGCCATGACAATAATTGCCTTTCAAAGATAAGCTGTCAATGCCATGAACTCTTGAATGAGAGAAGAGTAAAAAGCATAAGAAGTGAAGAGGAAGGCTTTGCAAGAGCAATGCTCTCTGGCAGCTGAGTCCTTGCAGGATGCAGGGTCTGATAACCCTGTGAAAGTTGTAGAGACACAGAGGATTTCACTGACTTGAAGGCAATCCCAGTAGGATACAGCTTAACTAGTGCATTTTACTTTATCTGCCTCTGATAGGAGATGAGATTATTTAGGTCTTCGACTTGAAATTCCATGTGTTATATCTAGTGAAGAAAAGCATAATTCTCAGGTTGTAGTTCCAAAAATTAATTAAAAAGATTACTACCTGGTGCCCAGTTAAAGTATCTGAAGGGAAAGCCACCGCTCCACTGCCAGCCACTGTTGAGATTCAGACTGTTAAGCCCAATCCAGAGAGAGGATCTCTTGCTGTCAATCAAATCTAGATAATCAAAAGAATTTAATTCTAATGAGAGTTGCTAGGAAAACTTAGCATTTCCAAAGTTTAGAAGAGAGTAAATTTGCCTAGCGATTTTTAAGTTCAGTACAGAATTCATGTTTACTGGTAATAAACTCAGAGGGGTTTTTTTCTGCAGATGAAGGGTAGAGAATTGAAAAAGGTTATTTTACTTATTAGTTTATCTGAACTTAATGTTATTCTACAGTTATATATAAACAATAAGCTTTGAAAATGGAATGACTGAATTTCTATTATTAATATTGTTATAAGTTTTCTTGCTTGTGGTGCAATTGATATAGGACCTTCATTCTACAGTGTGCATAAATCTATAAAGTCTATATAAAATTTGTATCGTATTTCAAAACAACTATTTCATTAGATATACATGAAGAATACTGATTTATTAACGCAAAATATAATCATAGAACGTGTCATATCATGTAATTGCCATATAATGGCTGTCTCCTGAAATGTTTCTTCTTTTAATTCCCCTTTCTGGTATCTTTCTGGTGTTTTCTGAGCTTGAGCTAACGTTTGCTTAATTAACTGGAAATTGCTAGATTTTTAAAATAAAATAAATAATAATATAAATAAATATAAATATATAATAATATATAATAAATATAAAATAAAATAATAATAATATAAATAATTTCAAATAGTAATTCCACAATTTACTGAAGATCCACTGATAAAAAGCTGAATTTACTATAATTTTGTTATTTCTGATTAGTATAGATACCATTTTCTTACATCAGCTATTCACTCTAATTTGATTAAAGCATGGAAACATTTGTAATCAGTCACAAAACCTTTCAAAAGAGTTTATACTGAGTCTTGGTTATTAGTTCACCTCTTAGATATATTTGTTCATGTATCTCCGTGACACTTAATAATTCTGCATTCTGTTGCTGACAGCTCTTCCTTGCTTGGTGCCATGTGAGAGCTGACTGGTGGTTTATCTGGTAGTAGGTTCCTGTCAAAGGATCTGTACTCCAAAATCTATCAATGTCTGTGTGAGAGAAAGGTGATTTAGTAACTGAGTTTGTAATACACATTTTACACAAAGTGTTATGGCAAAATTTAACTGCAAGCTTATTTGTGAAATAACATTTTGGAGCAATTAAGGCTCAGACCCACAAGTTATCTTGATCTTTGTTAAGAAAAGAGGGTGTGTCATTGACATTATCAGTGATAAGCCTTTCATCCTTTATTTGCACTTTCCCCTTCAAATTTTATAATCTCCAGGAGAAAAATAATATTGTAAAGAAGCCAATAAATCAAAACTGTGTCTTGTTAATTGTCTACCCTGAGAACCTGTTCAGAAGCTCATAGGCTATGCCCAGGTTTATTCTTGGCTGGAACACAACTGAAATGCACACATTTGCAGTAATGAAACTTGTCTTGTGAAATTATGCCATGACTCATCACATTTACAATGCTGTAGGCTTGGGGAACAGCAGCTGGAAAACTGTCCAGTGGAAATGGACTTGGGGGTGCTGGTTGATAACCAGCCAAATGTGAACCAGAGAGTGCCCAGGTGGCCAAGAAGGCCAACAACATCTTGGCCTGTATCAGCAACAGTGTGGCCAGGTGGAGCAGGGCAGTGATTGTCCCTCTGACTCTGCACTGGTGAGGCCACACCTCAAATACTCAGCTCAGTCTTGAGCCTGACTACAATAAACACCTTGAGGTGCTGGAGCACATCCAGAGGAGGGCAAGAGAGCTGGTGAAGGGCCCGGGCAGGAGCAGCTGAGGGAACTGAGGTTGTACTTGTGGTCTGCATGTGTTTTAGATAACCAGAATGTTGAAATTGTCTTCTGAGAGCTCACTGTAAGCAAAACTGTTCCCTGGGCAAGTACTAAAATAAGCTGTGATTACAACTTGCCCTAAATTTCTCTTTTGTTGAGAAAAAAAAAAAAAAATTAAATTTCTTGAATGGTTTGCTGGAGGAACTGTTTTCTATTTCTTATTGTGTTTCTTTATTGCTGATTCAGAGATTTTTAACATTCTTTTTTTTTAACTGTAGACTCACGTATTAGTGATAATGTCCCAACAATTTTATAATGGCAAATACTTCATGTTTTCTAGTTTATCTAATGAGGATGTCATGGGATTTTTGAAGCTACTGCTTGCAATATTGCACCAGAGAATAAATTTCACCAAATCAGTCAGAATGATGGTGGTTGGTGGTGGTTGAGAGTGAGTTGAACTTGGTTTGCCAGTGCAATGTCCTATCAAAATGACAAATTGTGATTCTGGTTCTGTGGTATTGAACTGAAAACTTAGGTTAGAGGCAGAATTTTTAATATCTTTATGAACATGTATTTTGGTGTTCTTTATCCTGCACTCCCATGACTATACTTTTATCTGTTAAGATAGCATTTTTTTTTGTAATATATTCTGAAACACTAAAACGGTGTTGGCTGATGATGATAGCATTTTAGTAATACCTTTGAGCCAATCTTTTAACTTTATATCTTTCAAAAAAACAAACTACATCCTCCCATGAACTGTACACCAATTTTATTATATAGAACAGGGCTTTGCTTGGGTAGAAAAGGTTAGACTACTGCTATCACAAATATCAGTGAGTATTAGACTGTGAATGGCATCTCAATTTTCAGGTGATTCTATGCTGAAGAGAGTCATATTTAAAGTACACTCTTTTTTTCCTCAGTCTTAACTACTGATGGACACACCCAGACAACTTTCAGCCTGACTGTAGGTTTTTAGTAAGTAATTTGTTATTTCTGTCAGGAATGTTATTGCATGAAAGAGACATTTTTGAGTAAAATTTAGGCCACTGTAAGGTTTTTCCCTTCTGCATTACTAACAGCATCCCAATATTGATATATTTATGTAGCAGTGTTGAGTTACAGGGTCTGCGTCAGTGTGTGGGACTTACTGGCAGCTGGACAGAACCCATACAAATGGTCCTCATCGAAGTTGGGTGTTGTTGCACACCAGAACAAGCCATCTGACCTGCCAGCAGCTGTGCACTCAGCGTACCATCTTCCACTCAACAGGAAGGGGAAGGCACACGGAGCTCCGTTGGAGTTTCCTAACAGTGTAAACAGGTCTGAGGGGGCAAAAGAGATGTTTTAATATAGCTTTGTGAATTAATGTGTCTGTATAAGACTACATGGAGAAAGCATGACAAGTGTTACACCAGTGTAACTGAGGAATCAACTGACAATTGACAGCAACACTGCTGTCACCAGCGATGTCTTCCACGGAAGCTCTTGGTAGGTCTCGCAATTGACCCTTTGCTTCTGGGTATTATCAGTATTATCAATCAGCTATACCAGCTAGAGATTGAGCAATTTCATGCTGTAGACAACTATGAAAGAGCTGCAGTGATTTTTATCTCATATATAATATATATAATATGTATTATATATATATAATAATATATATATAATATATTTTTATCTCATATATAATTTTCTAAAAATAGTGCTATCTTTTTATCATCTGGCTTAACTTCCACTTCATATGGTTCAATATTGTGGGATTTTTTGGTGTCTGAAATCTCCTAGAGCAACTGAAAGTATTATGAATGGAATTATTTCCTTACATTTAATATTGATGTATTAAACTTAGAATTTTTTTCCCTTTCATCCAATAATACTAATACAATTTCAGTATGCAGTTAAATAAAGTGCTTTTATTACAAATCCACAGAATCACAATATAGTTCAGGCTGGAAGAGATCACAGAGGGTTATCTGGTCCAGCCTCCCAGCTCAAGCAGGGCCATCCCAGAGCACATGGCCCAGGATGGTGTGCAGATGACTGTTGAATATCTCCAGTGAGAGAAACTTCACAACACCTCTGAACAATCTGTTCCAGTGCTTGGTAAAAGAAGTTCTTCCTCTTACACAAGCAGAACTTTGTGTGCTTCGGTTTCTGCCCATTGTGTTATTGCTAGACACCACTGGGAAGAGTGATTAACACTAACAATTAAAAAATCCCAACATCAACATTTGCTTTAAAAGTAAAGAACAAAATATATGCACATTTTTCTCACATACGGCATTCTGTCTGAACCTAAGCAGCTGTTTTTCTCTAGGATGGAGTGATACAGGCCTGAATATGCGAACTAATCATTCTCTAGTCCACCATTGCCTCAGGGGGATAAGTTGGTATTAGGCTAAAGAGGGCAGAAATCAAAGGACCCTATCTCTGATGGCAAGCAAGTGGATTCAATAAACCACCAAGAATAACCTTTAAACTTTACCTTCGTATCTTTGAGAGCATAAATTATCCATGGTTCCATAGATCCTCCATTTATCCATTGCCTCTGATCCTGTTTTTAGGGCAATATTTTCTTTTTTTTGGCCAGCACTGAGAAATAAATCTTCCCCTTGGATTGCCAAGGCTTCATTTCTGCATTCCCATTTCTGGAATTCACTTTTCTTGTTGCATGGGTACAGAGAAATTTTAGCCTGGTTTCTCTTATTGGGCACTCCCAAGCATTGTGCAAATGCCACACTCATTAATTGATGATCAGAGACCCACCTGAATTTTTGTAGGTCACTATTTTTCTTGCAAGCAGCTGTTGTGACTGCCTCAGAACTCTGAGCATTTAAACATAACTTAGTATCCTCATTGAATATTAAGAATACTTCCTTGTCTGTAAAACAAAACATTCAGAATAACTGGTTAGGGTGAGCACATGGTAAGGGGAGATTGTGAGGAGAAATATGTGCTGTTTATTCTGTGCTGAAGAATAGAATAGAATAAACTCATGTCAGGAGGCTGCAAATTTTTACAAGGATCAAATGGTATTTTCAAGACACATTTCATTCTGGGAAGGAAAAATAAGTACAGTTCAGTAAATACATGGGAACACAATACAGAGGAATAAGAGCACATAAACTACATAAAGAGAGCTTCAAATATGTGATCATAATAATGGAAATATATCTTCTTCTGAAATGCACATTTCATTCAAGAATTCCAAAAGAGACCTTTACTGAAAATTTGGAAGTTGGCCATAACTTTCATGCATTATAGATTTAGCTCCTGTGACATACATCTGCATGGGGTTGTATTTGTGCTTAATAGAGTTAGTGAACAAGCGTTCTGTGACGCTTGCTCCTGGAATTTACATGTTCTGTTATGGTTTGGGGATTTTTTTTTTTTTTTTAATTAAAAACTATGTAATGGTGACTTGTTACCTTGCCTTGATCCGGCATCCTTTCCTTAGCACATCTATCATTAGAAGTCAACATAATTCAGACAATCAATCACAAACATTGTCACCAGAACAAACACTGAAGAGCATATAGATACTATAGGTGTGGGCCTGCATGCCTGTGCATTGTGAGTGCCACACAAGATAGTTAACACTCCCAGAGGGTTACAGGCAGCCTGATGTTGTAATCCATTGAGATTAGTAAACCCTGCTGGGAAGGGCTGTCCAGAACTGCTGCTCTGCTGTAACACGCATAGCAAGTCCTCCTGGGCAAACAGCTGCATGCTCTTAAAAATGTCATGTAACATGCAGCTATCACTGGCTTTGGGTCACGAGGGATTGAAATTTGGACTACAAGGAATATTCTAGGACCTATAGAACAGGAGGGCAAGGCTTTGCCCTTCAGCTCTCTGTGCCTCAAATTCACACCTGGAAACAGAGATGCAGCATGACTGCCATATCCATCTGAGAGAATAGCTCTCGAGAGGCTGTGAGATTCCCCTCCACACACTAAAGTAAATTTTTAGGACAAGTGTAGGATGTTAGGGCAAGCCAATGTTGGTAGTGAACAGAGGAGAAAGTCTCTGGGAAATTCTGGGAGGGTATGACAGAAAGAATAGTTCTTGAGCTCTTCCAGAAAATCCCTGTATTACTTTGACCAGCTCAGTAATATAGGAGTTTCACTTCTGCAAATCTAAATTTGAAGCTGAGACTTAGTTTCTTCTTTCCTTGTCCATTCAGGCAAAAAGTTTTAAATATTATAAAGTCTTTAATTTCTTACCGCTCAGTAAATAAGTGCTTAATGTAGTCCCATAAGCACCAGCTAATTTCCCTCACAGAATTTTTGGATTAATAATAGGAGTTCTTGCTGGAAAGTCTGAAGTTTCTACTTTTGGGTCGGGTTCCCAGCTCACAGAGCAGGTGGGAGACCCCCTTTTTGCACAGGGTAGTGCTATCACAGCTCACATGGAACAATGTCTGCTTTTGGAAGCTGTGACGTGTACCCCACTCCACAAATCTCATGAACTGAAGGATAAAGTAAACACATCTTTGAATATTATCATCATACTTAAAAAGGAAGCTGTGGTCGGTCTTTGCCCAACTTCAGAGCCTTAAGTATCCTTCATCTTAATTCTTACTGCTGTAGTAGTTATTCCACAGCTGTTCTTGACTCTCAAATATTTCTATTTTTTTTTTTTTTTTAACTGGCTTCTTCTCAGCCACATTGCTACACCTTACACCAATCCACAAGTTCCACCTTATCCCACACAATCTCATGCTAAGGCTAGGAGATACACATGCAACACCCTATTAAATTACTTTATCCTTTTCATTTTTTGTGAGTAGCAAACATAACCAATAAATAAGTTGTACCCAAAAGGCAATCTTTATTCACATATGTGACTCAGTCCTGACTTCTGATTCCCAGCTTTACCCCATTTTGGATATTCCCCTCTCTTTAAAAGTAAATCAACATCTCTGTATCTGTTTTGTGGAAACCTCTGTGGACCACTCCCATTAGCAGAAATATGAAATGTAGAGTAGTAAATCTATGTGATAATCTTAAAGATCCAGAGAAACCATCAAGGCAACAAAGATGCCCACTTTCACATCCACATTTGCAGGGGATAGTAAAAAATAGACTCACCAAGTGTCTGAAAAGCAGTATGAACAAATAAGAGGAAAACTAAAACTGTAGAAAAGGTCAAGTTTTTCATTCTGTCTTCTTATTCACAAGGAGATGAGATGAAATTAATTGCTGCAGTAGAGGTCCTTAAAGAATCAGTTGGGGCTGGCTCCTTCTCGGTTTTGGAGATTTTTAGTTGAAAGAGAAAACCCTGGGCTCTAAATAAGGAAATATCCTGTCACATGTGGTATTTTGAAATCTATAAATAATTACAAAATTCAAACTTCGCATCTGAAAGTGAAGTTTCCATCCATTCAAATGCAATTGTCAAAGTTTGAACAGTTCAAGATCATTCCACTGAGTTGTTTTTAACTTTCTTGGTTCTGTTCTGGAATTGTAACTTTCTGACCCTCAAAGACAAGCAGGGAGTGCACTTTAAATAGATGTATCTTAAATGTCAGGTATATATACCTAAGAAACCCAGAGAAAAATATATGCTAATTTCTTAGCAAGAAAGGTCTTCACTGCTGCAAAAGATATGTTGATTTAATTTACTGCACTGAGCAATATTGACTATCTCAGTATGAAAAATTAACCCCCACAGGACAATTCAATTTTGCTCGGTGACTTGACAAAATGCATACATCTGCCTTTTATCTGTCCAGTGTATCAGCTAGTAGAACTAGTGTGCTGTTATTTCTTGTGAATTAATATTAGAAGAACCAATACAAATGAGCCAAATCTTTACAAATCTTTCTGTGATTTTGGAAAAAACTGCCTTTCAAAATTATTTCATTCCTAAAGTACAAATGAACTTAAGTAATTTATTATTTCTTTGTACCAAACATAAATGAGACAAGAATAGAGGAATAGTTTCAAATTTTACAAGTGAGCTTCAGTCATTTATTAAGTGGAAATGAACTACAGCTATGATGTACAACCCCCTTAGTAATTTTGAAAAAAAGGGAGGAAAGAAATTCAGCTGAAATTGCCCTTCAAATTTTCTCTCATTTTTCTTGGCTTTATTATGAAGACAAATCTAACAGTTTTTTCTGGAAGAGCAAAGCATCACTTAATAAGATAGAAGAAACTCATTCATACAATACAGAGTCTTTGGAGTTGTGTTATCAATATAAAATATAAAACATTTAAATAATGATATTATATTGGATTTTTTATCTGTTTATTCTTTTCATTTACTTTGCCTTAATCAGTAGCCATCAAACAGCACAGAATCCAGTTCAGTATTTACAAAAAAAAAAAAAAAAAGTGTATTTTTTGTAACTTACATGAAGGGAAGAAAAGAAGTTGAAAGATCAAGAGGACTGTCATTAAAAGTAGTTTGAGTAAAAAATGGCCTTTATTCCTTATCCCTTGCAATATGTTTTGTTTAATTGCCTTATCTATAAATTGTCAATCCAATGCCATGTAACATCTCCTCTGCAGTTCTTAGGCAATTTCCAAAGGTTTGTAATTCCCAGAGATCCTTGAGATCTTTTTCTCTTCAGAATGTCATAGACAACAGAGAATTCCTAGAAAACTTAAACATCTCAGTAAACCTCTAGACCATTTCACTAGCAAGGCACTGTTTTGTGTCCCACTCTTTTACTGGCCTGAATCATGGACACTGTGCCCAGTTATCAGTTCATTTATTAGAGAGGTGGAGGATAGTAAGCAAAGCTATCCTAAAATGAGTGATCAAGTAGACTAAAACCAAGTATGCATTCTTTCAAAATTTACTTGGCAACTACTTTATTTTATAGTTTATTTATGGCTTTTTTAGTCATATGCTTGTTCACGTTTCTGTGTCTCCTCCTGTCAACCTCTTTTTTCAGGAAGAAGACTCATTAGATGAACAAACCACGTATCATCTCCACATGCTAATTAAGCAAATTGAAATAATTGAAATGTTATTATGTAATATATCATTTGTTTATTCATATAGTCTCATGTTCATAATTGATAAAAAACATTCAAAGTCATAGAATAAGACTGTATGTAAAGATATATTTGTTTTGCAAAATTCAAGTTGAAGCCATGAATGAAGGACAAGTATTTGCATTGCATTTATAATATTATCACAAGGAAGATATTTGTGTTAAGGGTATAAGACAAGGGCAGCAATGGGGACAAACAATTAATTTAAATCTCTGTTTATTCCAAACATCACTTAAGTAACAGTGTGGAGGCTTCAGAACAGTATGGTGAGATACTCTCAAAGTGCAGGCATTAGGGTTTAGCGCTCTGCAAAGAGTGCTCAGTGTTAATCTTAACTCTGTATGTGATGCTGTCACAAATTCCTAAATAAGTAGCCATAACTTTTAAATCTAAATTCCCACTAGTTCTGTTATTTTCGTTGCTTGCTTAATTAGTAATTTTGTACAGTACTAAGTCAATAAATACCTGAGAGTATTTATTGAGGAGAATACAACAATAGTTCCTAATCTTTACCAAAGGGATAACTGCCAATTTTACTTCATAGCACAAGTTACATGCACCTAAGAGAGACTAAGGTTTCCTTTAGTTCAGCTATATGTTTTTCAGCTTAACCGTTTATTTTGGCTCTGTTATCCCATCAGACAACACTCTGTTCATTTTTTTCTTTGTTGTTGGTAGCATCACTTCCATTGTCCCCTGCAGTTAGGGCACGGCTGTATTCTAGCTGACTGCTGCTCTGCCTCACCTCTCTTCCAGTTCCACTTCCAGTTTTGATCTTGAACAAGAAATAAATCATGAAGCCCACCCCCAGTAAAATTATGATGATCAGAGTAAGTAGTATCCATATATTCAGGTGACCACTGGCTTTGTCCTTTTTGGCATCTGTAAATAAATAAAAAGTAAATAGAAATGAATGAACTAGAATGAACTGTAGTCACAAACAAATATAAGACTTTTGAAAACTATAATTTCTTCCTTAATTACCACGTGGAAAATCTATTACAATGTCTCTGTGTCAGTCTTTCTCATAGATATTACCAAAAGAGGACCTTACAAAAGGAGAACCAGAGAGGGAGTGATTTACCAAAGCATTTGATTGTCTTGGGGTTCCCTAAGGGTCTTACAGGTACTGATAAATTAGGCTGGGAAAAAATTCAATAGCAATTAAGTAAATTAAGCTCATATATATATATATATATATATATATATATATATATATATATACACTAAATAAATAATATTAAATTTAAGCACATCTCTTTGAAATTAATTGGAAGGGGAAAAAATCCTACCTTCCACGTTTCCAGCTGCTTTAAGAATAGCTGTCAAAGATAAAGGCAAATGTTTAGTCAAAATCTAAAAAGGTCATATTTTCTTCCTGACACTTTCATGTTAGCAAAAGGTCTGGTAACCTGCACATCATCATCACTTCTGGAAACACATCTGCTAAATTAGAAGATCTGAAAAGGCATGAAGGGTTTTTAACATCATATTCCCTTCAATAAAACTACAGTGTTTTGCATATTAAATCCCCCTTCTTGCTTCTTTTGTAATAACCAGAATATTTCCAAGCTAAGTAGTAATGGTTCCTGACTGTTTTCAGAGGACTCTTCTCCGCTATTAATTAACCCTGCCCTTTCCAACAGGTCTGTTTCTTGTGGAGACTGGGAAAACTTGATCGACTGCTGAGGACAGTTGAGCTTTCCTGTATCACACAGAATTCTTTTGAGACCCAGCAGGCCTTAATTTACCACAGTTTATTTGCATCTATAATCACACGTATAAACTCAAGCTTTCTTGCGCAGCTTTTCCCGGCTGTGCACAGAGGGCGCCGTCTGCAAGGCTTTTCCCGGCCGGCTGGGTGGGAGCTGCTGGGAGCTGCTGGGAGCTGCTGGGAGCTGCTGGGAGCTGCTGGGAGCTGCTGGGAGCTGCTGGGAGCTGCTGGGAGCTGCTGGGAGCTGCTGGGAGCTGCTGGGAGCTGCTGGGAGCTGCTGGGAGATGGCCATGGCAGGGACGGCTCTCCCCGTGGGCAGCGGGAGCTCGGGGAGCGGGGGATGCGCCGGGAGCCGGGCTGCTGCAGCAGAAGCAGGGCAATGCGATGAGCTCCGGTGTGTTTGCGAGCACGAGGGAGAAGCAGCTGTTAAATTTGTCTCTTGAAAGGGCGCAGAGCTGGCTGTAATGGAATAAACACCTGGTTGTGCTGAAACGCCGTTCTGCAGGGGAACCCGGTGTCAGGGAATAAATGCCCCCCGTACTTCGGCACTGCGCATCAGGGCCACTCACAGTCAAACCCGTGCAATAAAGTGTGTGGTGATAGTGACATTCTGCTTTCTGACGTCTGGCACAGAGCACTATCATTCAGTAGTGTCTGTTGCCTGCAAAGAAAACTGGGTGTTGTCCTAAAAGCAGAATTTTCCTTTTGAGAACATGCCCTAAACAATGCTGTGACTGCTGCTTCCCCCACCAGCTGCAGGTTTGCTTTGGTGGGGGAAAGGACTGAACGTCAGAAACATCCTGAACTTTGGGGATGTGAAACAGGGCAGGAAATTGGACTTTTTTTGCAGAATTAACAGTTAAACTCCAAAATACCACATGCTTGCTTGGCTCACAATATTCTGATATTTCTGCTTCCTGACTAAAGCAGATGGTGCTCAGTTATACAGAAATACAATATTAAAAAAAAAAAAAAAAAAAAAAGCTAACCAAAACACTTCTACTCTTTTCAAAGGTCACTATATGCTCTCTGGATTGCACTTCCGCTCCTATTTAAATAGAATTGCTTCATCCATCTCTTGTTGGAACAGCATGTATCATAGTACAGCAAAAGGAAGAATAGCAAATTATTGATGCCTCTCTTGTTCCATAGAAAGAAAATAGGAATGTCAGTAGAAAAAAATGTGTTTATGTTGGAGGGGAACAAAAAAATAAAGAAATTTGGGGTTATTTTCAGGAAATACTTATGTAAGAAAATGTAGTGTAAGAAAAGCTGAGGTTATGAAGCAAGAAATCATAAACAGGGCAAACAAAAAAACATACATTTGTGTTATTTTTGTCTGAACATTTAAACATTTGTGTCAGTCCTTTGCAACACTCATATTGTGCTATTACTACTGAAATAAAACCATCAAAGGAAAGAGCGAATATTAAAGAAGTCACTTACTCTTTGGTTTCTTACAAATAAAGCCCTTTTGGGAAGAGCAGGGCAGGACACTCCAGCAGCCGGTGGCCGCAGACAGCTCCACACAGAAAGCCAGCTCGTCCCCCGAGGGCTGCCCCTCAGCCCAGTTGACAAAGTCTAAGGCACTGTTGTCTTGCCAAAGCAGCTGCCCTGATGTGGCAAATGTTAGCATCAATACTAATAGATCCACAGGAAAGGTCTTCACCTTGGTGAATATTGACATAATATTACTTTTTTCAGCCTATAAAGCAATACTACTTTCTTCAGAAATTCCATCTGTGGTTGTTTTTTTGATGCATTTTATCTCATTTGATTCTTGTCTCAAAAACAATATAATTGCTTTCCCAAATTATGATTTGCAGATTTTTCAGTTATAATAATATCACAGTTTTAATTTATATTTCTCTGTATGTTTGCCTAGGATATTAAAATTTCAAATGGAAAAAAAAAGAATTCAGAATTTTTATTAAAAAATGTCTCAATTATTATTTCATTAGCACTCAATGAAAATCAAGCAGCTTTTACTGTAATGCTAAATCATACATTTAGTTAAAATTAAAACTTCTTTTTATAAACTCTAAAAAAAAACTTCTGATGTTTCAATGGGCTGAAAATAATCTAAAATAAAACCTTTTCTGACTGCTTGTAGTCTGATAGCAGTGTTTTCTTCCAGATGCATGTTTTCTACTGCATGCTGTAGCAAGCAGCCTGATTTTCTCCATAGAGTCAGAGAGGAGCTCAATGCCGTGGGCTCTGGCTGGACTCCCACAGGTCCCACATGAGTCTTCCCCAGCCAAGAGAAGATGAGAACCCATCAGGACTTTTTTTCCCAACAGGAAAAGTTTTCTCAGAGACCAGGAATAGGAGACAACCTCTGAGAGGACTCAGGTCTGAACTCCAAGTGTACCTCAGTTGGTTGCTTAAAATCTATTAATTTTATTAATAATTTTGTCCATTTAATGAAGTCTGGTTACAATTATTTATAGAACTTAAAATAGTTACCATTTACATTTCTATATATTCCTATCCAGAAGCCACTCGTCTTGCTTGCATATAAATCTGCATGTTCTATTAAAAAATTTGATTCATACAGATCTTCTACAGAAGTCAACATACCACCTATAAAAAAAACAAAGGAAGATGATTCGAGATATCCCCAACATAGTTACAGCTTTAGAGACAGGTTAAGGTTAATAAAAAAACCTCTCCCACTGATAGAGAGTAAAGAATTTAAATAGACACCACAAGGTAGTGTCCCAGCTGTAGGGGAACAGCACAGACAGTGAGAGATGTCATCTGAAGTGAAAGACACAAAAGCACTGAGAAGATGATGGCTTTTAAACACCAGGCAAGGTGCACTATGTTTTCAAGTGACTGGATGTTATTGTTCATAGGAATTATCAGTGATTATTTATTTGTTCTTCATGGTTTGACAGAGTAATATGTAGCATGAAATACTGCACAACAAACAAATCCACAGTTCAAACCAATGTATTAATTTTTGTGGCAGTGGTGGTAGCGTAAGAGGGCTAAGAGGATCTAAAAAGGTATGAAACAAAGGATCCATTTATTTTCTCTTTCCTGGCCTCCTGAGACATGGATGAAATAGCTGATGACTCAGCAGCAAAGGTGAAAGAGTGCCAAGGTACTGCTCCTGGTCTTGGCCAGGAATAGATGTCTCCAAGGAGAAGGAGGGAAGCATTTTCCCTCCCCAGGCTCTGCAGCCTGCCAGGGAGCCTTGCTGATAGAGCAAGGGCTACCAGGCAGCACATGCAACCCCTTTTGGATCAACCCCTTTTGGATCACACAGCCCGTGTTAAAAATGAGTGATTGTTATTATGATATTCACTTTGCATATTGTGTAGGGAAATATGTGGAAAAGAAGGGATAAGGCCAGAAAGAAGTGGGTTTTTTTATAATCACGTAAAATTTAAGATCTTACTAAAACCAGAGATCTTACTAAAAACATTTTGTGAATGAAGAAATATTACAAGAAACAAGCACAGCTGGAAAAATAGAACAAGGAAATCCCCTTAAAATCAACATAACTGAAAAGCACATAACAGTAAAAAATAAATGAGACCCTTATTCCTTATTTTCAATATTTGCAGATTTTGCATTATTACTTTTCAAGATTTTTTTGAGACTTCTTTTTAATGTCAAGATTGAAGTTCTATATTTGGGTAAAAATAATAATTACCTGATTGAATGCACTGAGTCACAGACTGAGCCCAGCTCATTTCATTGGCATTGAAGTTATAACAGTGGCTTCGGAAAGGAATCCAAGATATGTGATCAGATTCAGGACATTGTCCAATACCCTGGGGGGGATCAGAAGGAAGTACATCTAGAAGAAATGAGAAATTATAAGTGCTTTCATTCAGTAAGGATTGCAGTTCTTCATATCTGAAATCATACATTAAAACCTTTTCTTAAAAGTATTTAAAGTATTCTTTGGCACACAGTGCTAGAATTATCAGTGTCTAAGTCAAGAGTGACAATGAGGATCAGAGCTGGTCAGCTGTGAGAGGATGACTCAGTGTGAATCTGTGCTCTTCTGTGTTATTAACTAAATCAAACTTGGACTGTTTCAAGGATATTTGAGTGTTCAAGAATTTGGGTCTAGTTTGTTTTGTTATAATCAACAAATTTATATAAATAAAAGAAGCATTAAAAAGCAGAAAAAAGCACCCCTAGAAAACTCCCAAACTCTCAAAAAATTCAAATAAGTTTTATTTAAAATGAAATATCATATAATAGAAATTTCCCATTTAATATTTTCCTCAAGATAACAATCCTTCCATAAAATTTCTGAACATCTTTATATCTGACAAAGCATAGAGTAATCTGAGGCTCATTGATAATTTATGTAGTAACCCCTCATTTTCCTACAAGCAATGACATTATGAAAAGGCAACATTGTCACTTAGTACTCGTGGTTTTAAAAGAAAAGTTGCAAATTAACAGCTATGAAGTTCAGAGAATGTCCCAGAAAAGAAATTAAAAAACAACCAACCGATTAAAAAAACCCACAAAATGCCCAACCCAATCCACAACAAAAACAAACCCAAAAGTCCCCAAATAAACTCTGAGTTTCCATTAAGTGTGTGTCGCTAGAGTTAACAGATGTTATTCTAATCCAAATGAGAAAGCAAAAAACTCAGTCCCATCCTGAGGTTTGCCTGTAGTTTTACTGTGTAGTATTCCTCAGTGCTACCCATACAAACCCTATGAAGTATGAACTTTTTTGGGGCCAATAACAGACCCTTTTTATCAGATACAACTCTTTCTCCTATATCCAGTTTTCGGAATCTAATAGCAATAAAGTAACAACCAGTGTAAGAATGATGTGTTTATGCTGAAGAAAGGAATTTTATTTTATACTCAGTGGAATTAATTGATTACAGACGTTCCCATAAAACCTCTGTTAGCAAAACAGTTTCACTCTAGACTCAATGTGAGATGCCTGATGTTCCCATAACCTCTGTCATCTCTCTCCCTGTTCCCATGGCAGCTATCATTCCAGTCCAGTAAAATGGCAAGATCTTGGCTGGTGAATGCCAACTCCATCAAAATAAAACATTGTCATGCAAAATAAAGGTACTGATATTACATACTCAGCCTTATTATTCTTTGATATATACTTAGAAATTTGTAATTCAAGCAAAGCAGATAAAGCAAGGTTTCTGCCATAACACCAAAAGTCATTGCCATTGCTTACCCTCAGATTTTTTGCAGACAGGAAAATATTTCTCATTACAACGTGCTGTTTTCCAGCTCCCAGAGAGTGCTAGATAGACACAGGCTATTTTCTGTTTTGGTTCTCCATAGTTCCACTTAGAAAAACTTACTTTCCTTTTATTGGTCCATCTATAATATCCGTAATTCTAAAATTGAAACAGACATTTGACATAACTTTTCTAAACTCTCATCTGCTGTTTCAGCTAAATGCAGTCGCACAGAAGCACATTTTCAAAGTGATACAGGCAGCTCAGTTTGTGTATCCGTGCTAGTACTGTTAAAATACTGTTTTAATACTGTTAAAATACTGTCCTGTTGAATCAGGACACAGCAACATAAAACCCGGACACAGCAGTATGGCTCCTGTGCTGGAACAGCCCATGGAAGTGTTTTGAAGGCTGAATAATGCTCCCTGGGGACACAGTCCCTTGTCAATGTTGTAAGGTGGAATCACCATCCCAGAAGAGTCAGATCTTCACGAAAAGCAGCAAAACTGTAAGAAAAGGAAACCTGTGGAAAGCTGAGGTGGAAATGGGCCTCAGAGTTGGCTATTAAACAAGGACTCTAAGCTCCAGCAGTTTTGAGAAGAAACATTCAAGAGCAAACTGCACCATCACCATGAGGAACCAGAGAAAATTATTACTTTGTAATAAGAAATATGTTGAGCGGGAATTCTTGAGTCTTTGTTTAGTCTTTCTTCCTCCCCTTTTGTCTTTTCCAGGAAGAATCAGAAGAATTACAAGAAAAAGCAAAAAGACACAGACAATATATTGCTGCCATTAAGAAGAGGGGGATAAGATGTGATCTCACTCCAGTGTCTAGCTGTGTCAAGAGAGATGCCAGGTGCACAAGGTCATACTGAACCTGGCATCAACAGGGCAAGGTCACTCACTGCCTGGGAAACAGGAGGAACCACAAAGCTTGACTCTGCAAGATCAAGGATGGCTTGTTTATAAGTACTAGGGGAATGTCTGGTGATTCAAGCTTGATCAAAATGGAATTTTAGCTGCTTTCTAAATCATATTGCTATGTCTGAAACCAACCAGCTTTGGTATCAAGCAGACTTAAGCACTATTATTTTGGTTTGGGTAGAATTGCCCTGTGCACTTGTGCAAGTGGAAGGATTTCTTTTAAGGTTGGTGACTACCCATCACTTATGTGAGCACTTTTTCTGGTGGAGGCAGGGACGACACTGTTAGAGTAGTGAAAATATGTATTGTTTAACAACAAATTCATTTTTCAGACAATTTTTCAACCTTCTGAGGGCTTTATCAGACTGTTGCTGCATCATATAAGTGGAAATTCTATTTTTACACAATACTTATTACAAGTGTCCCTAGGGATACTGTATTTCAGACATCTTTTGCTATGTTATACATCAGTGTCGATCACAATTAGTAAAAACAATGAATAGTTAAGATGATTATTACTGATGAAAAAGCTCATTTTTATTATCAAAGTGGTTTAGTCAGATCAAAGAACAGTGAAATAGAAACATGATAATTAAGTGCATTTAGCAGCTGCATATTCAGTGCAGAAGCTGAAGCTCAATTTGTCACTCAGTCACAGAGCTAATAATGCTGATTATCACTTGAGTGTTCCCTTATGAAGTGGTGGACCTAGCAGGTATAACAAAGAGTGTGTGTTCAAAGGTGTGTGGTTTGGCCTAGGAACCCTTCTGAACCAAAACGTAATGGAAAAGCTACAGCTGCCAATGATCATGAGGCACTAGCCCTCCTGACCATCTTGGAGCCTTTGGGTAGGGATCACCTGTCCTAAAAATGGCCATCTGAAAGTTTATTCCAAAATTCACGCAGAACTAGTCAAGAGAGTCCAGCAGGGCCAAAGGTTCTCATCTTTCTCCATTGCTTAAAATGGCGTTTAATGATTTAAGATCAACGAAGTCGAAAGATGTGAGAATGTCCACCAGTCCTGGGTTTCTAAATCTGTTCATGCTACAATTCTCGCGCTAATAGTAGCAGCATTTAACTTTACCAACTATTATTTTTTTAATCTTACCTCATTGCTGTTGAGCCCAATCCATAAGGGCTCTCCATACCGCACTGCCTGCAGCAGCAAGAATATATTACTGTAATAATCAAAAATGCTGGCAAGCTCTGAAGATTTCTCCTTGCATGCTTTTCTTGCTTCTTCCCAATTCATTTTAGAAGGAATGATTAAATAACTGCTGTTGCCATAATGGACAAAATCGAAATCTGGAGCACTTGTGGGGTGAAACAGTTCAGGCTCTGTAGGAAAGAGATACAAATTTGAAAAGAAGAGGAGAAAACAGTGAAAAATTACTAGCTGCTGGATAGCAGTATTGCTTTTGAGTAACAGATGAATATAGCATGGCAGCACAAGCATCAAGTAACAGCATTTCTTATATAAAACCAAAGAGATATATTTTAATGGCAATTTGGAATTATTTTAAACTATGGTGTAAAAACACATTTAGGGATTAGAGAGAGGCAGAGCATGAGCTGTGTGTGTCTATAGACATAGACTGTCCAGATGAAATTATGTCAATACTGGTTCCACCACAATCCTCTCCCCAAAGCTCTCCGTGCCCCCTGCCGCAGTGCAGGTGAAGTTTTTCCCAGGCATGACCACAGGACAGGATCTTCACACCACTTCAGTCTCAAAATAATTTCTTTCTAAGCAAATTTTGTGACCATGCTGCTACATCTTTTCCTCGTAGGATGAAGTAAAAAAGAAAACTGTATTTGTACCTATAATTACGTATGCAAAAGTAGAAGACAAGGGCCTAGAGGTAGTGATGGGGACAGAAGAAAAGACATCAACTTTGTGTTCAGTCATTGTTGAGGATGCCCTGGCAATTGTTTTTGCTTGTGCCATCCTCATGCAGCTTTCTGCACTTGCATGGGACAGAGCTGTGAATCATCTGACCCAGCTGTGGCTTCTTCCTCTATTTTGACTTGCTGCTCAGCAGTTCCCTGTTTTTATTCCTGCAGACTCTGCAGTGTAGCTGTGCTCCGGATGTGTCTCCCACCCTAAGGCTCCATGAAGAAAACTGGAACTTTTGCCCTTCTGAGTATTGCTGTTCTTGTGATATGAAGGCCTCTCTAGAGACTGATGAGCAAACTAATCAGTTTAATTGGCCTCGGTTGACCCCTGGCTGGAAGTTACTGAGGGATTTGTCTTTTTGTATTGTATTTGCAAAATAACTGCATTCAGGCACCTATATCTGTGGTAGCTGGGTAAAGCACAGATGGCTACACTTTTCTGTTAATAGAGAAAACTGACATTTTGAAGACAGAGACCTTCTAGGAACCTGGTTTGTACATTTTTCTTATGATTAAGAAGGTGAATCCTGTTCTTCAAAGTGTCTGTGTGCCAAGGACCTGATTTCGGTGTGGATGTCTGCAGGGTAGGCAAGGTCATCTTCTCTGAGTTGTAATGACCAGATTGTTCAGTAAATGTTTTGCAATAAAAAAAAAAAAAAAAAAAAAAAAAGGTGAAAAATAAAACTTACCGCTCTCCATCTGACAAATATAGCTTTTTTTATGTTGGCAGTCAGTATTTTCCCATAATCCTGCATCATCTACAGACCTTTTTGTCATTGTAATACAATCAGTCTAGGGAAAAAATGAAAAATAGACTTGTTGCTGATAAAATGCAAAATTTCCAGCAAAATAATAGAAATAGATGTAAGGAGAAAAAAAATAATGGCTTTCTTTTCTAATTTCTGGCTCTTTTCATGTATTGCTTGTTGGAAATTAAGTGTATTCTATTGTAAATCTTAAGCAAATGTACTTTCACTGGCAAATTGCTGCAAGAACTTTTGTCAGTTAATTAAAATTCCTCCTTCCTCAAATTGAAGTTATTTTTACTATGGAGTTAATGGTAATCTGTACTGAATTTGTTGGAGTTTCATTTGGATTTGCATTATACAAGGAAAAACAATAAAGCAGAATAAAAATCACAACTAGTAACACTGAATATTTTCACTAAAATATAATAATTACAAAAAGTGTAATTAATTCTAGCAGTAAAGATTCCTTTTCTGCATTTCTAGACTTTGACAAAGGAATGAAAGTAAGCCTAGATTCTAAACAGGCCTATTAATTTCTGATTAAAGTTTTAAAAAATTGATCTTTGAAATTTCAGTTGACTTCTGCTTTAAGCTATTAAAGATCAGATCTTCGCTGAGAGAGAACTCAGGCTGGTCACTCAAACATTTAGTATGTCATTTATGTTATGCATTTTTTGATTTATTTCTGTTTACCTCTATTGTAATATACTTCCAGTCAACCACTGTGAATTTGTCTCTGAATGGGAATCCTCGGGCCCAATTTGAATAGTCAAAAACACTTCCATCTGTCCAAAGATAGGTATCCTCACTGTTAATGTCATTCAGCCCAATCCATGTTTCGCTGGCAACATCCTTTAGGTGGAAGGTGAGGAAAGCTGAAAGAAAATAGATTTTAAAAAATAAAATAAAATAAAAAGTACCTGAG
Source organism: Vidua macroura (assembly GCF_024509145.1). Taxonomy (NCBI): domain Eukaryota; kingdom Metazoa; phylum Chordata; class Aves; order Passeriformes; family Viduidae; genus Vidua; species Vidua macroura. The sequence goes on from NC_071571.1 coordinate 20,182,221, forward strand.
GAGTTTCCTTTCTTCAAATTCCATGTAAATCAAATTACAAATAAAACAACAACCAATCATCTTCTAAATCTATTGGAAATACCAACCTCAGTATTATTAGGCTATTAATGAATGGTAAAAGAAAAAAATTATAATGGGTAATCAAAGTGAAGCAGTTTGATTTCAGGGAAAAAAGGAGGGGGAAAAAAGGAAATCATTTTTTGATAAAAATTATTTAGGCTTCTTGGAAATATTATAGAAATCAGGGCCAGAAGTGACTTCAACACGATTGTCTTTCCCAAGGTAGCATCAGCTGCAGATATGTGATTTCTGATGGGTGTCTGTTTAATGTCTAACTATTACAATTTATCCCATCTTCCAAGACCATGGGGAATAGATTATTCTAGTCCTTCCACAGATGATGCTTGCTAAAACTTGGGAAGTGTCATAATATCTCACTGCAGTCCGCCCTCTGGATCAAACACCTCCAGGTCTTCCTTTGCAGGTTATTTAGGTCTGAAGGTAGTTTCAGCCTCATCATTAGATGGTGAAATATGTGGCTTCATACATAGTGCTGTAAGGCTCAGGTGTCATACCTTGCACTTGATTATTGTGTATAGAGGCCAAATTTCCCCCTAATTCTCTACAAACACTTCGTGCTGAGTGCCAAGTTAGTTTCTCGTCTTCTCTGGCTCCAAATATTTTATAACACTGTGGAGAGAGTAAAGGATTAGACAGACTTCTGGGTGTCAAATCATTTTAAAACCATTGATTTGGGTTAATTCTGTGCCAGTCCCTGCATGCAAAGAGCTGCAGATGGGGGATCTGCTGGAACACAAATACTGTCAGCCAGCAAGGAGACCCAACCAATCCCTGTGATATGTGCAGAGCACTTACAATCATGTGGGGTTACTGCTGGGAAAGAGCAGACAACCACCAAAAGCTTTTGAGGAATTAAATTACTGAAAAGTAGAATTTTTGAGGGACTGGAACTATTTCCTGATTATGAACTTAATTTGGAGCAGGTCAAGTTTTTTCAATTATATACCACAGATGGAGTGCTAAAACCTCAGCTCATGTGAGAACTCACACGAGTGGAACAGTGTCAGGAAGAAGTGCCCTTCTGATTGAGTGTTTTCCCTGAATATCAGTGTAAAATATTTTTTGTGCATCTTCTGAGGGACAGAAGACATGGCTCCTCCCTCTTCATGCCCTTTGAATGCATAAAAACTTTTCCTATTGATTGCATTGTGGAATTGATTTTCGGTTTTCCTCTGTTGTTTGTTTTTTGGGGTTTTTTTAAATTTCATACATCCAGGTTTTTTTGCTTAACTTAGCAGAAAGCAATGCTTGATATTGTCAAATATTTGAGTTGACATTTATTGCTGTTTGTGTTACTCAGCTTAAGATGAGTTCCTGTGATGGCTGATTACTCACGAAAAGCGTGACCTTTCATTTTTTCATCTTTGTTACTCAGAAAAACAGTGTTACATTTACAGATAAGGATAATGGATCAGGATTTCCATGCAGTAAGTATGCCTAAAATAAGCAGAAGTATCTAGAAACTAGAAAAGTAGCTATGGCTAAAGGCACACAGATATTTACAAAAATTATAATTTCAAACATTCAAATCACCTTTTTCTTTATATTTAGTTACAAATTTTCCAACCTGAAAATGCACTGCATTGCTAACTAGCATACTTCTTAGTAAGTTAGTGTTTAAAGAGAGAGAATTTATTTAATGAAATAAAAGCGATAGTTGTTTTCTTCACCTAGAGCAAATCTCCTAAATATGGCTGAGATTTATTGCTGTACCTTATTGTTAAACAAAAGCCAAGTTTCAGGACATCCTCCCAGAGGTGGAAGCACAGTAGGAGCAAATCCTGAGTAAGTTGAATTGTGCCTTTCACAGATAAAGGCATTTTTCACAGCACAACTTACATCTTTCCATAAGCCTGTAAAAAATTGGAATACAGATAATTGTTGTAAAGATTACAGAATACAGAAAAAACTCTTGTACAACCACTACAGCAGTCAGGCTCAGATGGCATTCATAAAGCACAAATGAAACACTTTTACCCAAATGCACTCCTACTTCTTCTGAACATGTTTCTTTTCTAAGTGATGACAGTTTCAAACTTGAGCATGTTACGAAAAAATGTCAGTATTGTTGAACTACCTCTCTGTGGGGTAGCCTCAGATTTAAATATGTACCAAACATTTTGGATTTTGATGCTAAATTTTACCCAAATATTTCTTGCTGCTATTTTACTCACCAAAATCTTTGGACATTATCACACAGTTTTCATCATTATTTGCAAAATTGGGTTCATTTGGAGCCCAGGCAACGTAGTTCACTGGGCTGTCATCCAGCCATCTGGAAAAAACAAGGGGACAGTGGCTGCCAGCAGACATCTCAGCAGTCATTACTCTCAAGGGCTTTTGGGCAGAGGGCTAAACAAGGTATTAGCAGTGACCAGAGGGCAAAGGCTCTACATATCCTGGAGAGGACATAGCCACAGCACTACTGCTGCCTCTCCTCTGTTTAGTACTACCACATTCAAGGCACGGATGACATCCTTCACGTGCCAGAAAGCCTCCTGAAAGGCTTCTACAAATGGATTGTTAAAACAAGTTTCCTGCCAGAAATTTCAGAAAGTTGTTGGAGTAGGTGCTGCTTATGCTTCTAGCTTCCATCTCATATAACTTGAACCACTTGGGATTAATTTGATTTAACACTTACATGTATATTTTATCAAAACCTCCTGGGCTTTCTCTGTAGCCATTGGTGGTCAGAGTTAATCTCACCCTTAGGTTGATGTCAAGAGCGGATCAGGTAAATAACATCTTACAATTACCTGCTTCTCCTCACTACTTATGGAGGGTTACAGTTCTCGCAGTGTAAGGCATTAAGTGAGCTGCACCTTAGCCATGAATTTTTATTGGGTTTGCTCTACCAAGTTTGGAAGGAAAATGCATTTCTCTGCTTAAATATAGAATACTTTGGATCTGAGACATCTCCTGAAAACTATCCAGAAGTCAGTTGTACAACAGTTTTTAACTTGTAAGATGAAAGCACACAGAAATGCTCCCTGAGTGAGATGAAGTTACCATCATTTGTTGTCCATTACCAGTTTTTCTTTACTCACCTGAATCTCTGATCAAAGCTGACAACTAAGCCAATGAAATATGATTTTCCTCTGTGTTTTGTGTAAATCTGAAATAGAAGTAATTAATAGTTACGCACTAACTTGCTCCTCAATGTCAAGCAAAAATCTGAAAGCAAATTAATCATGCCTGTGATTTATTTTTCCTTTTTTTTTTTTTTAATTTGAGCCTCACAGAAGAATATGGTAGGTTCAGACTCAGGTTTCAAGCAGGCAACAGAGATATGTGGAACATCCTGGAGTGAGGAATCCACTGGACAGAAAAGCAATTATCACTGTGCTGAACACTACATATATTAGAAAAGTTGAGCAACCTGGGCCTGAACTATCCTTTGCTGCACCTTTAATATTTGCATTTTTCTCTACCTATTAAAAACAATAGTAATTTTACAGGTCCTGAACAAATCTATTGCTTTATAAATAAGTAATGTAGGACAATAGCTCAGGACTCCAGCCTTCTAAATATTTAGTATGTTCCCTGTATTTTATCACCTGCTGTGCTTCAAAATTCAACTACATATAATTAATAGGCTTTCTGCTTACATATTGCCAGAGAAATCGTCTTTTGCTTTCTTTCTCAATGACAACAAGATCAGCAAAGTTCTTCTGACAAATCCTCCGTGCTTCTTCCATATGGACATGTTCTTTGCTGAAATAGTACTGCTTATTTTCATATATAATCCATCCATCATTGGTGAGCTGATAGTCTGAAAGATAAAGAAACATATATAATGTTTTCTTATCTGGTCTGTACAAAGTCTGAAAATTATACAGTAATCTTTGGAAAGGAGAAAAAAAACCTACCAAGTTTGTAATTTGCTTCAGGCTTTATCAGTGTACCTGAAAAATAGAAGATTTTCATAAGCAACATCCCAAATTAAAAAAAAAAAAAATCAGGGATATTTGCTTTAAGTAGTTTCACATGCTTTGTAAAATAGAGCGTAAAAAAAAACAAACCCACCAAACTATGAATCAGATAATGTATTTTCAAGAATTTATAGCACATTCTGCCATATTTAAGTAAGTGTATAATTTAGACACATTTAGCTAGTGAAAAATATGTACTTTACAGTAATGTATATCCAAAAACACTGTGTCAAAAAATCCATGTTTCACAGTAAATTTGTAGTAGATTAAACAAAAATTACTTTGAAAATTTGTTTTAGCATTTTCACTTGATACTCTATGATTAATTTTTTTTTGTATTCTTAGGACTAGAGCCAAACAACATAATCCAATATAGTAAATTCTAAAGCTTACCTAGATGGTAATAGACTATCCACAAGTACTGAAAATTTAATGCTTGTTTATTGCTAATGTCAGGTGTAACTTCCAGTGTGTCAATGAATTCTTCCTTTCCTGATGCCTTGGCTTTTACTAGGACAGTCTGTTTTTAAGAGTCCTGACGAGCCAATAGATATCAAACCCAAGTTTCTGATTACAGGTTGAACCAGGAGGAAGCAAATTAGCTGTATTCACAAAGCCATCTATAGCCTCTCAAAGGAAGCTCTGCTTTCACATGAATGCCTGTTATTTTGTACCTCTGGACTATTAAGTCTCACATTTCTACTGTGGTTTGATGGACAGAAACACAGTATTACAGAAGTGACAGAAATAGTTTGATGAGAAATAAACAACAACCAAAAAAAAGAAAAATCAGGTAAAATTATTTTGGTATCATTTAAACACTTTCTTCTGAAGTATTTAGTGAACAATAGAACTAAAATTATTTCAATGTCTTCATTATTAATTCATATAGTTCTGGTCATTTTTAATTTATTGTTTAATCCTAACATAACTGTAACATTCATTGTTTTTGGAAAGCTGGAATATCTTTTGTAAATAGATGTCTTAAGTGCATGTGAGGGAATTCACATCTGAGCATGTCTTCTGTCATGTTGATTATCACATAGTCTAGATTCACAATTACAAGATGAATTTCTAGATTTTTTTTTTCCTGCTTTTGAAAGGAGATCTAGGATCAAGATAAACTGATCAGAGTCTTTGTGTCATGGTTTCTGAGCTCCTTCTGAGTAATCTCACCAAGAGCAGAGAGACACATCCACACAAAGCAGCATGCTCAGTGTGCCAGAAAGGGCTGCACAGGATGTGCTGCTTTGAGCTGGTAGGCAGAAATTAAGGCTTGGATGGTGCATTTGTGTGACTAATTTACCAAAAGGGAACCGTGATTCTTCCTTTTCAGTTAAGCAATTTTTCAATGTTACCATGGTGCCTTATTCACCCTTCAGGAGTTTTGTTGGCAGAGTCATCAAATATTAGATACACTCAGTATTTCTATGTAACTGCTTATCCCTTCCCCTTCCTATTGTGCCTCCTAGTAGTTCCCTGTGTGCATCCAACTTTCTTTTCATTTCAAGAAGGTTTTGAAAATCTCCTTCTCCATGGAGATGCATACAAATACTCAGTTTACCACCAGGAAGCAGGGATGTAGAAGGAGGACTGATTAAACAAATCAAGTTCTTTCATTGTCAGCTGTCACTTCATCTCTTCAGCCCACGCAGACCCCATTTCCACTTCCTGCTGGGAGGCACCCCAACATCTGTCAGATCCATTTTGTGAGCCTGGCACCAGGTGGGGGAGTTTTGGCACTGGGGCCCTGCTTTCCAGGCAAAGTTGGTGGATGCAGGAGTCCATCAAGGTTACACCAGCCTCCACTTTTGATCAGATTTCATTTTCAGAGTTGCTGGTTCCTATAGCAACTGATCCCTCTCTTGGTTCCCATTAGTTGTTTCACAGTGGGAAGCAAAGCTTTTTTCACTTTTGTAAAGAGAACTCTAGCGTCCTGCATCTACAGCTATCCTGAGTAAGCCTGAAGCAGATAGAAATAGAGGGAATAGAAAAAAGAAGAGGGGATAAGTACCTTTGCTTCACAAATTTATTCAACCCATGCCAGAAAGAGATAAAACTACAGATGAAGTAATAGGGATACTCTAACTTCCTGCACCCAAGGACAAGAGAAATATTTCAATTCATTCTGCCTGTTTTATGTGTTGCCGTCACTGCAACTGGTGTTAAAATGAACAATTCCCAGTGTCTTTCTTCCTTTCAATTTGTTTAAATCCATAAAATTTGCTTTTTAAGCTTGGGTTTATTGCTCCAATTAAATGGGGAAATAATAATACCTTTTTTTGTTTCACAAATCCAATTAAGTAAATGTTCACAGCGCAAGTCGTTCCAGCGCATTTGGGGTGATCTATTAAACATAACACAATGTTCAAGTTCTTCATAGTTGTTGGGTTCATTTTCCTCCCAGTTCTCATAAATTACCTGTGTTGGAAATGCATATCAATTACTGTGTGGTTCGAGCTGAATAGAAGTAATTGAGATTGCCATCATGACACAATTTCAGTATCTCATCATCTCAAGTACCTTTTTTATGGGATCAGTAGGAGTTCAAACAGACCTGAGAGGGCTGTGAAGGTCATGCTGGTCAGGTTACTTTCCCCACCACCCCCTGAAGAAGGTGCAGAGACTACATGGTATAGAAAACCATGTTTTATAAAAGAAAAACTGATGGACAGAGGGAGTCACATTTATCTTCTTTTGTGAAAGTTGGCAACTGAACTTCCCTGTACCATACACTGCCATACAGCAGTGCCCATTTTGGGAGGCTGTGAAGGTCTAAGGGCACAGACTGTTGAAGGTGGGATATAACTGGGTACCAGGGGTGAAACACAGGCAATTATGTGTTAAGACAGTGCACTGCATCTATTCAGTATATATTCTAAACGATATCTTTTCTAAAAGACAGAAAGTAAATTAATATCCAGCAAATAAATACTCACAGGGGAGCCATCAATCCAGGCAAATCCTTCATCAGGATTTAAGAGAAACAAACCAATCCAGAAAGCCTGAGTGTTCACTCCTTTGTCCCTAAAATAATTTATACAATATATATATAAAGGCATAGAAAGAGAAGCCAGGATATAAATCCTGAAAAGCACAGAAATATCCTGCTTTCTGTCACACCTGAACTGGGAGCTGTGGCCCAAAACCAAGCTCACTCCCTGCACTCTGTCAGGGAGGTGATAGTACTCTGTGACTATCATATTTAAAGACTTTTCATATTTAAAAAAAGACTTCTCATATTTAAAAAAAAGTTAAAGTGATGTGGCCCAGAACCAGCTCAGGTTCCCATCCCTGTGGATGTAGCACAGATCTTAGTTGTAGTATGAGTTCAAAGACAAAGGCTTTAGCAAAAGTAAAACATAAATAGATGTTTATTTAATTAATAAAAATAGTAAGAATTGATGATTTTCAACTGCTTTCATTTGCTTCTTAGCACTTCCTAAGTAATTTAGTTAATATTTCATGCTATTTATCTTGTGCCTATGGACCAAATAAAATTTCTATTTCAGTCACTGCATAACACAAAGATTTCCTTCCACAAGTATTTTATACTCTAAAGCAAAGAGACTTAACAGACAAATAAAACTACATTCAGGTGTTCACAATACTGAAATATATTTAAATTTAAGAAGGGTAAGATCACAAAAACTTCTCAGTAGCAAAGTTTTAAATCAGTTTCAGGAAGTAAACCTCAATTCTCCACTATGTGAAACAATTTTGGCTAAAAAGCTGTATGTTATGTGTCATTAACATGTCTTGACATTATGGCATACAATCAGAATATTGGTCTAATTTGAGGGGAAAATAATGTCACAGTTTATACATCATGAACAAGATATAACATCTACAATGCAGTTAGAGATCAATATTTTATTTTCTCCCTTTAGGGAGAGGGACTAACATGTAAAAAATTGATAAGATCTGGAAAACAGCCTTGCTAAAACCTGTGATGACAATAACCAAAATATTAAGCTTTTTCAAAATACCCAAGATTTTTTTTTAAATGCAATGTTACAGGATGCTATTTCCAGAAGAAAATATTGTATCAATGTAATTTAAATTTGGTTGTTTTTATTCACTCACTTGATCAGCTCCAGATATGTTTTAAGTAATTTTTTTTTAACATAGCAGGAACATGAAAAAGAATCCTTAGGCAAGTACTCACGAAGCTAATTGCCATAGTAAAATTTGATCTTCTCTTGTATTGATTGTGACCAGATTTCCACCTATTTCTCTACAGAATTCTTCAGCTTCAAACCAAGACTTCTTTTGGTTTCCCTCTCTCACAAAAAACTATTGAGAACAAAAAGTAAAAATAAATTAGTACATTTTTGAAGCTTCTAAAATACGTGCAATTAAAATCAGCATAATTTTAACACACCTTTATCCTTGAGTGAGACACCTGTCCAAGCCTCTAATATTAAACATTAAAAATGCGAAGTGTAAATATTTTTTCTTTAAAATAAGGCAAAAGTAGTGTAGGCATCTGAGGAGAACAAAAGGTATCATAATGTAATCAGGAGGAGAAAAAACTAATCTGTAACTTAATCAGAACTTTGTCCACTGAAACATTCAAAAAAAGATGGAAAAACTCAACCATGGCATTTTGCAGTAGAAAGCAAAAGATTTTTGAGAAAAGGAAGGGGAAGGGTAAGTCAGTGAGTTGGACTGGAAAAGATAAAATGGATACAGAATGTTGTTTGGCCAAGTGTGGACACCAGCTAAGGAAGAGCTTTTTTTGTGTTGAGGTGCAAGCATACAAACACAAAATACACTTTCTGCCATGAGGAACATACATTCTTGGACTAAGGATATGTTTAACAGGACTAAGTGCTTGACATTTTAGAGAAATTATGATTAACAATTTGGTAAATGGCAGAACCAATTTAATCATAACTACATGTGACATAGAAGCTCAGACCCTTGTAAATACAGGAATAAAATCAGCTCTGGTCTCCCAACAGGCAGAGAGTCTCAGGAAAGAAAGTGAGAGTAGACTTATATAAAGACATGGAAGAACAATGCTGCATATTTGTTTACTTGATATATATTGCCTTTTATTTCCTTTTTTACTTTGCAAAAAGGAGAGCTTTTAAAGGCATTTTTAGCTAAATCAAGAGAAGGCTCAAAAGTTGTAAAGGGTCACTGACTAAACCCAGATCCAAAAGTATTGCTCTGAGTATCACATGCTGTGTGAGAAAAGGTTGTTAGAGGGGCATATTTTCTCTCAGAAACATTGTTTTCTGTAAATGACACTGCCAGCTCTTGAGATGTAATACTATGCTTTTCCTGAAGTTCCAAACTCCTGGAAGCAAGTAAATTAGATGAGGTTCTCACCTGATATTTAGATAAAAGAAAGCATATTTCTAGCAGTCTGTGTTTATAATTTTCTGTTGTTGACTTTCGTTACACTTGATGGATTTTTCCCCCATGCTTTCTTGCCATGAATGCCAAAGAGAAGATCATTCCCAAATAATGTCCCAGCATCTTGGCGACCAGGGCACTGTCCCCTGGTCTGCCCCGGTTGAGGTTCCCAGTGAAGGTGGACACACACTTACTTTGAGGCATGAGTCTGCCTGGGAGGCTCTGTCCCAGCCTTCGGCACACGTGGCCACAGGGACCTGTCCCGGAGGAGCAGGAGGTGGCACTCCTGCTGCCCGCTGTTTGCAAAGATAATTTGATGTCTTCTCACAGCTAACAACATCCCATAATCCAGCTGCAATTCCTGTTCCCATGACAACACAGCCTTGCTCTTTCCCTTTGTGATGTGGAAAAGAAATGAGTAAAACCAAAGCCTTAATTGCTGTCTAAGGAATGAGACCTTTGCTTTTATTTATTGAAAATTATGAAAAGAAAGATACAGATTATGAATATTAAAAATATCCTGGATATAAAACAATTTTTAATATCAACTGTCAGAGGCCAGATATGGGCCAATGAGTCCCACAGACACAGCTTTACCAAAACCAGACATTTGCAGCTTCAGAAAACAAATCTTGCTTATCTTGCCATCCCAGGGAAATCTCAGGGAAAATGGCCCTTGATTAAATTTACATATATAATAGATGACCTGACAAGTACTTTGGAGTTCTCAATATCTTGAGTATCAGTTTCAAGAAGGGTGATGTCAAGTACAACAGGTTTCTTTTAAGGCATAACTAGGTGTGTGAAGGCAGGAGCTCACAGGTAGCTGCTAAGCTGTATTGCTGAAATGCCAAACAGCTGCATGTTCACTTCTCACTTCTCACCTATGCACATTGTGGGTCAAAAAACTCTCCAGAATATTTTTTCTAAAGCTGATGAGGCGTTGTTAACTGGTCTGGTGTTAAAAATGGCAAAAATAATTATTCCATGGACCTTGTTAACTCCTACACAGTACTGCCTTCAGTCTAACCCATCAAAATCTGTCTCTGCACACCTTGGCAGGAGGTTGACTTACACCAACACCTGTAGCTCGGCTGTGACAGTGCTGGCTGCACTGGTGTCAGACACAGTGACACAGTGGTGGCGCTGGCCACCTACAGCTACAGGCACAAAACATAGTGCCCACTCTAATTTCTAACCAGGGGAATGAAAGCACAAACTTCACAAACTTGTGAGAGCTGCAGCTGCGCTCCTGCTGCAGGGGTTGAGCCCATGCAGAGCTTACCTGGCATGGCTGTGTTCCAGTGTGTGAAATGAGCGGTTTCTCCATTGGTCCACCTGAAACTCCCTTTTTCTTCTGTGTCAGAGAGACCTATCCAGAAATATTTTCCAGACCTCAGCCCCGTCAGGCTAATCAGAAAGGCTTGCTCATGTCTGCAGTGGGAAACATTGCAGCCTGTTAGTGTGCAATACTAACCTAAGTGATAAAAACAGAGGAGTTTTAACATGGCTCCAAAACAGCAGCTCCTCAGTGAAGTCCAGGCAAAACCCTGTTAGTCATTAAATTGCAGTCAAAAGCATTTAATGAGGGACAACTTTCTCTGTACAGCTGAAGGCATCTTAAGCATCACAAATTGCTGCTCTCATGGGCTTCTAGTTGTATTTACTCTTTTCACTGTCTTTCCAAATGTTTGAGGTGCCTCAAACAGACCATTAAGACAGGAGCAAGCTGTCAGCTTTGCTACCCATCTGAAGGCAGTCATGTTCCTCAGGGGCCAAGAAGCCTCTGAAGCCTGACAGGGTTGTAGGCAGATTAGAGATGATACATTCTGGCTGTGGGAGAGGACAGGTTCTGGGGAAGATTTCCTACATTTGTTCAGAATTTGACTTAGAAAGTAGTTCAGGAAAATATTTTTATTAAAGCTTTCCTATCATAATGAGAGACCACCTGGCAGTAAGTAGATGAAAATTGTAGTACCTACTTTCCAAAATCCCAGCAAACCAAAAAACCCAACCAAACAACCAAGAAGAAAACAAAAAACCCCACCAAAGCCAGGAGTTGCTTTAATTATGAATTTAAAAATAAAAGGAAACTGTTTAGTTCAAGAAGCCCCCAAATTTGAGAGTTGCTATAATGGATTAAGTAGATAACCCTATAACATTTAGGTGTTTGCTTTGGGTTTATTTTTCCTGCATGGATTCTCTTTGCATGCCTTGCTACAATAATATTTTTTGAAAATGCTGATAAAACACTTTGATGAATTCAAAAAATGGAAAATTCTTGCAAGTTTCTCCATTAAAAGCATTGATTTTTATAGAAGTTATTTTCCCACCTGCTTTCCACCGTAGCTAGATAAGCTTTGCTCTGTTCACATGTCTTATTTGCTTCTGAGAATGTCAAAAGTGCAGAACCCACCAAGTAACAGTGAAAACCATATCTTTTCCAACCCTGTGGCAAACATAAAATTTTTTATGTGCAATGGAAAGATACTTCAATGTAGGGATTTCTCTGCTCTTATGTGTATAAATATTAAATGCTCAATTTGTTGCAGCTGAGTTTAAAACTAAGATGAGACTGGGCTGATCTGTTAGTAAATAGAAGTGCTTTTTTAATGCTGTTCACTCCTACAGGAGGCCTTTTTATTAAGGGATGACATTAAGATCTCAGTTTTCATCTCTTTTTTGCTTACATGACTTTTCAAAGAAAATTGTGACTGCTGTTTGCTGTGGCTTTCCAGTGCTCTGTAAGGTTGAGATTATGCAAACTGAGTCTATAAAGAGCTTGTGATCTATTCAGAGGGACCTGCAGTTCCAGCTTTCCAAAACTGCACAATCAGTCATAATGAAATACCAAAATATTGCAATACAGACATGACTTCACATACAAGCACAGCCCCCAAAGCTGTCCCTGTCACTCCCAAGTACAAGGAGTTCTGAGCCAAGAGGAATCTAGAAGTGCTTGTTTTCAGGAAGAGCAGAAAGGAGGAATATCAGTAAAACAACCCCAATTCTTCCTGCTCTTACAGAGATCTCTGCTGACCAATACAGACACAATGCTTTTCTGAATCACAGGGTGGCTCATCTGGGATTGGAGGGCAAGGCAGGATTCACTTACACGTACATGAATCTCAACTTTCTTGAAAATTTTCAGAACAAAGATGGAAAATGCACATCTATTAGCAAACTGCTAGCAGGAAAAGACCAGATTGCCTCAACAGTAGGTTTTCTATAAGATACAAAGACAGTATCGAAAAGAAGCAAGAACTAGTAAATTGATTCCTGTACACTTTTTCAAATATTATTATTTATGAGAGAGCATTTACTTTCTGGCAGCCTGGGTCCTCAATTGTCTCTTTTTCAGAGGATTGTGATGAAGGCTTCTTCTTACAGATGTAACCAAGCTGCTTAGTACAAACGTCAGTTACCCAGTATCCATCCTAGAATAGCAGGGAGAAGGTGCAAGTGTCAAGGAAGGGCACTCATAAACACAAGTAGTGATTTTTCCCTTTCTTCACAAGGCCAGCTGGAGATTTATTAAAACAAGTAGACACATCTGTAAGTATACTAGTTTAAGATGCATTTAATGCTGTTTTGAGGTGAAAGAAGGAAATTAACATTTTGAAGTCTCAATATTACTTGTTATCACAACTTTTAAATGAAAGGGTTTGTAAAGACCCATCTCATCTGCAGCTGCTTTTGGAGCAGGATTATTTCACTACACTGCTGGAAAAAAGATTAATTACACCAAACTAATGCACATCTGCTAGGGTTGCAGTAAGTCTAACTATTTTATCCATCTAAGAATCTGAATATGACTGATTGCTTTAAAAAAAATATAGCCTATTTAAGAAGAACTTTTCCCTCATCCCTCCATAAAATCTGATTTAGGATCAATTCTTTTGGTGCCTAATACTGACAAACATTAACATTATTCTATGACATAAAAGTTCTCTCAATAACAGCATGCATTTCATACCAGCATTTTAAATGTTTTTCTTTCAAAATTCATGACACTTTTTGTGTGTGCATACATGTGCATGCACATACAGGTAAATGTATCAAACAATCACGTCTGTGAGTCAAGCAGTCAGAAATACCATAGAATTTTACATTAGTTTTTTGTCAGGTAGATGACAGCTGAAGAAATATGTCCTAGTGCCAGGTGTCTGTACCTACATGCCATGTCCCGGTGATGTGACACTGAGGGACAAAATTGTCTATCTGATTGGAATATGAGGTAGGCAAATAGCACCTATGGTACCCACACAGGGTATTAACTAGTTCATCCCTATTCTTCTCCCAGAGCTTAAACTTTTTATTTGCTGAAACCAAGGGAAAGAATTTAATGGAAAAATTCTGAATCAGCATTTTCACCAGACAAGAAATTTCAGAAAGGGGTACTAGGAAAATGCCTCCTCTCCTTCTGATGTCTCCTGACCTCTGAACTTGCCTTGTGATTGATACCAAATTTTGGAGCAAAACTATTTCAAGATAATATAAGGAATGATACCTGAATGGGCACATAAGTGATTTTGGGTGGATGCAGTCAGCAATTTGCATTGCTGTAAGATGAGTGCATGTTATACCTGCCCCTTCATAGCGACGCAGTCCTCCAGACCCTTGGTGTAGGTGGGATGCCGGCGCTGCCATTTGGTGAATGTCACAGGGGTCCCGTCACTCCACTCAAAGTAGAAGTGAGACTTCAGGTCGTTCAGACCCAGCCACAGCTCTTCTGTTGGTTCTGAAGCATGACAATAGGTTTGGTTACTCTCCACTGTGCAGTGAATTCTTCCACACACAGAGCAAGCAGGGAGTGATAAATTTGGCATGTAGTACACAAGAGGTGGTCTTTGTGCTTTTATAAAAATGCTGTTTCCTCTCAGATCTCTATAAGAAATGTGTTGTGGAAAAACCATCAGATTCCATTCAGAAATGCTGATTTTAATTAACATAAGGCTCTTTACAGCTGACAGAAGATTTTTGCAAGCTTTCTGTGATTCAGAACAACAAAGTGGTCCTGAGCATGAAGACATTGAATGGCCATGGGTGTCCCACCTCTCAGGAGATCACTCTGAGCCCAAGCCATGAAGACACCTTCCAGGACATTAGAGGACTTGTGTTCACCAAGGACAGCATCTGCAGTGTCAGGACTGGTTACTACAGATCCAAGGAATATCAGAAGTGAAAATATATTGTTTTCTTAGGGGCATATGTAGCAAGAGGTTAGCATCAGCCAGAGGTTTGAATCTCAGTAAGAAGCTTATCTTCTAGGTTTGTAGCTCAGTTCTAAAGCCTTGTACATAGAATTTAAGTGCCAAAAGTGCAATCATTAGAGATCCTTATGTGTCTCTGGAAAGAATACTTTTTTTTTTAAATTTTCTTCTCCTCCTTAATAATGTTTTACAGCATGAATTATTCCTTGATAAACATAGATATAGTTCTGTATTTATGCAACAGCAACAACATAGAAGAGCATGGTAAATTGCATTCAGTCTTTAACTTTTGATATTTCAGAGAAAGCATTAAACTTTAATATGAAGTTCAGCTTTTACGTCACAGATGGAGCAAATGCAATACAGGCCTACATATATACTCACTGTAACCAAGCTGTGACACTAGAAAGCTGTATTCAGCAATGTTGTGGATGCTTGCCAAATCTCCATCTTGCTTTTTACATGAAGACAGAGCATCTTCCCATGTTTTGGGGTCCCGGTGAATGCTGTAGCAGTGACCTGCATATGGCCACCAGCCATCTGTGCACTGAAAAGGCCTCAATTCCCCTAAAATCAGAACACAATTTTTCAGAACAAGAGGAAAATAGAGGACACTAGAATGAGGTCTCTTGAGTACTCTTTACAAAAATTGAACTATATGAATAAACATAAAGCTGTAGTTGGCAATGCAAAATATATTCAAATTAAAAGCAAATATCATTGAGGCACAGGATGTAAATAGATTGAATTCTCCTTAAACAGGGAACCACTAAAAATGCCCACATTGTTTCAGAAATGCAATTTGAAATAATAATCTGTGAGAAAAGAGAGAACAAAGCAGACATCAGCCTCTCCTCTCTTTGTCACTCGGTCTTGTGCTGACTGTGGTGACTCACATTGGCTCTGCCTGCTGTATGGTTTCTGACAAACAAACTTTTTTTCAGGTATGCAAAAGCATGAAGCAGTTCTTTGACAACTGCAGGTCAGTAGGCCTTGTAAATTAGTGGGGACTTTGCATATCCTCTCAGTGGCATTGTTAAAACTTATATTCTTAAAAACGTAACTTGGTCTTGCTTTAAAAATAGAATCCTGTGCTTCTTTTTAATGTTATTCCTGGAATAAAGATTCTCTGAATTTATTTGTCTACTTTCTTTAGTGTAACTTGCTTTTTAAAAGTAAAATTTACGACATTCCCAGGTAACGTGTCCAGTGGACCCCTCTCACATGGGGCATGTTCACAGCCATGCTGGTGAGTTGGGGTGGCCGACAAATGCAACAAGGTCTGTGTCAGTGTTGTTGCTGCTCCTGCTCTGCTCATATGAAACCAAAGCACTCCAAACTGCAGTCATCAGACAGAGGAGGACTTTTTTCATGGATATACAAGTAACTGCAGGTATTCATTTGGAGCAAATTAGTATAATATTTCTACCATATTTATGCAAATTTGCCTTTTGGCTCTGGCTACCATGATGGAGCATCTACAATCTGTCTTGCGAAAATGAATGATAGAGTGATGGAACAAAATATTCTCCTATGAATGTTTAATACACAAAGGGAGAAAAAAACGCAGCATATAAAAGTCTGTGTGTCATGTATAGCTGTGTTTTTTGAAGGTTTCTAATATCTTCATTGAAAAATAATGTTTCATACAAGTTTCTCTTTCTAGAAATCATAAAAACCTTTCTTTTTATTTGATTAACCTACCTATGGGCATAATGTCAGGCTTTGAACTGAAGGATCCTTTTTTACAAATGTAGCCTAGTCTTTGATTGCATGCTTGGTTTTCCCATTTAGCATTCTTTCTGGGATTCAACAGTCCGCAGATTTTCCCAGGGAGCAGGAAAGGACTACCTTTATGTAGGAGAGAAAACAGAATCTCACAGCAAGAAATTAATAAAAATATTAAAAGAAACATCATATTACCAGTGGAAACATCTGCTTTTTATGATTCCTTGAATCACTAATAAGAAGAAGCCCTTCCCTATAGGATAACTGCCTTGAAGTTTTTACAATGCTACATTTAGTCAATACCCTGAAAGAAAAATTAATGACCGTCCACTGACTTTGTTCTCAGGATAGTACTGGGAAATGTCTAATTGTTTACCTGACACTCTGGTTCTTATGGGAAGAACTGCTGAAAGTGGACATTTATCTTGTGTTTAAAACTTCCAAACTTTTGAATATTGAGTTTTAAATTATATTATCCTTCCTATATTTCAAGAGTTTCACAGTTCTGCTTTCCTAGGAAATAGCTTTTTTCTTTTTTTTGCAGTATGTACAAACCTCCATTAGCAGCAAAGGAAATTTCCTGATACAGCTCTTGAAAACTTAGAGGAGAGTTTAATTTTTCATTTGATACCTTGAAATTTTTCCAGATCAGGAGACAGCTTGGAATACTCATGGCACAAAGCAAACAGAGAACTAAAAAAACCCAAAAAGCAAAGAGAAGAACTCTCCCTGTTCTGGAACATCACAAACCCACCCCATTTCCCTTCCTGGAGTGGCCCAGTGCAATTTTGCATAAACTGTTGAGGAATTATAAGCTGGCTCCCTAAGCTTCTCAATAGTGTTTAGAATTTCTCCAAACAACACAGAGCCACTATTTGCTAAATATTTTGCTACCTTTGGAAGATTTGACTTATATTCACACTCGTGAACAACGTGTTATGGAAAATTCTGATCTTTGATGTGTAGGGTTATGTATCATTCCAAATGACACTCTGCTTTCATAAACAAGCTCTCTGTTTAGATAAAAGAATAGATTAATATGCTATAACTGATATCCACAATGAACTTTGTAATTTGAAAGTGTTACTCTTAAAACAGGGATCTAGATCTTGAGCTATTATAAATCAGAATGGGCTTTCGTGAAATAAAGTTAAGTAGGGAAGTTTTTATTAGTTGGTGTCTTATCAGAATTAATTCAAAGATTACAAAATAGATACACCTCACCTGGAGCCCAGTTTAAATATCTGAAAGGGCTGCCCCCAGCCCATTGCCATCCACTGTTGAAATCCAAAGCATTCAATCCAATCCAGAAGGCAAAGCCAAATTCTTTTGTTAGCTCTAAATTAGAAAAGAAAAATCTCTCAGTTGTATCTCTCTATTCTTATTCATAGTAAGATCATCTAAAAGAAATTAAGTGTAAAGTAAGAAATTAATATTTCTTATTTTAAACCAGCCCCAAACCAGTACTTTCTGCATTACTGAGATACACTGATTGCAAAAAGTAAAATTTGTAAATGAATCTTTATTGATTTATCACAGATCCTAGTAGGGCAAATCAACATCTTATTTCATTATTTAAATAAGATTTTATTTTTCTCAGTTGCTTTTATTAAAACACAGACATGTAAAAAAGCCTGATATTCATAAAGGAATTTTGCTAAAAGTCTTCTGTAACAGATTTCATGGCGTAAAAGAAAAAGTCAGTAAGTTTTTTTTGAGCTTTTTTTTTGGGGGGGGAATCCTTTCAAAGCCTCCTTTACACTATTTATAACCAAACAGATGCCATGACACCTGTACCTGAAATCCACTGGAGTTATTTTGATTTTATGTATGCAAATGCACCCACACTCGGACCAATCTAACCATCATCATATGTTCTCCTGAAAATATTAATTGTCCTTGAAACACAGTAGAAAAAGGTAAATTAGAGGACCAGTCCATAGCCCTGGTCAGGTTTGAGTGCCCTTGCACAAAGGCGAGCAGAGGAAACCCTTCCCCTGGGACCGACTGCAGGAGCTGCAGGAGCTCCCATCTGGAGCACAACGCTGGCATGGGGACATTTCACTCCCAAAGAGGTTTGTGACCAATGCTTCATAAAAACCCCCAGGCAGTGGAAGCGCCGTTCAGACCATCTCCCTTTGGTGGCTGCCCAGCCACCCCTGACACCTTGCCCTTTTTCTTTGCTGAGGCAGACAACAAGGCAGCCCACTTCATCACAGCATTTTTGAGTCTTGTTCTCTATCCTTTTACCTCCTACATATGCTTGCTCCTGAGTCTCTGCAATGCTTAGTAGTTCTGCATTTTGCTGCTGACAGCTTTTCCTTGCTTGGTGCCATGTTAGAGCTGATTCTGAGTTTATCTGATAATGAATGCCAGTTGAAACATCTTCTGTCCAAAATCTTTCTGTGTCATCTGGAAGAAATGACATAGAGCACTGTTCTAGTGGATTTACATATACCAACTAAAAGAAAGTAAAATGTGTAATAATGCAAAATCTCTAAAAATGCATGCTAAGCATCAGAAAAAAAAAGAAATAAGTCTAGGCATCAAATTAGAAAAATTAATATTTTTTTAAATTAGAAATATTATTTAAAATTTCTATATTTTTAGAAAGGAGTGATTTTTTTTCCCAGTACTTGCTTTTGGATTTTCTCATACTGTAAATGCAATTCTAGGTAAACCAGACATATCTATTGATTGAAATAAAGAGATTCCAGGGTAAAGTCAGAGGAGAAAAGCAAGTGTGTTGGTGAACTATGACCCTGGAGGCTCTTCATGCTTCCAGGGTAGGAATGAGTAGGAACTTCCTCTTAGCTTACCATCAAGAGAAGCAGTTTTTCCAAAAATGACAGAAGGTGGGCTTTGACAGCTTGAGAAACAACAGAAGAACTCTGTGTAACACCAATTTACAGCTCAGCTGCGGTCTTTTCAGAGCAACTCACAAAACCAAGTGAAACTGCTATGTTATTGGGAAGAGCATTGGTGAGACCAGTGTGTCCTGAACTGGAAGGATCCAAACATAAATTCAGTGTAGAAGACAGAACAAAGCTGGGAGAGGAAGATAATTCTCACAGCAGAACTTTTTTGTAGGCTGGAAATAGGAAACTAGAACAAGGTAGACAATTAACGGGAAAAAAATAGAAAATAGCAGTTTAAGTGAGAGTTGACCTACAGGGAATGCCTGAGGAAGGAAGAGAAATAGGAATTTTTTGAAAGGAAGGTGAACATATAAATAGTAAGATAGATGTCTAAATTCATGCTGTTCATGCCATACACTTAAGTCTCATAAAAGAGCCTCTTCACCCCTCTGGTTCACAGAGGGAAACAGTCAGGTGCAACATTTGAGTCAGAACCTTTCTGGGCTGAGCCACTCTTCAGTGGCACCTCTTGCTCTCGAATCACTACAGAGAGAGCTCTCGACCATTGGCTCTAGTGTCCAGTGAGGTGATTTTCATTTGGGCTACTCTAACAAGGTCAGTCAGGCAGCTGTGTAACTGGTGGCTCATAAAAAGCCTGGTAGCTCAGGAGATGGTCTGCTCAACAACATTTCACAACAAGTTAATGAATAAAATGCAAAACTTACTTATTAGTGGGCAAAATCCATAGAGTTTATCAGCATCAAAATCTGCAGTTGTTGCACACCAGAGCAGCCCATCTGACCTGCCAGCATCTGTGCACTCATTGTACTGCTTGTCTTTGTATTTGAAAGGGAATACACAAGGCTGTCCATTGGCATTTCCTCGTAATGTAAAAGTAACTAGGGGGGAAAAATTGTTAAAGGACATGAAAATAATAATAAAATCATATATGTAATGGATCTATCTATTATATATTTTTCTATCTAAATTGAGAAGTTATGCAATCTTTTAAAATTTATTTTTATTATCATTTCCTCCATAGCTTAGCTACCGATTTTAAAGAAAATGTTTTAGTTAAATGAGAAGTTTAAATACTGTGGTTAGAATTTGGTACATATACACTGTAGACAGGTCAAATTCTGTGATGAAAAGTTGGTGATACATTGTGTTTCCTGAAGAGTGAAAAACTACAAGAACTGAAACAACAGTGAGTTCACTGCATTTTTGTTTTCTGCACAGCTCAATAAATTTGCTTTATTTGTTTGATTACTCTATCCCTAACCACTCTTTCACCTCACCTATTCCTTACCTGTTGAAAAAAAAAGGTTGACTGACCAGAGAAAATACAGACCAGATTGTCATGAGCATATTTACACTGTGAAAATTTTAGGTTTCAGTTGCACATTTCTCCACTTGGAGAGCTCTTGCAGATTCATCCTAAACTCAGATTTTTTAAGGTTAGCAATGCTTCATATTTTTAAACTATTACAGTATAATGGGAATGTTCTTTTATAGTGAAATTTCTGATATAGACTCTCAGGAGTCTGATATAGACTCTCAGTCTCACATTCATGCAAACTCGTTCCTCCACTCAGTTCTCCACACATTACTGCTTTACATTTCTCCCTATAACTATACCCAGTGACTGATAAACATCTTCAGAGTAGAACTGTTCTTCTAATTTCGTGAGACTGGAGGGGAGGAGCCAGTTCTTCCTTCTCATACCTCATGTCATGGGGCAGAAATAGAAACTCACACAACTATTGTGTAAATATGTAAATCCCTTGACTGATCACTGCACCATAGGTTATGAGGAGGAAGGTAAATGGAAAGAGGTCCATGCTCCCTCATCTTTCATTTCCATCCCACACAATGCCATCTGATTTAATATTTCCACAGAAAGAAATTCCAGTTTAAAGATCCTTTTCTTATTACCTCAATTTTTCCATCATCCCTACACCCTCCCCTTTTATTCTGTGAATCAAGAGCTGCCAGGGTACCTAACATACTCTTTAGATCATGTATCAAATCTGATAAAACATACAAAATAATCAATCTATACATTAAAACGATAAAGCTGCCCAAGGTAAAACATTTTTATATCTAGTTTAATACAAAACTAACAGGAAACTTACCTGATGACTGTAGTGAGCATTGCATGAGGGAAAGGAAAACTAGAAACCTGGAGAAACTCATTGCAAATGTAACTTGTTCCTCATTCTTCTACCAAAAGTTGGATTAGAAGATTGGCAATGTATAAAAATCCTTCTCTCTGCAGATAGTAATGGGTCCTTCTCTGTGTCAACGGGTTGATGGATAAAGCTCTGTACTTTAAATAAGGAAATGTCCTGTCACATGGTATTTTGAAACAACTGGAGTCCACACTGTAAACACTGCTCGCTTTGAAGAGCAAGTCCCTTCCAAAACTGAAGTCTCCATCCTTGTAACTAGAGGTGGAGACATTTGTCATCTTCTGTGACATTGCTAATGTTAATTCAGGTCAGTTCTTGGGGTGCTACACAGGACAGACATGGAAAAGCAACTTGAGAACTGGGGACAAGAAACTTGCACTGAAATATCAATTAAAGCCCTCCATTTTAGCCCTTACATCTCAGAAACAAACAGAGACAAAATCCCAGTACTTCAATACATTGCAATAATGTCACAGCATTATATATATAGAAGAAAGAAAGCAAACTTTGCAGAAACTGCAGGTTTTGGTCATTATGAGCTCTTGCTCACTTTGAGGCAAATTTAGCATGAATACGCTGGTTTATTTGATCAAAGTTTGGGGCTGGGCTGTTCATAACTGCTTGTCAAAGAAAAAAGTGATGTTCAACACTGTAGTCTAGTGATAAGCTTTCCTGTAACAGCAAGGAAACTTTTTGCCTGGAACACTTTAAAACTTTACCAAGTAAAAGGATGTGTTTATCTATATGAGAAATTCCTAATGACGCTGTTTCAAGACAAAGCCAAAGACAAGCTAAGTTGGAAAAGATCCTTTTAACCTGTGAGCAAAGTGCTCATCTGAAGACTTGTATTGGCATGGCAGTTTTTGTACAAATATGCTGCAAAGCCCTACTGCAAATGTTCACAAGTCCTGCTATTCCTTCTGCTTATTTACATGAGTGAAATTAAAAGTTGTGATAACAAAACTGAAAAAATCAGGAAGTGAAAAAGCCAGTAGTGATATATATATATATAGAAGCTGAACAGTAGATGTCATAGTAAGAGCAACTATTGTTGCTTTTGTTTTTAAAAGAGTGTTGGGGAAAATTATTGCAAGAACCAGACAAACTTGTTGACTTGGCTGTAGAAAGCAGTAGGAGAAAAAAAATCAGAAAAAAAGGGTCTGGATTACAGCAAAGTTAGGAATTGAATTACTTGCTTAATAATAACTATTTTATTTGCAGGTCACATTAAGGGAGGGCTTAGCATGAGCCTGGCTTGCAAGGGTAGCTCTAAGTCATAGAGCTGAATGGTGTCACAGGCACCAATGTGGTGGGGCACAAATAGAAGCTGACTTTCCTGAGTGAAATCATATTTCAGATACATCTAAAATAACAAAATGAAATTTCTCTAACAAAGGAAATCTCAAGGGAAAATATTTGGAGGAAACAATTCCTGCCCAGTTCTCTCTTTTCCTCACTAAGTGCCAGCCTGGGTCTAGTTCAAACTGGGCTTTCTTATCTTTCTTGTGTAAATGGATGCTTGTGAGGATTTATCCAGGGCTACAGTGGTGGGGAAAGATTAATGCAAACACTAGGGTAGGCTAAAAGAGGAATTGAGTACTTCAGAGTTCCCCATTTGACATGACCAAACAGCTTCATGCCAGTTGCAAACTTTTTGGGGTCAGTATCTTGTTTGCTGCGTAACACATTGTGCAATTACCTGTTCTCAGCAATGTCCTACGCTCTTGCTTGTATTTACACCAAGAAAACTGGAGTTCGGTGCTTAGGAATGCAGCTTCATAAGTTTGTTTTGTTTTTTGGGTTTGTTTTGGTTTGTTTTGGTTTCATCTTTTTCCCAACTTTCCAGCTTGCTCAATAGACTCTGTGCAGCCTGGGGAGGGCAGGTTGTTTCCTGGGGATATCTACTAAGCACTCTTTCTCATAAAGTGTTTAGTTTCTTAATTGTGTTTACAATTCACTTAAAAGCCATCTTACAGTGCTTTCTAATGTTTTTCTGACATCTAAAATTTAGTCTCTTGCAGGTTTCTAGCACAAAACCATCTGCTGCATTCCTTGGTTTTCAGTTCCTTTTTCTTAAATGGGAAGTTGGTGCTCATTCAAGTTGAATTCAAAGTGGTGAGGAGAGAAGGCCTTCTTGTTATTGACAGAAGAGTTACTGTGCTGACAGGAGCACCCCCCTTCCCCTTTCCCTCACTTGATTCACAGGGAATGTTGAAGCTGAAAATTATACTAATAGAAAATTAATTAATTAATTTATTTAAAAACATTAACAAAAAAGAAGCAAGAATGTCACGGTAAGAGTATTTTCATTTATGTAAGTGAACATAATACAGTTAAAAATCACATCACTGAATTGAAAAACTATTACAACTTATACCTGGTCTTAATATTCTTGCTGACATGAGCTGTGTTTTTCATAGCAGAAAATGAACATGACAAGGTTTTCTATCCCAAAGTTTTCTAAGAAAATAATATGAAGCAGTTTTATAAGTGTAATAGGATTTAGCCATAAAGAACAATAAAAGTACTGGTCTGAGGCAGTGAAGTTTGTGGAGTTAGATGAGTTCAAGTTTGCAAAAGAGTTAGACAGGTTCTAATTTTTGAGATTTTTTAGTGTCCACCATGTCACAGCAATGCAGTTCTAAATGCCATTTGTACTTTATTGGACATTCATTCTCACTAGTTGACGTTCACAGTCCTTTTTCAGTACACATGATTGTCTTTGACAATTTTTTTTGCATGACCCTCCTTGCTAAGGCACTTGAGAAAATCTTGACCATTACAAAATTATAACATCAAACTCTAATCCTGATTTTGAAAAATATGCACGATAAAAAAATCAGCTAGTGCTAAAGAGGAAAGTGATTTAATGTGTGTAACATTTAATGTAAGGTTACACTAGATCTCACTACAGACTTTTAACAGATACATCCTTTAATTTCAGTGAGTAATTTGCTGCTCCAAGTAACCTTCCACAGGACCCATCCTCACCAATTCTTCTGTCACCAAAACATCATCTTAATAGTGTTTCATTGCCAGAATCTGTTGAGAGCTGGTTTCGTCTTTTTCTTTTGTAGAAATAGGCTGCCATGCCAGCTCCAAAAACAGTTAAAACAGCCAAGAAAATGAGTGGCCAAACAGAGACATGAACAGGTGGGTGAGCCTCTTCATTCTTTTTCTTTTCTGAAATGAATCCATATAAGTGTGAGAAACCATAGTAGTTTTTATTTCCACATACAACATGAAAAGCATGAAGGAGATGCCCTCTCCTGCCTGAACTTGAAGGCTCTAATTCTGAGCCCTGAATTGCTGCTAATCAGTAGTTAGGTATCTGTTCCTAAAGCTAATATGGTTTTAGTGGATCTGGAGTACAGTAATGTACAATGCATGAAAGGGATGCTTTAAAATTTAATGAAAATGTACTCTTAAATGGATGTTGGAAGCTAATTATTGGAAATTAGTTTTACAATATTTTGTTACATGATTTACAATAAAATCTTTGTAAAAAACTTTCCTATACTTCTACATAGTTTCCAACAGCCAAGTTAAAGCATTCTGTAGCTGTTCTCAAAGTTCTTCTCAAGTCTGGTGACTGCTGAGCTTGCCAGCTCAGGGTTAGCCCTGCAGCAGTCCCACTGACCAAGAACAGGTGGGTGCCCCTGAGCATGTGAAAGGCACCATGGGGTCACCCCGAGTGATTGATAACTGTGCAACTCTCAGTAGGACTTCTTGTCTATAAGAGAGTGGTTTGGGAAAACGCATTTTAACTTCTTCCTCTATTTAGATTTTTCTTATTTTTCTTATGAAAGCTCTTACCTTTTTGCTTTATAGGACTCCCATTCGGCTCAACTTCAATAAATTTCAGAGAGAAATCATATGACACTTTATTAGAATCTGTATGTTTGACTCTTTGCAAAAATAGCACAGGAACAAAACCTTTTGAAGTTCTACCATCACATTAGTAACATATATGTCTGCTATAAAAGACAACAAATTGAGGCAAAAAATACATTGCTAAGCTTTCACCTTCCTACTTAACATTACTTTATTCACTTTTGAAACTTTATATTGTTTTTATATTACCAACATTAAAATACTGACTCTTTTCTATGTTCATTCAAAATACCTTTTCATATTTTTCCTGAAATATTAATTTTGATGTACTTAGAACATGATGTATCACTCTGGAGATTAGTTTTAAATGGCATATTTTGGGAAGATCTGCATGTCTAACTGTTTTTGGTTCCTAAACGTCTTCCCAAGAAAACGCCTACTGAATCACATGAGTAATCTTCCTATTCGCCTCTGTGTAAGATAGAGACAGAGAAAATTTAAAAACCTTTATTACATTGTTTTGATGTTGTTGAAGAAGTGCGGAAAAAAAAAAAACAGAAATGAAGAATTATACACAGAGAATTAAAGAGTTCTAAATTATCATGAAAATATTTTTCCTCTTGGCTCTTATACGTTACAGTTTGCAAACACCCTTGATTACGAGAGGAGAATTTTTAAAGGCAAACTATAAAGTGAAAGCAAAGCAGGATGCAAAATGAATAGATACAAACCAACTGTAAACCCTCCCAAGGCAGGAAATAGTATGTATGGGAGCTCTGTATGATTCAATGGATGAACTTCAGAGATTCCTTATTATTTTAGTATTATGTAGGATGGAATGTGTTTTGGATGTTTTTAGTAAGTCTTTAATAAGGATTAATTGATATACTGCCATGGGCATGTGCTGATTTAAGCACAGAAATTAACAGTGCATGGGAGATGACTATTTCTTGGCTACAGTTCAGCATCTTTTTCTAATTAAAGACTACTTGGAAAATGACTAAATGCTAACCCCAGATTTTCAGTTACTTTTTCACCACCTACTATGTCTTGAGATGTCTTTAGCATTAAAATCAAATTTTTTTCAACTTTTCATCTGAATAATAGAATCTTAAAAAAAGCTAGAAAATTAAACCTGATCTCACAGCTACTACAAAAGAAATGGCTACCTACCATTTTTTTTAGGTTAGATAGGTTGACTTTTAACATCTAAGTTAGAAGAATAAAATTATACTGCTTTATTGCAGACAATTTCCTTTGTATCTCCACTTGGGAATAATTTATGTAGTATTTTATCTCTGAAGCATTAGTCTGGTATATACAGTATTGAGTGAAATTTTCCAGAAATGCTGATGAGACGGCTTCTCTAATGACTTGAAGGTTTCATTTAGAATGGAAATATACCTCATATCATTCATTACTGCAATACAAACAGGTGACCTTTTAGGATCCCTGAGGCATTACTGTATCAGGCCAATATGAAGCCAGTTTGGTATGTTGGGACGTAATATATTTTTGAGAATAACAAGCTGGAAGATGAAGATTGGTTATTCACATTGATTCCTCCTTGCAAGGATATAATAACTGTTACAATAATCAGTTCTTGGAATAGTCATACCCTTGCACAGATGTTTGACTGGTACCATATCAACACCTGTGTTAGGTACTCAAAAGTTTCTGAAAGTTTCATTCTCAGCCTAGGCTGTACAGGATGTTACTGCATTTCCATGTAGACAGTGATTTGGAGAGCTTGTAGTCTGCAAAAACAGGCCACTACAAATGGTTAGAGAAGTGGAATATGCCAAACCAAACTGCCAGGAATTACTTCCACAGCTGTGGTGAAGGGCTGTAACAGTTACTAGTGAACAGATCTGTCCTGTCACTAAGGGCTGACACACTAAGGACTTACCTTTGGGTTTTTTGCAGATAAATCCTTTTTCTGCAGAGCAATCACTTTTGTCCCAATAGCCAGATGGTGCAGTTATTTCCACACACCGATGCTCCACATCCAACTCTTTCTCCTCCCAGTTAACAAAGTCCAGGACAGCATTATCTAGCCACAACCACTGGCCTACTCGAAGAGTAAAAAAAAATTAAAACATATCTATTTCATTAATATTTTAACTCCTTAGCTCAGCAATTTACTTTTAATATCCATTGTAAGCCACTCTTCAGCAGAATCCCATGTTTTTTTTGTAAAAGTACTGTAATCCTCAATTTTCTCATATTAGCAATGCATTTTTCCATTAAAAATTGAAATTTAGACGTACCTTCCACATTCTGGTAAAGTCCTATCCAAAAGCCTCCTACTTTATTTCCAAGTGGTTGAATTTTATGAGTCAGAAAGTGAGATTCATCCATGTTTTCTACTGAAACCAAGGTAGCTCCTGAAATGCATTAATAAGCAAATAACCATAACCTACATGAGTAACCATAACCTACATGTAATGACCTCCATTTTTCAGTCTGTACAAACAATAGCTCCTGTATTAATGCTGCTCTGTTGGTGTCTCCACTGCTTCTTGCAGAAGACAATGACCTGGAGATACTTAAAGACTGTGGCCCTCACTGCTGCCTCCAGGATGGTATCCCACAAGCCAGGATATAATGGGGAACTCATGCACAGGGAAGCTGTAGATCTAAGACAGAAGGCTGTACAAAGTGACTCGTGTCAGCTTATTTTCATTGTGCCAGCTTTAGAACAGCCTAGTAGGTAAAAAAAAATATTCCTTTTTTTTAAAAAAAATCAATATATTTACTTTTTTTATGATAGTTTTTTATAAACATTGGTACAAATCTTTTTAGTTGATAATGAAGGCTCTCACCTAAGCGAGCACACTCAAGGGAGGCCAGTGCCCAGGTTCTCTCAGCTGATGCTTCAAGGTAGTAGCAATGATCACGGTAAGGGATCCAAGCTTGGAGTTCATCTCCTTCAGGACAGTCTCCAGGCAGCTCAGCAGGGTCAGTAGGAGCTATCTCTAAAGAAGCCATATGGTATGAAATTCGTATTGCATTGTGAGTCATCTCTGATTCTATGACACGTGTGTAAATAGTGTGGGATTTCTCTCACCCGGCTTTATTTGTCTCAACATCTACTCATGACTATCCCCACATTCCCCCAACCCAGACAACATGGAGAGCCAAGCAGTCAAAAGTGTTAAACATCTTATTTCTCAAATCACATTTCTCAGGACAAGGAATTAAATTGCATCCTGCAACATCTAACTAATTGCCTTGGCAGTACTTTCTTGGCAGAAAGCAAACCCTGAGGGATGATACAAATCTCAAATTTGCCTTATCACAACACAGAAAGCTGTTGTAGGCTAATGAATCATTAATGCCACAGTCCCATGTTGTCTGGCTGCTTGGTCTCTTCATGTTGTCACTTTATGGGGAAAAAAAAAAGCCATCAGTGGAGCATGCCTCTGCCAAATCAGACTCTGTTTCTGATCGTGGGTGCAACTTCAATTCACTTTGATGGATCTTGCACTGCATAAGCAGACCAAATGTATGCAGACTTAAAACATAAAGGAGGGAAAACAGCACGATTCTACAAAATCTAGATGCAAACATGCCTCTGCATATATCAGAAAAGAGTTAAGGTAACATTCACATTGCCAAGGCTCTTACAGTTTTACCTCTAGCAATAGTGAATGGAAGTGAAAGTCTTGGCTGAGTGACACTCATGTGTGACCTTCCCCAGTTGAAGTTCATACAGTCAGTGCACAAACTCAGCACACACTTATATTGCACACAGGCTCATGTGATTTTTGGTCATGTCTTGTAAAGAGCAAGATATACCTTGAAGATAGAGCTTCATTTTATGGAAACAGTTTTACCATGATAGCAGTGCAGCCATATGAATTTGCACAAGGGCCTTTCCTGTGCCTAAATTCATACATCATC